>NC_083335.1:70229058-70852871 GCF_963455315.2 Globicephala melas
AGTGAGAGGGAAAACTGGCAAGTTTAAAGATGATAAGCTGTATGACCCAGAGAAGGGGGCGAGGTCTCTGGCTGGGGTGCCCCCACAGTTCTCTAGTTTTAACCGTGATGTGAGAGAGGAGCTTGACAAGTTAGACCCAGCCGCTACAGCACGGGGCTCTGCTAGCAGAGCTGAGTTCCTGCAGCCAAATAGCATGGCCCCTCAGCCATCTTCTGCTGAAGGCAAGGTGGTCACCAATGGCAACAGCCTGGAGAGGGAGAGACGGGAGCAGAATTTACCTGCGTGTCCCAGCAGGGCTCCTGTGAGTATTTGTGGTGGTGGGGAAAACACCCCAAAGAGTGCAGAGGAGCCGGTGGTGAGGCCCAAAATCAGAAATCTGGCAAGTCCCAACTGCGTGAAACCAAAAATATTTTTTGATACTGATGATGATGATGATATGCCACACAGTACTTCCAGGTGGAGGGAGACTGCCAGCGCTGATGAAGGCCACTCGGATGGCCTGGCAAGAAGAGGCAGAGGCGAGAGTTCAGGTGGCTACCCTGAGCCGAAGTACCCCGAAGACAAAAGGGAAGCCAGGAGTGACCAAGTGAAGCCGGAAAAGGTGCCGAGACGGCGACGAACCATGGCCGACCCTGACTTCTGGACGTACAGTGACGAGTACTACAAATACTTCGAAGAAGACTCTGACAGTGACAAAGAGTGGACTGTGGCTCTGCGTCGCAAGTATCGAGGTCGGGAGCAAAATCTGTCGTCCAGTGGCGAGAGCTGGGAGACCCTGCCAGGAAAAGAAGAGCATGAAGCCGAGCAAGCCAGAGTGAATGCCAGTGCCAGTGCCAGCCCCAGTGCTGGTGCCAGTGCTGGCAGCAGTGGCGGCAATGAACTTGAAGAAGTTCGAGGGCCATCTCTCCAGGAAGAGGAACGGGCAACTACCGAAGAAGGAGAAGTTCCTTGGCTCCAATACAATGAAAACGAGAACAGCAGTGAGGGGGATAATGATTCCGGTCAGGAGTTTCTGCAGCCCAGCGTCTTCATGCTGGATGGCAACAACAACCTTGAAGATGACTCCAGTGTCAGTGAAGACCTCGAGGTGGATTGGAGCCTCTTCGATGGGTTTGCAGATGGGTTGGGGGTGGCTGAAGCCATTTCCTACGTGGATCCTCAGTTCCTCACGTACATGGCACTTGAAGAACGCCTGGCCCAGGCAATGGAAACTGCCCTGGCGCACTTGGAGTCTCTCGCGGTGGACGTGGAGGTGGCCAATCCACCAGCCAGCAAGGAGAGCATCGACGCTCTTCCCGAGATCCTGGTCACGGAAGATCACAGCGCGGTGGGGCAGGAGATGTGTTGCCCCATCTGTTGCAGTGAATATGTGAAGGGGGAGGTGGCAACGGAGCTGCCGTGCCACCACTATTTCCACAAGCCCTGTGTGTCCATCTGGCTTCAGAAGTCAGGCACTTGCCCCGTGTGCCGCTGCATGTTCCCTCCCCCGCTTTAAGACCAAGGCTCTTTACTCCTGGTCTGATGATTTTCCCCATCTGAAATCCACAATACTGCAGGAGCCCTCTCCAAATTAACCATTGAAGTGAAGTCAATCAGTCGATTAATCTCCACCTGTCGATTCCTTGTGATTATTTCCAGTGTGAAAACGGTTGTGTACGATTGCATTGAAAAAAAAATCATCCTGTGTTTTAGAGGTTAGAAAGGGAAAACTAAACTTTCTAAATGCTACTTGAGATTGCAGTAAAAACATAAATTTTCTAACCTGAACGATGAAATAAGTTGCATTTGTTTTTTTCAGTAGAATATGTTGCTGTTGATTGTAATGTCAAGTTTATCTGTTAAACTTGTCCAAAGGGCATCATCATTTCTGTTGCATGTTATGGGTTAATGTTCCTGTAATTGCAGTGCCGTAAAAGCTTATTAAAATTCTCCTTTTGGTTTTACATGGTATAGTGGAATGTTTGGTTTTGTCTAAAACGGTGGTACTAAGTGACTTTATAATTGATCTCTTGCATTTGCATCCCAAATAGGGTTTTTTGGTGTTCCCACTAGGAGAAAAACTTTAGTTTCACTGGAAATGCTGACTCCAACAACAGCAAAAGTAAGGGTAATTCTTTCTAAGTAGGGGTAGAGTGTATGGTTGCCAGGCTACTAAAGGGGCAAAGGTTGAGTAGAGGATACTCTGTCAGTCTATGAGAAGGAAAGAAACAGTGAGAAAGCATAGTAAAAATAATGATGGTAGGAATACATCCAATTGGAGTGTAGGGGTGAAGGAGTTAAAATCCCCTTTTAGAAAAAAGTAAGTCTCAGAGGAAGTGGGTAAAAAAAAAAAAAAGCAGTATGCTGATTGCATACATTAACACAGTGACACAAAAGGAACAGAAAAATATATGCCAGACAAGTGCTACGAAAAACAGAGGTACCCACTCACACAAAGTGAACAGGTTTGAACATTTAGCCATATTAGCTTCAGATCTCGCTCTCTCTCTCCAATAAATTTACACTTGCAGGCACAGGTGAAGTTCTTCACCCGTCGTATTTACCTTCCTCCACAGAGGTAAGCACTACCCAGGAAATTGTTTACTTCTCGTCTACATTTTTAGATGTGTGTGTGTGTGTATGTATTTGTGTACATATGTATGTATATGTGTGTGTGTATCTCCATAACCAATATAGAGTGTTTGTTTTTTAAATGGACATAATTGCTAGAATGTATGTATCATTTTGCAACTTGCTTTTTTTCACTCAACATTGCTTTTGAGATTTAGCCATTTTGATACATGCCTTCTAACGGCTGTATACTAAATATTCCATTGTATGAATTACCACAAGTTATTTATCTGTTCTCCCATTGGTGGACATTTAGGTTCTTCCCAGTATTTTGCAGCAATAAACATACTTTAGAGATGTTCCTTTGTGCACACGTGTGAATTTCCCTAGGGATAAGTATACGGAGGTGAAATTTGGGCATCTTAGGTTTAGAGCATCTTCATTCTAACTAGATATTGCCAAACTGCTCTCCAAAGTGATTGTACTAATTGATGCTCCTCCCAGCAGTTGGAGAGCTGTTTTCAGCTCCAACAGCTTGGCTATTGCTAATGATCAACCTCACTGGCAATCAGTGCTGTGTAAATTAACACGACAATGAAACCGATTGTGTCCATCAGAAAGCAATAGTTTTTCTTCGTGATAATATCTAGTTTGGGCTACAAAGAGAAGAAATGGGAGCACTCGTGCTGTGGGTGTGAATGTAAATGATAGCAGCCTTTTCAGGGGGCAGTTTGGGGAGTAGCTTGCTTTCAAAATGTAAAATGGTACGTGTCCCTGAGCGCAACTTAGATACATCGGTTGTATAGAATTAATACTGTGCAACAGTTAAAAGCTGTATGTACTGATATGGAAAGATCTCCAAGACATAATGTTAAGTAAAAAAAGCATATTGTAGAGCAATATGTACAATCTTGATGTAAAATAAAACCTTACAAAACCAAACTATATATGCAAATGCATAAAAGTGTCTGGAAGGCTACATACCTAAGTGATGGCAGTGGTTACCTTTGGGGAGGGACAGGGGCTTCCAAGAAAAGAGTAAGGAAGGGGGCTTTTGATTTTTTTCACCCGAAATAGTCTGCTTGATTTTTTTTTATAATGTCAGTGTATTTTCGTGAATGTTAACAAAATAAGTCAAAATAGTTTCCAATTGATAAAAAATAATTTTTCTCTCGTTGCAAGTGTGGAAATATGTGGTGGAAGCCACAGTCTTTTTTTCCTGCAACTGGTCAAGCTGCTATTTATAACTTCGTCCCCCACAGCCATTCTGTGTCCCCCCTTGGCCTTCAGCCAGCACCTCAGCTGTCATGGTGTCTTAGAAGTCTGCGACCTTGGAGGGCCCTTGTTGGGTAGCGGTGTGGTGGTTGGCCTAACATTAACCTTTGCTGTGCCCTAACTGGTACCACACAAGGAGATGTGTTAGGAACCCCCTTGGGTCCTGGTCGTCTTCCTCCCTGCCCCTTGTGGAGCGGCAGCCCCGATTTCCCTTAGGGTCAGCATTAGTACATCCACGTAAAGGGACCCCTCCCCAGGGCCCGTCTGAGAAGCCTATTGCTGTGGAGGGTTGTGCCAGAGGTGAGGCTCTCCTGACTAGGGACACCAACAAGGACTGAGACCCAGGCCCAGGGCCCAAGCAGCCTGAACTGAGACCTCAGTCTCAGCACATCAGACACTTATGCCTGTCTGGAGGTAGGAAATCAGAGGAGCGGGGGTCTTGAAGCATTTGCTCCTGCGCTGCTTTGGTGCTGAAGGTGGTGGCGGCCCAGGGGGTGGGATGTGACCGTGTCCTTGTCTGCCTGGTTCCCTTGTTCTTGCCAGTTTCTGACTCTCTATCCTCTCTGACAATTCCCCAAGCTCCGCCATTGCTTTCCAATAAAACTCTTCTGCTTAAATTAACTAAAGTAGGTTTCTGTTGTTTGTAACTAAGAACCCCAAATGGCACACTTGCCAACACCATAGCCCACTTTTGTGCCTGTTTTCCTAGTCATATGAGATATCCCCAATGACCAAGGGTCAGGTGATTTCTGTTTACAGTGCAGTGGACCCATTATTGGCACCTCCTGCCATGGTTCTAGAACAGCAGGCCTTGGGGACACACAAAGCAGTCATGTTTGAGGGTAGGTTATTTGATGTATCCATGGAAGGTGCCACCCATCACACTGGACGTCTTGGTTTCTGGACATGTTTCCTGGCTGCAGAATAAATAGCCTCCCATTTTGGTCACTGATTTGGAGTAGAAACCACTTCATCTTGCGAGAGAGCACCTCAGCTTCCTGAGGTGGTCCCCACAGCTGGCACTACAGCTGAGCCATCATAAGGCTTTTCCTGGCTCTAAGGCATGACCTTCTCTCAGCCCTCTGTTCCAGCTAGGTCCTTCTACATTTGTGTCTGGACCTCTGACCTGAAATGTCCCTACCAGCCCTGTCAATTCTATCAATTTTCTAAGAAGCCCTGTTCACATGCCAGTTCCTGAAAACAATATTTTATGATACCCCCTAGCTCCTTCCCTCTCTGCATCCCATCCCCATGAGTCCTCGCGGTCAGGAGCTCTCTGTGTCTGACTCATTTCCATAGTCCTGGCACTCAGTGTTGGGCTCAGAAGTGTTCAGCAGCATTTGCTGACAGGATGAATGAGTTCCCCAAGGTAGGCTCAGGGCAGGGGGTGTGTTCAGAGAACCTGGGAGGAGTCACAGGGATCTGGCCGGACCAGGTGCGTGTGACCCACCCCCAGCCTCTGCAGGCTCCGCCCCCCTCCTCCTCCCCTTCGTCCCCATCAGCCAGCCTCTCCTTCTTGCACCTTCTGTCCCATTTTCTGTTTGTCCTGCTGAATCTCCAGTGTTTCAGAGGCTGTTCTTAGGCCCAGGGCCGGTGGCTAGGAAGTGGTGCTCATCTTGCAGATCGAGAAATACATGGCAAACAGCCTCAGCACATCCCTCTTTGGCTTGAGTTGAATCTCTGACAAACGTGGGGCTGATATGGTGCTTGTCCATCTGCCATCGGGCCCCACCCTCTGGCAAGGCCTGGCATGGATCAAGCTGGGTGCTGGGACCGTTGAGCAACACTTCCAGCCTGCCTTGGCATTCACATCTGCAGAATGGGACACCGCTGCAGGTTTCTGCTGGCCCCTGCATGCCTCTTGTACTATTTCCACCCTCTGGACTTCACTGTCCCAAAGAGGGTGGTGGAATGTTAGGCTTTATAATCCCTTCCATTTGGATAAGATTTCCCCAGACCTCTTCACATTCAGTGATGTCGCTGGACCCTCCTGTCACCCCCAGGAGGTGAACCATAAGGAGACCGAGGTTCGTAAAGGCAGTGGCAGGTCTGAAGGGAGAGCAAGAGTACGTGTGCGTGGAGGGGGAGGGCAGCAGGGATGTCTTCTCTGCGCCTGTCCCAGTCCCAGTGTGGTGAGGAGCAGGTAGGGGTCTGGTCCTCAGTGTAAAAGTCCAGCCTGGCTCCAGCTTGACCCCATTCAGGGGTGCTGGCCACAGGTACCCCAGCCTGCCAGCCTCCCAGCAGCTCACTGAGGGATTGGGCAAGAGCTGCCCAGGGGCACCCAGACAAGAGGGCACTAGGCATTTGGGTGGGAGGAAGAGGAGAAACAATACCCAGATCACAGAGGACTTCCTCCACAGCAGCTAAGGACTAGGAGATAGTAACTGCTTACACAGCTGGAGGAATGCAGCTCAAGCAGGGCCTGGGAGCCAGCCTGAAGGAAGGTAGGGACTGAGCACCAAACCCATGAAGACAAATGTCCGGGGACCTAGAGGAACCAAGCCGAAGGCACTGCTCAGCTCAGACCACGCTTGGATTCAGCAAACTCTGTGCTTGGAGCTGGGGGTTCAGAGCTGACTAGTTTAGTTCAACAAATATTTATTGACCTTCCGCCCGTGGTGTGTTGGACCAGGGCCTGCAAGAGATGAATAAAGCTTAGTCCTTCCCTCAAAGAGCTCACAGTCTAGGGTGGGAAACAGATGTGTAAAGAGAGGCTTGCAATCTTTTGTGAAAAGCACTGTGTGGAGGCAAACATGGGGTGACTGGCAAGAGTCACCCCATGGAGGAAAAGAGCCCTGCTGGCTGTGCTGGGCAGGGGGGCTGGTCCTTGGAGACATCCTGGACGAGACCACTCCGAAAGCATGAGTTGGCATTAGGCAGATGAAGAAAGGAGGGAAGGAGGGTAGGATGGGTCCTTTCCAGCATTGTCTATCGGTGGGAGTTTCAGTCGGTTTGTTTGAAGGGATATTGAGTGAAATGTATTGACATTTAAAATCTGCACACTCTCTGATCCAGCAATTCCACTCGTAGAATTTCTCCTCCATGAGCAAAAGCACAAGGTTGTCTGTACAAGGATATTTATTGTTGCATCATTTGTAGTAGCAGGAGACTGGAAAGCATTTCAGTGTCCATCATTAGGGGCCTAGTTAAATAAATTATGACACAGCCATCAGATGCTTCACTAGACAGCCTTTACCCAGCACGAGACAGACCTGCAGCTAATGCAGTGTGAGAGTATCCAAAAACCAAGAAGTTACAAGAGTGAGTCATAGAATAGTGGACACAGTTGCTATGCGTGTTTCACAAGAGATACATGCACATCAGTGCTTACTTGTACATAGAATATCTCTGGAAAGACACGAGAAATACGCACTGAGGTCAGGGGTGAGAAGGAGCCACACCCTTTATTATATGCCCTTTTGTCCCTTTGGAGTTTTTTGTTAATTTGATTTTTTTTAACCATGTGTATACACGACCAATAGAGAGAGAAAGGAGGGAGGGAGGCAGAAGGGCAGAGACCTCTGGCAAAGGGAGCTGAATGAACAAAGGCAGGGATATGACATAGCGTGGTGTGTGTGCACGGGCCCCTGGGAACCAGAAACTTCAGCCGGAGCAAGCCTTACAGAGAGAAGAGGAACCACAAGTTCAGCTGAGGACACAGTGTGGGGCTGGCAGGTGGCCCAGCACCTAGAGCAGGTCCACTAACATCTCAGGTATGTAAAAGAGATCTCCAGATCGTATACGTGCATAACAGAGGAACTATCAGGAAATCTACCTCAACCATCATGTTAGCTAGAAGTGGTAGGATTGTGGGTAATTTTAATTTTCTTTCCCTTTTGAGGGCCTTTCTCAAATTCCCTTCAACAAGCAGGTGATCAGAGCAAACAGGGAAAAGCAAAATTGGAATGTTACTGGAACACTGACTCAAGGCTGGCTCTTCCTGAGGGAAGGCAGGCAGGCTGTGGGCAGCTGCCCTTGCCCTTCAGCAGTGCGGGCTAGCAGAGAGACCAGGGCATTTGGAATCAGGTCTGCGTCAGAAACAGTTTTCATGCTAATTCACTGTGAGTGGCGAGCAAGGCACACACCCTTTCTCGGCCTCGGTTTGCTTATTTATAAAATGGGACAAAAGAATCCCTATTTCATGGGGTGGCTGGAATGAGCAAAGGAAATAACAGAGAGACAGAATACGCAGTATAAGCGTTAAGAGGATGGTTGCTGTTCGCTATCATTTCTCCTGGCTCTTTTTTCTGAGCTGGACCAGCAGGAGCCTGGGTCTCAGAAGAAAAACCACTACTCCCTGGGTAGAAAGAATCCCCCCACACACATCGTTCTCTCTTCAGTGACCAAGCAAGGCCGACTCCGGATGCCTGGCCCTGGTCTGGAGAAAAATACTTAACAGGAGTCCAACATTCCCTTTGGAAGCAGAGTGCGGCGAGATGGGGGAGGAGGAGGAAGTAAAATGTTTGCTATTTTTTTCTGTGCAATTGACTCTGCCGGCCGAGGTCCTTTGCTCACCGCTGTCTGTATGCACAGATGGCGGCTGAGCCCCTCTCGTGAAGGGCTTGGCTTCCTGTGGAGCGTGCCCACCCCATCCAGGCCCGCTGAGGAATGTGGGCTGGTCCCGGCTGGATGGGCTCTGTGTCTGCCCTGGCCCCTCCCTGAGCCCTGGCCTGACCCCTCCTCAGGCCTGGATGAAGGAGCTTCTGTGTCCTGGGGCCCCGCCTGATTAGGCACGGCTGCTGCACTGACTCCTCCCTCGCAGGCTGGGCATCGGGAAAGAAAAGCCCGAGGCTTGTCCAGAGTCCTCCCGGCTAAGAGAGTGGAGCTCCTCTGGGTCTGTGCGAGTCAGAAGTTCCCACAGGTCTCTTCGTCCCTAAGTGAAGGGGTCCCAGAGTGATACGTTCAGGCCGGCGAGGGGTAGGGGCTTCTCTGGGGTCTTCAGTGAAAGCCTAGACCATATACGGAAGACCCGTGGTCACCAAAGAAGTGTATCATTAGAGAGTTAAAATGTACCTTCCTCCTCAGCCATGTATGGGGGGCTGGGGTCTTTGTCTTTTCTGGTTTTTTTCTCTTCTCTGCGTTCAAAGACTACTTGTGAGCTCCGGGCCTTGAGTGAGTCACTTGACCTCTCTGGGCTTCAGTTTTCTCATCATAAAATGGGGACGATAACCTCATGGAACCGCTGTGAAGAGGACATGAGGGACTAGTGCAGTGGCCATATATAGGAGACCTTCTAGAAGTGGCATTTCCTTCCTGTATTTACTAAGCACTTCCTTTTGTGGAGCACTGAGGAATCCAGGCGAGACCAAGACGGTCTCTGCCCTCAAGCAGTTTCAGGGGTTCGAGTCCCCTTGGCCTCTAGCCCACGCTTAACCTTGAGCCCTGCTTCTGACCAGGGGATTCTGGCCTGTCCCCGCGACTCTGGCATTGCTCAGGTCCTGTTAGATGCCTGAGGCCCAGGCTTCCTCCTGACTCAGCCCAGCAGCTGGAGCCCACAGCCTGGAGACAGTCCTCCTTGGGCAGCCTGCCAACCTGCTACCAAATACTTCCAGAAGTATATCGCGCAATTTTCACAACAGCTCTGCAAAGGAGGTGCGCTGATCGCCAGTCTCAAAGATACCTGCTTTCAGGTCCTGGGTCTGCATTTCGCTTACTCTGCGATCTTGGGCAAGTGCCTTAACCTGTCTGTGCCTCAGTTTTCTCATCAGTAAAATGGGAGTTCAATAATAGTAGCTCTCTTTGAGGGGCAGTTAAAGTGCTGAGAGCTGTGCTTGATGCATACTAAGCTTTTTAGTATTTGTTAACTGCTATCCTTAGGAAACCAAGTCTCGAGAGGGAAAATGACCTGCTCAAGGTCACACAACTAGGAAGTGGCAGAGCTGGGGCTGGTACCCCAGCCTTTCTGACAGTAACTAATCTGCCGCCCTTTGCTTCCTACCCTTTGGATTTCTGGATCCTATACCCGGATTTCCTATGCCAGACGTCTGCTAGCTAATCTGGACTCTGTTGGATTTCCCATGCGGACTTCTTGACGGGGCCATTGCAAGCACCCACTGCCATATTCTTGCAATCTGATCCATTGCCTCTCAGGCAGGCCTCCCACTGGGTTCCAATAATTTGGTTTATCATCAGGCCCTGCCTCACTCCATACTTTAAATAATAAAATTAACCATGCTAATAGAACACTGTGCTTGCACTTGAAATATACATACATATTAAAATATATAAAAACTAAGTACTCAATCATTATAGTAGCCCTATGAGGTAAGTGTCATTGTCACTTCCATTTTCCATGTGAGAAAACCAAGGCACAGAGAGATGAAGTGATTTGCCCGAGGTCTCACAGCTATAAGTGGTAGAGCCAGAAATCAAACCCAGGCAGGCTGGCTCCAGAATCACTGCTCTTAACCCTTCTGCTCTGGAGGGAAGAGTCTTGGAAGCTGGCTCATCCAGGGAGCCCCATCCCACTGCAGTGAACCCAGCCATGTCGGGCAGAAAACTCCACGGGAGCACGAGCCAGCTGGATTTGCTCACAGCTGAATCTTCAATGGCTATAGCACAGTGCCTGGCACATGGTAGACGCTTAAGAAATCATTGTTGAATGAGTGAATGAATGAAACTAACATAGAATGATGGCCATGAGGAGCGAGAGAAGAGACAGATTCAAGAGATAAGAAGGAGAACTGACCAGATTAGGAAACTGATCCAATTGGGGGGTATGAGGAAGTCTTGGATGACCCCCAAGATTTAGGCTTTTGGGTGACTGGATGATGAGGTCATTTACTGAGATAGGAACCCTATAGGAGGGACAGAATGCAGGCATGGGGAGAGTAGCATTGATGAACTCAGTTTAGGATGTCAAGTTTGAGGTGCCTTTGAGACATGCCAGGGGATGTCCAGGAGGCTGTTGGATGCAAGGCTCGGAGCTTAGAAGAGGGATTCGGGCCTCCTGCACGGCCCCCTCCCATTGGCCTGCCCCCTTCAATCACACTCTAAACCTCTGGCCCAGTGGCCTTTACTCTTCCTACTGGGAAGGAAAGGAAGGAATCTTTGATGGTGGGAATGGGGGGGGTGCTTTTCTAAACCAAACAAACGCATACACAGTGCCTGCTTGTTGAGGAGCAGCTTGCCTGGCTCTGGGCACATGTAGGCTGGCTTCCAGGGTGGACCCCCCTCCTACCACCCGCCGGCCCCTGCCGCCTGCTCCCTGCCAAGGTGAGCTCTGACAGGGCGACTTGTCATCTTTTCAACACCTCATTTTTCCCTCCTTACTCACTGCCCGGGGAGAGGTCCTTCCTGTTTGCACACCTCGGGGGCTAGGCCAGGAGGAGGAACAAAAACAGCCTTCATGGTACAGGCAGAGGGGAGGGCAAAGGGAGAGGACTGGGGGAGAGGAAGAGAGGGAAGACATGGAGGGGAGGAGGAGGGCAAAGAGGAGAAGGTTACAGACCCAGCTCCCGCGCATCCCCTCAGCCAGCCCATCACACACCACACACACACACTGCCCCCCCGTAGAGTCCTAGCACTGGGGAGGCTCATCCCCAGGTCACCCAAGGAGGTCAGGATCCAAGCTGGCTTTAGAAATTAGCTACCCTGTCTTTCCTACCTCCAGCCCAGGCTTGGGCCTAGAGTTGCCCAACTCAGAAACCCCTGCTTCATCTCCACCCCCGGCCCCGGCCCCCCACACCCACCCTCTATCTCTGGGTGTCCAGCTCAGTGGGTCTGCACACCTGGCCCCAGGCCCGGGGCTCCTGTACCCCGATCCAGGATCCCGGCAGGACCCCCTCCTGGGAGCCCCGCCCCCGTGGGCCGCCGACCCGCAGGTAATCCCCTCCCCCTTCCTGCCCCCGCAGCTCCAGCCCCTTCCAATTAGCCCAGTCTCGGATCCCCTCCGCTGGGAACGGCCGCCCCCCTCCGGCCCCCTCCCCCACTCCGCTCCCACGTGGGGAGCCCCGCTCCCAGGCCCCGCCGCCCTATTCAAGGCGCTCTCCTCCATTGTCTCCGCCTGCCACTCACTCAGGCCATTAGCATTTCTAAAGCCCGCTTCTCCTGGTCGCCGCTTTGGCCTCAGGCTGGGCAGAGGAACTTAGCCCTATAGAACAACTAACAATTCCAACTAACCTTCAAGAGCACCTTGGAGTATATAATTCACTTTTCTATGTAGCCATTTCCTTTGCTTCTCACAACAGCCCTTAGCGGTGGGACACTGACATCCCGAGAAGTTCGGTGATTTGCCCAAGGTCGCAAAGTAATTTCTAAAGCCAAGATTTCAACGTAGGTTTGTCTGATGCCAGAGGCCACATTCTTTCCACTACACCACCTTGTCTCTCTGTCAGGCTGAGCTGGCTTCCGCTTGGCTGGGCTTTCTTAAAAGGTGAGCATGGCGGCTTGATGCTCCTGGGGAATGGTTGCTGGATTCAGCCTGCAGAGGAGGTCCTGGGTGGTTTCCCTGCTGCTGCTAACCCAAGGATTCCTAGGTGGTGACTCCAGGCCACTGCCTGGGGAACACAGCCTGGCTTAAAGCGCAGCGTGGAGAAGTGGTTAAAGGCTCCGGAGTCAGATGCCGGGTTCAGATCCTGGCTCTGCCACTTGACAGCAGGGTGGCCTTAGATAAGTGACTTTGTGCCTCAGCATTCTCTTCTATACAACGAGGAGGATAATAATGGTACCTAGCTTGTAAGGTTGTAGTGAGTTAATACGAGTAAAGGACATAGAGTAGTGCCTGGACAGCACTATAGGAGCCTGGCAGCGTCATTATGTGCTCATCCACAATTCTTCTGATGTCAGGAGCAACATGGTGTGCGCAGAGAATAGCTTTATTATCAGATAGCCTAGAATTCAAATCCTGGCTCTGCCATTTACTAGCTGTGTGACTTTGGATAAATGACTTACCCTCTCTGGGCCTCAGCAATAAAATGGAGATAATCATGGTTCTCGCTTTCCAGAGTTGTTATGAAGATTAAGATTTGCCCAAGTGTTTTCCGAAAAGGTAGAATACCATAGGCACTCTATGCTTTAAAAATTATTATTAATAATTCTGTTCAAGACCATATTTAAGATCTTTAAATCCTTTGCCTCTTCCTGCCTCACCTCTGACCCAGGGAATGCCTGTCTTCCCTCCTGGGCTCCAGTTGCTTCCTAGGGTCTGGTCTACCCCAGGACCACAGTGGACAAAGCATTTTCTGAGTCTCCCCCATGGACACTGAACATGCCGAAGATAGCCAGAGGCCACCAGGAATCTTCATGTTTGCACCCCTGTTTTCCTTTGGGTGAGCTCAACACTTGGAAGTTTATAGAATCCATTTGCAACTGTTAGTTATGGCATCAGGGCCTCCCTCACAACCATTCTGGGCCACAGTAGCACAGGGAAGGCTCCGTTCAGTCCCACCTTGCAGATGGGGATGCCGAGGCTCAGAGAGGGGAAGAAACTTGCCTACAGCTCCCATGGCCAGGAGCTGAGACCAAGTATTCAACACAATGCTCTCAGGGGTAATGCACAAGCAAAATACCCCTTTTTCTGTGTCCTGGTACCCACTCGCAAGATTTGCCCCTCTAGACACTTATGCTGGCCTATTCCACCTTCATAAACAAATCTGGAATCATCACAGAAAAATCATTTCATGAACTGGAAGTACAATTAATCCTACAGACATTTGACCTTGGTGATAAGAAGGTCACTTTACTCCAATACTAACTTTAAACAGGTTATACTTTCTTTAGAAGAATCTTTTTAATAGGCCAACATTGTTCCAGTTGGATTATAACTAGTCCAAACCACTAGGAAATGCCCTTGTCTCCTCAACTCTCAGGATCAGAACCATAGTGAAAAAGCTGATCTAGAGGCTTTAGGGTTTCAGTTTCAGCCAGTGACTCTGGGTGGGGTGGGGAGGCAGGGACATGCGGGTCGTGGATTACAGAATTCCCAAGGGCGTGTGCAGTTGGTAAAAGCATCTTCAATATACCTAGTTTTCCCCCATGGTCTAAACTCCATAAAGTCAAGCTTGTACCAAACCTTTTTGGTTGGTGTGTGATACACAGAACATGGAGGGGGATGTACACGAGAAACACTGAGCTGGCCAGGTTTTCTAGAAAGGCGAAGCCCGATTGCCCGCTACACTGTCAAGCTCACCTCTGCTCAAACTGCTCCTGTGACTGGAAAGATGTCCAGTCTCTATTTGCACAGATTTAGGAGTCTCTCGGTGCTAGTCCAAGGCCAAGTCCACTGGTCACGAGGAATAAAGGGCCAAGCTCCAGGTAACCAGGGATATTTCTAGAAGAGGCCACAGTTGTATGCTCTGTATAAAGGGAGCTCTACCAGTGCTCATCACTTACTGGACTTTGTTCTTACTGATAACTAGATACCATGGACGTGTAGGGGGGACAGGAGGGGTGTGGGAGTAGAATGTTCCAGCTAGAAGGGTCTTTAGGCAAACCCTCTTATTGTAGTCTCCAGAGAAGGTGAGGGGGTTACTCAGGCTCACCGGTGACTTGGCATCAGCACCGAGAGGAGAACCCGGGTCTCTGAACCCCCAAGTCGGCATCATTTCTGCCCCCCCAACAGTGCACCATCCCCCCTCCCCAGGTTAGTTTAGTTATGTCTGTCCCCGGGGTTCCTCAGGTCCACAGTCTGCCTCTAGATTTTGCTGTTCAGTTCGGTAGTGCCCAGGTCAGATGTGCTGGAAGCATAAAATACACACTGAATTTGGAAGACTGAGTGTGGAAAAAGAAAGTAAGAGATCTCATTAATAATTCTTATATTGATTACATATTGAAATGATAATAGTTTGGATATAGTGAGTGAAATAAAAGACATTATTAGAATTCATTTCACTTTTTTAGTTTTACTTTTTTAACCTAGCCACTAGAACATTCCACACGTGGCTTGCATTATATTTCTATTAGACAGCAATGTGCTAAGTATCCAGCAGCAGTAACCATCCTGTCAGTTCTGAAGAGATGCCTGGACAGGGCAGGATAGGTAATGGAGGAAGGTCCCAGCAGGTGGCGAGGAGCCAGGGCCCAGACTGGCAGGCGGGAAGGTCAGTGAGCCCCGAGTCAGAAGCTGGGCCAGAGTCAGGCAGGTGGGTGATATCCGGAAAGGAGACTCTGAGAGGTAGCTCATGGAGGCAGAGCCACAGGGCATGGGGTTGGGAGGCCTGGCTGCAATCTTGGGAACCCTGGGAGGATAGGGAGAGGGCAGCAGTCCTGGAGGGCAGTGATTACATGCTTAAGAGCCTGATCTCTACACCGGGCTGAATCCCAGTTCTGCCACTTGCTAGCTCTGTGACCTCGGACAACTCTGTGCATCAGGTTCCTCTTCCGTAAGATGAGAGTAATGTTAAGAGTTCCTATGTCACAGGATACATGTAAAGCCCTTGGAAAAGTGCCTGGCACATGGTAACAACTCAAAAGGTGTTGGTTATCATTATGATCATTACTCGTCAGGGAAGCAAACCAGGGTTGTACTCTTATGGTGTCCTTCTGCAGTCCTAGGATGGGCCCAGGCTGATGGGCTAGGGCGCTAGCTGTTGGATCTGGGGTACAAGGCAGAGGCACGCATTGGTGTGAGACCAGCTGTGGATGTTGTTGACCCCCAAGCCAGGAGTCCAGATGAAGTTTCAGCTGAGGTTGGGGTCAACCCTAGGGGCCAGGGTGTTGGCTCTGTGGCCACAGCTGTGGGCATAAGAGGCTGCAGGCCCAGGAAACCAGGCAGCTCAGCCCAACTCAGGTCCCCACTGATCTTTCTGGGACCATCCCCAGATGTGAGAGGCTTTGTCCCAGCCCTGCCATGCATAGGGATTCTGGGCCTCAACTCTGCGAGGGAAAAATCACACAGAGACATATAAATCCCTCTGTCTGTAGCTCAAATAACAAGACCCAGCTCTTGCTGCAAAGCGAGAAGCAGCACTCGACCGCTCCAAAAGCTGTCGTTGCTGCCATTTCTGTGTGTGCTCGTCTCTGGGCTTAAAGAGCACGTCCAAGCGGACACAAGACTCCATTGATATTCTCGGTCATGCCCAGGAGTTGAGCTCTTCTTTCCCCTGATAATGGGGTTGCAGCCTGGGTCTGGCCCCGCAGATCGCTGACTCCTTGAAAGTGGGTCCTGCTCCCCTCCCCCCAACTCTGTTTGGGGCCCTGCCGAGAGGGAAACGCAAGTGTCAATAGTAGACTCGGAACAAAAAGGATTTAGGAAATACTTGTTAATATCTGGCTTAATCCAGCGAGGCGTGAGGCACTGGAATAGGAGACTCAGTGAGGCTGGGATGATCCACTCTGAGGAAGGGAGTGATTTCTGGTTCCCCCATGGCAGATATTCCCCCTCAACTTCAGAAGTGGGAAAGAAGCTTGCCCATCTGGTTGGAATTTACTGCAAGAAAAAAAGAGAGATGGAGAGGGAGGGAGGGAGGGAGAGAGAGAGGGGGATGATGAGGACGTTTGTGTGTGTGTTTGTGTATGTGCGTGTGAGAGAAAGAGAGAGAGAGGAGGGTGTGAGTACAAGAGCATGGAAAGAGAATCTAATCTCCTTGGCCATCATCTCCCCAAACCTGTTCCTTAGCATTGATCTTTGGCTGCATTGGCCTAGATACCCACAGTCGGGAGTTTTCAAAAGCCCCCTGGGGCCAGGGCTTTTAGCAGATAGTGGGTCATGGGTGACTGCTGGGCTGCTAGTCTTAACGGTAGGGTAAGGCTAGGCCAGATCCCTAGGCCCAAGTAGCAGAGCGACCATCGCCAGATGCTTCTGGAAACGGTGTATGTGTGTGCACACACCAAGTGTGCGTGCATGTGTGTGGGCATGTATGTGTAGTGGTGGGTATCTACAGCCAAGCCCTGCCAGGAGCACAGAGGGCATCCAGAGACAGCCTCACCTGGCCTCAGGTGGGCATGAATGGAGATGAGGGCTAGGGCAGACCTGGCCAGGTGGGGGGCAGATATGAGAGGCGGGGGAGCTGGGCAGAGACGGTAACAGGGCTGGACAAGACTCTCCTCCTAGGGGAAGGCCTAGCCAGTGGCAGGCTGGAAGCTCTGTTGCCAGAGATAAGGTCACTGGCCCTGTCACTTGAGCTGGGTGCTCACCGTTTGACCACACTGCCCACAACCAGCTATGGGTGTTTGAGGCTGGCCTGGGCAGTGGGGTGGAGGTGGGGTGGCGGACACTAGTATAAACCTCCTCATGGAGGACCACGGCTACCAAGCAAATCGAGAGAGACCTTTCAGACTTCACAGAGAGCCCGTGAAAGAGCGAGCCCAGAGCCTTGATTGGAGCTGGAGCCAGACACACTGAGAGGGCTGGGGCACCTGCTTTCCTAGAAAAATCAGAGAACACTGAGAAAGGGGAGCAGTGTGAAGTGAAAGGAGCACCGGACAGGGAGTCAGGAGGCCTCTGATCTAGACTTAGTCCAGAGTCTGGTCTGCGCCACCCTGAGCAATGTCTTCCCCACTCTGGGCCGCAGAGCCTCTATCTCTGCGAGGGCCGCGCTCCATGATGGCGAATGCCAGCCCTGATTAAGTCAGGACTCAGCGAATCAAGATATAGAGATTCTATTCATATCTGCAGACATCTTTGAATCCTTTCCATCTGAAACTCAGTGGGACCTCCCAGAGCAATCATCCTTCCAGGCATACCCCCTCCCCCCTCTGCCCAACCCCAGATAGGAATCTTCACAAACTTGTCTTTAGGAGAAGGGGCGAGCTGCTTCCCACCTCTCCCATCTCACGTGCACCTCTGGAAGTCCTTCCTGTATCTCCCTTTCATCCCTTCTTTATACTAGGGTTCTCTAGGGTCTCTAGGGTCCCATTTTTAATTTCTTTTGTTTCCCCCAACCAAGGAGAGGAAGAATCTGACTGCACATCTGTTTGGAATTTGGGGGTGGGGGTAGGGAAATGAGGCAGTTTGCTTCTCCTGCACTCCATGAGTTCCAGGGTGGGGAGAACGGTGAGAGCCAGGGCCTCCCCCTCCCACCCCCCATGGTCCTTGTCAGCTGCCTTCTCGGCCTTTCTCATCGCGAGACAAACAAACAATCAGGAGGCAGACCTGAAACCTTGTGTGGAGACTGGCAAACAGCATGGCTGGGCTCCGGCCTTAATGGGCCCCAGCCCCGGGCTGTCTGCTCCCGCCCTGCCTGCCTCCAATGTGTTTCTGATTTGTACTGAGCTAGCGGCTCTGCCACGCTGAATGTGGCAGCTGCCTCAGCCCCGCCTCTCAGGGATCCAGGGGTGGGAAGGTTGGGAGAAGCCAGCTTGGTGTAGAGGCCATGGCAGGAACTTCTGAGACATATACACAGACGTAGCTGGGGGAAGGGGTAGGAGGAGGGATGGATTTCATCTGGCTATAAACAAACATGCTTCTCATTTAGGGACCTAGGGGTGCCAGTCACCAGATCCCACTTACCCATTTTCCAGGGGGCAGGCAGAGCTAGAACTGGAGTGGGGATGCTTAGGGACTAGAGTGGACTCTTTTCAAGGAGTCCCGCTCCCAAAAGATGGTAGGGATTTTCTGAGGATGGGAAAGGCAGAAGTGAGTGTGAAGAAAATTAAATTCCAGGAAGTCTTGAATCCAGAAAAGGCAAAGGGTATGGAGACAGGAAGTTCAGTGTCTGCAAAGTAACCAAGCAGAAAGGGCCAGAGAAGGCAATGTTTCTGATCCTCCCCACCCCAAATCCTAGAATGGGAGAATTGGGGATGTCATGGGGTCATTTACTATACACCCTACTTGCTCCAGGTAACAAGTGTTTATCAAAACGTGGTCCCTGGGCCTGGGTGGCTTGGCCCTGGGCCACTAAGCGGGGTGGCGGGTTGGGGGGGTGGGGGGTGGCGGGGGGAGGTGGGTGTATCCTTTCATTTTGCTCGTTTGCCTTGTACGCCTACCCTTACATTCAGATGGGCGACTTCTTGAGCACCTGGGCAAAGCATCTTGGAACAATTTCCTTTGCACTTTCATCCTGGCCCTCTGCATTAAGATAATACCTATACGTTCTTCAATGCCGAGGGGACTAGCTAAGGAGATAAAGAAGTTGGCCACTTTTTGGCCAAAGTGGTTCTCCCAAATCATCTGCTAAAATCAGCTTCCTTTTTTATTCCCCCACATCATTCCCAGGTCTTTAAGCCACTGCGTCCCGTCTCAGGGATGGCTTCATCACTGGAATTTGGGCTAAGATTGGGGTCAGGGTCAGAGTTGAATTGAAACAACTGGCTTCACTCTGTAGACCTAACCAGGGTGTATGGAGACATCCCTTTAGCCCTGGCACTGAAAGCTGTCTGACGGCTGCTCTCCCAGCCTGGGCATAGCCTAGAGACTGAACTGGTGGGAAGCCAGGCCCGGTGGGTAGTGGGGTGCTTGGCCAGCTGGGCGAGAAGGTGAGAGGCCACAGAGAACCTTGGGTTCTGCCCACAGAGGAGAACCCGGCGAGCCAACAGGGCCAGTCTGGGCCGCTGAGATGGGGGCTTGTCCCGTCTTTGCAGCTTGCCTTCCAGACCCCCGTTCATGAGAGTGTGGGAGGGTGGGAGAGCAGAATGTCCTCAGGAAAGAAGCCTCTGGGACTCTGTGGCTTTGTGGCTATTTATTCCTCCTCTTGCTTTTTCTCAAGCCCTAAACATTTCTCACAGTGTCTAGCCAGTTCCAGTTATGCAAGCAGCATTGTGTGTTAACAAGAAAAAGTGGTATGCGGAATCCAAGAGCCTTTGTCCCCCAAGCCACCCAGTACTTCCCTTCTAGCTGTAATGTCAGGCCCTGCTGTGAGGTGGGGGGGATGGAGACCGTCTCCATAACCATCGCCTCTGTCACACAGTGGGACACATATCCCGGGCTTGTGTGTGCGTGCGTGCCCGTGCGTGGTGTGGTGTGTGGGGAACACACACATCGTCCCGAGGACCTTTGGGAGTGAGGGGCACCTGGCTTAGCCTCACCAGTGTCAGGGTGGTCAAAAGGGGCTGTGGCAGACATCTCTCTCCAAGAGGCATGGCCCTTATTCACAGCCAGGCGGCCCTGCCTCTGCTTCCCCAGGGTTCATCTCTCGTCTTTCTTATTCTTTCTCCACCCTTCCTGGTTTCCCCATGGCTCTCCCACCCCCAGAAACCATCGAGTCTGGGGCTGAGGGTGCTGCTATAGAGGCGACAGAGACAGGCGGTAGCCAGGGGAAATAGCGGGTTGCAGACACCTGCTGGAAAAAGCAAGCTCCAGGCTGAGCTCTGCCACCAATGGGCTACAGGATCTTGGAAAATTCATTCCCCAAACTGAATCTCGGTTTCCCCATGTCAAACAGAAAGGAAGCGAGGTTAGATGAGATGGCCATGAGGGGCACTGCTGCCCAGGCAGGTGAGGAGCCAGGGCCCCACCTGCTGTGCCCACAAGGTGCGGGGAGGCCACCTGGTGCTGCCAGCGGTGCCCAAGGGCTCAGATTCTTTTCTTGAGGCAGCAGTTCCTTTAACCTTTCCACCTGCGGCCGGCCTCATGGAGCCAGCCCTGGCTTTGAGGTGGGCTTGGGCCGGGCTCTTTCATGGTGATAAAGGGAGACAGAGCTCATTCACTCGTTCATGTACTCATTCATTCATCCATCTAGTAATCATGTGTTGGTACCCACAGTGTGTCGGGCGCTGTCCAAATGGCATCCAGCCCAGGAGACTATCACTGTCGTATCTCTGTGGTCAGAGGCCTCTGCCTGGCCCCTCCTCAGCTCAGCAATTCTCCTCCAGGCTCTAGAGAGGCTGCCCCCACTTCCACCGCACCCCACTCCAGCCCAGGCTAATGTCCAGTAGCCTGGATAGCTGCCTGGCTGCTTCTCCAGGACACTGTCCACCTCTGCCAGAACAGGCCTCCGCTCCTGGGCTTATATTTTGCAGGCTATTTAACCCTGTCTCTTTTTCTCTCCTGTTCTCTCTCAAAACACTGAAGATTCCTCCCCTTGCTCTGCTTCATCTAAGGTGTGGCTGGGTCCCAGGACTTCCAGGGGAGACTTCTGGATCCAGCCTACAATCATACAAATACCACACACACACACACACACACACACACACACACACACACACATCCCAGCTCTGTGGCACTGAGCACCCACGCGCCCCCCGCTCCGGGAGCACCTCTGAGCCCGGCTCTTCTCTGCGCAGCTGTGGACAATCATCGACAAAGAGAGACCCAGGGCTGCCGGCAGGGAGGAGCATGTGATTCAATGTGGGACTGGCTGTGAGCTTGGGCAAGGATGGTGGAGGGGATGTGGGGTGGAGGGGATGGGGGTGGGTAGGTGCCGGTGAGTAAGGATGGAGGGGTATGTGTCGGGGGACAGCCAGCTGGGGTATGTGTCAGAGTGAATGGGCTGGTGTGTGGCTCCATGTGTGACCCTCCCAGCAGCCGTCAGCCCACATTAGTGCACACATGGGTGAGCCTGCACATGGGCACAAGAAGCAGCAGGGTACAGGCGAGGGTGGAAAAAAAGCATTGGCTGTGGGGGCAGAAGAGGTTTCTGGTCCTGGCTCTGCTGCCGGGTTTCTAAGGCCCTTCCCCAACTCTGGGCCTCAGTTTCTCCATCTGTAATCTGAGAGGGAGGAATCGGAGGTCTCTAAGGGCTATTGCACCTCTAACCTGCTCTAGTTCCTTGATGTTCTGTGCACTAGGACAGGCTCAGAAATTCTTCCTTTATGCAGAAGGAGGACACCAGGGAAAGACACACAAAGTCACCTCTGAAATATTGATGCAACTTCCTTTACTCTCATGTAAATCTCAGACTTTCCTTGCACTTTTGTCTTCCCAGAGCCAATGTCAGGGAAGAGGTGGAGGAGAGTGGGGCTGTGTCTAAGAAACCTCCCCTAGTTAAGGAGGGCTGGGGGTGGGAGACCCAAGGCCATTAGTCCTGAACTGAAAGGAGAGATCCAGGGATGGAACGTGTTCACAGATATATAGAGGAGGCTGCTGGGGAAGAGTGCAAAGAGCCCATGATTGCTGCATCCCCACCGTGAAGGCCTTCAGGACAGCAGCCGTCCAGTGGAAGGTGGGGCATCTCTGGAGGCCAGCAAACACTGATTCTTTAGAGGATGGGTGTTACAGATAAGCAAAAATTGCAAAGCTTTCTGAAGATGCTTTTATTCACACCTTACATAGGATTCGAAATATGCCTTTATTACTGGTAGTATTTCATTGCGAATGGCTTAGGGGGGCTGGTGGAGGCTAAAATCTCCCATGCCACTTTTGGTACCATCACTGCTGAGCTGGATTTGAATCCTGACCTTAGCACTAGCATCCCTGGACGAACTTGAGCAAGTCACTCCCCTTCCTTCACCTCAGTTTGCCTATCTGTACAGTGCTGGAGGGGCAGGGGGAACTTCCATTGGTCCCAAGGGCCTATGTAGCCAGCTCTCACATGCAATAATTCCAGGTTCTCCCAAGACCTTGAGCTGTGGAGAAGCTGTGGGAGGGGAGGTCCGTTTCATTCACGTTCCAGTGAAAACAAGAGGCCAGGCTTTGGAACTCAGGCAGGGAAGCATACTTTCTAAGTCTCGACTGGAGATCAGAGAGATGAAGGGACTTGCCCAAGGTTACAGAGCAGGTGGGTGGCAGGGCCAGGTCTTCTGGGTCCCAATTCAGTGCTGCTCCATTGTCCCCCACCCATACGCGACTGATTTACCTTGGGGCGGCGTCTAGGAAAATGGATGGGAACTCACAGAGCTCGCAAGAGCCACAGCTGGGTCTGAGAAGGTTAAATTCCCAGCTGGAAGCATTCATTGAGGCCTCCAGAAACCGGGCAGTCCTTATAACTTGCAAATAAGTACTTCAGGCCACAGGAAATGATCCCAGACCACAAGGCCCCGGGATTGCACCAGAAGAGTCCTGCCTGCGTGTCAGCCAGCTTGTGGGAGAGGAAGCCTGGGGTGGGGAGGGGAAGAAGGCACCCTACAGACCCAGGCTTTAGGCCCAGCTCTGTTAGTCTGCTAGCTGAGGAACCTTGGGCAAGTCATGAACCCAGCCCCATCTGTGAACCGGTAACAGTAGACAGTAGCTACGCAGGGTGTTGCTGGGAGGTATAACTGGATCTTGGGTGTGCAAAGGCATTGCAAACTGTAAAATGCTGTTTGGGTGGGGGGGGTCGTTCTGTTCTGAGAACTGCTGCTTGTACACATGACCACTGAGTAACTTCAAAGGAGGTCACCCCAGAGGTGCCATGTTCCAGGGCCACTGCTTCCCGTTTGGGGAGAGTGGGGAGAGCCGGTGATTATCTGTTCTGTGTGGGGGAGGTGAACGGATGTGCCCTTGGGGTGGGGGGGATATAGGAGCTGGGGGCCTGTGGAGCAGCCTTTCATGTGGGGGCTGAACCGAGGTGTCCTGAAGCAGAGCTGGGGCCTGTGGGCAGGAATGCCGTTCCACAAAGCCACGCCCCCATCACTGAGTCCAGCCTTCCTTGACCACAGCAGCGCATGGGGACCTGGGGGAGGGGGGAGGGGCTTCTAGCCTTTTCTCTGGGAAGAATCTGCTTCCAAGAGGGTCCCAGCCAGAACACAGGATTTCCATTTCAATGCTCCCTGGCAAGCTGCCCTCCCCCGAAATCTGCTAAAGGCTCACGGAAAAGCCTTTAAAAACACACTAATTACAAACAATTCCTCGGCTTCTCCTGATTTCCCTCCACGCGGCACCGGGGGCGGGGCCGGGCCGGGCTGGGATGGGGAGCGGGCAGAAGTGGGGAGGGGTCGCTTACTCGCAACTGCAGCTTTGTACATTAAAGCCCTGTCGGGCCCAGCCCCAACCAGATCACTGACCCAAGGGGGCCAGGACTGGGTCTCCTGCTTCCTTCTGGGCATCCAAAGGCCTAAGTGGGCCTGAGTCGTTGGGAGAAGCTATGAAAACCTAGAGCAGGCCCCTGGGAAAAGGCAATGGGTCTCCAGGAAGCCTGTTGTAAATGAAGTCAGAACAGGGATTTCAGGGAGCACTCCCTGCCCTCAGCTGGCTAGGTCTGGACCCCAGGCACCAGCCCTCAGTCCTGCCCAGGCCCCATTAACCCAAGCCCCTGTAACCTGTGCAGCCATAGCCTCCCGAGTCAGGTGTGTGAAAGATGGATTCATTCCTGAATTCCCACCTCTGGCCCCACAGGGAGTGAGTGGGATGGCAGGTAACGGGTTTCTGAGCTCTCCAAGCCCAACAAGGGCTCTCGACAGCTCTGGCCTAATCTGGGAGAGAGCCTGGGGCATCTTGGCTAAAGTTCGGTTTGCTCACAGCAACCCCTACAAGCAGGGCCCCAGCCCTGGAGGAGTCATTCTGTGCCTTTAGGAAGCTGAATGAAAGGAACCCCATTAATCTGTTCTGACTGGCCTCAACTAATGTCTTTGTTCATGAAGAGGTGGGGGGGGTGCTGTTTCATGCCTCTCAGGCCTTTGTCTGATAATAACAATAATCGCCCACACGTACTCTGTGTCAGAAGCTGTTCGAAACATTTACATGTATTCCCTCATTTAATCTTTGCAACCAGCTCTGTGAGGAAGAAACCAAGGCACAGAGAAGTTAAGTGATGTGTCGAGCGTCACACAGCTGGTAGGTAAAGCAGCTGGGCTTGAAATCCAGGTGGTATGGCTCCAAAGTCTAAATCACTGTGTCTGCCATGATGAGTGTGTGCCCCTGTGTCAGCCATTCCACACGTGTTCTCTTATATACAGCAATTGTGTAAGGCAGACACGAATGAGGCAAGAAAGACTCAGGGGGTTACGTGCCTTCCTCAAGGCCGTGCCATTGGTAAGGGACAGAGGTGGTATTTCAAAACCCAGCTCTGCCTGGGTCTTGACACTGACTTTCCTCCAACACCTTCGTCACTGTTGCAAACACTCTAAGAACTCAGATGCAATGTTGTATCTGTTGGGTGCTTAAAGATGCACTGGGCATTTGCCTGATTGTTTTACATATATCACCTCATTTGAGACTTATACCTACCATGTGAGGTTGGGGGTGTCATTTCCATTTACAGATGAGAATACTGAGGCTCAAAGACCTTCTCTTTTGTCTTTCAATCCTCTGGCCAGGCCACCTCCAAACCATCGCAGCATTCACATAACCATTTCTTTTTTTTTTTTTTTTTTAACATCTTTATTGGAGTACAACTGATTTACAATGGTGTGTTAGTTTCGGCTTTATAGCAAAGTGAATCAGCTATACATATACATATACCCCCACATCTCCTCCCTCTTGCGTCTCCCTCCCACCCTCCCTATCCCACCCCTCTAGGTGGTCACAAAGCACCAAGCTGATCTCCCTGTGCTATGCGGCTGCTTCCTACTAACTATCTATTTGACACTTGGTAGTGTATATATGTCCATGCCACTCTCTCACTTCATCCCAGCTTACCTTTCCCCCTCCCCGTGTCATCAAGTCCATTCTCTATGTCTGCGTCTTTATTCCTGTCCTGCCCCTAGGTTCTTCATAACAATTTTTTATTTTAGATTCCATATATATGTGTTAGCATACGGTATTTGTTTTTCTCTTTCTGACTTACTTCACTCTGTATGACAGACTCTAGGTTCATCCACCTCACTACAAATAACTCAATTTCGTTTCTTTTTATGGCTGAGTAATATTCTATTGTATATATGTGCCACATCTTCTTTATCCATTCATCCATCGATGGACACTTAGGTTGCTTCCATGTCCTGGCTATTGTAAATAGAGCTGCAATGAACATTTTGGTACATGACTCTTTTTGAATTATGGTTTTCTCAGGATATATCAGTAGTGGGATTGCTGGGTCATATGGTAGTTCTACTTTTAGTTTTTTAAGGAAACTCCATACTGTTCTCCATAGCGGCTGTATCAGTTTACATTCCCACCAACAGTGCAAGAGGGTTCCCTTTTCTCCACATCCTCTCCAGCATTTATTGTTTGTAGATGTTTTGATGATGGCCATTCTGACTGGTGTGAGGTGATACCTCATTGTAGTTTTGATTTGCATTTCTCTAATGATTAGTGATGTTGAGCATTCTTTCATGTGTTTGTGGCAATCTGTATATCTTCTTTGAAGAAATGTCTATTTAGGTCTTCTGCCCATTTTTGGATTGGGTTGTTTGTTTTTTTGATATTGAGCTGCATGAGCTGCTTGTAAATTTTGGAGATTAATCTTTTGTCAGTTGCTTTGTTTGCAAATATTTTCTCCCATTCTGAGGGTTGTCTTTTCATCTCATTTATGGCTTCCTTTGCTGTGCAAAAGCTTTTAAGTTTCACTAGGTCCCATTTGTTTATTTTTGCTTTTATTTCCATTTCTCTAGGAGGTGGGTCAAAAAGGCTCTTGCTGTGATTTATGTCATAGAGTGTTCTGCCTATGTTTTCCTCTAAAAAGAGTTTGATAGTGTCTGGCCTTACATTTAGGTCTTTAATCCATTTTGAGTTTATTTTTGTGTATGGTGTTAGGGAGTGTTCTAATTTCATTCTTTTACATGTAGCTGTCCAGTTTTCCCAGCACCACTTATGAAGAGGCTGTCTTTTCTCCATTGTATATTCTTGCCTCCTTTATCAAAAATAAGGTGACCATATGTGTGTGGGTTTATCTCTGGGCTTTCTATCCTGTTCCATGGATCTATCTTTCTGTTTTTGTGCCAGTACCATACTGTCTTGATTACTGTAGCTTTGTAATATAGTCTGAAGTCAGGGGGCCTGATTCCTCCAGCTCCATTTTTCTTTCTCAAGATTGCTTTGGCTATTCGGGGTCTTTTGTGTTTCCATACAAATTGTGAAATTTTTTGTTCTAGTTCTGTGAAAAATGCCATTGGTAGTTTGACAGGGATTGCATTGAATCTGTAGATTGCTTTGGGTAATAGAGTCACTTTCACAATGTTTATTCTTCCAATCCAAGAACATGCATGTGCCCATTTCTTAGGGGAAGAACCTTCCCCAGCCACGGTCTCATTCTCTTCAGACTTCCAGCTGGAAGGAAATGGAGCTTATTGAAGCCTTTATGTGTTGATTAGATGTTGGAGTCCCGGCTTTGCCACTTCAGGGCTGGGTGACTTGGGGTAAGTCTTTGCCCCATCTGAGCCATGACTACCTCATGCCAGGCGTGTGAGGCTGATCAAATGACAAAATGGGATGGGAAAGAATTTTGTAAACTCTAGAGGACTGTACAAAGGTAAATGGGGGCTATGAGATGAAGGTCCTCATCTCTGGGTTTCCATTGCTAGCATTCTGGCATGACCTCATTGCACACGTGTCCAACACATGTGTTGGCACCACTATTGAAACACACATACCAGCACCGGTAAGCTTCAAACAGATGGGTGGGAGGCGACTGTCCTTGCTCCTGAGTCGTCTCCTCCAGACATCCACTAGTTTCTTTAACCCTTCCTTCCAGGACAAGATTTCAGAATTCCCTCCCCCAAGGCAGTTAGATAAGGTGGAATGATTAGGGGCTTTGGCATCATGCAGACCTGGGTTTAAATCCATGTTCTGTCAGTTTCTAGCTGTGTGATCTTGGGAAATTCCCTTTTACCTCTCTGAGCCTCAGTTGCTTCATCTGCAGAATGGAGTTAATATTAATATTATCAGACTGGTCTGAGGCTCAAATGAAAAGTCCTGGGTTAGGGGCTAGAGATGCAAAGATAAATAAACCTCAGTCCTTGATATCAAGTAGCAGGGAAGGAAGGTCAAGCAGTAGACAGATGGTCTCAAGTGCCACAGTGGAATTTAGCCAGGGCTCTAGGGGCCCAGAAGAGGGCTACTTATCTTAGTCTCAGAGGAGGCGGTGGCTTTGCAAGGATGGTAATGTGTGAGCTGGTCCTTGAAGGGAGAATAATAGCTAATAACAGCTAACACTTATACAGCACTTAATATGTGCCAGGCAGTGTTCTAAGTGCTTTACAAGCATGATCTAATTTACTTCCTTATGAGATAAATACAACCTTATGAGAGAAAAACCTTTGTTATCCCTGTTTTACAGTTAGGGAAACCAAGGCACTGAGAAAGTTAGTGACTCGGCTGGTTAGGCAGTCAGGCTCCCTAGCCCACACTCTTAGCCAGCCCACCAAGCTACCCATGTGAGTTGGAGTTTGTCACCTGAAGAGGAGGCTGAGAGTACCAAGTGTGACATGAAAGAACACGGTACGTGCCAAGGCTCAGAGGTGAGGTAGGTGAGTAGGGCCAGATTCTACAGGGCATTGTGTGCCAGGCTGAGAAACTTACACTCTACTCTGGAGATGATGGGGGAATTACTGGTGGATTTTAATTGGGGAATTACATGTTCAGATTTGTCTGCAGAAAAGGGTTTTCTGGCTGCAGCGTGGAGGCTGGTCAGAGGAGGTAGCACTCTGGTGGCAGAGAAATGATAAAGGTCTGAATTAGGGCAGTGTTTGTAGGGATGGAATGCTTGGGATGGATTCCAGAGCTATTAAGGAGGTAAAATTGGCAGGTCGTGGTAATGAATTAGATGTGAGGGGTTGGGGAGAGAAGGTATCTAGCTTGAGAGCCTGAGTGGATTGATAAATGAAACTAGCGGAAGTGTGGCCTGGGAGTATGATAAGTTCTACTTGGGACAAGGTGGGTCTGCAGTGTCTTCGAGATGACCACTGGGTACATGTTTATACCAGCTCTAGCTTGCGGGGGTGGTCCAGGCTGAGGTGACGTTTGGAATTCACTTGCCCAGAGGAGGTGGTAGAAGCTACAGGAGGGCCTGAGCCTGCCTGGGAAGCATCTATGGGGAGGTGAGGCTTGCAAACAGCACCCTGGGGAACCCAACATTTGAGGGGGCTGCTGAAGAAGAGGAGCCTGGGAAAGGGACCGAGAAAAAAAACGGTCAGAGAAGTAGGAGGATGAACCAGGGAAGCTGCATCTAAGTAGAGCAGATAGAATTAGGGAGTAGAGATTTTCAGGAAGCAGGAGGGAGTCACAGATATCAAATGTGACTGAGAGGTCCACTGGAATTAAGGAGAGAAAAGCATCCACTGGCTTTTGTCATTCGATTTCTGGGGTCAGGGTGAGAGCTGAAGTAGGGATGGAAGCCTGACAGCAGTGGGCTGAGGTGGCAAGAGCAGGTGGGCAAGTGGGAACGGGTGAGCGAGGACCCTGGGAAAAGGAGCTAGAGAGAGACATGGGGTCAAGGGGTAGCCAAGAGCACATGATGGGAATGTTAGGTCCTTCCCTTCTGGCTTCTTTGCTCCCTGTCCACGCCCCTCCCCAACCCCATCGACTTGGGTCTCTGCCCCGAGCATGCTGGTGTTTGTCAGGGCCTTTCAACATGCCAGGCCCTCCACCTCTCCTCAGGCTTCCTCAAGTCTCCCAGCAGAAACCTCCCTTTGCTTGGCTCTGGAATCAGCCCCTGGGAGAGCAGATGAGACAGCAATTAGACCAGTTGCAAGGGCCATCCGCTCACAGCTCTGTGCCAGGGCAGGCCTGGTGGCACCCCGCCAAACTCTTCTGGGCCAGCCTCACTGCTTGGTCTCCCTCCCATGTGGTCCCCATGGGTGCCCTCCACGGAGGGGCTTCCGAGGAGCTGGAGGCCCGGAGTTGGCCTTGCCAACCTCTCTGACCTCTGCCTGAGCTGGATGTCTGTGCATTCAGGAGCCAGGGGCAACCCTACCAATCCCAGGCCTGGGTTAGTGCCCACCAGTTGAAGGGCAGGGAAGGTGGAGCGAAAGGCAGAGTGTGGGGCTCTCTTCCACACTCCTGCCCTTCACTTGTGTGATTCAAGACTCCTGTGTCTCCCCACGATGAGCCTTCTGAGGATCCCAGCTCCTAGAAAGGGATCTGCCTTGTCTGTGGGGTCGGCCCTTGGGGCCCTGCAGCATCTGTCTGCTCCATTGCTGCTCCATGCTGTCAGGACCTGATTTTTCCAGAGGCTTTTCAGCCTTGGTAGGAAGACTTCATCACCCCGAGAGTCATCCATTTCCCATCAGTAGCCCCAGCCACAGCACACTCTTCTCTCTTCCTGTTTCAAGCTTTCCCTCGATGGCGGCCCCCTGCCTTTGACTTCACCCTTTCAAAGCTGATATATCATAGAACTATCATAAAATGTTCATCTATCTCAACTTTTTTGGGGGGGAGAATGAAGGCAATAAATACTTCAGTCTACTCTGCATTGAAAAAACTCTCCCTCCTCCCTTCCTTCCACAAGCATCTCAGTGTTGGGTCCTGGAGAAACAGAAATGCACCAGAGATCACCCCTGCCCTTATGGACCTCACCATCTGGTGGGAGACACAGACATGTCCACCAATCATTGAATGTCTTATTGAGGTGTCGCGCTGGGAGTCCAGGGAGGGAGTGCAAGGGAGGCAGTGATGGAGTTCTAACTAGGCACTCAGGAGACTTGAAAGGTCGGTAGATATGTGGGAGGTACACAGGAGGCAGAAGAAGCAGTGTGGGAAGAGACCCGGAGGCAGACAATGGCCTGGTGGTTTTCAGGGATGTGGCTTGTGTTCTGAGTACCTCTCACGGTACAGATGGGGACACTGAGCTACGGAAAGGATGTCCTCCCCCAAGGTTTGACCCTTGTGAGGTGGTGGAGAAGAAGCAGAAGGAAGCTTAAGGACTGGGGTCACCATGTCGGCTATGGGTGCCAAGGGCCGCTGGGCCTGGCAGAGATGGAATATGTGTGGTGGGCTGGGGCTGGCCATGGCTGTCGAGTTGACTGGTACTAGGGGCTCGAAATCCTCAGTCTTCTCATCTCTAAAGTGGGGAGAATAGCACATACTTGTTAGGCCTCATGTGTGAGAGAAACGACATAATACCTATAAAAGGGCATTGGAAATATGAAGCTCTGTGTTCATTGGAAAGATCGTTGTTATTGGGGCCCCTCTTTCCAGCCCCCAGGTTAAAAGCTACCACCCTCTGGAAGCCTTCCCTGGCTCTTGCCAGCTGGGAGTCATAGCCCCTCTTCTAACAGGTTCTTGCCCAGCCTCTAGGAGAGCCCAAAGGCAGAGCTCATCTGATTTCTCTCTGCATGCACAGTGCCTAGCCCTGAGCGGGTTCCCCTCAGATCAAGACTCGCATGAACCCGTGTTCTGCCGGGCACACACACATGGCTAAACATACAAGCATGGACCAGAGTCCAGGGTCCCACACTTGGAGATGCCCTTTGGGTGCAGGCATTCTTGGGCATTCCCCACGAATGCCCACGCTCACCTCTACTTCTCTCCTGTGAGCCACAGCGCCCACACACGTGTGTGCCCCCTTCCACTTTCCCCTCATTAGTCTGCTGGACTCAGTATCACTCACTGCAGTTTACGGGTGAAGAAAGTGAGGCTCAGAGAGGTGTCCTGCAGCCAGAAAAGCCTCACACAGGAGCCCTGGCGGACACGTGTTTTCCCAGGCCATGCCTTCCGCTCTGTTGCTGCACACGGGGCCCCCTAGGCTGACCAATTTCTGCTCCACATTGGACACCAGGAGCCATCAGTTTAACCTTGGGAAGGGCTTATGGAACTGGTCACTTGCTGGGAGGGCAGTGCTGTTGGTGGGAATGGGGAGGGCGGGGGCTGGTAGGGTGAAGAGGGTGGTGGTGGGGTGTTGCAGTTGAGGAGGGAGGGGAAAACCTGATCAAAACCATGTCAAAAAGGAGGGGGGAGGGGGGAAGAGAGAGAGAGAGAGAGAGAGAGAGAGAGAGAGGGAGAGAGAGGTTTTCATTCACAAAGAAATCATTATGGTTAATTTAATTCATTGTAGCGTTTAATACAGAAAAGCTTTTCTACAGAGACTGGGCATCAGGCCAACATTTATATATAAATGGGTTTTATTTTAAAAGAGAATGCAGTGAGGGGGATAGACTGGGGTTAGCCCTCTCACTCTCTCTCTGCTTCCCCCCTCCTTCTTTAGCTACCTTTCTGAGCCTATGTAGATGAGGAATTGGGTCTCCTACAAAGCAGGAACCCTCTGCTCTCCACTCCCGTGGCCCAGAATTTCTCTTATTTCTCTTCCCAAGGCTCTGCTTCCTCCACTTTTTCAGGACCATAGGGAGACCCTAGGCTGGGTCCGGCTCAGAGCTGCATTGAGAAATTCAGATCCTTGAATACTCTCCTTAAGATAGCACTCGGAGATCATTCCACCTGCCTTGTCCCCATCCAAGGCAGGCTCTACCTAGTACGTGGACGAGAACTTGAAGCTCGGGAAAAGGGGCACGACCCGACCGTGGTCACACAACTTGGTCAATGGCAATGGCAGAACTCGAAGCCGGGTCCTCTGCTCCCAGTCTAGTGCCCCGGGAGGTGCAGTCTCGCTACCCTGTCAGCTCTCCAATCTGTGCCCAGCATCTTGGGGGCCTGGCACTGCTTTCCCTTGTACCTGAGTCAGACCCAGACGTACACTTCCAGGCAGTTCTACGAGCCTCTGAAGTGATCTCCCCATGCCCCCCACCCAATCCATCCTAGCTCTCCAGCCAGCTAATCAACTAATTCACACTGTGGTGTCAATGGCAAATAATAACTTACTGTAAAGTGCTCATGGTGCAATTTCAGGCTCTCTGGGCTTGCTGGAGGCTGGAAAAGAGCTGTGGGGATAGGGAGAGCCTTTAAGAGCCCATCACATTCTGTTACAAACCATTTATCCAGCACTCTGTGTTGCCACATATTCATGGAGTCTGGGATCAAAGCATACTGATGAACACACTGCCATGGGTTGAGCGGCAGCAGCTTTTAAAGGAATCTGTCCGAGGAGGAGGCCCCCAGATTTGCCTGCACTCATTTTCTTCCCAACCCTGTAGCTCCAGCAGCAGGGTCCCAGGCACCCTTTCCTCTTGCTTAGTACAGTCTGGCCCTGAGGGTGAAGGAAGCGTGTAAGAGTGAGGGGCCATGGCACCCAACTGAGCTCCCTGGGGAGTTGTCTTCCTTTCCCTCTGTGCCCCCACGTACCAGATTCAGCTTTCAGGGCCAGGGTCCGTGTTTCCTCACATGGTAGAACTGCCCACACATGCTCCCGTTGTAGGGATAGGATAACTGAACCCAGAAAACTGAAGTGACATGCCCAAGGCCATGATGCTAGGATACAGTAGAGCTGCAGTTGGCATTCAGGTCTTGCAACCCCTGAGACTCACGGCTGAACAAAGTCCCCCCTCCCCCACCCCCAACAAAGAGGACCAGCTCAGGGTGGCTGGCCAGTGTCAGATTGGAACAGGAGCACAGGACGTTGCAAATGCCTTCTTAAGCTACCCACTGGGCGCTCCAACTCCTGTGGGTGGGGGTAGCTGCCTTGTCCAACAGGCTGAGGGTCAGGATGAAGCACAGAATCAAAAGAGGGAGCAGAGGTCCGGGTCTAGGCTCCGGGCTCAACCCTCAGACCCCTAGAGAATGATTCCAGGGCTTTGGGGCTGGGTTCCAGGCCCTCAAGGAGGCCAGGAGTCCCCAGCAACCTTCCTGTGTGTCCCCAGGTCTCCCAGCAGCCTGGCTGGTATTTGGGGTTCAAGCCCAACGCAGTCCCACATCTGGATCCCGTTAGCTTGCTGCGTTCCTTCTTGGCCAGGAAGAATGTGTGCAATGCCCGAGGAGCTGCCGGACCGTGGACTTGCTGCTCAGACCGGGCTATCAAAGCCAAGTGGCAGGCAGCCGCCCCCCGGGGAGGGGCTTCCTGGGCCCTCCATCAGCGCCCTGCCACTGCCGGTAGCTCCGGGTGGAGCAGCGCCCTTTCAGCAGGCACTCGCTGCTGCCAAGGTGCGAGCCAAGCGGCTGGGCTGTGCCTGGCAGGCCCGCTGCTTCTGATTAGCGGCTCACCCGCTGCTCCGGCCCCGCCATCCTTCCCCCAGACGGGAGCCGCCCAGATGGTCCCCCAAATCCAAGGCTGTGGCCGGGGAAGGGCCGTGGGTGGGGCCGACCCCTGCAGCCTTCCACCAGCTTCGAGAAAACAGGCACATGGTTTCTCCTTTCTGAATCTTCCTTCCCGTCCCCTCTCTGAAGAGCTCCAGCTGGAACCGGCCTGAGTTAGAGGCAGCTATTATAAAATAATACTGAGGCCAGGACAGTCTTTTATAGTATATGACACAGTGGTATAGAGTGAAGGTTCTGGAACCAGGCTGCCTGGGTTTAACTCCTGGCTCCGTTACTTCTTAGCCCTGTGACTTGGGGCAAGTTACTTAGTCTCTCTGTGCCTTACGTCTCCCTCAAACTCTCTGGAAAGCCGCGGGAGCAATAGGTTCCCAGGTCACAGTATTGCTGTAGGGCTTCAATGAGTTAATATCCATAAAGTGCTTAGAACAGTGCCTGTCGCATAGTGAGCACCCAGTAAATTACTATTGTTACACAGTTTATTTACATCCATTGACTCATTGGAGCCTCCATCAATCCTGTGACCTGGGGGGTTGCAGTGGAAAGCTGTGACTCCAAGTCACAGCCAGTAGGGGCAGGGCTGGGACGCAGCAGGTCTCTCTGTCCTATTTCCCGCCACCTGCCACGCCAGCCACCATGTACCTCCTCTAAGCTCAGCGAAGCAACAGTGGGAAGGAACTTTCACCCAGGCTGAAATTCTCACTTTTGCCACATAGCTGATGGGCCAAGGGGAACAGGATTTCTAAGGATTTCTAAGCCTTGAGTCCAGAGAAAGGTTAATCCCTCAGGCATGGCCACAGAGAGATAGTGTAGACCTCAAAGCTGGTGGCCTAGATCTATCTAAGGCCCTGAAAAGACCTACCCAGGGTCCCCCGAGACTCATCTCCCTAAGGGGACAATTCAGCTAGCCGGAGTGAGAAGCCAGGGGTCGGTGATGAAGCCGAGTGCCCAGAAAGGACTTGTGTCCTGACCCTGATCACTGTGGCCTGGCAATTGTGGCGCGGATGGGGGGTGTGAGTAGGTGTGCTGCTTTGGATAGTCAGCTCAGAGGAGGGGTAAGGTAACAAGGGAACCTAGGAGCCCTCCTTCTAGGCAGAAGGATACACTCCTTATCCCTTGGGAAGCCTGGGGTACCGTGTGCAGCCATCTTCCAGTCCCCATGCTTTCCAGGCAGCCCCTGGTCTGCCTCAGTGCTGCCTGATGGGGTAGGACACAGCAGAGAAATGGTAATCGGAGGAGTTCCTGGCTTTCTCCCCTCCTCACGTCCCCAGGCTGAGGCTCCTTCCCAGGCCTTCCCACAGCCAAGGGGATCCCAGCCAGCCCTGCAGGGAGCCTCCAGGGAATGTGACCACAGTTCACCCTGCCTCTGCCCGCAAGGCCAGCTGGCACAAAAGGCCTTAAGCACCCTTGCTAAATTGAGCTCCGAGATTTGCTGAGGATTGAGTTCTGGACGCAGGAGAGGGAGAGAGGCGCTCCAGAGGATGCTGCTGATACAGAACTCTCGAGGCACATCCCTAGGGGCTGCTTGAACAGCAGACGCTGCTCCCCCCACACCATGGGGTGGACAGAGAGGAGAGCAGGGCCTGAATCTTGGGTTCAAGTCCACACGCAGCCAGCTGGTGGGTGATGACACTGGGCTGGACAAGTCACCCCCTCCCTGCCTCTGTGCCTGCAGATCTTCATCTGTATACAGAGGTAATACTGCTGGCATCTCGGGGCTGGGGTGAGCATGGAGGAGGCGACACATGAAAAGAACCCTGTACGGAGCCAAGGAGATGCTCAGAACGGACTCTCCCACATTACCCATGCCCTCAGCGCACACAGCTTTGTTCTGTGTCCTCGCTTCCCTCGTCATGGTCATTTGTCATTTGGGGGCTCCCCTCACCCCCTCCTCATGGCATCCTGATTTCTTTTTGAGAAGTTCCCTCTCCCCATCTTATGTGGCCATAGTGGGGGTAATCTAAGGCAACTGCTTCGACTCTGGAGGTCAAAGGGGCTGGTGCATGACTGGAGCTCCGCCAAAAGGCTGCTCCCTCTTGGAGCAAGTGCCACAGCGGAGGGGCGGATGCCATGACTACAAAGGCATCCTGACCAGGCCCTGTTGCACTGTGCTTCCTGCTTCACGGCTGCTCAGAGCTTCCCTGGCTTCTGCTCGCTCTCACGTCTGCTTCTGCATCTCCCATGGGTTCTGAGAGCACCCCTCCAGGAGTCTCACTACAAATTTCCTTTCTGTTCAGTGTGACCCATTTCGGTGTCTGTGTCCCCTCCGAACCATCCCTCCTTCACCCGCCACCAGATTGGGGGGGCGTCGACACCCTACCTCTGCCCCCACGGATCCATTCTCAGGGCCTAACGCACTCCCTGACAGACTCCTGGCCCCTGACTGGGGCAGAGGGCTATGATTTGCTGGAGGCTGGGTAATTGCTGTTAGCTCTGGGGAGATCCTGCTTGACAGGCGCCAGAGGAAGCCATCTGCGATGGAGGCAGAGGTTGGGACGGATGACTTCCAGAGGTGCTGGGCAGCCTCGGCTGGGGAGACCTTAGCCACACATGTTCGGTCCTTGTAAAGGGCTGGCCCAGAGCGGGCACTAGCTTTCTTCCTGTTCTTGCCTAGTACTTCTGCTACTGTTGGGCTAAGAAGACGAAGGTCAGTGAAGAAACATCAGGCCCCCACCTGCAGGCCAGGCCTAGCGGAGCAGTGCCCGGGGGTTGAGGGGGGATGGGGGGGAAGTTGGAACTTTGTTCTATGCCATCTGCACACAGACATAAGGACATACGGAGGCATAGAACTGGTTTCATTTTTCACAAAGGGGTCTTACTCTACATGCTCGCATGTTTTACAACTTACTTCATAACCTTATCAGTAGGTGTGGGGCATCTTTCCATTCTGCATGTGTTGGTCTATCTTATTCTTTTCAACAGCCATATCAGATCAGATTCCATAGTATGGAAGAGTTTATTAAACCAGCCCCCTAATGATGGCCATTTAGGTTGTATACAATTTGCCCCTCCTAATATACACTACAATTTTATGTATATCATTGTGCATGTGTGAGGACCTCTGTAGGGTAATTACTCAGACGAGGAATGTTGGGTTAAATAGTTCTATTTTATCCTATTACAACTCTGTCCCCCCAACTTGAATGTAAGCTCCTGGCGGACAGGGTCAGGGTCGCACAGCACTGGGAGAGAGGGAGGGAGATGAGGAAGAGATCAAGGAAGCGAAGATGGAAACCTTCTGAACTGCAGGTAAGAGGATGTCTATTTCTACCTGGTTCTCCTGGGGAAAAACATCTCCAACACCAGTTCTGGTCTTCTGAGGACACAGGGCACTGAATCAAGAGCCACCTTTCTGGACCTCTGGATCTGGCCCACATAGAGTCACACTGTAGAGGGATCCTGGCTTGGGTGAGCCAAGGCAGGAGCCAGCAGCCTCCCTCCTTACATTGAGCTGGGACAAGCTCACAGGCAGGATGCTCGGGCAGTGCTTCCACCCACCCCCCTTTGTGGCCCCTGGGGCCTGCATTGCCTCCAGCCTGGGGTTCCTCCTTTCCCTCCCTTATTTGCCCTCCAGAGGCCAGGGTCTCGCCCCCTCCTCCACCAGGGCTTCACACCTCCAGAGAGCACGCCCAGGCAAGGTAGGGCATGGAATCCAGAGAGCTTGCAAAGTGGACAGCTCGCTGGCAGCACCTGGAAGGGGTGGGTGGAGTGGAGGCCAGAAGCTGGAGAGTTTTCCTTAATAACAACCTGGCGCCCCAATTCAGTGGTGGCTCTGCCTGCCTGCAAGCCCGCTCACAACCCCACCACCCCCGCCCAAGAGGAGCCTTCATCTTCAAAGCTTTCTGGGAAACAGTTAATTAACCCCTGCAGCCCTACCGCCTGCCCAGGGGGCTGCTGATTCCCTCATCTCTGTGGGGCAGGGAAAGGGGAGGGTAGTGAAACTGAAGCTTAGAGAAAGGGTATGGAGCTGAGACCCAAGTGATCTCAGCATCCCAGACAAGGAAGCTGCCTTCCCTTCCAATCCTCCCCAGGCCTGCCCCTCAAATGGCTGGTGGGACCTCCAGAGGCCAAGCCATATAGTGAAGGGGCTATGGGTTAAAGAGCTTATCTTGTAACACAGTTTATTTTAGCTCAGTCCTACCATCTCCCCGTGCCTCAGTTCCTGCATCTTTAAAACAAGAGAGATTAATAGCACCTAGCTGTCAGGACAATTGGGACAATCTAATGGGACATGGGAAGAGCAAACACTCTGGGAACTCTGTCCAAATAAAGATCGGAAGAAATCAGGAGTAGCTGGAAGCTGTATCATGGATGGAGAGGGGTGGCTGAGTGGAAGGGGGAGTGGGTGAGGAGGTGGGCCCCTTTTTCTCTGTGAGCAGGGGCTGCTGCCCAGCACTGGGCAGAGGGAGAGAGTTGATGGCAGCTGGGGGTGGGGGGGGAGACTTGCTCCCTGGCATCTTCTTCTCTTTCCTTGTCCTCACCCACTTTTTTTCTCCTCCAAATTTTACACACACACACATGCATTCGTCTCTGCATTCGTGTGCATGTGTGTATGCAAACACACACAGACACACACATTCGTCTCTGCATTCGTGTGCACGTGTGTATGCAAACACACACAGACACACACATTCGTCTCTGCATTCGTGTGCATGTGTGTATGCAAACACACACAGACACACACATGCACACACACACACACACACACAAAGGCACCCAAATGAGCAGGAGCAGCCCTGGGGAACGTCTCATACCTTCCCATATGACATATGACAATGCAAACAGCATCCAGCCACAGGAAGATGCTCAGCCCAGGTGTGCAGAGTCTAAATGAAGCCAGGGAGGGATGAAGAGGAATTAGATGGTGAACTGAGTGCCGAATGAAACAGCCTCCTTAAGGAAGCCTTCCTTTTCTGTTCTCATTCTTCTGACCACCTTCAATACTTCATATGTTCCTTTCTTAGGGCAAGTACCATAATTCTCCTCCTGTTCCGGTTATTTCTCCCTATGTCCTATTTCCCCTATGAGACTGGAAACCCCCTGAAGGCAGCAATAGGGTTTTGTTTCTCAGCGTCCCCTGCCCCTGGCATGTGGGGAATTAGCATGTTCTGGGTCGCCCCCTGGTGCCATGGGAGGAGGGATTTAATCTCCACACCCACGTATGAGGTCGGCCTCACCTTCCGCATTTTACGTATAAGGACACTGAGGCTTTGAGTGGGGAAGTGACTTGCTCAAGGTCGTGCAGCTAAGGTGAAGCAGAACCAGGACACCAACCAAAGCCAGCGCTTCTCCTCCTCCTCTTACAGCACTCTGCTTTTTCTCTGGGAGTTTCTAGGGGGCTCCCTGGGCTGGGTGTGCAAGCTGGGGAGGGCCAGCACCTCTTCTGAGGGTTCAGAGAAACCGGCAGCAGCCTGACTTGAAGATTGGCTTGGCCCTCAGGTACCTGCACCCACTGTACCCTTTCCATGCAATGAGCTAAGAGGCAGTGGCCACTTGCCCTGTGTACCAGGTGACTGGGGAGGAGGAAGCCCAAACAGGGAAAGTTTTGGCCTTTGGCAGCAGAGCCTGGGACAAGACCAAAACTCAGCCAGGCCCCTTGGGGGTGTGCTGGGAGAGGCTGAGCTGGGGTCTGCTGCTGCTCTGGCCTCCTCCTCAGGCATGGGCCTTGGGGTCAGGACAAAGTGCTTGGAGCGCCAGTGAGAAACTGAGCGCCCCCTGAAGCCAAGCCAGGGACTGGGCTACTGTGGCCAGGCACTGTGGGTGGAGGAGGGGGCAGCCTGGTGCCTGGTAGGAGGGGTGGCCAGGTGAGCCGCCCTAACCCCTGAGGAGGAGGGGACTGGAGGTCCAGAGCAGGAGGCTTGTTTCTCTGGAAGGGAAAATTTCAAAAACACTAATTGGTAGTTGCAAGTAATTAAAGTAATTTACTCAGATTATAAAGAAATTTCTTAAGAGTGATTAAGCAACTCTGGCTGTGTATGGTTGTTGATAATGACTTCCCCAGGGGGATTAGCACACTTGGCAGGGTATAATAGGGATGCTCACACCCGGTGGGTCTTGAATCTTTGGCATGGGGGCGGGACACAAAAGCTGGGGTCGCTAGGGACTGCTGAGCCTCACTGGTGGGGATTGACCTCAGGCCTGAGTGTGCCCGGAACTCCACATGTACCAGGCGTCCTAGGCCACAGACACGTGTGCAGACACACTCACTCGTGTGCACAGCATACACGTGTCCTCACACAGAGCCCCAGGCCTGGACCCAGGGGTGTACGTTTCCCTAGTTGCATAAAGAGACCCTGGCAATCATGCTCCTGTAGACACAGCGACTTGTATAACTCACATGCACTGTATTCTGCCCACCTGGTCACTGACACAAATCAGTGTCGACAGGCACAGATACTGGCATAGGTGCCACACCCATGCCCAGGCACTGCAGAGATTGCCAAACCTGCTTACAATCAGGTACACACATGGTCGCGGGTGCATGAGGGACAGACACTATTTACACAAAGAAATACACATCCACAGATGCAGTGACACATGTGGACAGAAGCATGTATACAATCACAGTTCCAGACGTCTCTCTCAACCCAGACAAATGGAACCCCAAATGCATAGACTCAGACATTTGTACAGAGCCTCGTGCACACCTGTGAACTGACCTAGACACGCAGCTATCACACACACACACACACACACACACACGCACACGCACACGCGCGCGCACGCACGCACGCTGTTGGTTCTGCAGTGTGCTGAGAGCTGCTCGCTGCCCAGCTTCTCAGGGTACTCAGAGGTGGTTGAGTCAGGATCCAGGTGTTCCCAGGAGCACTGCTCTGTGGATCCCTCACCTGGCCGCTCTGCCCCAGGTCACACCAGGTGAGTGGGAGGTGGGTCAGAAGTGGAAGGGGAAAAGAGCATGGGCTGGCGCAGGGGCATGGCTGAAATGAACTCTGAGGAGCCCTCTGTGGCAGCAGGATGGAGGTCACAGGGCACAGGCTCCAGGCCCAGAACATCACTTTCTAGCTATGTGACCTATTCACATATGTGTCCCTTCACATTCCTGACACTTCCTTTTCTCACCTGCAAAATGAGGATAATAATGCTGCAGGTTGGTCTTGAGGATGAAATAAAAGAACGCACGTGGGAGCATTTTACACGCAATAGGCTAGCAGCAGATGGAAATTTCCTTCCTCTGAGACGCAAGGGACTGCCTAAGGTGCCCCTTAGCTAGGGGAAAACCTCCTCCGAAACTCCCTGCAGAAGGTAGGCGGGACTTGGCTCTGCTGCACCCTCGGAGACTCTCCGTGGTCCAGACTACTGGCCTCCAGAGTTGCAAAGTCTGGTCCAAAGCAGTCAGCGTCCAGAGCCCTTCAAGCCTTCAGGAGCCCTGGCCTCTGGTCCTGGCTCACCGTATGATCTTGGGGAGTTCCCTCCTCTGGGCCTCGGTTTCCTTCTCTATTCCCTGAGAGGGTAGGGACAGAGGGAAGGGATGACCTCGATGATCTGTAAGCTCCCTCCCAGCGCTGCCATACCAGGGTTCATGTAAATGGCCCACTTGAGTCTGGTTGGATGTGAATGATGGAATCGCACGCCTATTATTTTGCCCTAAGAGGATCTCTGCTACCCCCAGGGCCTATGGATGTCGAGGAGGGATGGGGGTGGAAGCAGAGCATGGGGGTTCCTTGCTGGGGAATATGGGTGCCCTGAGCTCAGGCATAAAAGAGGGAAAGAATGTAGTTACAAGCAATGTCCATGGGACCGTGGAAGAAAAGGAGTCTGGGAAAGACCTCTGAGAATGGCTGCCCCCACTCCATTTCCATTTCAATGAATGCCAAGGGCAACTGGGACTCTACTCTCTTGACCCTTTGAGGCTTCCCCACAGTTGTTATTCTGGTGACCACTGCCCCCCCCCCACAACTTGTTTCTCTGTCCAGAACACCTGGAAAGTCCTTAAAACACAAAAGAGCCCATGACTTTGTTGCAGAGACAGGAGGGAGGAGGGATGTCTTCGCCGGTGGGCAAGGGCAGAGCAAGTGAGGTGGCTGAGACATAGAAAGAGAACTGAGTCTGCTGCTCGAGGTTTGTGGAAGAAAGCAGAGGCCCTCTTGAAGAAGGGGAAGTGGGGTTTGAGTTGCCAGGCCCCAGATCCTATGGATTTCCAGCTCCCCCTCTCACCACCTCCAGTGGGCCCAGGTCACCTCACCACATCATCCCTCATTTGGCCACATAGATTCCAACACTTAATGAGTACCCAGGTGGGTGGTACCATCTCCAGGCGCTACTATGTACATTCTCTTGTCTCAGCCTCTCAAGAGCTCTGTGACAGTGGGGACCACCCATCTTATCTCAGACAGCACTACCTCGGCATTGTCAGAAAGCCCTGGATGCCCTGGTAGAGCTTTACCTTAAACGGGGCCAGGCCCATTCTCAGTCACTCCTAAGCTTGGGTCCCTGACACCTGCTCTCCTCAGAGCCAGAAAGGGCTCTAGTACAGAGGCTACCCACCACCAGCCCTGACGCCAAACCTGGGACATCAAAGGCCAAGGGCACTTGGGTCCCGAGGAGCTTCACCCGTGAAGCCTGGCCTGAGGCATAGCCATGCTCCTGGCAAGCACCAGTGGGTAGATACCACCCTCTTCCCTTCTTCTTTCCCAACCAGCAGCAGCTTGCTACTGCTCTCCTTAGACACTAAGGTCTGGGTGGCAGAGGAAAGAGCACTGACTTTGGAGTTCGACCTAGGCTCAAATCTCAGCCCTGTTGTTTGCTGTCGTGTGTGACTTTGGACAAGTCACTTCTCTTTTCCAAATGAACCTCGGGTTCCTCATCAGTAAAATGGACAATAATAACCCCTTTGCCTCAAAGCCTTGGCTTGAGGGAGAAATGAGATTCATAGATTCAAGAGCACTTGGCACAGTTGGCCTTCAATGAGGAATAGCTCCCCCCTGTGGCCACTCACAGTCTCTTAGAAGGTGTTCCTTATCCAAGGGGTCCCAAGTCTGTATCCCAGGACTTCATATGGCCCTCTTATTTCCGGCTTCCGGGACGTGTCTTGCGCATTGCTGCTTATCCTGTGTCTTCTTGTTCCCTGGGCCTCTTGGGGTCATTGTGTCCACCCTTGATTCCAAAGAGAAGAGCGCTTCATCCAGATGGGGCTTGAGGAGAAAATGATCTGCCTTGGGAGCTTTTAGAGAGGATGCTGGTGGACCTCTAGGTCAGAAACCTCAGTCTCTCCAACTGCAGTTCTGGTCCACTCCTTCTTATCCTGCTGTCAGAGAGAGTGGGAACAGCTGGTTCCCATCCTCCAAATAATAAGCCTGCCGTGCAAATCATCTTCCAAAATCATTAGGCTACAAAGATTCTATTCAGTTGCAATGTTTGCGTTGGCCCCACCCTCATTTCCCAGAGACTGGAAGACATTCACTCACAGAGACACTCGCACAGAGACACACTGGAGAGAGACCAAGAGATCTCAGGTCAGAGGCCTGTACAGCTTTTCCCAGAAAAAGAAAGAACCAGGAGGACAGTCTCAGTGGAGCCAGGAGGGCCCCTCAGCCCAGAGACGCAGAGCTTAGGAGGGATTTGGAATCTTCACACTTTTCGGAAGGACCCTGAGCAGCTGTTCAACCACAGAAGCAAGAACTGGGCTGAACCGAAGCCTTCCAGGTACCCAGCCCTGTGCTAAGAGGAGAGCGAAGGAATGAAGGGGTGTCCCCTGCTCTTGGAAGACTTGTAGTCTAGTTTGAAGAGACAGCGTACACCCAGACACACACACAGATACACATGCCGAGGTAAACGATAGAAAGTTTCCTACCAACAATGTGTGAGATGTCACCTGATAACATATGTTCTGCACTGGATGGAGGGGCTTGGGAGTAGGTGCCAGAGGACCACCAAGCAGGAAGAAAGCACACAGTGTCCTTTCCTTGGCCAGCTTTGCCACATTTGCCCAAGGCATCAGGGAAGAGCCACTTTTCTCTCTCCCGGCCACTAAAACATCATCACCCTTTGGCATTCTGAGAGAACTCCCTATTGACCAGTGCCTAACCTGGAGTATTCCCAGTGTCATATGGTGGCAACTCAAGGTTCCTGGCCACCTAGCCTCCTACTCGGGGATATTTGGGTGCACAGCGTGGGTAAGGTGTTGGGGAAGAGAATTTTTTTCGAGTGACCACGAAGCATTTTATTGCCCTGGTGGTGCAGGGATGTTCATTGAGCAGCTCAACTGTAGCCCAACTCCTCTCCCTCACCCCCCCATGTGCTTTTACACAGGTGTGTAATGGGGACCTATTTATTGCAAAGAGATTTTCAGAGTCTCTCTGGGGACAGAACCAGGGGCTTTCCTGGGCCCTTTGTCCTAGGCACTGGCACTAGTCTCTCAGTGAGTTTCAAAGGGAGGAAAAGGAAATCCTGCTGGTCATGGAACGCCTGCCCACTGTGTGCTGGGAACCGTGACAGGCACAGTGTAGAAATATGTCATAGAAGCCTCTGAAAACTCCAGATTATGAGTCCATTTTCCAGATAAGGAAAACTAAGTTGCAACAAAGTGGAAGGACTTGACCAAGGGCACAAAGTTAGGAAGTGGTTGAGCTTGGATTCCAACCTACATCTGCCTGGCTTCCAAAACCCTCCTTTTCTCACTCCCCCACAGAATGAGTGGGGTGGGCCCTCCCCAAGAAGGCCAACTTGGCATCACTGATCCTGGGGTAGGCACAGCAGGGGTGAATCCCTCCTCATGGTCTCCCAAATCACGCTCTCTCTCCCTCAGGTTACCAACTCAAAAGGCCTCAACTCCCGGGGATTCAGAGGCCAACCCATCTTGCTCCCAGCTAGGCTTCTAGCCCAGGATGAGGGGGTCTATCTTCCTGGGTGCAAAAAAGAGCCTCCTGGCCTCCATCAGTGATGCAGCCTCTTGTCCCCCAGACACTAGGGAGCCCTTCAGTTGCAAAAGAAGCCCAGAGTCTGGCGCAGTGCCACACCTAGGGGTGGATGAGATTGGATAAAAAGTGCTGGAGAATGTCTCTTTTGCCTGAGACCGGTGTGGGTCTGAACTCACTCTCCTCTGGCCTGGCACAGAATCCTGTGCCGAGAGGCCCCCAGAGAAGTCGTATATATGGTCTACCCCACTGCCTCCAGTGGGATCTAACTGAGCAGATGTCACCATGACAGATCTCCAGAACTTGAGTGTTCAGTTCAGCTCTTGGCCAGGGGGCTGCTCTCGGGACAGGCTGTGAGCCTGCAGAAAGTGACTTGGTTCTTAGAATTGCTGTGGGAAACATTTTCCACATCACCAAAGATAGCTGCCTAGAGCCCAAACGTTCAGTCATTGCCACCACCATGAGCACCACCACCATGATTTCTTCTCCCCTCTTTGCCACCACTGCCACTTTCATCACCATTATCATCAACTTAATAAGATCTAGCATCACCGTCCTCACCTGCCTCAACTTTAACATCTGTGCCGCCACTGTTATCACCAACAACCACCAGTATTGCCAGTCATGTAATTTCTACACACTGCTATCTCCTCCGCTACCTTCTCTGGAAATATATTTACATATTTAAAAGGCTAATTGCCATTGCTCTTCATTCAGAGAGAGCACCACCCTTGCCCTCTAGTCAAAGACTGATGAACTAACTTAGTCATGTGAGCGTGGGACCCATCAAAACCAACCTGTATACCTGTTATGCTATTGACATGTTTGGGAAAGTCCATTCAAGTCAGGGGACAGAGCCCTGCCAAAGCAGAGGGAATTCTGGGCCTTGATTGGGTCAAGTGCTCTCCCCCTGGTTGATCTGGGCACTGCATGGCGGGGGGCCCTACTTAAGACTGAGGGAGGGGCTGGTGAAGAAGGGCTATGTTTAAAGGGCATTGGGAGGGAGTGGGCAGGGTCCAGAGGAATGACCTGCTAGAAATGTAGGCTAGGCCTGGGGGGTGGCAGCCCCTGAAGTCTTGAAGTTTGCTTGCTCCCATAACTAGCTCCCATGAAGACCTGTGCCCACATGTCCATGGAGAGGAGGTGACTCATGTCAGGCTCCAGGGCAAGGTGTGAGAGGCGGCCTAGGACATGCCTTCCAAAGACTCTAATAGGGTGTGTGAGTATGTAAGTATGTTTAAGAGTGTGTGTGTGTGTGTGTGTGTGTCTTGTGGGTAGGAAAATATATGCCCTTTTCTTTCTGAGCAAACACTGAGTACCAAGGGTAGGGCAGTGCCAGCTCTAAGCTGGAGAGGGTAAGGGGCTCCCTAGCCTATGCCCCTGGAGAAAAGCCTTGCAAGCCCAATGCACCTTGGTAGCCTCCTCTGCCCAGATAGCAGCACCAGCCTCTGCTCCTTGACCTGCCTCCATCAATTCAGTTATGTCCGAAAAAGAGGGAGGTGGCTGTGGCCAGTCTCCATTTGAATGAATGGATAATGGCCTTAGGGGTACTTTTACCCCTCCAGTGACAATGTGCTCCTTCCCTCTCTTTCCCGGATGCCAGTTCTATCTCAGGACAGGGCTGACTGTTAAAATCCCTGTCTGTTTACACACTGATGGGATGTCTGGAATCTGCCCCAAAATAATATCCTTGGATGGGAAGTGGGTTGGGATGGGGGTGGAACAAGATTGACCATGAGTTGATAATTGTTGAAGGTGGGTCACTGGTAATACGCGGGAACGCATGAAGCTATTCTGTCTACTTTTACATATATCTGAACTTTTCTATAATAAAAAGCGAAAGCAAAACAGATCAAAACAAAACAAAACTGCAAAACCATGTATGTATTGAGCTGAAATCATACTTTATAGTAGTTTCCACCCACAGATCCCGGATATGCCTACTTGGGCCATACAGACCACCCTTATTCCCTCTGCCCTGTGCTGGTCTTTAGCTATTTGTGCAAAAGCATGACCTTTGGAGCCAAGCAGATTTGGGCTGGGTGCTGGCTCTGCCACTTCCTAGATGTGTGACCTCCGGTAAGTTACTCCATGTCTCTGAGTCGGAGGATGGCGACTCTCTTAGGGTCATTGTGGAGGTCCCACATCCATAAAGTCCTCTGCACGGTGCCTAGCACGAAGTGAGCGCTCAATATGATCGAATCCGTGCACAACATTGCTATTTCAGACCAAGGTCCAGGAGCCCCATTGCACAGCCTGGGTGACCCGCCCTGGTCGTTTATCAATGTGCCTTGACAAATGTGGGGCTTACAGTTAGGCCCCATATTCCAGATGGTCTGGATAGGCAGGGTACAGTAGAGCTATTACCTCCCTGCATCTGGGAACTGTATTTCTCTTCATTAGAGATTTCATTAGCCCGAGATTTCATTAACTTTTTCCACCACCACGTCACACTGTTGGCTTCTGTGAAGCCTGTGGTCAACTCAAAGCCCTTGGACTTTTTCACGCATGTGGCTGTTAAGCCCTGCCTCCCCAGCCCATATTTGTGCAGTTGGGCTTTGAGTCTCAAAGCAAGATTTCACATTGACCCCTGTTCAATTTTATCTGACGAGTTTTGGCCACTGCTCCCAGTCTGCTGAGAAATTTTTTGTTTTCATTTTTCAATTCAACCTATTAATTGGGCCTCGCAGCTTCGAATCTTGGGAAATCTGGTGGTGACCAGACCTTCTGCGTCCTCCTCCAGGTCACTGATAACTTCTATGCGCGGGATGGGATGGAGGCCCAGAACCCTGTGGCAGCATGCTAAATAAGGCCTTCCTGGCTGACACCAATCAAGGCTGTTCAAGTTCCATTGTTCAGCTACAAATACCCCTCATAGAAACTTCTCCAGCCCACAGTTCTCCAACTTGTTCACAAGGGCAGTGCGAGCGTTCACGTCAGAGGTTTGCTGAACTCCAAGAGACCAGCACAGTCACAAAATAGAGTGAAGCCCAACTGGCCCTGGCTCTTCTTCCTCACCTCCCAGCTTCATTTGGAGGTTTCCCGACAACCAGCAACTTGATGGTTCTCTTGAGAATTTTGTCAAAGTTCCAGACTGAGCTAAGTGGCTCAATATCACCAAAGTCTACCTTTCCCCCATTTTTAGGAAAATCAATGCTATACTTTCAAATCTTCCAGAGGCTCCATGAGTCCTTAGAGTCATATCTGCAATTGCCTTCATGAACTTGGAGATGAAGTCATTTAAAATGACAACAGTGCGTTCGGCGTCACTGGGCTGGGCACTGCGGTGAATCAGCACTGAGTGAGATGTGATTCCTCTACTCAGCGAGCTGTCCATCTAGTGGGAGAGGGAGGACATGCCAATAGTCCTAATAAAAGATAGAAGGTGACGAGTGCCAGAAAAGAGGCACAGATACAATGTTGAGAGCTTTGGAGGAAAAGGAGCTGGGCAGCTGAGAGACGATCAGGCATGACTTTGTGGAGGAGGTCACTTTGCAGCAGGGCCTTACGGCATGGGCAGGATTTGAATCTGTGGTGATGAGGTGAGGGAGTTTCTAGGCAGGTGGAAGAGCCCAAGCAAAGGCACGGAGGTGGGGACCTTGCTTGAGGTATGTAGCATGAGCGGTGGGTGATAATCATAATTGCTGTCATTTATGAAGCACTTCTCATGTGCCCGGGATTGTAATAAGCACTTTACATACATTATCGTGGAATCACAATACCCGCCGTGAGGTAGGTATGAGGTATGCTCATCTTCATTTTACACGTGAGCTAACAGAGGCTCAGCAAGATTAAATGACTTGCTGAGGGTCACAAAACTAGCTTGTGGCAGAGCCAAGCCTTTGAGCCAGAGCAGTCTGACTCTAAAACGCTTGTTCTTAATTAATGTCACCCAAGTCTCCATCTCCTGGCCTCTTTTGCACTTTGGTACGCCCTTGCCGCTGTTTGTTCTTCCCTCCTGGTCACGACTGCTTCTGGGTGCCAGGCTGTGGGCTTCCTCTCTGTCATCCCAGAGCAGCAGCCTTTGGGGGGTCTTGTGGCCTCCAAGTCCAGGTCTCTGGGCTGCTTTGAAGGGGCTGCACAGCTAGCTCTCCCAGCAGAGAGCCAAGTGGGGCAGACAGGAGTTACTTATCCCACCTGCTGAAACGAGGGAAACTGGGCACCTCCCCATTGCCAGTGCGCCTGGGCCTATCTGCTGGCCTCACACCGCCTTCTGATTTTCCCTCTCCGTGACTCCATTTTCCCATGGCTTGTTTGTCTGCCCCATTTTGTAGCCTTGGTGCACGACCTTTCCATTTCTGAATTCCTTTGGAAAATCCTCTCGGTAGTCCTTTAACTTCCAATACATCTTCTCTCTCGTCTGGACTCTAGGCAGTTCTAACATTCAAGTCTGATATTCCGTTGCTCTCATCCCTCCTGTGCCTTTGAGCCATCATTCTTTGGAAGGTGTTGGGCTGTGAGATCATAGTCCCCCAATCCTCCACCCCCGGCCTTTTCCCTGGCTTCTCTGAACTCTGCATCCGCAGTGTCCAGGGGCCATGCCGGGGCTGAGCCCTCCCTCGCAATGGGAGCCAGTCCTAGGCAGATGCACTCACCTCCCCCTAGGCTGCCTGGCACTGCCCCCTCCCCAGCTGGGTCCCTCTGGTGGGCAAGGATTGGACCAAAGATGCCACTGTCCTCTGTCCTCTGAGAGGTCCAGGTCATCAAGGGCCCCTAAGGATGGGGCAGCTGTTCCCCTTCTAGCAGCAGGGGCCCAAGGTCCACAGCAGACTGAAGAGGGAACGCCAAACTCCAATCCCCCACTGTGGGGAGGGGGCTGCAATGGAAGTTTTCTGGTGTGTGTGTGGGTACAGGCACACATGCGTATGTGTGAGGGCCATGCCTCTCACAGGATGATTCCACCTCCCCTTCTATCAGATCCCTTCCCTTCTGTCACGGGCCTCACCCTATAAGGCATCAGTATTAGCACGCTTGTTCTCTGTACCTCCAGGAACCAGTATTTTGAGGTCCCTCTGGCTTTTATCTTTGCCCAGATGAGCAGGAAGCCCTAACCAGGAGGTCTCCCTCTGGCCCCATAGGCCACAGCACCCCAGTCCAATCTCCCACCATCACACACTCTCCTTGCTTGACTAAGCCCAGCCTCCTCTCTTCTCTCTTTCAAAACAAGGCAGCAGAGCACAACCCGAGAGCCCGCTCTGGCTTTGAAGGTGGCAGAACTGAGTCTGTGACCTTTCCCCCCTACCCGCACCTGGAGCAGTCTTTTTTTTTTTTTAACATCTTTATTGGAGTATAATTGCTTTACAATGGTGTGTTAGTTTCTGCTTTATAACAAAGTGAATCAGTTATACATATACATATGTTCCCATATCTCTCCCCTCTTGCATCTCCCTCCCTCCCACCCTCCCTATCCCACCCCTCTAGGTGGTCACAAAGCACCAAGCTGATCTCCCTGTGCTATGCAGCTGCTTCCCACTAGCTATCTATTTTACGTTTGGTAGCGTATATAATAAAACTACCATACGACCCAGCAATCCCACTACTGGGCATATACCCTGAGAAAACCACAATTCAAAAAGAGTCATGTACCAAAATGTTCATTGCTGCTCTATTTACAATAGTCAGGACATGGAAGCAACCTAAGTGTCCATCAACAGATGAATGGATAAAGAAGATGTGGCACATATATACAATGGAATATCACTCAGCTATAAAAAGAAACAAAATTGAGTTATTTGTAGTGAGGTGGATGGACCTAGAGTCTGTCATACAGAGTGAAGTAAGTCAGAAAGAGAAAGACAAATACCATATGCTAACACATATATATGGAATCTAAAAAAAAAAAAAGGTCATGAAGAACCTAGGGGCAAGATGGGAATAAAGACACAGACCTACTAGAGCATGGACTTGAGGATATGGGGAGGGGGAAGGGTAAGCTGGGACAAAGTGAGAGAGTGGCATGGAGCAGTCTTTTTCAAATCACAGAGTACAAGTCGTTAGCAAGTCCTGTAATCCGTTCCGTGAACCTTGACTAGGATTTTAAAAACACGAAATAGAGTACACCCATGCAGTAAGGATTAGTATTGTTTCGTGAAACTTTCGTTTCCATTTTATGTATACCCACGTTTACATACACACACATATGCATATACATCTATGCATAAGTATACATATGTAAGTTTGTTTGCTTTACCATGGATTGCAATTTAAGAAAAATCCTCAAAGCAGTGTTCTATAGTCTAGCTGTGTGACCTTGAACAAGTCACTTCCCCTTTCTGGTCCTCATTTTTCTCATGTGGAAAATAAGGATAATAATCCCTCTCTCTCTCTCTCCCTCTCGTTTCTTCTCTGGGTGAGGTATGTGTGGCATGTCTCTGGAAGCACTTTGAAGACAGGAGTTATTGTAACAGGTGATAGACGCCCATTATGCCTGCCACCCGCCATCTTTCTGTTTCCTTTCTGGGGCTTTGCAGCCACTCAGTACCCAGCATGGGCTGGGCCAGGGCATCTCCAGGGTAGGGATCCCAGGCTGAAGGGAGAAAGCCTCAGCATAGCTGCTCTGAAGGGCACGGGCTCTGGACAGAGACACTTTCTAGTTTGAGACCCCTCTCTACTACATTTAGCTGTGAGGGCATCAGTGAGTCACTTCGTCATGTTCATCATCACTCAGTCTCCTCATCTGTGAAATGGAATCATTTCTCTAGAAATGATAGAATGATAGAATGATAGAATGATAGAATCAAGCTCTACCTTGCAGAGCTGTGGCAGCAGTGAGCTATCACACAGAATGAAACCTATCAGGCCTTTCTGGTCCCCTCTGAGCCCTGCCCAGTTTCCCCTCTTTTACTCCAGTGGGGAACACAGAAGAGATGCCTGCATGCATGCGCGCGCATGTGCACACGGGCGCACGTGTGTGTGTGTGTGTGTGTGTGTGTGTGTGTGTGTGGTTTGTGTACTCTTGGGTTGGCGGTGGGGTGGAACAATATTTCTAATCCCTGAAGAAAAGCAACTTCCGTCCCATTTCCTCTATTTTCTCCAGATGTCATTTTCATCTCAAACTCAGGAACCTCATTTCCTTCTCTGAGCTTCAGTTTCCACAACTGTCTAAAGCAGGATCAGTGCCCTAGGCCTCTCATCAGGACAAGGGGCAGAGCACAGAAAGGTGTGCGAGCGCGAGGCCCAGGCACCGGCCTCTGCTGTCTGTGGGTGGCCTCTTCTTTGAGTTGAGGAAAGGGGGCTCCACCCTGCTCAGGCCACCCAGTCCTCCTGGGGCCCTGGGAGGCAGGAGAGGACAGGCGTAGGAAGGTGGGTTCCTACTCCCTACAGCTCCTACCCTTAGGCTGCTGGCAGCCCTGAGGCAGTGCGTGCAGGGTCAGGCCCAGGCTGGGGAATAGGCAGCATGTGCTCAGAGTCAGTCCTATTAGATATGGAAGAGACCCAAGTTGGCTCAGGGCCTGACTTCGGGGTGGGGGGCAGAAAACGAGCAGCGGCATGCCTATTCCATGGGAGGGGCGAGGGTGGAGTCAGCACCCCTCCTCGGGGCAGGGGGCTCCTATCCCGGGGCCCTGCCCCCTGTCCAGCCTGCCTCTCCCAGCGTAGTTCGTAGTTCCCAAGGTGAGTATTCCCACACTGACTGGCCAGGCCACTCCATTTCCCACCCCTCCTCTCTTCTTCCTTCTCCTCCTCCTCCTCTTTGAAGCTGACTTGGCTGTTGACACCTCAGAGATATTTGTAGATCACTATCTCAGGAGGCCGTTGGCCTGACTCATCCCCGAGCCCAGCCCTGTCTGCTGGCTCCTTTACTCTCCCCCTTTCGGCCAATCCCTCTGCTCCCTTAATCATTTTCTCTGTCCCCGTAAGTGCCCTCCAGTGGATCTGGCTCCCTCGTTCCTCTACCTTGCCTGTTCCTCACTTGAGAATTCTTCAGGGGAACTCCATGCCACTGTCTCCCAGAGTGGACCAAGGGCAAAGTGGCAAAGGCCACCAGAAGCTTGCTCAAGGCCTTGGTTGGTCTCTGGATCCCTGCACCAGAGTTTGGACAAATGGCTTTGCTCTGCTGGGCCTCAGTTTCCTCTTCTGGCAAATGCTAAACTAGCCCCTAATAATTCCCCTCTTTAAATGTTGTCCCTCTTCCCCTGGGGGCATGTCTTGAGGTGGCCTGGACTCATTCCCCATCTCTGAGCTGTGTCCCTGTCTATGCCATGAAAGGGGCTGGACTAGGACAAGGACAAGGACAAGGACCTTCCCATCTCAGACTCTCTGTGTCACCTGACAAGTGCCACCTTGTCAGCCATGTTTCCCCAGAGGCCCTGGGGGTTTCTGTCCTGGAGGCAGGCTCAGGGTGGCTTCAACTGTGAGAGCCTGAACCTCAGCAGCCCTGCTTTCCAGTACGTCTTCAAATGGGTCCCTTACTAGGAAAGCCCAAGACCAGCATCCCAGAGAAGAACTGTCAACAGAGGCAGGCATGGGCTTGAGAGGTGGCCTCGGGACAGCCAAAGAACAGGCCCTCTCCCCGTGGGCAATGGAGGCAGAAAGCCCTGCGTTCAAATTCTAGTAACTCTGCCACTGACACACTGCGTGATCTTGGACAAGTCACTTCCCTCTCTGAGTCTAAGTGTCTTCATCTGGAAAATGAGGATAAAAGAGTCTTTCCATCACGGGATAAAGGAAGGCAGTTATGAAAGCACTTGGTACCATGCCTGGCTCATCAGACGCACAAAACGTTGCTTTCTTCCTTCCCCAGTCTTTCCTGGGCAAACCTTCCCTGGTAGCCTCCTCCTGCTCTCTCTCCCTCCTTCTCTGTGCTGGGAAAGGCAGCCACAGGCCCGGCTACTCTCAGAAGCAGAGCCGACCAGCCCAGTGGGGGGATGGGGTTCACCCCCGATGCTTCAGGAGCTGCCAGAAGCCTCTTGGGAGCCACACAGGGGAGAAAGAGGGAGAGCTGGCAGGGGAGGGGGCAAGACAGAGACAGAGAGAGATAGAAAGAGACAGTCGGGGACAGAGACAGAGAGAGGCAGAGGGACAAAGAGAGAGACAGAGACAAAGACATGAGATACAGGAAGACATGCAGGGACATGGAGAGATGGCCAAAGCTAGAGAAAGAGACAGGTTGGGAGAAAGGCAAACAAAGAGAAAGAAAGGCCCAAGCAGAGAAATAAAGTAGAGAGGGCAACAGGCCGCACAGAGGGAGAAAGGGGCAGGGAGGCGGACAGAGTGAGCTGGAAAGAGAAACAGAGGCCACCAGAAAGAGTCAGAGACAAAGAGAAGGAGACAAAGACAGAAAGGGCAATGGAGACCTCGAATGGGAAGGAAAGGAGGAAGGAGGGAAGGGGGAGGGGGAGGGGGAGGAGGGAGGTGGGGGAGGGAGTTGTTAGTTCAGGGCCCGAGCACAAGGCTGACACAGCACATTCTCTGTACTCCCCTTCTCTCGCTCCCACCACCGCCCTCCAGCTGCCCCCTCCCCTTTCTTTATCACTGGGCCCTTGGTGGGGAAAGCCGCCCTGTTGCCTGCCTGTTCTGCACATTCTTCTAGGCCAAGGTTAACTAGTGCTCCCCAGCCCCTTCTCCACCCTCCTCCACCTCCTCAGCAGCCCAGAGCTCAGGTGGGGAGGAAGCAGGTGACCATCCCAGGGAGAGAGGGTAACATTCCAACTCTCCAGCAGCCTGAAGAGGAGGAGGAAGGGGGCTGGGGAGGAGGCTGGTCTGCGTCATTCCCTTGCAAGCTCCCTCTGATGCTGTCATCTCCTGGAGGGCTTGCCAGGGTCCCGGGCCTCCTCTGAGGTTCTAGGCCAGGCCTCAGGCTTTGGCCCAGGATCGCTGCCTAGTCCAGCCCCACCTCTGATGCTGCAGTGGCCCCTGGGAGCTCGAGGTGGCCAGCTCGCGCTTCCTAAATGGAAGCAGATCTCTTTTTTCCTCAAACCAGCATCTGTCAGGTCTCTAGGCCTGCCCTCTGAAGAAGCTGAGGGGGCTCCAGGCAAACAGAACAGAAGTCATTAGGCCTTCCTTGCTCACGGAGCTGGGTTCTTCAGGAACGAACAAGATCTAGGTCCTGGGGGTGGACTTGCTTCCTGGGGAGCTCCCGGTGCTCTACAAAGTTCAGGCTCTGCAGGAGGGGAAAGAAGGAGTCAGGAGGGTACAGAGACTTGGCAATGGTGGCAGGTGGCCGCTTGGGGTCCTGCTGCTTGGGGTATTAGGATTAGGGGCAGCTGGGCAACTGCAAGGTCAAGGGCAAGACTGGACACGGAGAGAGAGAAGATGACGGTCCAACATGGGCCTCCCCCCTCCTTCCTCTAAGCAGGTATTTCTGGGCCCCTGAGAAAGGTGCCTCTGGATTTCTGCCCCTCCCTCCCCACTTCGGGGAATTAGCTGGCTGGGGAGGGGACAGGAACTCACATCCTAACTAGGAGGATCATTGGAAGGAACTGGAGTTGTTTATCCTAGAAAAGAGAAAGCTGTGGGGAAGGGTGGGAGGCATGGTGTCCATCTTTAGAAATCTGAAGAGCTGCCGTGTGGTAGAAAATTTACAGAAAATCTTTGATCTGGATAAAACTCTTCAGGTCCAACCTTGAGGGGAAGGGACCACCCCAAAGCCAGGAAAATCTTGAGGTGGGAATACAGATTGTAGTGCCCTTTCCATACCTCCACAAGTCACCTCCCCATCTCTGAGAGTTTGTAAAGCAGAGTAGGCCCAAGAGGGAAGGGACAGGAAGGAGGATTCTGACTATTAATAGCACTCCAAGAAGGGAAAGGTGCCAAGTCCCCCGGGGCTGGAGGTATGCAAAGAGAAGTACTTGGCAGGGCTTGAGGTGGGAATGGATTGAAATGGCTTTCAAAGTTCCTGCCAGCCTTCACACTCCGAGGCTGAAGTGAGACAGTCAGACATGGAGCGAGAACCGCAGCTGTCCACTGGACTGCACAGAGCTGTATGCCCCGGGAACTCCCTTCCCATCTCGGCCCTGCCCTTTCCTCATTGACTTAATGTCCCACTCTGCCTCCTGGAGCCCGGGTTCAGCTCCCCGAAGGTCTGCTGGAGCCTAGAGGAGTCCCAGGATCACTGCCTAGTCTTCCGTGGGGCTCATGTCCTGATTTCCTCTGGGTCCGCGTCTGGGGGTTTCATCGAAAGAGACAGAAATCGAGGCAGACAGAATCAGCCCAGGGTGGGGCAGGGGTGCTGGGTGTGACAAAGCAAGTCCATGAGCTGCCTGGAGAGGTGGTAAGCAACCTGTCTCTAAAGTCTTCGAGAAAATGCTGGTTGACCACTGGGTAATGCACCGTGGAGGAAGTCGTGCTGCCCTAAGAATTTGCAAGGGGAAGACTCATGGATCTGTCCGGGCCATGCCAAGCAGGTGTCTCCTGGGCCAAGACCAACTGGAAAAATACCCACTGGGCCCAGGCTGCGCCTCTGATCTCAGGGCTGGCAGCTCCAGGAGGCCCCTACCCGAATTCACCTGCCCAGGCCGAGTCTGTCTGAGCCCGGCCCCACCTCCCGCCTGACCAGGTGCGGCAGGGTGGAGCGCCCTTGTGCAGACCTGAAATGAAGACCACATGGCGGCTGAGCCCCACCCATGGGAGAGGGGCCTGGCCAAGGCTGAAGCTGAGTCCAGATGAGCTTCTCTCACCTTCAGGGCCTCCCCCTGAAGGGGGGAGGAAGCAGCCAGGCGGCCATTCATTTGGGGCCTCTGCAGGCCTTTTTCTAAGTTACTTTTTCTTTCTTCCTCTGAGCCCTGGCCTGGTGGCCCAGGCCCTTTCTGCCTGGTTGGACTGATCCTCTCTTATCTCCACCCCCATCAACATTCCTCATTCCAGCTTCCCCATCCCGAGCTGGGACACATACCTGAAGGGCAGATCAAAGGCCCACAGCTGCTCTTGTCAGCTCCCATTAGATCTCAGCTGAGAAGGGGAGCCCACCCTGGCAGGCTGCCCTGGCCCCTTCAGCCTGCCTTCCCCAGCCTAGGCTTTCAGAGGCGAGCTCACCCCAAGGTGGCGTCTCCAGATGCTGAGGGGGCCTGGCCCCTGCAGCCTCATCCCCCTCCTCTCTTCTCTGAAGAGGAGAAAATGCCTCAGATGCCTGAGTGGGAAGCAGGCCTAGAGCCTGGGCCCTGGGCAGACAGCTGCCTGGACAGTGCAAACCCTGGCCCCTGGGGAAGGCCGGTCCTCGTCCCAGCTGCCCCACTGGGGGTTCTGCCAGAGGAGACAAGGGATGAGAATGCTGCTCTCCAATAACAAGGCCGTGCTCGCAGCAGCCTCACGGAGTCCTGGGCTTCCTTCCCAGCCCTGTCACGTCAAGAGAGCCTTCCACGCCCTTGTGACCAGCCCTCATCCACATGGCCTGCTGCACTGGTCCACTCTGAACTTCCCCAAATACACATCACGTATTTTCCCCACCTTTATGCTTTTGCACCCATTTCCCTACCTGCTTAAGACGCCCTTCGCCACCTGCCAAAATCCTACCACACAGGAAGAAATAGGATACCAAGCCACATATATAGTACATTCCTTTTCTGTTTGTTTTCTTTTCTTTTTGCTCTTCTTTATTTGTTTGGGTTTTTTTGCAGAAAAGTACATAATAATGTCTTATTCTTGCCGAGCACTTACTATGTTCCAGGCTCTAGTCTAAGTGTTTTATAACTTATTTAATCTTCCTAACAACTCTAGGGATTAGGTACCATTGTTGTCATCATCATATTCCAGACGAAGAAACTGAGGCCCAGAGAGGTATGGCATCTTGCTCAGTGACACACAGCTAGTGAGTGTCAGAGCTGGCTCAGAGTCCAGGCTTTGAATCCTCACACTCTGCAGCCTCTCATTTGTGGAGCTGCAGCAAGAGAAGAAGCCGGGACACTTACGTGCCTAACTTAACAGTGAAACTCTCCAGGAGACAGATGGAGGGTTAATTTAGTAGACAGCATGCTTGCTATGTTCTATAGTGTGTATGGATTTGGAGGCAGGAGAAGGTGGAATCTCTGGGGTCACGGAAATCTGGGACCAAGTCACAATTTTCCTACTCATTGCATGAATGACCTGGATCAGCTCACTATATCCTTTGGGCTTCTGCTTGCTCATTGGTCAAGGGATGATAATAATACCTATTTTTAGGATTTTTATCTTGATGAACTGAGGTATTGAATGAGCAGCACTTAGCTTTAATAGACCAAAAATCCTTAATTTTTATAATCAAGGAAAAAGACTTGAACACCACATCCAACAAGGCTCTGTCAAAAGCTGCCTCCCTGGGCTATACAGTAGGTCCTTATTAGTTATCTATTTTATATATAGTAGTGTGTATATGTTAATCTCAATCTCCCAATTCATCCCTTTCCCCCATGTTTCCCCTTTGGTAACCGTATGTTTGATTTCTAGATCTGTGAGTCTGTTTCTGTTTTGTAAATAAGTTCATTCATGTCATTTTTTAAATTAGATTCCACATAAAAGCAATATCACATGATATCTGTCTTTCTCTGTCTGGCTTACTTCACTTAGTATGATAATCTCTAGGTCCATCCATGTTGCTGGAAATGGCACAATTTCATTCTTTTTTATGGCTGAGTAATATTCCACTGTATATAAATACCACATCTTCTTTAGAATGTACCCAATTTTGCAATCATATAATAAATTTAAAATTTTTCTTTTAAAAAAGCTGCCTCTCCCCCACCCCCTCCTCTTCACCCCACTCCAAAGAGCAAATGATCCGCTCATTCTACCCCTGGCAAAGTGCCCAGCGTCTCAGCAGCCAGGGTCATGACACTGCTTTCTAATCATTGCCTGCTTCCTCAGGACACAGCGCGGGGCCAGGGCACAGAGGGGCCTCGGTAAGCTCACTGCCCAAACATTTGTGGAGTACCTCCTGGTGTGTGTGGGGCGCTGGGGCTGCACAGGGAGAGAAGGTGCTGCCCCTACTCTTGGTTAGCTCATGCTCTAGGGTGGGAAACAGACTCGACATTGTTGATCTGATCGTAATATATTGACAGAGGAAAGTTAGAGGAACACATTGTCACAATCATTAACAAAGATTTATCGCCAAGCACTCTTCTTAGAGACTTTTCTATGATCATTATCCCATTCATAACCCGGACTGGAAGAGTAGGGAGAGGCTTCCTAGGGGAGGAAGTGACTGCAAGACAAGTAGGCTTGGGCTTGGTGTTCTAACAATGGCTTTGCTGGGGAAGAGTGCCCGGGGATGTGTTTGTACCCTTGGTCCGCACAGGCTTGCTAAGGGCACTAAGACTAGAGTCTCATCAGCACCTCCACAGACCAGTGCTTGAAGGCAGATGTCCCCTTCTGTTCTCCCTTCACCATGCCCCTGTGTCCCAGGAAGTGGGAGTAACCTATACAGGGGCCAGAGGTGAGGGGCACCAGGTACATTTACAGAACTGTGAGCCATGCAATCGATCTGGTGCAGGGAAGCCAGGGGCAAGGGGTTGAGGAGAGGAATGGGCAGACAGAAGGTTGGGGAAATAAATGGGGCCAGGCTCTGAGTTGGGGTTACAGAGTGTGGACTTTATCTTGTAGGCCAAGGAGAGTTCCTGGAAGGTTTTGAAGTGATGTAATCAGATGTGTGCTTCAGAAAGTTCACTGGGCGTGTGAAGAAGATGAGCTCAGTACGGGTCCTGTTGAATTTGAGGGGTCTGTCTGCTGGATGCTCAAGCTGCGATGGGGCTGAAGCTCAGGGGAGAGGGCTGGGCTGGAGGCCTGGGGTGGGGATTATCAACATGCAGATAGGAGCTGGAGCTGAGAGGAGATGAGCTCATGTGGGGAGACTGGGTGGCGTGGAAAAATAGGAGGAAGAACAGAGCCCTGGGCCTTCCAGCAGCCAAGGAATGGGGGAGAGAGAGGAGTCAGCAAAGGAAAACAGAAAATAGTCAGAGAGCTAGGAAGGGAACCAGGAAAGAGTTGGGGGTGGTCAGCAAACAGTTGTTAAATGAACTTGGAATAAGTGTGACCAAGGTCAGCTGTCAAAATGAACCTTTGCCGGTGAAGAGTTAAAAGCAAAGAATCAAACGGAATATTTACAGATGAAATACTAGTCATAATATAGATTCCTGGGCTGTCCCCCAGAGATTCTGATTCAGATGGTCTGGGTGGGGCCCGGGAATCTTCATTTCCAACCAGGATCAAGGGATTCAGGGGCAGGCGCCTATGGCATTGACTTTGAGAATTGCTGCATCTCAGGGGCAGGTAGAGAAAGGAAGAGGGTAGGGAGGATGCTCTGGTGACCTTCCCCTACAAAGAGAAAGGCGGGATGACCGGCAGCAGCCGCCACCACCCAGCACGCTCGCCCACCCCACCCCCCACCCTGGGACCTTTCTCTTAGAACCCAGGTGCAGGCCCGGAGCCCAGCCAGGAGTAAACTGAGCCTCAGCGTGGAAAATATGGAACCAAGATATCCGGGGAGGGAGTGGGCGGGAAGGGGAATAATGCAAACCAGGCAGATCTGCCCGCGAAAGAACAAGGGAAGGGGGGCCAGGGACTCATGAACAGCAAATAAGATAGGAGCTTGCAATGTGATATGGTAGCTCAATAAAGCCCCCCCCCCAACCCCGCTTCACGCTCTTGCTAGATCTCCCTCAAGGCCTGCACGGGGCTGGGCTGCTGCAGCATGGAACCAAAGCAGAGTATCCCCCATCTCCAGCCTCAGCCTTGCTGGGACAGCACCTTGAGTATGCTCATCCTCGAGGCATCCTGTGGAGAAGGAGGGGTACTGAAAGTCACCGGACATCGCTGCCGTGCTGAGCCAGAGCTGTGAGACAGCTGCATTCCAGTGTTCTATGATGCGGGCACCCTGAGTTCCAGTCCCAGCTCTACCTCTGATGTGCTGTGTGATCTTGGATAAACCACTTAACCTCTCTGGGCCTCTACTGCTGTATCAGCAGGATGGAGGTGGTAGGGGCTAGAACATATGGACTCTCCAAATTCTACTATGTAGGAGTTTCGTGGACTGGTGGATTTTCACCTGTTTTGTTCTGACCCCAACATAGGGACGAAAAGGAATCAGCTGGCTTAGCACTTACTGGGTGCATACTTTGTGTTTGGGACTGTGCTGAGAGTTGTATCTTCAGTCTCTTGTTTCAGATTCATAGCAGCCCTGTGAGGAAGGAATTATGCCCATTTTATAGATGAGGACATTGAGGTTTTGGAGAACTGGCTGTTGAGTACGGAGGTTGGGGGAAGAAGAGGTATCATATCAGCCCCTGGACATACTCCCCTAGAACAATGTATCCTGAGGACTCCTGGATCCAATATTTCCAGTCCCAGAGTTTAACATTCTCCTAGCAGCTTTTGTCTGACTAATTTGGCCCATTGCGCTGAGAAGCAGCCCCTCCCTGCAAAACCTATAGGTCCATAGTTCCCCAGGAGAGTTGGGCACGTGTCCTGCCACATGGCGGGAAGGAGCACACATGGCATGATAAGGGGCCAGCCAGGTCTTTGAAATGTTTTTCTGACATGCCCAGGGAAGCCGGCAGCCTTGGGAGGCCCTCAGTGTGAGGTCTGGGCACAGGGGTCCTCTCTGCCAGCCTCCTTTTCACCTTGATCCATCCCAGAAGTCTAGCTCTCTTGACAGGGATCCTCCGAGTCAATCTAATGATTGCCAGGTGGGAGTGGAGGACCCAGGGCAGAGGCCGCCAGGACCTGACCTCGCCCCAGCTCTAACTGGCTTCCTGGCAAGCTGGGGCTAGCTGCCCTCTCTGAGCTGGGCCTGGCTTCTCTCAAACCAGGACACTTGTCTGGCCAGTCAGGCCCAGCTAGCCCTTCCAGTTCCCTGACAGAACTTTCCCAATGGGTTTCCACCGAAGGGAAGGAATGGCCTGGCTCTGGGGTCCTTCCTGGGACATGGGTCCTGGCCCAGGATTCTGGGATCATGGCTACCCTTACAGGGAGCCCCCTACTCAAAGCCATACCTGACAGCCTGGGTGGGTATAGAGATGGGATGTGGTGCTGCCCAAAGTCAGGCCCCTTTCCTCCCTTCTTACTGGGACCTCTGTTCCATGCCCTTCCTCCCTCCTCTCTACTTGTACAAATCCACAAGATCTTCTGAGACCCAAAATAAGGCTTGATTCCTACAAACTCACGGTTGACCTTGACCAAGTCACTGGCCCCTGTCAAGGTCTCAGTGTCCTTTCTAGCTGGGACAAACCATTACTCTACAGGTCTATTCTTCTTGAATGACTCTGTAGATGCGCCTTCTTTCTGCAACCAGAAGGTAAGTGGATTCTCCGTCACCTGCAAAAATGAAGTCCCAATTCCTCATCTTGGTATTCAAGTCCTTTGGCCATCTGGCCCTGCTTTTCTTCCAGAAGTCTTATAGTTGCTTTGGACTCCTCTGTCTTCCCAGAACACACCAGGCCTTTCCCCACAGCAGTGCTTTTGCTCAGACAGTTGCCCTGCTTGGGATGTCCCTCCACTTACTCCTACCCCCTCCAGCAATTTGCATCCTCCCAGGTCCAGCCCAAGTGGGAAAATGAAGGGCTCCTTCCTTGGTCTGCAGGGCCATTGTCAGTTCCCAGAGTACCTCTGTTCCTGCAGTGGAATATTAGAATGAGTGTCTCCTGGATGCAAGGATAAGTGTGTGTTGAATTATAAACATAAGAAATACCTATGATTGACTTCCTTCACATAGGGCCTCCCGCTTCCATGCAGATAGTGCCGCTAAGGATTCATTTCCACATCATTCACTGTTTAACAAAAAATCAACAGGTTGTAGACATTGCTAACGTGCTGAGTTAGAGGATGCGGGCAATGCCACTAACTCACTGTATGTGTGACCTTGGGCAAGTCCCTTTGTCTCACAGGCTCAGTATCTTGTCTAGCAGGTAGTGCAGCAAAATGGTTAAACTCACAGACTCTAGAGCTAGAATACCTAGGGGCAAGGCACACCTTTGCCGTGTACTAGTTCTGTGATCTTGGACAAGTTACTTTACCTCTTTGATCTTCAGTTTTCTCATCTTTAAAAATGGGGGAAATAATGGTATCTGTTAGCGTTGTGAGAATTGTGTTAATGAATGCAAGCCACTCAGAGCTATAGTAAGTTCTTGACAAGTGCTGGCCGCTGTTATGATTAATCATATTACTTACCTGTCAAATGGGTCTCAGGATACCTGGCAGGTGAGGTGGGAGCAGGGTTTAAAGGAATGAGAGGGCAGAAAAAGCCCTCTGGGTGTTGTGATCTGGGGACCACTTGGCACAGATGTGAGTCGTCCTGTGACAATCGGCAAGTTGGGTTTCTATGCAACGGAGCCATCTAGCAGGCAGGGCGTGAGTGCGTGCACTTGGCCTGTCTGCATGTGCCTTGGGGTTTGCAGTCTCCTCATGAGAATGAACTCAGAGGAACTCCCAGGACAGGCAGGTGCATGGATCCTCAGCTGCTGGTCCATCAGTTCATGAGGCCTCACGGACTTTCCCAGACATTCTCTCATTGGATCTCTACGACAGCCCTTGCCAGGACCAGAGAACAGATTGGGAGCCTCATTTTTCTGGTAATAAAAATGAGGCTTACAGGAAAGGGAAGTGACTTGCCTAAGGTCATACAACTAAATTTGGTCAAGGACTTGAGCCCCAATCTTCTGAGTCCCGGCACCCAGAGCTGAAAGGAGAAATCCCAGAGGACAGACTCTCTTACTTCTCTCCCACTCCCTCTGCCTGTGCTGAGTTCCCTCCTGTTCAGCAGATACACCTGTGCCAAGATCAGTGCAGGGTACCAAAGACCCAGAGGTGAAACCATACAGCCTCTGCCTTTGGTGTCTAAGGACTACAGACGCCAGAACACAGAAATGTTAGTCCAAGGAGCCAAGAGCTGCTAAGAACTGCAATGGACCCACATACAAAGTGTGGCAAGAGTGCAAAGGAGAGAAGGCTAATGTCGTTTGGGGGACAGGAGGCCTGGGGCCCAAGGGAGCGAGGATGGGGGCAGAGGAGAGACAGCATTCAAAGGAGTGGGCAAAGCTCCTGAGCTGGCAGCAAAGTGTTTGGCCTGGAGAGCGGGTGGCCCAGCTGCAGATGGTGGCTTAGCTCAAGTGCTGGTCTGCTATTGGTGAGCTGGCGTAATGCCACCAGCCTTTCTTGGGCTTGCTCATCCCTGCGTCAGTCACAGCAATAAGCAGGACAGCAAGCTCTTAGCAGAATCATATACTCACAGGGTTTCCGCACAGAAGAGGTGAGGAGGAGTGAGGAGGGCAGAAATCAGGCCAGGGTAGCTACCTAGAGCAGGGACGACGTCTGGAGTACATGAAGCTGAATCATCTTAGCTTCTGGGGAGCTGGGGTCATGGTGGAGTCTCTGCTACCAGCCCCTGAGCTCCTCGGTGATTCCCGGGCACGGAGATTTGACAAGGGAAGGCCTTGACCTAGTCAGGTTGCTGGCACGTGTTGGGCACAGAGCCCAGGTGTTGGAGACAACGCAGAGCAGGCAGGCATCCTGGGGTAGGGGGTCTGAATCATCAAATGTCAGCCATCCAGAGCAAACCCACTCCTGATCCCAAGTTCTCAGCAGCTCGGAGGCCTATTCTATCCACTTGACATTCATTATCTCAATGCGTCCTCATGCTAACCCTGTGACTTACGCTGCCACTGTTGCATAGAAGGCTCAGTGGGAAGGGACCTGCCTCAGGTCACGTAGAAGTAAGTGGTGGCCTGTGTGCCTCCCACTCGCCGCCTGAGCAGAAGCGGCCTCCCATGGTGAGCCCGCCCGAAGCAGAGCACTCCGCTGCTCTGGGTATCAGAGGGGAGGAAACTGACAGGCCCTCTAGGGACCCTGAGTTGATGCTGGTGCTAAATTGGGAGATAAATGCCTCGTGTGGGCCCTTGCCTGGGGGCACTAAGCAGCCCAGTGGACAATGTCCTGGGCAACAGCTTGACAAGCCAAAAGACACCGTTTACACATGGCTGTTTTCTTCTCGCTTTTCGTCAGATAATGTTTATTTCTCTTCTTGATTATGAAAGGCACACAGGCATGCCTGTTTCTTGAAAGGGCCTTTGATAAGAGCCGAGGGCAGTACATGAAAGTGCTGCTCCATGAGGGCCATTCTGCCAGCGCCTACATGCATGTGGCCCGGGCGGGTTTTTGTTTTGTTTTGTTTTGTTTGAGATGAGGGGAACAACCAGAGGAATGGGCGCCCGCCATGGCCCATCGACTCTTTCCCCCAAATAGCAATTCTCACAGAGGCTCTTTTATTCCTCACTCCGGGGCCCTCGATCCTCTTCCACTCAGGGGCAGGGCCCTTTCTAGACCTTCGAAGGCCCCAGGCACTCTCATTTTTAGTGGCTTTACCCCACAGCATAGAGAATATATGAAAATGCACCCACATCCCATATTGAATGTAATTTTTGCTATAAAAATTTTCAAAGGATTTTTATAATTCCGCTTTTGAAATTATCTGCTTATGAGTAACTCGTTTCATTCCCAATTGGCTATGATTTCTTGGTAATCATTGTGCATACTTGGGAATTCTTGCAAAGTGAGGAAATCTAACCAACAAATTGTTTTCAAATGTAATGAAATTTTTAGGAATACTAAATTTAACAATTAATGAGGTCGATGTTATATTATGTTTTGTAGACACATAATAGAACATTTATTAATTCCAATTCTGCTGTTTTCTTTTCATACTTTAGAGCCAGTAAATTTTCCTGGGGCTCACACATTTTCACAGGCCCCTGGAAAGCTTGCAGGCCCTGGGTATTGCACCGACAGTGCCACGTGGAGAAAAGGGCCCAGACACGAGACTTCTGGGTCTCCATCCAGCCACTGGAACGAATGAGACCAAGAAGTCCCCAGGTGTCTTTAGGAAGGGGGAAGAGGGCAGTGTTGACTCATCTGTGCCGAGTCCATTCTCACACATCGTCTCCTAGAATCCTCACACCACTTTGAGAGTCAACTGCTATTACTACTTGTTACACAGAAGAGGACACAAGCTCAGATGGGAGAAGGTACTTGCTCAGAGTTGCACAGCCAGTGAGGGGCAAACCAAGGATTTAATCCTTTATCCCTTTAGCTTCGAGGCCCTTTCAGCTGCCCCAGTCGGCTGTACTATAAAGCCAGTTTTGAAGCGCTCAGGAAGGCCCACTGCACATGAAGATGAGTAAACATTAACTCTCACTCTTATTGTTACCAGAATTTTTGTCTCCCTGAAGGAATCTGCAATTAAATGGATAAGCAACATCCCCATTCTACCACTTACTAGCTGTGTGATTTTGAGTAATTTACTTAAGCTGTCTGTGCCTCAGTGTGTTCACCTGCACAATGGGGATAATAGTACTTACCTCAAAGAGTTCTTGTAAGGAGTAATGAGTTAGGCAAAGCGCTTTGCAGAGGCTTTGCAGACACACAGTAAATGTTCTATAAGTGTTAATTATTATTATTAATATTTTCTGAGCACCAGGACCCAAGTCACCCACTGTGTGACTCTCTAAAGAGGAGTCCCTGGGATACTGAGGAACAAAGAATGCGGTGCGTAGGGAACCTGAGACTTGGGCTGGAACTGGGGCTTGCACTTGCAAAGGAGAATCTGATCTCTTAGGCTTGGAGGGGGCATAGACACCAAGTACCACCTGCCAGGCCTCTGGGACCCTGCAAGTAAGAGGGGCTCCTTCACACCCAAAGCTGGCTGAACTATTTTTAGTGATGACAGCAGCTGGCCCCAAGGCCCTCCCAGCACGCCTGGAGGAGGAAAGTGAAAAGAAGGGAAGGAAAAGGGCCAGAGGGAATGTGAGGGATTATGTTTGTGGCTGGCTGGGCTCTGCCTGGCCGCATGGCCCTCTCCTCTGGGGCCTGCTTTAGTCCTCGGGAGCTCACAGCACACTGGCTAGGCCAGCATGTGAGGATTTGCCCAGAGGGCGATCTGTGGCCAGAGCCCGGGGAGCCAGACATTCACATCCCTCCCAGCCCAGCTCCTCCTCTTACAGGCACCCCACAAATCTCTTTCCTTTGCTTTCTTCCAGCTGTTCTGAACCAACAGTTCTGGATGAATACTCAGGGCCAGATTGGAAGGACCCCAAGATTTCCCTTTAGGCTCCAGAGTCCCTGCGAAAGGGAGGGCTGTGGGCCCCAGTCAGTGGCTGACCTGGGACTTGAACTCAGGGATGCTGTCTCCTCATCCAGGACCTTTGACGCCATGTCACCCCCTAGGCTATGTGGCCTTGGGCAAGTCCTAAGCCCTCTGGGGCTCGTGCGAGCACCGTGTGTGTGTGTGTGTGTGTGTGTGTGTGTGTGTGTGTGTGTGTGAGAGAGAGAGAGAGAGAGAGAGAGAGAGAGAGTAGTGGTGTGACCCTGGGCCTGGTGAGGGGTCCAGCCTGAAGGCAGGTGGCTACAGGGGCAAGGTGGGAGGGGGCACCTCACTTCGGCTTCCCCAAGGCCCAATGCCATGTGGTCAAGTGCATTTTGCACAGCCCTCACAGGCACCCATGCATGCCTACACACACGTGCACACGCACATGCACACATGCTTTTCCGACATTATCTAGGCTAGGGATCGCCATGCTGCATGTGCAACCAGTTTGTCTATCCTTTTCGAATCTAGAGACGGTTGAAGCGATTCTAATTACAGCCTGCATTCCTGCTCTGTCTGAAGGCTTTCCCTTTTTCAAAAGGTCTAGGTTTTTTTCCTCAGCACTTGGCTCCCTCGTTCCCCCCTCCCTGACTCCCCCGACACACACCTCATTCTCACGCCCCTTTGTCTCCTCCCCTTTTACTAGGTTGGCTTGTTCGACTTCAGCTTGAGTTTCTGCTGTCTGTGGCTTGGCAAGACTTAAGAAAGCCCGGTCTTCGTTGTGTGTGTGTGCTTGTGCACATGTGTGAGTACGTCCACGATGGTATGGGGAAATCAGGGCACGTGTGGGGTGTTGGGCCTGAGTGCATTGTGTGTGCATGGTGTGTGTCTGTGGGCGCATGTAAACGTGTGCCTGCCTGCCTATGCACAAGTTTGCGTATACGGAAAACTGAGTTCACATGCTCATGCTGTGTGTGGGGATAGGGCCTCTGTGTGCGTGCAAGTGTGTGCCTGAGGGTATGTAGTCATGTGTGCCAGGTTGGATGGCACTTGGCTTGTTTTGTGTTCTACCTCTTCCCCTCCAGCAGAGACGCTGCACCCTGCAGGTTATATGGGAGGCCTACAGAGCTTCTCCTGGTCTCAGGTCCTAGCTCACTCTTGGCCTCCCCGCCTTCAGCCAGCAGCAGGAAGTGCCTCACTCAGGCTCCCCAGGTCTTCTGGCTTGAACTGATGACTACGCTTTCTGTAAGAAATTCTGATCTATTCCACCAGGAATCACGTCCCTGTTACTTCAGTCACCACAGAAGCCTAGGCCTCCTTGGCCTTCCATCACCTGCCCAACTCTAATCCCTACACTGCGGTATACATTGCCTAATCTGGGCCTCATCTTACATTCCTTCCAAGCTCCCAAAACCTTTACACTCTGCCTTCTGGTACCCACGGTCCACCGTCAGCCACTGTTCCCCTCTCCACACCTTCAATCTCTTAGGATTGTGTCCATTCCTATGCCCGGAGATCACAGCTCTCCTGCAACTCCCTCAAGTGGAAGCTCTGCTGTTCTCCCATACCCCACATGTCTCTTGGGAGAGAGGAGGGGATGATGTCTTCTCTGTTTCCCATGGCTGCTCCTAGACCATTTGTCTTCTTTCCTCTTTCCAAAACAGTGGAGCCTCCTAATGCCGTCTCAGCCCCTATCCCTTCTTGAGGTCGTCATCTTCTTTTTTTTTTTTTTTTGCGGTGCGCGGGCCTCTCACTGTTTTGGCCCCTCCCGTTGCGGAGCACAGGCTCCGGACGCGCAGGCTCAGCGGCCATGGCTCACGGGCCCAGCCGCTCCGCGGCATGTGGGATCTTCACGGACCGGGGCACGAACCTGTGTCCCCTGCATCGGCAGGCGGACTCTCAACCACTGCGCCACCAGGGAAGCCCGAGGTTGTCATCTTTTGACTTTCTTTGTCAGTGCCCTCTATTCACTGAGGTGACAGTATGCGGCTCAATGCCTATTCTCCACTCCCTAATCCTGGCAACGTTCTTGGCAAATTCTTCATCAACACAGGTGACGCACCCACCACCCTGGTTTCTCTATTCCTGGAGTACCTTACCTCCAACAATCTGGTCCTCCACCCCATCTCAGTCTCCCATTCCCACGGTCATACCCTTGACCTTGCCGTCATTATTAACTGCAGCACTTTCAAAATCTTGATTTCAATCAACCCACCCTTTGACCCCACCCCTAGTCTTTCCTCTTATTCCCTGAGTCCAGCAATGCTCTGTCCTCACTCAGGCCTCTGATCCATTGACCCTACTACTTCATCCTGACCCACACACTCCTCCAGCTTCTGTCCTATCTCTTCTGCTTTCCTTCACCACAGAACCTCCCCCAGAGGATTTCTAGACACAAAGTTTCTGCTCCCTCACAACCCATTCTCACCTCTCACTACCCCAATGGACTTCCATCTCCCCTGAAATTGCTCTTGTCAAGGTCACCAGTGACCCCACATTGCCAAACCCAATGATCTGTCTTGCCTTTCTGGATGTCTCTCTCTCAGAAGCATCTGCTACAGTTGACCAGTCCCTCCTGGGGCCAAGCTCTCTTGGTTGATGGCTTTCCTCTCATCTCACCGTTTTCTCTTCTCTGGTTCCTTGCAGGCTCCTCCTCTAACTGTCGGAGCACAGATGATTGCATTAATGCCAGGGATTTGGAATGAGTCTTAGAGCACTCTTTTACTCTACCTGTACTTTCTTAGCAGATGGTCTCATTGAGCCTATGAGTTTAAATACCATCTATATGCCAACAGCTCCTCCCGGTTTGCATCTCCATTCCTGATCTCTTCCCCAAATCCCAGACTTAGGCATCTAACAGCCTGTTTTGGTGGGGAAATCAAGGATTCTTTTGTAGCCATGCTATATTTGAGATGCCTGCCTTGACATCCAAGTGGAGATATGGAGGAACCATCCATTTGAGATTATCAGGAAGGGCCTGACATCACTGAAGTCCAGACTGCCATATCTAACTACTCACTTGATACCTACTTCTCTGTGTGGCCACCAGCCTAGCCTAGGCCAGCACCATCTCTCATCTGCTTTAGTGCAGCTGGGCTCCCTGCTTCTACCTGTGCCCCTCAACGATCCATCCTCCTTGTAGCAGCCAGAGCAGTCATTCTTAAACACAAATTCAGTCATGTGCTTTAAATATGCTTAAAATCCTCTAATGGCTTCTCACCACGCTTAGAATAAAACGCAAACTTTTGACCACCACTTCGAAGGCCTTACATGATTTGATCCCTTTCTGTCTCTCCAACTTCAGCTTAGAGCCCTTTTCTCCACCACATTCAATGCCACCTCAGCGCCTTTATGCTTTCTGTTCTTCCTCCCTCATAGTCTTTCCCCAGCTCCTCACAGGGCTCCTTCTTCTCAGTCAGGCCTCAGTCCAAGCATTACCTCCTCACTGAGGCCCTTCCTGACTACTCAAACTAAAATAGCCCCCCTAATGTCACAATGACATCAGCCTGCCTTATTTGCTTCACAGCTCCTGCCCCAATCTGAGACTCTCTTGTCCACGTGTGCTGTACTTGGTCATGAGCCTCTCACCCGCTCGCTGGACTCTAAGGCCTATGAAAGCAAAGGACTCTGGGTTGTTCACTGCTGTGCATTTAGTGCCTTGAAGCAGTGCCTGCCACCTACTTGGTGCCCCATACAAGCTCATCTGAAGAATGAAAATGCACGTACATGCTTCATTCAATTGCGTTATCGCGAGGGCCTCCTGTGTGGGTAAGAGAACCTGCTCGGTTTCAGCAGTCGCATGTGTAAATAGTGTTTGGGGACATCCCCGTGCCAGGTGGAGGGGGGCTTGAGGTGGCACAGCACTGGGAAGCCAGCGCTGGTTGTGGCGGGTGGGTGCGACAGGCGGCTGGCTGAAGGGAGCCGGCTTCCCCTCCACTGATTGCATTAATGCCAGGGATTTGGAATGAGGCAGGTTGGGTAATGGGGTACTGTAATTCAGTCCAGGTTTCGCACAAATTCACTGCTGAGAAGCAGAGTGGGGAAGGATGGAAAAGACAGATGGGGAGAAAGACAGGCTGCCTCCAGAGCCAGAGCAAGGGTTAGCTCCAGGTGGCCAAGGTGAGAGCCAACTTTGGCAGAGAGGACTATAGCCCTGCCCCTGCCATACAGGGCCTCTGTGCTCGTGTCACTCTCGTCTGGGCCCTGCATCCATGGGACAGGGTATCTCCTGCTGCAAGATATCACTTCTCCCTCGCGGACGGGCTAGGCTGAGGTATGTGAGTAGGGGTGGGGGAAATACTCTGCCACCTTCTCATTGTCTTTGGCAATTTACTTCCCCTGTCTGCCCCTCAGTTTCCGCATCTATAAGAAGGCAAAGGTAATTGATAGCCCAAAAGGGGTGTTGAGAGTATTTGAACAACAGAGAGCGTGTGAAAATGCCCACCTGTGATGGACACGTAGTAGGTTCTTGGTTGGATTGGGTGACTTGAGGCCCGGAAGGCAGTCCTTCCTTGTCCCAGGTGCTCTGTCCTTAGGGCGCACTTTTCTTTTTCATTCTGGCTTTAGCTTTAGAATAATATAACTTTAGGGAAATAGAGCTGAGATGGAGACTCAGGTCACAAGCCTCACGTGTGGCAGCATGGACTCATCGCTTGAAGCCTGACCAGGCTCTGAAGCTCTGTGAATAGCTACTGCAAAGCAAATATGGGTTAACAAATCCTTTTGCCGTTACAGGGTACGTTGGTTTGCAGACACAGCCATGGGGAGGCAAACAAGGAAAGAACATAGATGGAAGAGACTAACTACCCAGGTTCAAGTCAGGGCTCTACCATTTCCCAGCCTTAGGACCTTGGATCAGTCACTTCTTCTTTCTGAGCCTCAGTTTCCTCAGCCTGTAGCATGGAGCTATTAATGCCGTAAGGAGGTAGAAGGCATGAAATACCTGGTCCCAGTAGGTCCTCTGTGGATTTTCACTGCCTGACTTTTCTACAACTTCGGAGGGACCTGTGGAATCGGGAATTAATTTATGGCAGAACATGAAAGCATTTTGGACTCCAGGAAGAAGGCCACAGAGACTTGGAGTTGACTACCTGGGGAAGCAGAGGACAGAGTTTAATCCACGAAACAAAAGGAGGTCAGGGTTGGGTGAGAAGGAACTCGGAGGCAGTCAGAGGCCAGAGGAGGACCAGATTGGCCCAAGGACATGGATTCTGGCTGTGGCAGGACTAGATGTCAGACTGCCTGCCTTCCCAGCTATGTCTGCAGGGTTTTCAGGCACTGTCATGCCTCTCCACCAGCAGTAGAAGCCAGGGCCACGAGGGATGGAGACGTGATCTAGGAGGGGATGGCTAGTGCCTTTAGAGGCCTGAAGGAGGCAACCTCTGTTTCTAGCAGGCTGGAAGAAGGGGAAGCAGCCCTTTGTGTCTCCGCCAGAGCTTGGGACTCCTCTAGTGAGCAAGTCCTCAGCTCCCCGTCTCAGTCCAGGCCTCTGCTGCTTCCTGGGCCCCCCGGTACCTCCTCCAGGTGCCCCCTGCTTGGCCTCAGAGGCCTGGGGAAGGGGAGATCAGGGTGACAGCTGCCGGGCCATGGGCTGGCGGACGCCAGGGTGGAGTGGGAGGTGGGAGGGGTCAGCCTAGAAGAGGGCCAGCAGGCAGGAGCATGAAGAGGAAGTTCACAGTCTGCAGCAAATGGATTTCAAGGCCCTGTTAAGTGGAAAATCCTCCAGGAACGTGGCAGAGAAAGGCCCCTGTCTTTGGAGAGGGGCTGTGGGGCTGGGTGGGGGTGTCTTGGCAGGGGGAAGCTGAGCCGCGTGCTTTGTGTGCAACGGGAGGAGGTGGGGGGCAGACGGGGGCAGCTGAGTGAGGCTGGGGCCTTGGGATTGACGTCTGGTTGGGGGTGGGCTCCAGTCACAGCTCCAGCTCTGGAATTCAGGGACCTCAGGACTCAGTCTTGGTTCTCAGAGGCTGCAGAATCTCAGGCTGACGAGATAGAACTGGCTTGTGTCACTCAGTCCCCAGGCCCGTCTCTCTAGCCATCCACCACAACGGGCTGATGACACTGGCGATACAGAGGTAGCTCAGATACGGTGCCTGCCCTCACAGAGCATCGGGTCTGAGGGGATGATCATTCTCATGGACACAGCACTTTACTGTTTGCAAGACACTTGCCTGTTTACGCCCATATCAAACTCTGTGAGATGTGCTGGGCAGGATGGAGAAACTGAAGCTCGGAAAAGAGAAATGATTACCCAAGTCACACAAGTAGCAGAGAGGAGAAGTCTCGGCCTCCTGTTTTTGCCCTTCTGGGCAATCCGTAAACTCCCAGCCTTCCCTGGGCCCTAGGTTTTCCATTCATATAGAAGTCCCGTCTCAGAGGGAGAAGCTGTGTGGGAGGGCTCAGGCCCAGAAACCCCAGCAGGACAAGGTATTCTCTTGGCCAAAGAGCACGTAAAGCTGCCCTGTTCTAGGGCTGAACAGCCAGCCGTGTCAATTTCTCCAATACCCGGCTCAGCCCTCGATGGAGTAGTAGGGGAGAGGGACTATGGAGTCAGAGAGGCAGTGACCAGGGCTGTGCAGGCAGCTCAGCACAGGAGGAGGAGCCTCAGGCCCCTTTCCCAGCCAGGCCCCCTGCCCTTTGCCTGCCCTGGCCCCAGGCACAGGGCCCAGCCAGCTGTCCCAGGGCAGGCAGGCTAGCTGCATTAGCAAATGTGTTTGCGGTTATGGGCCGCTCCAGAAAGCAGAGAAGTGTTGCATGAGGGGGCTGGGGTGGGGGGTGGCGGATTGAAGACAGACCGGGCTCTGGTTCCCAGCTCTAGCCAGGGAAATCAGAACCAGGCTGGACTTCTGGCCCCGACCTCCCCCCCCAACCTCCCTCACTGCCCCCTCCCAGTCTCCCTGGCCTGGGGAGAGGGCTGGGAGGGGCCAGGCCTCAGCCGTGCAGAGAGCCCAGAGAGGGTTAACCCCATGCTGCTCGGGACGGGCTGCCTTTGGGTGTCAGTGTAGAGGTCTATGTGAGCTGTGTGTGTGTGGGGGGGCCCTTATTCCGGCACCCACCCTCTCATTCTAAATAACTCTCTCTCCCTTCTTCCCTGCCTCTGAGGTGGACAAAACAGATGATGGAGATAGCCCTCAGCCTAGATCATGCAGTCTGCATGGCGGAAGCCATCCACACTGGAATAGGAGAGAAATCTTTCTGCTCCATCTTTCTTTCCCTGATCACCCTCCCTTTCCCTGATCACCCTCCCTTTCCCCAAACCCGAGACTCAAAATAGTGTGGATGGGCAGGAAGAGTGCTAGTTGCCCTGAAGTCTGCCAGGAGCCTGCTAGGGCCTGGCCTTGTAGATTTCATCCAGAGCCCAGCCAGTCTGTCACAGAAGGGGCTGCAGGAAGTGGGGTGAAGTAAGAGTAGGTGGGAAGCCTGGAGGGAAGGGCAGGCAGAGCAGGGCGGGGACAGGGCAGGAACCGCTTGGGGCGAGGCACTCTGCAGCTTAGTACATTTCGAGATGATAACTTTGGTGAAGATAATGATGACAACGATACTAGTAGCTACTTAGCATCCCACACCGACTAGGTACCCAGCACTCAAATCGAGGGACTGAGGCTCAGAGAGGTTCAGTTCTTATCTAAGGCCACAAATCCAGTAAAGAGCAAAGCAGAGGTAGGAACCCAGGCTCCTCAAACTGCTTCTTCCCCGCAGGGAGCGGGGGCTGAGGGTCTGCTTACACTAGCTCTGGTGCTTACTCCAGATGTGTCTTTCAGTCTAGGATGGCATTTCCTCCCTTGACAGCTTGGTCAACTCCTAGGTAGCCTTCAAGAGCCAGTTTAAAAGTCCCGGCCCAGCAAGCCTTGCCGAGTTCCGCAGATGTGGCCTGCTCCGTTGTTCCCCAACAGCTCCATCCCTGTCTTTGCCACGTTGCCAGAGAGTTTTTCTACTCCACTAGATCGTCAGCTCCTACGGGGCTGAGACTGGCCCCAAGAAGCCTCTTGGTCACTGTCAGCCTCCTCCTTTATCCTACCACTAGAATGGTTTTGATTTTCTTTATCTGAAATATGGAGTATCTTAATGTATTTGTTATAAGCCCAGGCATTGGCATCAGACAGACCACGGTTCAAAACCTCTTTCTGCCGCTGTCTAGACGGTAGGCTGCATGTGGGTGGGAAGCCTGTCACACCCGTTCCCTGCTGCACAGTCCACAAGCGCCTGGCACGGCATAGGCACTCGGGCAAGTTTTTTCAGCTTGTGAGCCTCAGTTTTCCCGTTTTGAAAATGGAGAGGCTCCTCTCAGCTGGCCTCATGAGGCTGTTAGGAAAATTCCAAGGCCTAGCAAAGCAGGTACCCCACAGAGTAAGTGCTCTCAACCCTGTCCTACCCAGCCCACCCACTGAGGCACAGGTGGCCAAACAGAGGGGCTGCCTTCTTCAGAAAGAATCTGGGGGATGAAGTGAAGAGAAGCTTCCAGCAACTTGGCTATCCCTGTGAGCTTCAGGCCAGAAGGCCCCATCACATACCACTCAGGGTCCCTGTCTACCATCTCCATTGCTGGCAGCAGCTCGGGGATCAGGGCCCTGGTCTGTGGCCGAGGCGGGGTGTGGGGTCCGTGGAAGCAGGGTCCAGCTGAGGAAACAGGCAGAGCGGGCCTCAGGGAGAGCTGACTCGGGACACCTGCCCTTCCTCGAAGTGAAAAGACTGACTGATACATGCCCTTTGCAAAGCACTTGCTTTCTCAGGGCAGGGGCGGCCTGCCAGATGCTCTATTTTACAAATGAGGTAGACTGAGGCCTAGAGAACTGGAGGGATGGCCCTAGGGCTACCGAGCGTGTAAGTGGCAGAGGGTAAAGATTCCAGCCCCCACGTGCTCCTGCTCCCCTTGGCTCTCCCCTTGGGGCCAAAGGTAAAGGGAGCTAGGCCCACTGGGCACTGGGGCTCGCCCTCTCACCTGGGAATGCGAATGTGGTGGCCCTAGCAGGCCACGCGGGGGTCCCCTCCTCAGCCAGAGAATGAGAAGGGGATGGTAAGTGGGAGAAGGTGCAGGAGCAGTTAGATGGATTGTAGTGGGTTCAGAGGCAGGCAATGAAAATGATTAAGGGAAGAGAGGGATTAATTTATAAAATGAGATTAGAAGAGCAATACTGCCCTGCCTTGGCTAAGGGACGGCTTGCGGGTGGGCGCTGGGGAGGGGCGGTTGTGAAGGTGAGAACCCACTGGCTCAGACGGGCCCATCAGTCCTGGAGCCTTGGCTGGAGCACCGCCTGCCAAGATGACCACGAAGGTCCCTGAGTGCCCAGCATCCTCCACTCTCAGGGCAGCCCCAGAAACCTACTCTGGCTTTCCACCCCGCTGCTGTGGAATGATACGGGAGACTCATCTGGACGGCCAGTAGGAGCTCGTGAAGATACCTCGCGACAGCTTTGAGAGGAGGGGAATCCTTCCTTCTTTTGATAGATGAGGAATTGAAGGCCAGAGAGGCTAGTGACCAAAGCCAGGGCTCTGTCCCACCAGAGTCCAGGGTCATTCCATTGTACCAGACCTTCCAGGGCAGGACTCAAGCCGTCCTTCAGCTTCCAGTGTGGGCAACTCTCCTCCGTCTTTTGTTGGAAGGTGAACCTACAGATTCCAGGGAACATTTCTCTCGTGTCCTAATCACTGCACTTGCAGGAAATTCTTTCTTACGTCTGAGCACAATCTTTCATGCTGTCCTTCCACCCCTGTAACCTGGTTGGTGAGATGAGGGCGGGGGGAAGAGAAAGAGAGACAGAGAGAGAGAGGGAGGGAGGAAGGAAGGAAGGAGGAGACAGAGAGAAATAGAAGGAGGAGATTTGTGGCACATCTACCATGTATCAGAGATTCTATTAGTCGTTTTCACCAATTTCAGGAGGCCAAAATTGATTTAAATGTCATGTAAACCTCAGGACAATTTTATAATGCAGATCTTACTCTCCCTGTTTACAGACAAGAAACTGAGTTTCAGTGAGGGGAAATGATTAACTCAAGCCCCAGTGTGAGTGATAAAGCTGCAATCTCTCCCATCCCGGGATCTCTCCCGGATCCTTGAAGAGAGAAGCTAGGGCTTCAGTGATTTGGTCAAGCACTTGGGGAGGGGACCCAGCAAGTGCTGTGAGGTGATGAGCTGGTTGGGTGGCCTGGGGATGGCGAGTGGTGCAACTGTGGGAGTGAGCAGTGGACAGGAAGGGAAAGGCAGGGGCTGGGTGAGTTAGGGTCTGGGGCCTGGGTGCCGGATGCAGATGCTGCCAGGAGCCTGGCCAACCTTGGCAGAACCTGCCTTGCCAATTCACCCCTCAGAAACCCAGTCCTGTCCCTTCTAGGTTGCCCCCCCCCCGGCCTCCTAGCCCACACCCATACACTAGGCAGAGGGCCTGTGACTACACACGAAGGGCACCATCTGCCCTTCCGAGCTGGTTGCTGGCGTGACACGGGGGCAATGGCACCCCGAGCCCTGACTTAGAGGTGATGTCTCTGCAGGCCTGCCTCCCATTCCTGGTGAGCAGAGGTGGGTGAGGTCAGGAAGAGAGGAGGAGAAGGTGGGGGAGGGGAAGAGGAATGGTTTTCTTTTTTTTTTCTCAGGCAGAAATGAGCTCATGTTTTGTCTAATCTAAATTCTGTCAAGCAAGCGAAAAGGAGAGAGACAGAGACACACACACACACAGAGAGAGAGAGAGAGAGAGAGAGAAAGAGAGAGAGCTACAGAGTTAATAAAAAATCTGCCAAGCACATGTTCCTTCCAGCTCAGAGACAAACCAAAAGAACAAAAAAAAAAAAAAAAAAAAAAAAAAAAACCAAGAGAGCTGAAAGGACAGACCAGACGGGGAATGTGTTTTCAGCTCACACTACTTCCTCTTCAACCAGAGAAAATTCTACCTCAATTCAAACTCCCTGCTCACCCAGCCGGCCAGCGCCCTGCTCTGTGCCTGCGAGAGTCAGGAAGGGCCTGGCCCCCAAGACAGTCCACTGGGCCTCCCAGCCCTTTTGCCTTCTTAGTGATTGAAGTTGAGGGTGAGGTCAGGAGCACAGAACAGAGAGGCCCGTCCTTGCCAGTCCCGGGGCCATGCTGCTTAGCAGCCGGTGGCTAGGGGACACCTTCCCAGCCCCCCAAGGAAAGCCCAGGCAGCCCTCCCGGAACAAGGCCCCCATCCCCAGAGAAGCAGGCAGTGATAGAAGAGGAACCAGGAGGTCAGAGCTGACAGTGCACTGACTTCCACTGGGCCATCTTTGCTCCCTAAGCCGGCAAGTCTTGGGGAAGGTGAGTTCTCTCTTGGCAGCCCTCCCCCCCTCCTCAAGCCCTCCCTGTCCACGCTGTCTCCTGTCCCACATCCTATGGTTGAGAAACGCTGGCTGTGCAGGGCTGGAATGTGGAGCTAGTGCTAGGGGGAGACAGGGAAGTGAGCAGAGCTGAATTGGCCATGCTGAGCAAGACATTTAGCAACCCGAGCAATAATAGGGCTTTCATGGAGATGGCCAACCTTGGGTTCTGAAGCTATTTTCCACCCGCAACCCTCCTTCCTCCCTCCCTGAACCGCCCCGTCTGAGAATCCTCCTTTGTTGGGCTGTGAGGCCTGGGGAAAGAGGGGCTGGGCTTTGTGAAGGGGCCCCCAGGCCAGGCTGACTGGGCTCCCTGTTGTCTGGGTGGAGTGCATCTGGGCAGTGGAAGGGACCTAGGGCCAAGGCCAGGGCCAATAGAGCCAGCCCTCCCTTCCCAGAAACCCCCAGGGTATGGGCTTTGCCTCTGCTCCTGGGTGCTGAGTAGTGTTTAGGCCGGCATTTCCCACGTTCCTCAGTGGGAGGGTGCTTGAGGGGACACATGGACAAACGGTCACTCTTTGGCCAGAGAAGCCTGCCCCAGAGCCACCTTTCACAACAGAGCAAGAGGCAGACACAGGGGAAGGCCGGGAAGGATCCCAGGCCCCGACTTTGAGGGTCTGAGTCTGGGGGTACACAAAGGTTGCGTGAGCACGAGCTGGCAGGGTGGGAATGAGACTGGGCTGGGGCTTGGCCTGGCCGGGCAGGGTAATGAGATCCAGCTGGATGGGAGAAAGAAGAGAGGGAGGAGGAAGAGGAGGAGGAGGAGGGGGGGAGAGGGAGGGCGAGGAGGAGGAGGAGGAGGAGGAGGAGGAGGAGGTGGAGGAGGAGGAGGTCTCCTTTATCTCTCGCTCCTTGTTCTCAGGGCCCACGTTTTTTAATTTGTGTTGGATAAACAATATGGAATTGTGTACGCAAAGAAGCTCTAATTATTCCCTGAGGTTGTATTTCCTTAGAGGAAATGAACTGGGCATGGCGTTCGCGTTGGATCGCAGAAACGCACGAGCCCAATAGCTTCCAGATTGCTGCTCAGGCGTGCCATGCTGGGAGCCCCCCTCCAGTGGAGCTGCTCTCTCTATACCCCCATCTGGGTCTGGAGCCCAGCCTGCGCCCCGCCTGACCTGGCCCCGGGAGGGCAGATGAAGGGCTGCTTGCTCTGCAGCCTCACTTCTTCCCGGTGCATGAAGTCATCCCCAACCCCCAACAGCCTCACGTCTGTCTCTCTACTGGAGACAGTAAAGGGCCTGGGACATAGGCCTCTAAGACAAGGGCTGGAGATGGAGGTGACCTCTGCTTCTCCTATCCCCTGCCACAGTCCTCATTGAATTCTGTCACTAAGCAGATCTCATGGGGAGCCTAGGGTTCCTGCCCTATCTTTTCCTGAATATCGACCCCCCCAAGCCACTACTGCAGGGGACAGTTTCCCATGGAAGCTGACTCTGAGGTGGGCAGGTGCAGGAGGAATTGCGCTAGGGGCTGCGGACTCTGTTCTGGGGGTGGTGGAGGCTGGCCTCCTAGGAGCAACCCTGCAAACTTCTCCAGCATGCTGGGGTGTGGGCACCAGCCTGCTCATCGTCTGCCATCTCTCCATCTACCACCTACAGAGACCAACTCTACCTGCCCTTGAGGTACATGGGGAGGCTGAGGCCTCGGGAGGTAAAAGGTGTGATCCTAAGCTGGTGGCAGGACTGGGCTGAGAACCAGTATGAGACGACCTACCGTTTGAGTGGGACTTGAAGGAAAAGGTGAGCCAGGGGGTGATTGCTGGCTGAAGGGGAGACCTGAAGTTGAGTATAATCAAATCACCTCCATGTATATTCCCCCCTTTTCCCATGAAAGAATTCAAAGCGTTCCCAGAGACTAGGTGGGCACAGGGTCAAGGGCAGAGAACTGAGTTTTGCTGCTACTTGCTGTGTGCCGAGCCCCAGCCAGCCCCTGCCTTCAAGGAGCTGACTGACAAGGTGGAAGGTAGAGCAAGCAGGGCCCCGGGAGGCTTCCCTGGTAGAGTTTCGGGGACAACCGGGCTGGGTAGGGGCCCAAACGGCAGCCCCCGCTCAGACTCTGAGGCCAGGCAAGGACGGTGAGGGCGGGGGTGGGGAGGCGGCTGGCGGCCCTGGAACTGGACTGCTCCCACTCCAGTGGAAGGTTCGCCCCCATGTCTCCCTTTTATCTTTTCATTACATACAAATTAGGAGTGCGATTAACTTTATTAAAAGCAAACAAAGCTGGTCAGAGAATGGGGCCTCCAGACTGAGCTGCGGGGGTTTGGGAAGGAGGGACCAGAGAGAGCAGGGGAAGGTTGTGGTTGCAGCAGTTAAAAGGGCAGGAGATGGAGGGCCGGGGGAGGGGGCTTCCCTGCAGGATTCTCCATCTCCAGGGATCCCACCGTTTTTATGGCCATCTACATCCTTCTGAAGTTATGCCAGCACGGCCCAGCCTCCAGACAGAATTCCAGACTTTAAGAGCTGGAAGGAACTGTAGAGACCATAGGGTCTACCACTTCTCCCAACCCCCAGTTACAGATGGGGAAACTGAGTCCCAAAGAGGTGAAGGGATTAGCCCAAGGCCCCACTGCCTGTGAGTGGTTGAGAATGGTGTGATGAGAAGGGCAGCTTTCTGTTTTTAAAAATGTTCAGGGAAGGACATCCACTCTGCCTCACTTCCCCACGGTGTATGGAAGCTCTGATCTAAATCTTTCTTGCAGCAGATAAACCGTTTTTTTTTTTTTTTTTAATCACACCTCAGTAGAGCTACAGACACATACTTTTTTTTTTTTTTTTTTTTTGATTCTGAAGTGGCCTCATCCTGCCACATTGGTCTCCTCTTCTTCCTTGGCTTTTATCATTCAGAGACCTCAGGCTCTGACTACTTTGGGGAGGCTAGACTGCAACCCCGGACAACACCCATGACACCCCCAGGCATTCGCGTAGCACTTCAAGTTCTTGGAAAGGATTTTCATAGGACCTCATTGTTTCCTCCTGGAACCTATGATTGCTAGGCAAGACAGAACCCACGGGCTTCATTTGTTTATTAATTCATTCCTTCAGAAAACATTTATCCAGGGCTCACTTTGTGCCCAGCGATGGGCGAAGTGCTGAGGATTCAATGATGATGAGACAGATGTGGTCCTTGACGTCATGGAGCTCACAGAGGAGAAACTGAGGTTCGTTCGGACCGTAGCATGCCACAGACACCAGTGGAATGAACATGCCCCGCATGCACACATGCCTCTCCTCCTTGAGCCATTTTCCATAAATCTGGGGGCCATCAAAGAGCAGAGATGCCAGGGACCCTGCCATCTTCCCTCTATTCAGTTTCCACAAGGCTTGGTGGTGTCCCAGGGTCGCAGATGCCATGTCCAGTGACCCCTGCCTTCCAGCACCTCCAGCAATGCCATCAATATCCTTGATTACTCACCACTCATCATCAGACATCTAAAAATAAAGGGTTTTTTTTTTTCCCCTAAAATCCCTCTTGGCTCTAAATATCAAGGGCTCTAATAGTGCAAAATTGGTTCCAGGAGGAATGTTTCAACTTCTCAAGGAATCCCAGTTTTTAAGCACTTTGGAAGCACCTACCAGAAACCAACTATTTACCCCTTATAGAAATGGGTCACATATGCTTAGCAACCTCCCTCAGCTGAGGAGGTAAGAAGTGAGTGGGGACTGAACTAGTCCTTACCCGCCGCTAAATGAACTCTGCTGTTAGGTTAAACCATGTGAAATTGCCATTTTTCTAGGTCAAAAGTGGTCAAGTATTGGCAATTTCATACAGTTCGACCCGATCGGACCTAACTGTTGGGAGTGAATTGGCAAAGTAGATTTTGCAGGGACCGCCCTGAGCAATAGCCCTTCATATTGAATCATTAGAGCAGGCACCCTAAGTGTTGCTACTGGACAATCCCAGTCCTTGTTGAATCATTACAAGAGATCCCCTGAAGCCTCCTGCTGGGCAATTTTTCTTGTTGGTGATGCAGGAGTTCCTGTGGCACTGAATGATGATGAGAGCTAACATCTACATAGCACTTCCCAGGGGCCAGACCTTGTTCTAAGGATTTTGCAAATATTAACCCACATAATCCTCATAACTATCCTATGGGGTGAGTGCTATGATCACCCCAATTTTATAAGATGGGGAAAGAATAGACAGGGAAATTAAGCAACTGGCCTGAGGTCTCACCACCAATACATCATTAAGCTAGGATTAATGTCTGAATTGGACCCTCTGAACCACTAGGCTGAGTCTGCACTTTGAACTTGCTCCTGGGTCTGAGTCAAAGGCTTTTTTCTTCGTGGGCCAAGGGACTAAGGACAGACTGAGGTGTGCTCTCAACTGCCCCTACATCCAACAAGAGGAAGAGATTATGTTTCCTAGGGACTGAGGTGGGTCAGCCAATTAGCAGATGGGGTGGGGACTGAGAGACTGAATTGTTCGGGCTGCGCAAGGCCTGAGGTCCCCAGAACTGATCCATGATCCATGAACAACAAAGGATTCCTCCATTGTTTCTTGTTTCTCATCAATTCCCTTCCAAAGACACTTGACAGATGCTGTGGGGTGTGGCAGAAGACCGAGGAAGCGGGTGCAAGAGACCTGGGTTCAAGTTGGGCTCTACCATTTCTTAGCTGTGTGGCCTTTGGCATGTTGCTCAACCTCTCTGAGCTGCAGTTTCCTCATCTGCAACATGGGGCTGATAATCCCAACTGCAGAGTGTTGTTGTGGGGTTTCCACGAGAGAAGTGGGACAATGTGCCTGGCGAAGTTCCTGGCCCACAGGCGGTGTCTGGTGAGTGCTGGTCCCCTGCCCCCATACCCAGAACAGAACCCCAGCTGTACCTTCCAGTCCCCCATCACTCCTTGTCCCACTGGCCTTGGCATGGTGCCTCTGGGAGACCCCAAGGCCCAGTGACGAGTGGCTGAGAATGGACTCCAGCAACAAAGTGAGATCTAGTCAGTTTCATTAAAGTTCCCATTTAATTTTACTCTCCACTGATGTCCTCATGACCATTTCCTCCTTTACTCTCTGCTCCTCTAGTCTCCCCAACCCCAAGGCCCAAAGGAAGGCTCCTCACTCCTGCCACCCCGTTTTCAAGCTTGCAGAGGGTTTGTGTTGGCTCAGTGGAGAATGTGATGAGTCCGCTTTGTGTCCCTGGCACTCCACAGAAAGACAGGGGAATTAAAGCTCTGAGGAAGAAATAAGAAGGGAAAGAACCACCTCACAAACGCCTGCCCCTGCCCCTGGCCATGGTGCGGTGGGTCTGGAGCTGACGCTAATCGGTGTGGTTTCTCTTCCAGCCCCAAGTTTATCCTTGTGTAATTTAGCGTAGGAAAAGCTAATACTGATGTGTCAGCTTGGGTTAATGGAGATTTTTTTTCTAGCTGAGCAAAGGCTCCTTTCCTCCCGCCACCTCCATCCCCAGGCTCCTCCCCCAAGGAGGCATCCCACCCACATGCCACATAAAACGCAGCCGCCAAGGGACCAGGATCTTGAGGGGCCCTGGCAGGCTCTCCTGTTTCTGAGAGATCTCTGGGGAAGGAGAGGGCCTAGACACGTTTGTTCACCCATTTCCATTGGCCCGCAGAGCCTGCTGGCAGGAAGTAATTTCTTGTCAAACACGAATCTTTCCTCTTTCTTCTATTGCTCACACCATTGGAGCATTTCCAGTCTTGCCATGGGGCTCCGTGGCTCAGGGTCAGAGGCCTTCCTGGCGCTGTTCCTCTGTTTCCCTGTCTGAGTCACTAGGGATTGGGCGAGATGACCTTAGTGGGTCCTGTGGCCTCGGATAGCTGGTAGCTCTAGAATTCTAGACCAACAGAAGGAGTTGGCTGGACACCAGTTCGTCCTGAATGTTATTGGTGGAGACAGGGCCCCAGAGGCTCCAAGTCCCTGGCGCTTCCTCCAGCACCCATGGTATCAATGTCACTGATGTCCCCTGGAGTCTTGCTTTGGGTGTCTGGAATTCTACTTCCGGCTCTGTTACAGCTGTTTGACCACAGTCCAGTCCCCTCCCTGGGCCTCAGTTTCCTCACCTAGGAAAAAAGGGAGAGTAGGGCTGGATAAGCTGATCTCTAAGACTGCCTCTAGCTTGTGGCCCCCCCCCCCCAGAGGGAGGCGGCTTAGGCCCCTTTCCCTGCTGCTCGTGCAGCCCCTGCCTTCAGAGACTAGAGCAGGCTGGCTGGGGTTGCGGCTGCCGCTGGGAAAAGAGGGGATGAGGGTAGAGGGCAGCTCGCAGAAGGCAGATTCTAGAGAAGATAGAAGGTGGGCAGGCGGACAGGGAGGAGGCAGGAAGAAAGAGGAGAAGGAGGTGGAAGGGAGGGAGCGGAGGCAGGGAAGGGAAAGAATAAACACATAATCAGGGTTACTGAGTTTCCTGTGCAGCTGGAGTCATCTTTTGCTCTTAATAAACTCAGCTGCGGCTTCACCACCCCCTCCGGATGGGTGGCTGCTGGTCCCGATGCAGCTCGCCTGAGACCTGAACGGGGCAGGGGGTGGGCGTTCTGACCTGGGTGCCTGATGGATGCCCACCAGCCGCCCACCCACAAAGCTGGGCTCAACTGGCCTGGGTGCCGTGCCTTCCCTCAAGGCAAGATGGTGGGGAGGAGACAATAAGGGCATTGGAGTGAGGCCGACTGGAGTTCCATTCATGACTCGGTGGCTTCTGGGCCGAGGGGTCTTGTGCTCGCCCCTTCCCCCGGCCTGCTTTCTCATCTACAAATGGGGCTAATGTCTCCACCGACAGATACACGTAGTCCTGTGTACGAAGTGAAGGAGAAGATGGCTGTGCAGGCCCCAGCCCGTGCCTGAGGGACTCTTCAACAGCTGGCGTTCCTTACTGTCTCCTAACTCCTGCTCTCCCCACCCACCCCTGGTCCAAGCTGGTCTAGATCTGGTAGCCTCTCTAGCCTCACCCACCCGGCCTCTGGCCTTTGGAGCGAGCGGGAGAGGGTGGAGGAGCCAGACAGGCTCAAGATGGCGAGGGACCCGTCCCCTTGTCCTGAATCTCCCTGAGCTTCCTTGAACTTCTCTTTCCAAACTGCCCCCTCCCAACATGCAAGTCCTGGAGAGGGGTGAGCAGAGGGGGGAGCAAAGGCCACCCTGTGCCCCAGCATCACTCCTGTGATGGCATCTGGAGCCAGACTCCTTAATGCGGGGTCCGGTCTTTAGAGGTTCCCTAACCCCTTGATCTTAATATGGAAAATTGGCTGCTTGGTGGACTACTCTGGGGGAGACGCTCCAGAGTGTATATTAGGTTCTCAGAGGGGCTTCCCAGGGACTCTTCTAGCTTTAGCTCTCATGTCCAACTGTCAAACAGCCCTGGGAGGGAATGGGGGTGTGTGTCTAGAATGGTCACTCAGCTGGAAATTGCTGAAGCCAAGATTTGAACCCAGGCCTTCCTGGCACAAAAGCCCATGCTTAGCCACTCTGCTGTACTGCTTCCTGGGAGCTGCCGAGGGGGCTCAGCCCAATGCACCACTCATTCATTGGTTTATTCCCTTACTCATTCAACATCCAGGTGTCTGTTGAATAACCCCCTTTGTGCCAGGAAAGACCATATGGCCTCCTTGTATTCCTCGAAAGAGCCCCAGATGGGTTTGAGGAGAAGCCATGCAGGATAAGTATGCCGTGCAGGACTGTCAAAGTGGTCAGAGGCTGAAATACCAACGGGTCAGGGCCAGCCTTGCGCCAGTGGGAGTCTTTCCTCGCAAAGGGACAAACCCAAGCTCAACAATGGTTAAATGCCCTTGCCTTACTGGAAGCACACGAATTGTGGCAATGCCCCCGTGGCACCCATTTAAGACGGTGAGTTCTTCAAGTTAGTAGGTATTTCAAGGAGCAGTATAGCCTAGGGCTTAAGAGTGTGAACTCTCTGGGATCACATCCTGTCTCTGTGACTTACCTGCTATGTGACCTTGGGAAAATGGTTTGCCATCTGTACAATGGGGATAAGAACCGGCCTACCTAAGAGGATGTTGTGGGGAATAAATAAGTTAATGACTGGACAATGCTTGCAAGAGTACACTCAACACATGGCCACTTGCTCATTGCTCCTTGCAGCCAACCCTCACCTCATATAGGCCCTCCGTCAAAGGGAAATCAATACTTCAGGATCCTGATTGCTGTAGGCTCAGGAGAGAAAGGCACCTAGGATGGGCAAGTGGCCCAGCTTCTTCCACATGGCCCCAGAGTCATCGTCCTAAACACAAATCAGAGCAAGTCACTCCTCTGCTCCCTGTTGTCCCCAGGCTAAATTTCAACACCTTGGCTTCTGCATACCCGTTCCCACTATCTGAACCTGCCCAGGTCTTGTTTCTCATCTTTCACCACTTCTGCTTTTGATGCCAAGGCTTTGGCCACATCAAACATCACTGGTAAAACGAGCCCTCTTCCTTCCCGCCTTCTTGCTCATGACGTTCCATCTCCCTGGAATACCTCTCCCCTGCTTCCATGCGCGTCAAGTGCCTCAATGCCACTGACCCTTCACAGGACATCCTTACTATTAGAATGCCAGCTCCAGGAGGACTTGGACTCTCTCTTGGTCACTGCTGCATCTCCAACACCTGGAACTGTCCCTGGTATAGAGTAGATGCTCAGTAAATAGTCCCTGATTGTGGATTGAATGGGTGATTCAAGTTAAAATGCTACCTCCTCTGTGAAGCAGCCCAGGCAAAGGCCACTTCTGCTGCCAGCATACTTTTACACCCCTGTCAGAGCACACATCCCATTGCCTTGTTTCTTTACTTGTCTTATCTCCCCACTAACCTGAGTGTCTCTTGAGGCCAAGAGCCTCAGCTGAAGCATCTCAGAATCACCCACCGTACCTTACACAGTGTCTGGTGCAGGAGGTCTCATTAGAATCATTTGAGGAGCTTCAACACAATGTCCATGCCCGGGACCCAGTCATGATCAATAAAGCAGAGTCCAGGGGCAGAGCCCAGGCATGGCCGTTCTCAAACTCTCCATGGGAGGATTCCGGCATGCAGCCAGGTGGGAAAACTTCTGGGGCAGGCATCCCGTGCCAGCCTCTCCATCAAGTAGCTCCTACTCCACCTGGCCTGTGAGCTGGCCTCCGAGGGGAACAACACTGGTTCAAAGGGACCCCAGAAATGACCTAAGGCAGTTGGGTCTCCCGCCCAGGTCAGCCTAAGGAAGAACACAGAGAATGCCATGCTCGCCCCCTTGGGCAGGGAGAATGGGTGATACCTGCACGCCGTCACCTGGCATCTCCTTTGTCCTTGGGCCCGAGTGCATCTAATCCAGCCAGGCCCCTGACAGGCCATTTCCAGTTTAAGCCAGTCAGGCTGCCTTCACAGCAGGTACAGAGGGCCTGAGACTAGAGGGGAGGAATAGGCCGGCCAAACGGGCACAGAGTCAGGTGGTGAGCCCCTGGGGTCAGCTTGGCCTGCTCAGTGAACGCCACCTGGTCACCAGCACCAGCAAACTGGTGCAGCGAAAGCCCTTTGACTTGAGAATGACAACTAACGTGTCTTACTCTGTGCCAGGCCCCACGTTGAGCGCTTTACACGCATTATTCTAGTTCATTCTCTCAACAGCACTGTCAGGTGGATGTTATCATTCCCATTGTACAGACCAGGAAACTGAGGCTCCCATGAATTAAGTTCCTTTTGCTTGAGGTCACACAGCCATCAAGTGCCACCAGGTGACAAAGCCCAGATTTGAATCTAAGCTTGAGGGCTTAGCAACCAACCTAGACTAAAGCTGTGACTACAGGACCAAGGTCACAGCCCCTTCTCTGTCACTCACTCTCTGCCTCCTCCCTGGACCTTAGTTTCCCATCCACTGGGGAGGGAGCAGTGGCTGACCTGGATGGTCTCTGAGGGTTTTGCCGGCTGTGACACCTGTAGGTTCTATGAATCTCTGAGCAAAGAAACAACCTATTCTCAGCCTCCACACTCTAGGCAATAGGTTTCTTGGGGAGGTCCAAGGCAGGGCTCAGAGCAACACTTGCATCTTACCTCAGGCCTTGGGGAACAGCAAAGCTACAAAGAGCTAATCTTTATATCTACTATTTAGTGTCAAATGCTATTCTATCCATTTAGTCTTTGTGACCACCCGATGACATAGGTACTAGCATTGTCAACTCCACTTTAAAGATGGGCTAATAAAGCCTAGGATGGTTGGTAACTTGCCCAAGGCTATACAGCTAGTAAATGGCACAACCAGGATTAGCCTAGGATGGTTGGTAACTTGCCCAAGGCTATACAGCTAGTAAATGGCACAACCAGGATTCAAACCACCCTGCCCATCTGGCACAGTAGCCTGTGTTCTTTTTTTTTTTTTTTTTGAGTTTTAATATTTGTTATTGAAGTATAGTTGATTTACAATGTATTAATTTCTGCCGTACAGCAAAGTGATTCAGTTATACATATATATACATTCTTTTTTAATATTCTTTTCCATTATGGTTTATCATAGGATATTGAATATAGTTCTCTGTGCTATACAGTAGGACCTTGTTATTTATCCATTCTATATATAAAAGCTTACATCTGCTAACTCCAACCTCCCACTCCATCCCTCCCCCAATGCCCTCCCCCTTGGTAACCATCAGTCTGTTCTCTATGTCCATGATTTTGTTTCCATTTCATAAACAGGTGTCATATTTGTGTCACATTTTAGATTCCACATGTAAGTGATAGCTTATCGTATTTGTCTTTCTCACTTAGTATGATAATCTCTAGTTGCATCCATGTTGCTGCAAATGGCATTATGTTGTTCTTTTTTACGGCTGAGTAGTATTCCGTTATATGTATGTGCCACCTCTTCTTTATCCATTCATCTTTCAATGGACATTTAGGTTGTTTCCGTGTCTTGGCTATTGTGAACGGTGCTGCTATGAACATAGGGGTGCATGTATCTTTTTGAATTACAGTTTTGTCTGGATATATGCCCAGGAGTGGGATTGCTGGATCATATGGTAATTCTATTTTTAGTTTTTTGAGGAACTTCCATACTGTTTGCCACAATGGTTGCACCAAATTACATTCCCACCAACAGTGTAGGAGGGTTCCCTTTTAGGAGCCTGTGTTCTTAACCACAGTATACTCTGCTGCTCAAGCACTTTGCTTGAAGGATGGATGGGCAAGAGGAGGGAGAGACCTCATTCTGCCACCTGGAACCCCAAAGGTGAGTCAGGCTTGGCTCTGGACACCTAGCCTTTCATCCTCTCTTTTCCAAGTATCTCCTGGAACAGAGATAAGGTTAGTCTCCTCTCCCCAGGGCCTGGGCACTTATGTGGGTGCAGAACGAGGAGGAGAGGTCCCCAGGGAGGGCAGAAGCTGACAGTGGGGCTCAAGGCCATATAAGCTGGACCAGTAGGAGTGTGGGCAAGCCCTGGTACCCTGGTGCCTCATCCCCAAGGCCGTGCTTGACGGGGGCAGCTCTCGCCTGAATGGCTGCCCAGTGTGCTCACTCAGAGTCTCTGTCACTAGGGGTAGGACTCAACAAAGGAGCAGGGCCAAGCCTTCCCCTGGCAGTGACTGTAGGAAAAGGAAGAAGAGGCAAAATTTAACTGCTTCAGCTGCGCCCAGGTGGAGGGCCACCAGCCAGCAGATTCCGGCTCTGTAAAGTAACTTCAGGTGGACAGGAGCCCTGCCTGCCTTTCCCATCCCCACCACTACCACGTGCAAGAGGCCGTGTTCCGAAGTCACCCCACCCCCAGACCTGGCTCCCAGGCTAGGCCAGGAACCTCTGTCATATACCCTCTTAGCAGCCCACACCTTCCCTTACTCGTGTCAACTGTAGTTAAATCACTATTTGGGTACTAGTCATCGAATTGTCCATCCCCCAGTAGATTAAACCCTCCATGGGAACAGGGCGGGTATCCGTGTCCTCTGCTACAATGTCCCTGGAGCAGAGTACTGTGCTCGGCATGTAGTAGGTGTCCAAAAAAATGTGTTGAAGGCAAGGATGAATGAGTGCCTCCTGGCCCATTGGAATGGGGGTGTTTAGTACCTGCCTCCCAGGTTTGAAGGGGACAGCCCCCCACCCTGGGGCCTACAGTTGAGTTGGAGTATTCAGCCCACCTGTGCTCTCCCGGCACCTTTCAGGCCCCAGGTCCGGGCCCCTGGCGCCACTTCAGGGGCTCATTGAGCTCTCACCTCCTCTCTTCCTCTTATCTTCAGGGGCTCATTGAGCTCTCACCTCCTCTCTTCCTCTTATCCTTTCTTCCTGCCCACCCACCCCCCCGCCCACGTCTACAGAGGACAGGCTGATGGGCATCAGCAAGAGGAAAGGCGTGCATGCAGGGCTGAGACAGTATCTGATGCCGGGAAAGGAGGCACTGCAAGGCGGCCTGGGCCACCCATCAATCTCAGCTGGCCCAGAAGGAGCAGGCAAGTGGGCCCCATGCCTTACCACCGGTCTTTGGAAGGCATAGCTCTCAGGGGAATTTTAGAGACCTGAGAGGAGGAAGCCTCATTACCATATAAAGAGCCATATTATCTAAGAGTTGGGGCTGATATAGGGACATGTGCCTGATAGCTTGTGAAATCGAAAGGAAATAAAGCACGAACAGTGATGCTCTCTTTTATAAGTTGGGTGGTGGTATCACAGATCCTCGTTTTACTACTAGCCCTTAAGTTGGGCATGAACATTGTAAATACTCTTTTGTACATATCATACATTTTATAATTTTAAAACCGTGAAAGCAGTCTAATATTATTATTAAAAACATAGATTCCGGAAGTCAAGAGAATCTGGTTCATTTTCCAGCTCTGCCACTTACGAGAGGCATAACCTTGGTTTGGATATTCCTCAGGAGGAAAATGGGGTTAATAATAGCACCTACCTTTAAGGATTATTGGGAAGAACAGTCCTGCTAATGCATGTGAAGTGCGGAGAACAGGGCTAGGCACAGAGCAGGCATACGATAAACGTTAGCCATTGTTATTATCCATGTTCTCAAGCAGCAATATATGAAAATGTGCGTGTTTAGGTATTGGAATAGCTACCCAGGGCTTTAGAGGGAGGCATAGAAAAATGACGGCAGGGAATACACCCAAAATGTTCACATAGATTATATCTGGATAGTGAGTGGTGGGAAATGTATTTTTGTCTTCCTAATTCCTTTCTGTATCTCCCAAATTTCTTATAATGAACTTGATTAACTTTTGCAAAGGGAAAAAAAAATTCAACAATTTACAATGTGTCTAGTAGCTCCATCAGTGTTAAGCCCACAAAATGTAAAAGCAAAAGCAAACACGTTTAGAAAGAATAACAAGAACTGCTCTCAGGCCCCTAGCTCCCAAACATATGTACCAAGGGGAGGCCCAGAGGGGTGCAGGGCCTTGTGAAGAAACGCCTCTACTCTGCCCCCTCAGCCTCCCCCCAGTCTGAGGACACCTTCACTGGCTCTCTGCCCCCTGGGGGTGTTCCCCCCTCCACCACGCCCCATGTCACAGTGTCCTTGGTGCCCCGGCAAGGAGGCTGGCGGGGAGGGGCTGAGCTCTGGAGGGCCTCTGGTAAGCCAAGCCGATTTCATTCCTCCCTTCTCTCCTGTCAGGTCATAGGAGATGGCATTAGTACCACTTCAGTGAAGCCGAGCTGCTTCTGAGACGCTGCCTTCTAGCTCACGGGTGGAGAACAGCGGTAGCCTGATTGTACCCAGAGTAGGAGATGGGTGTGGGGAGGGGAGAGCGCATATGGGGGGTCAGGCCTGAGGGGTTGCCCAGGCTGACTGTTGGCAGGCTGCTGGGAAGTCTGGCGGGAGGGCAAGCAGAGACAGCTTTCTGCCCAGCTCATGAAATGGAGCTGGAGAAGCAAGGAAGACTGGGATCTGGGCTGGCTCGGGGCCAGGGCCCCAAGACAGAAATAGGCCAGGCCACTGGGTTTCCAGATCAGTGTCCTGTTTTGCCTGCCTGGCTGGGCCACTCACAGGCGAGGAGCCACGTGGATTCCAGAAGAGGCAGGGAGATGGGGGCAGACAGAGCCAGGGCCCCACTGCCCTCATTCTCTGCCGCCTCATCTGGCTTTATCTTTTTGGGGCTTGTCACCACTTGATGTTATATGAGCTATTTGTCCTGCTTCCAGAAAGGATGCTGCTCAAAGGCAGACACTTTTCCTCCCCAGTTCACTGTAGCACCCCTGAGCCCCAGAACAGTGTCTGGCACATGGTAGCTATCTGACAAATCCTTTTTTTTTAACAGACCGTGAATGACCGCCGCCCCCAGCCTGGGGCTTGTGAGGTAGGAAAAGCAGGCAGGCACTAGAGATTGCCCTCATTTGGGTCGATGAGAAAGTGGAGACTGTGAGAAGTTCAAGGACTTGTTTAATGTCCCATGGCTAGGAGATGACGGATTTTAGGTTTAAACCGGGGATGACAAATTTGAATGTTATTTTTTTCAATATTATGTTGCCTCTTTGAAAGAAATAAAGTGGGTTGCAGACATAGAAAAAAAAAAAACTTATGGTTACCAAAGGGGAAAGGGGGGGAGGGATAAATTAGGAGTTTGGGATTAGCAGATACACACTACTCTATATAAAAGAGATAAACAACAAGGACCTACTATATAGCACAGGGAGCTATATTCAATATCCTGTAATAAACCATAATGGAATAGAAAAAAAAAGAAAAAAATTTGCTCGGCTCTCTGGCAGGTGTCTCCCGGCCGTCCCTGTGGACACAAAGTGCTGATTTTGAGACAGCCATGCCGAGTGAGCCCGGGGTGGGCTTGGGAGGTTCTTCCTGCTGCCTCCAATGCTTATTTAGGATCAGACTTTGGTTTATTTAGGAGCAGGCTTTGGTCACTTGAGGTCTCTGGGTGTCCTGGTTCTGCTGAGGGACATCCGATCCAGCCATTCCTACTGACCAAGTCTCAGTTTTCCAAGGCAGGAAATGGGTAGAGAACATAGGAATGGTGTTTATCCTTAGGTTGGGCGACCAGACTGCATGGGGCCTCCTTTGGTGCCTGGGTTACAGCTCAAATTGGGGAAAAGATGCCAACCAAGGGCCTAACTGTGGGCTGGGAGGGGAGCAGAAGGCATGGAGAGAGGCTGGTATATATAAGTGGCAGGCCCTTCTCTGCCCACTGGGACCTGTTCCCTTCCATGCCAGCCCTGAGTAACTGAAGCAACAAGGAGGGTTACCACCCTAGCCTCTGGGGGAGGGGAGACACCTGTCCCTTTTCCCACTCCCCCAAGAATGTCCTGGTCTGCCTGTTCGCCCAGGCAGTGAGTAAATGGGCTTCAGACCTCTCCCCTCCTCCCACAAACCCCAGGCAGAGACATTCTGGCTGAGATGGAAAATTCTTTCTTCCTGGTCTGAAGCAGCTGCTCTGCCTTACCAGGTCAAGTATTGTCCCCAGGCCCTCTGAGAGTGGAGTCTGTCACCTTCTTTCCCTGTACCAATGGAAAGTCCACAGCCCTCTGGGAGTGTACTACTGCTAGGGTGCAGGTTACACACACACACACACACATACACCCCTTAGCCTGGAGCCTGAAAGCTCAATCCCATAAACCCCAGGGAGCTTTGGGGTCCCATCTCCTTAGACAGCTGGCATAGGGCAGGGCTGCTGGCTGCTGGCTGAGTGGGCATTGCCCCTGCCTTGCAGAGCCTGGAGGAGAAGATGCAGATGACAAGGGCTCCAAGGTTGTGGGTTGAAATGTGTGCAGTGCGCTGGCTGGGAGGCAGATACCCTCACGCTGGCCCTTGCCTGACCCAGGCCAGCCAAGGAGAGTTCCATCTCACCCAGACTAGCCTGATCAGCAGGGCTTAGATGGTAAGAAGAGCCTTTCCTTGGGACCCTGGGGCCCTCTTCCTGGGTTTAAGTAAGTGGCAGCCGGGGACCTTTGAAATATTGGCCAACAGCCTGGCTTCCTGGGGCCCACGTGGCTGGGAAGGCGGAGATTGGAACTTGGGGCCAATGGACAGGTGGTGGCTGGAAGGAGGTGGCCTGTCTCTCTCATCTGAGAGAGAGCGCAGAGGGCGAGGGAGGTGGGTATACAAATGAGTCCAGAAGGGGAGGGAGAAAGAGTGGCCGACTGCACATGGAACAGACCATGGGTTCCTGAGCCCTTTGCACTATGGCTTCTCAGCCCGGCTAGAGGGCCGGGGACACTGAGCCTTCGAGACTTTGAGACACTGTGGAAACTGAGAACCCACGGAGAAAGGGGAAGGGCAAAGCAGGGCTCTGGAGACCTCCGTCCCAGCTGTGGACCAGCTCTGGTGCCCTGCTGGGATCCCAGCACTGTTTGGAGACAGAGTTTCTTAACCATTCTGTCAAATGGGTTACAGATCTGCTGAGATATTCACCCTCTCAGCCCTCAGGGAGGCACAGTGAGGCTTGAGGTGGCCCAGGCCCCCCCGACCCCAGTCTGCCATACAAATAGTCATGTTTTTCCTCTGTGTACCCAGAATGAAAAAGGCTTGGGGAGGCGGGAGGTGGGCCGTGTGGGGTGGGGAGCGGTAGGGGAGGAGGGAGCAGGGATATGGGAGGTGCCCAGGCCGCCCCCTCACTGCTTCCTCACCTCTTCCCACCACTATTCTTTGCCCTTTTGGGCTTTGCCTTATGCTATTTTTTTTCTGAGTCTCTGTTCCTGTCTCCCTCTCTCCTTGTCTTTGTTTTTGTCTTCATGTCTCTCTCTGCCTCTGGGCCTTTCCCTGGCCTCTCCCTCCATCTCTCGCTGTCTCTCTGATTCTGTATCTCTCTCCAGTCTTTCTCTATCTCCATCTTTCTGTATGTTTTGCTGCCTCTACGTCTCTCTCTGGCTGGTTCTCACCATCTCCCGGGCTCTGGTCTGTCTCTACTTTTCTCTGCCTCCGTCTCTGGGTCTGTCTTTCTGTCTCTTACAGCCTCTCCGCCTCTTAGTTGGTATGTGTGAGTCCTGCTCTGCTACTGGAAGCTGGGCAGTAACCCACACTCGCTCCTCACTGGATCAGATGGCAGTTCCAACAGCGGCAGAGCTCCAGGGCCCAGCAGGGTCACTCAGGCCTGCCCTTAGTGACACTCAGTACCCCTCTTAGGGGCAAAGGAGGGGGCCCAGACACAGCGAGGCACAAGCCCAATGATAGATCACCCCACAATTCCCCCAAGACCTCCCTGGGCCACCTCACTCCCGTAAGCTGTTCAGGATGCAGCTGGAGCCCCCGCCTCATGGCCAGACCTGTGTGGGACAAGGAAACTGCCAGTCAGAGTGACAACGCCCAGCTGTCAGGGAGGACCCCTGCTGCAGCCACGATGGGACCCTCGGGCAGTGACACAAACCTGGCATCTGAATTCTAGATCTTAGTCCTACCACCTGTTAACTGGGTGACCTTGAACTAGCAAAGGTGCCCCTCTGAGTGCGGGTTTCAGGCACCCTAAGGCCTACCCTGAAGGCTGGTTCTGAAGATTAAGGGAAATAGTGTCTGGGAAGGGGCAGCGCTATGCCGACCTTCCCTCTCTTCCTTCACCTTCCCCCATTTGGGGTCAGGATGTTAGGGTTAGCATGAAGACCTCTGGGTGTCCTGGGACAAGTTAGCAAGGCTCTCGGGGCCTTGGCTTCATCCTTGACTCTTCCAGGAGGGTCAGCAGGAAGTGGGTGGTGGCCACAGCAGCGGAAGTGGTGGTGGCAGGGCCAGGGGCCAGAACCCCGCTGAGGTTAAGCTGGGTGGGCAGCTGTGGTGGTGAAGGGGGGGCAGTCCTGCCTCTGAGGATGTGTGATCTTCCCCCCCAAGAGGCTCTGAGTCATAGACAAACAGTTCTGCAGCTCTGCCTCCCTCATTCCCCCAGCCACAGACACACTTGGAATTTCCAAAGTTTTTTTTTGTGCTATTTTTCATTACTGTGAGTTTCAGAAACGCCCACTGCCAGAGCCATCCTGAGAAGGACAAGTTCTCTCACAGGACTTCAGAGGGTTGGTGCTGGCAGGCCCTTGGAAGGGGCCTAAGCCAGTCCTACCTCTGCCCCCCATAGCCTGACAAAAGGGACTTAGAGGCCTAAAGAGAGGGAGTGACTGGTCCCAGTGCCCACTGCAATTCAGTGACAGAGCCAGGCCTGGCATCCAGGCCTCTCGACACCCATAGTCTCCCTTGCTCATCTGGCTCGTATTCTGTCTATTCTCTTTATCCTATGTCTGTCTGCCACTGGCTTTCTCTCTTCGTCCTTCACTAGGTAATACCGTCTTCATTCCCTCCAAGGGTCTGAACAGTTGGGGCTCCCAAGTAATTGGAGCTTCTTTTAGCACTCTCTAGCTCACCCTCGCCGAAGATGAGCAGTGTGCTGGCCGGACTGTGCCTGGGGTTTCCATCTTTGGTGCAGTAGCCGCCTTCTCACCCCCTCCACCAGGAGGTATCAGCATCAGATCAGGACACCGGGCAGGTAGCCCAGCCCCACATGGCTCTGGGGTCTTCTTGAGATAAGACATCAACAGACTCTCTTCCCATCTGCCCACCTGCCTCACTGAGCCAAGCCTAGGGTGGAAGTAGAGCTGACATTTCTTCTTGGGGAGGGGTCAAGATTTGCAGATACCTCCTTCCCAGGGAAATCCTGCTCAGGTTAGAGACGGGAATCCATCCAGTCAGGGCCTGGCCCCTGAGCACACTCCCCAGCCTCTGCCACCAACCTAAGAAGGCTGGAGTGTGGATAGACTGGGGAGCTGCTCTCAGAAATCCTGCCATCGCTCTAAGTGGCAGGGTCAGTGGGTGAGAAAAAAGTTCATCTGTCCCTTACTAAGAAGCCAGGTGGGAGCTCCTGCCTGGAGTCACACAGGTGGCATCTACAGCACATGGCCAGACATTCTGATGTCAACTTGACACAGACACCTCGTAGTAGAGAGGATGGGCAAGGCTCTGCCATCAGGCATCCGGAGGCAGAGCCTGGCAGGGGAGCAGGCATGGGAAAGGCATGAGCTTTGGTGTAGACAGATCTCGGTTTGAATCCAAGTTGGGATGTCCTTGCTGGTTGACCTTGGCCAAGTTACTTAACCTCTTTAAGCCTTGGTTTCCCCATCTATAAAATGCCTGTCCCCTTTCTGTTCAGGATTACAAGAAGGCAGTGCCTACTAAGTGCCCACAATCAGAGGATGTGTCAGGAAAAGGGCTCCCACAGAGTTTGGTGTATCATAAGGCGGTGAACAAGGGAGCGAGCAGCAAAGAATTTGCGGGTAGCTGACCGGAAACTTAGTGTGAGTCAACAGCGGGATGTTGTGGCCCGGAGAGCTCCTGCATTAACTGATGGCTGGGGTCTAGGAGGGCAAAGGCATTCCTCCTGCTCTGGCATCCCTCTGGGGGTGGGCTGGGTGGGCTATGGCCAAAGGGACATCTGTTTGGAAGAGAGCAGGCTGCAGCAGAGACTGACTCTGTGGCCCTCTGAAGTCCCAGGCAACCTCACCAGCCTATATCTTAGTGCAAGTTTTAGCAAATAGTACCTCCTTTGGGTGTCTGCAGCTCTGCACATGAGCACATGGCTTGGTGAGCATAGCTAGGGCTGGATTTCAGCTTCCAGGGGTCCCCTTGGATGAATGCCTCATGGCCACCCTAAAGTTCCCACTATTTGCTCACCCAAATTTTTATTCCTTCAACAAATGCTGATTGAGCTCCTACTATGTGCCCTACTTAGGCACTGTTCTAACTATTGAGGAGGGGCCCTGGGAGCTGGGGATTCTTGCTCTGGAGAAGAGAGGGTTACAGGATATCTACAGAGCTCTCTGAACAAAGGCTGTCTGCACGCTTGCTCAGAAGCAAGCTTCAAGTCAATGGATATTTACTGAGTGTCCACAAAAAGTCTGTCCCAGGGTTACCACTGACTGGCTGTGTGCCCTTGCATGAGTCACTTTCCCTCTCTGGGCCTTGGCACTAAGCTAGATGAGCTGTAAGGGCTCCTCTGTCTTCCTGCAGGAAATCCTGCAAGATGGCTGGGGGAAAGGGAGTGGACATTTATCACGTGGCCCAGGGCTGCTGTACAGGGGGTTCAAGGCAGGGGGAGAATCTGGACTAGAGAATCTTGGACGTCTTTTTTTTTCAGCCTGAGACTCAGATGGCCTCCCACCTTTCTTCCCATTCCTCTCAACGGTCTTCCTCTGGCTGCAGTAATCTCACCGCCCTGCATTTGCCATGGTCTCTCTAGCCCCCATGCCTCAGGCTATGTATGCACTTGGCCTGGAATGGCGACTCCTATTCTGCCTAGTGAAATCCCCCTCATCATGGATGTTGCAGAGAGAACCTAAGCATAAAAGGGTTGGAGGCAGGGGTTTGGATCTGATGTCCTCCACCTCCCTTCCAGCCCAGGGTGTCTGCTGCTGTCCAGGGGATGCTGGGGGCTGAGGTACACCAGCCCCAGGAACACAACGCTGGTCTCAGGGGATCTTTCTGCTGCCATCACCCAGGGCTATTCTCTCTTCTCCTTTGGGGCATTTCAGAGTATGTGCTCTGAAACCAGATGGACCAGTGCTCACAGCCCAAATCTGCCCGCTTCCTAACTGTGCAATTTTGGCTCTCTGAGGTCCTGTTTTGTTTTACTTTATTTTATTTATTCAGCTGTGCCAGGTCTTAGTTGCGGCACTTGGGATCTTTTATTTGTGGCCTGCGGGACCTTTAGTTGTGGCATGCGGGATCTTTTAGTTGTGGCCTGTGGGATCTTTAGTTGCGACATGCGGGCTCTTAGTTGAGGCATGTGGGATCTAGTTCCCTGACCAGGGATCGAACCTGGGTCCCCTGCGTTGGGTGTGCAGAGTCTTAGCCACTGCACCACCAGGGAACTCCCCGAGGTCCTGTTTTAGGGCCTCAGTTTCACTCTCTGTAAAATGGGACTACTAGGTACCATCTCATTGAGGAAGAAGAGATGGCAGGGAGGGAAGGGTGGGCAGGGAGATTGCGTCTGTGAAAGTTGCCTGACAAAAGGTAGAGGCCTGGCTCCCACAGTCTGCCAGCCTTCTGCTGAGCACGGCCCTGGTACCTCTCGTTTCCTGTGTCCTCCACGCTACTCCTGACTCACAAAGCCAAAGGCTTCATCCTTTTCTTGGAAAGCTCTTCTAGAGATTTCCTACCCAGAATTTCTCTCGGTCCTTTGTGCTGTATCCATAGGCCTTGAGCCCATCAACTCCGTGGAAGGAGTACCAGCAGAGCCCTCCCATGCACTCAGGGCTGGATTACTCTGCCCAGCAGGTCCCACCTCAGCCAAACTCAGAGCTCCCAGGCGGAAAAAGCCTGAAGCAGGTGTTTCGGGGAACTGCCACAATCTCCCCAAAGCCCCTGTGTACCCAGGGGGTGAGCTGGGCCCTTGTTGGGCTCTCCTTCTCATCCCGCTTCCCTAGAGGGCCACTCCCCTTTGGAGAGATGACACAGGGATTGAGAACATAGCATTTTCTGGGTTCTACTCCTAGCTCTGCCACTTTCTATTTGGGAGAACTTGGGCCTGTAGCTTGGCTTCCCTGACCCAAGCGTGATGTTCATAGTAGCTCTCCCAGGACTCAGTGAACAATCACTGCTTGACATAAGGCAACTGCTCGATTAACGGTGACCGCCTCTTTAAAAAAGTATTTTTGGAAATGCCAGGCATATTGTGGACACTCAGTAAATATTCATTCAATAGAGGCTTAAATCTGAACAAAAGTCAAGACACAGCCTTTGGTCAGAGAACTTCATGGATACTCGGTAGGGTCCCCAAATTTGCCTTCTCTGCTCATCCAATGGCAAGCCTGCACAGCCTCCCACTGTCACCTGCATCTTCACTGGAGGCCCAGTGGAGCCTCTGAAAAGGTCTCGTGGATGGGGTACAAAGAGCAGGCTCTGCCCCGGGCTAGGTCCCTGGGGTGCTTGTGGCATCAGTGATATTGCAGGCTGGGAGGGCAGAAGCCCTGAGCCAGCAAGTGTGGTCCAAGAGCACAGGCTCAGCCTGATCGAAGGCAGTGGGTAAGGTTCCATCATGAGGCTGACTTGGGCTCAGGTCCCAGTGATGCCATGTATTGGCTGGGTGATTCCAAGCCCATATCCAGTCTGTGAAATGGTGTAATGGGTAATAGTACCTGCCTTGCTTCCTACACAGGCTGAGGGTAAAGATGCATTGAGATGCCAAAAATGTATGTAAACTCTGGAGTGTGGAACCCACGTGTTTGGGGCTATTCAAATTGGAATCCTGAACACCTTTTACAGACGGCAGCGGGTTAAAGAAGAGAGGACAGACCTGGGCTCAAATCCTGGTTCTGTAATTTCCTGGCTGTGTGACTTTGGGAAAGTCACTAAACCTCTCTGAGTCTCTGTCTCCTCATTTGTAGAATGAGGATAATAATATAGTACCTACCCCATTACTGTGCGGGTGCAATGGGATGATACATAAAGCACAGCCAGCCTGTGGGAAATAGCAGGGTCCACTTAGGAAGGTGTCAGGAAGTCACAGAAGCAAAGCAGAGAGGTACCAAGGCAAGTGCAAAATGGTGAACCATCAACTGTCTCCAACTAACAAATGCTGCCCGAGTCCCTTTGCCCTGCTATGTCCTGAGCTTGGTTTTGAGGATGCCTGAAGGAATCAGGCCGAGTCCCTGCCCTCCAGGGCCTGTCACCAAGCTGGGTTGAATCAGAGCCCTTGGCCCTGGCAGCCATCTCAGGCCTGAGTCCTCTTCCTCAGGGCCTCAGTCTAGCCTTTCCCACCCTGAAGCCCAGCCTGCTCCACTCTTCTACAGCTCCTGGAGAAAATCCTCCTTTGTTAGGCACCTGCCATTCCCAGATGAAGGTTCCTCCCTCCCTGGCTGGAACCCAGAATCTCACTTGGAGAAAATGGAATGATAGTGCCTAGAGCTGAGCAGGCCCCAGGGACCACGTTGCCCCTGTTGTGGAGCTCGGGGTGCGATGGTGGTGGAGACCAGGGCCCTGCTCGTGGAGATGGTGTACTAAAGGAGGTGACAGAGTGTCTCAGATGGTGATACCTGCCGTGAAAGAAATACAGGCAAGAAAGAGCACGATAGGGTGGGGCAGGTAATTTTCAGTCGGGTGCTAAGGGATTCTTCCATCTTGACACTTGGGGAGACAGGGGAACAGATTGGCCCAAGGTCACCCGGCAGGTGCTGGCAGAACGCCTCCAGCCCCGTGCCCCTTCCTGCACCAAGCTGTCTCGGGGGACTCCTCACATCCTTTCCCTTACCTTGTCCTGCTTTCCATGTGCCAGCGTCTCTGCGGGGGCCCCCGAGCTCTTCACCCTTCCCTCTCTCGGGCAGCAGAGGCTTCTGGGAAGACCTCCTCTCTGGCCAGACAGGGTCCTCTCAGGTCCCCATGTGGCTGTGGGGAGGAGACTCGGAGCCCTGGGCAGTGGGAACGTGTTGGGGGCCAGAAACTTGCATGGGCAAATGGTGTCTGAAAACACTGGCTGCTGACAGCTCCAGCTGCGGGGGCCTCACCCACCTCCCTCCTACACTGGCGGATTTACAAAGAACCTCACAGCCCATCTCAGAAAAAAAGACAAGATTGTAGGGTTGGAAGGGGGCCGGAAGGGCCACCCAGTTCAAGCGAGGGGAAGCTGGCAGGCTCAGCCCTCGGCCTCCAAGGTTGTCTGGACAGCAGGGGTCACTCCTGGGCTGAAAGTGTCCTGGGGAAGGTGGGGTCACAGCCTCCCTGGTCAAATGCCCCTGGTTTCCTGCCCAGAAATGAGAACTGAATCCAGGGGTGGAACCAGCGAGATGACTCCTGGGCTCTCCCAAGAGAGAGTGAGCTTCTTGTTCCCGCAGGTGTGTGAATGGGGCTGCACACCCTGAGCGGGTGAGGGGATGCTGTACAGAGGTGGCATCCGAGGCCTTCGTTCCAATTCCCGCCCAGTCTGCAGCCTCTCCCTGCTCCAAGATATGGGGCGCTCCAGGCAACCAACATTTCCCGAGCCAGGAGGGCCTGGAACCTGCTTCACCCAGCCCCGCCCCCTCAGCCGAGTGGGCCCAGCACAAGGTCTTGATGGGAACACTCCCCCACCACCGACACTTCTCCTAATGCATCCTTGTTGGCCGGCTGGGAACCGCAGACGGAGCTGTGACAAGAGGGGAGATAAGGGGGCTCTCACATTTCCCCCGGCTGGGCTCCTGGGCTGATGGCATTCACGCTGGCTGATTTCAACATGAAAGGGCCCCTTGAGAAGGAGAGCTCCCTCCCATTCCCCCTTCCCTCTGCTAAGCCCCACTCCGAAGCTAACCACTGTCTGAGCCGCCCTCCCTCTGGAGGCCGAGCTCTGCCGCTGGTCTGCTTGCCAAGACTTCCCCCAACTGCGTCAGCATCACCTCAGCCACCCTGTCCTCCAGGCTGAGAGGGGGGCATGCATAGGGCTGCCCCTCCCAGCACCAAGCTGGAGAAAAGAGGAGGGATTTGCCGTCCCAACTCGTGACACGGAAACCAGGGTCTGCTCTGGAGACATAGCCCAGCCGACTCTAGGCCACTATGGTGAACACATCTTTGGGAGGACGGCTCTGTGGAGAGGAGGTCTCCCAACCCTAGATCCAAAGGGGACCAGAACATTCTCAGGATCTCTGAGAACCCAAGGGTGTAACTCCCAGGCCTCTTCCCTGGCTCTTTTCTTTAACTGTCTGAGACATGCACCCTTCAAAAATCCACTGAAACATCTCACGTTTCTGCCGCCAGAGACCTTCCAGGTATCTGCCCTCAATCTTTTATCCTCCAACTTTTCAAACCTTTTATTTTGAACTAATTTTAGACTTAGAGAAAAGTTAAAAAAAAATAGAACAGAGAGCTCCTGTACACCCCTCACCTAGCTTACCCTGATATTAACATCTTACATAACCTTAGTCCAATGATCAAAACCAAGAAATGAACCTTGGTATGATACTATTAATGAAACTACAGATCTTATTTGACTTTTACCGTTTTTCCACTGATGTCCCTTTTTTTCTGTTCCAGGATCCTAACCAGGACCCCACATCTCTCTCTCTCTCTCTCTTTTTTTTTTTTTTTTGCGGTACACGGGCCTCTCACTGTTGTGGCCTCTCCCGCTGCGGAGCACAGGCTCCGGACGCGCAGGCCCAGCTGCCATGGCTCACGGGCCCAGCCGCTCCGCGGCATGTGGGATCCTCCCGGACCGGGGTACGAACCCGCGTCCCCTGCATCGGCAGGCGGACTCTCAACCATTGCACCACCAGGGAAGCCCAGGACCCCACATCTCTTTGAGTTGCTGTTTCTCCTTAGTGTCCTCAAACCTGTGACAGCTCCTCAGTCTGTTCATCTTTCATGATCTTGGCACTTGTGAAGTATACTAGCCAGGTGTTTTATAGACTGCCCCTCAGTTTGGGTTTGTCTGATGTTTTCTCATGACTAGAGTGAGGTTATATATCACAGACGTGATGCTGGGTCCTTCTTGGTGTATCATCCCAAGATGTTTGTGATGTCAATATCTCTTATCACTGGTGATGTTTATCTTGATCATTTGATTAAGTTGATGTTTGCGGCTTTCCTCACTATAAAGTTACTGCATTTCCTTTTTTAAAAAAAATATTTATTTATTTATTTGGTTGTGCTGGGTGTTAGTTGTGGCAGTCAGGCTCCTTAGTTGTGGCACACAGGATCCTTAGTTGTGGCATGCAAACTCTTAGTTACGGCATGCATGTGGGATCTAGTTCCCTGATCAGGGATCGAATCCGGGCCCCCTGCATTGGGAGCGCGAAGTCTTATCTACTGTGTCCCCAGAGAAGTCCCCTGCATTTCCTTTGATATGTAGTTGACAAATACCTTGGGAAGATATCTGGAGACTATGCAAGTCCCGTTTCTCCTCAAACACTTCACATTTGTCTATTAATTGTAGCATCTATTGCTGCCTCACCATTTATTACTGTGATGCCATCCTGATAATAGTCATGTTCTGTAGCCTTCTTTCTTTCTACATCTCTGAACTGGAATTTTACTGTAAGGAAAAGCTGTCCCTCCTCCCCCATTTATTTATTCATTCAAATATTTGTTAGTGTTAATATGGACCAATGGATATTTCATTTATGCAATGGGTTAAAATCCAATATTTTCTCCTTGCTCAAGAAGGTAGAGTATAACTCCCCACTCCTTAATTATGTGTTGTGCATAGTGACTTCTTTCCAAAGAGAACAGTGCGGAAAAGGGGAAAAAGTAATGTGGAGAAACCTGACAAACACTCCCTCAGCCAGGCGATCCCAGTGGGCAGCAGGAATCAATAGATAGTGTACATCGGTGATATGTGTTGAGAAGGGTACTTCACCTCTGTGATAGTTCTCCTCACTCCCATCCCCCACTTTAACCATGAGACAATCATCATGGTTTTTTCAAATCCAAATTGAGGGACATTCTACAAAATACTCAACCAGTACTCCTCAAAACTGTCAAAGTCATCAATAGCAAGGGAAGTCTGAGAAACACCCACAGCCAACAGAATCCTAAGGGGACAAGACAACTAAATGTAATGTGGGGTCTTAGATGGGGCACTGGAAACAGGTAAAAGTCATTAAGTAAAAAAGTGTAAACTTTAGTTAATAATAATGTCTCAGTGTTGCTCCATTAATTGTAATAAATGAATCACACTCATATGAGATGGATGTGGGGTATATGGGAACTTTCTGTATTACCTTTGCACCCTTTCTGTAAATCTAGAACTGTTCTAACATTGAAAATATATGTATTAAAAGTCCAATACTATCATTATTTATTTTCTGCTCAAATTGTTCCCACTTTGGCTCTCAGGATCTCCTTCCGCTTGGCTTCTGAGCTCTTCTGTCCAGCCCCCACTCTTTTCCAAGCACTTCCTTATTTTCTGACACCACAAGACGGTTCAGGCTTATCTTGGACTTTCCCTGCCTCAGGTCTACGTCAGCCATTTCTCCAAGGAGGGCTGGCACATTTTATTGGAGGATAGTGTTAGAAACCAAGATCTAGTCGCTAGGTGTGCTCATTGCTCTTGAGGTGTCATTGCTTTTAGGCCCCGTCAGTTGATAGAACTAGGAAATATATGTGTGTATACCAACCCATTTTGCTGCAATTTTAAAAATGTTATTTATTCTTGTTCCATCCTCAAGAGATCTACTTTATTTATTGTAACTGCCTCAAGATATTCCTTAGTGGGGATGGACAAATATCTTATTTAACCAGTTCCCTATTGGTGGCTATTCACAGTATTATACATTTTATTTTATATTATTAAAATGTTGTAATCCTTGTGCATAATCATGTGGCAAGTGTTTCTACAGGGCAGACAATGAGATCTGAAACTGCTGTGTCAAAAGTTCTGGGCATCTAAAATGTTGATGGAAGCCGCCTATGGGCCCTCCGAGGTAGCTGTACTAATTAACTGCCTACCATTCAAATTTGTTCATGTGCCATTCAGAGCCCAATCTTCTCTAGCTTCCATCTCCCACGACTTTCTCCCACTTGTAGTCTACCACTCAGTCTCAATGAACTACTTGCTATTTTCTCTTATGCTTCCAGGTCTCCGCCTATGCTGTTGTTCCTTCTACCTAGGATGTCCTTACTCTCTTATAAGCACAATGAACTTCTATTCACTCTCCAATGCCCATTTCAAAAGGCACCTCCTTTCTAAAGTCTTTCTGAACTTGTCATCCAGGCAGGCAACTGGTGACTCCCTCCTCAGTGACCTCTCTGATCATATCCTGGCAGTTTGGGGAAGTGGTTGTCTGTCTCACTCACTTCTATGATCTTTACAGACTGGCCCAACCTAGACTAGGCATGGAGGAGGCCCCTGGAAGTGTCTGCCGGATGAATGGGTTAACTTCTCATTGGCTCCAGGCAACTTGTTTTCCATGGGCCTCCTCTTTGGCCCTTAACTAAGAGTCTGGTCTGAAATCAACGTTGTTGTTTTTTTTCAAGTTTACACTTAAAGTTTCCATTCCCTCTCACCCCCCGTTCCTGGGTGTACCCGCACAGACAGGTACACGTAGGCATTCGGATGTCCTCCCAAGGTGGTGTATGTGAGTGTGTATAAGGGAGAATGTGAGAATCTCTGCGTGTAAGAAAGACAGGACAGAGTGAGAAGTAGAGGAAGAGAGAGAAGAGAGAAGAAGAGAGAGAAAAGAGAGAAAAATAGGGAGAGAAAAAGAGGAAAGAAGAGACAGTGCAGAGTGAGAATTTTCCAGGTTACTAAGGGGTCAGTGAGCCCCTTTAAATGAAGGTGTGTTAGCAAATGGGACCTGTCAACATGCCATTACCTCTATGGCTGAGCAAGACAGAGCTGAGGGGTTGTAGCCCCAAAGAAAGAAAATATTTGCTAATAATAGAGGCAAACGCCAAGCAAGCTGCTTTGGGAAGGTCAAGGCCACTGAGTTCTCACTCACTCCCCTGTCCCAGGCCTCCACGGTGAGGCATCTGGAGTCTTCCAGCCAGCTCCCCAGTTGTCCAAAGCAGAAACCTGGGAGTCACCTTTAAGTCTCTCTCTTCCTCACCCCCAGATCCATTCGATTACCACCACAAAGTGTGTCTACCTCTTAAATACCTCGTGAATCATCCACTTGTCTCTACTTCCACTGCTGCTACCTGAGGCCAGTGGTCCATTATCTCTCATGGTTACTAGTGCAATAGTCTCCTCATTGGCCTCCCTGCTTTCAATTCTGCACCTTATGACCCAGTAGACACCAGGGATCAGAAAAGTCATTCTATAAAGCAAATATGATCTTGTCACACCCCTGCTTGAAACTATGTGGCCTACAGGCTAAAGTTCAAATTATATTCAAAACCCTTCATCATGGAGTCTTTACAGCTCAGAAGCAGGTCAGAAAATAGTCAGGACTTAACCTATGTGAGGCACTGGGATCAGGAGGGGAACCAGCATAATTTCAGCCCTTACAAAGTGTGCATGCCACTGCCGTCAGGCCAGCTTGCTTGCTTTCACTCAATAGGAAGCACTAGACCCTCACTCCTGTTGGTAGCACATGACATGATAGAGACCTCAACTGCTATTTGAACCCTAGGATCCAAACTTTGTTAATATCTTACTTTCCTCTGGAGCTCATGGCCTATCATAGGGCCTGGTGCACAGCAGGGGCTTTCATCAGTATTGACGAATGAATGGATGGATGGATGGACGGATAGATGGACAGAGGGACATGTTAAATGGGTGAAGGAAACTCCAGCAGGATAGATTGAGATTAACCATAGAATATCATTAAATTCAAGAATACTGGAGGAAGAAACAGACTCAGAGGCTTGTCCAAAGTGACACTTTTGAGAGCAACCCTGAGAATTAGGAGGTGACTATCATTCCCATTTTAGAGATGAGCAAACAGTGGTCCACAGACGTGAAGTGACTTGCTTGAGGTCACATAGTATCCAGTGGGACAGGGATTTGAACCTAGATCTGCTTGGCTCCAAAGATCATGTTCTTTGCACAATCTCACATCAAAAATGGTATGGGGCACTCCATTATGTCAGCCTAAGAAGTGGAGGTTGAATACAGATTTCACATCTGATGGACCTGAGTTTAAGCCTAATTTTTTTTTTAACATTTTCAATCCTTTATTCTTTTAAAAAGTATTTCCAGAGCACATCCACTGTGTGTGTGTGTGTGTGTGTGTGTGTATGTGTGATTATAAAGGGTACATACAGGTGGTGGGGTCAGACAGACATGAGTTTGAATCTTGGCTCTACCATTTGCAAACCTTATGACATCCCTAGTGCCTCAGTTTCCTCATCTATAAAATGGGGATAATAGCAATGCCTATTTCACAGGCTTGTTGTAGGTATTAAATGAGCATATGCCCGTAAATCACTTAGTGCCCTGCCACACACACACTCATCAACACTGTGTGCCTGTCTTGGAACCGGGCACTGAGATACAGAGGTGGCCAAGTCTGCATGGTCCTGCCCTTGCTCTCAGGGAGCTGACAGTCTAGTGAAGGAGACGAAAGTCATGCAAATCCACATATTGTCCATGGAACGTGCTCTGAAGGGAATAAAAACAAAAGGAAGGAGCTATGAGAGAGAAAACCCAGAATGACAAGTCTAATTTAGATGAAGTGATGGTGATCTTTCTCAGGAGGTGACATCTCAGCCGAGACTTGAAGAATGAGAAGAAGCCAACCATGCAGAATAGAGAAAGAACATTCCAGGCAGTGAAAACAGCAGATGCAAAGGTCCTAAGGTTGGCACGAGCTTGGGATCTTATGGAACAGCAGAGCAGGCTGGAGCAGAGCAGAGGATAGGGATAGAGGCAGGAAAGATCACTGATTATTGGAAAGGCAGATAGGAGCCACCTCATGTGGGCCTTGGACTTTTTTTCTAAGTGTCATGGGAAGCCAAGGGAGGGTTTTAAGGAGGAGAGTGACATGGCCTGATTTACATTTTAAAAGGATCCCTCTGGCTGCTGGGTGGAGAGTAGATTGCAGCAGGGAGGGATGGGAGAAGGAGCCTCAGTGAGGTAGCCATTGTCAAGGTCTCTGCGAGAGGGGGTGTTGCCTCTGACCAGGGTGGTGACAGCAGAGGTGGAGACGTGTGGACTTCATACCACGTGAGGTACTCCTTGACACCTTTCTTTTCTCAACCCCCTACATCCCATCGGTCAGTAAAGCCTTTTGTCTCTATCTTCAGAATACATCCAAAATCCAACCACTTTCTACCACCTCCACTGTCTCTGCCTTTTTTGTCTGTCTCTCCAACTTTTTGGCACCAGGGACTAGTTTCATGGAAGGCGATTTTTCCACACATGGGGGGGCTGAGGTGGAGGATGGTTCAGGCAGTAATGTGAGTGATGGGGAGCAATGGGGAGCGGCAGATGAAGCTTCGCTCTCTCGTCCGCCGCTCACCTCCTGCTGAGTGGCCCAGTTCCTAACAGGCTGCGGACCGGCACTGGCCCGAGGGTTGGGGACCCCTGCTCTAGACCACCCTTCAGCCCTTGTCCTCACAGCCCATTCTCTACATCTTAAGGATCTATGCCTGAGGGATCCTGTGAAACCCAAATCAGGTCCCAAGTCTCCCCATCTCTCTACTAGCAAAGCCGAAGTCACCACAGTGGCCAAAATTTCTCTGAAATCTGGTCCTTCCTTAATTTTCTGCCTTCATATGCTGCTCTTTGCTCACTCAACTCCAGCCACACTGGCCTCTTTACATTTCTTCAAAACTTTCTGACACACAACCAGCTCACATTCTTTGCATGGACTGTTCGGTCTGCCTAGAATGGTCTTTCTGCAGATATCTGTATGGTTCACTTCCTTACCTCCTTCAGAGCTTTCTCAAATGTTACCTTCTCAGTGTGACTTTTTTGGCTATGGTAGCTAAACTTGCAACCTCGCCCTTGGACACCCTGACCCTCTTGCCTCCTGCTTTATTTTTTTCCTCACAGCACTTATCACCATCAACCATATGATATATTTTATTTATCTTTACCTTTTGCCCCTTCTCACCAGACTATGGGCTTCTTAAGGACAGAGATCTTCATATACCAATTTTGTTCACTGACGTATCTCAAGCACCTAGAACAGTGCTTGGCACATAGTAGGTGCTCAATAAATATTTGTTGAATGAATACATTGTTGGGGGAAATGAGATGATAGACATGAGAAGACTCTTCTGCATATGTTGTAAAGCTAGACACAGAAAGGGCTGATTGTTGCTAATTTTATTATCGTGTGTGCACGTCTGTGTGTGTGTGTGTGTGCGTGTGTGTGTGTGTAAGAAGCTGTCAGTATGCTAAGGGTGTGGCAGGCCCATTCATCGTTTCCATTACCATCCTTCTCAGCAAATATCAATTTGCCAACCTCCTTCCATGGTGGTTGTTGTGGAGTGTCTGCTTTAACCTTGACGGCAATACTTATGCAATGATAACTGTCACTGACTCCCACCCTACTCTGTGTGTGTGTGTGTGTGTGTGTGTGTGTGTGTGTATGTGTCTGACCACCAGCTTTCTGGCGTTTAGATCTCACAGTCACCTTCGATGGGCATTTGCATCCCTGTTGAAATGGCTTGATGTCAGTGTAGGCCTTGCCCACTGGAGCAGCACCTTCCCTGATCTTGCCAGGTTAAGACACTGAAGATACAGTCTGGGCTCTGGAGCCAGATGGCCCTGGTTTTAAATCTCAGCACTATCAATTCTAAACTGAGTGGCTACGGGCAAATGTCTGACTCTTTATGAGTTCCAGCTTCATCCCCTGTATGGTAGGGATTATAATTCCTTTCTCGTGGGCTTGTTGGGATGGCCTTACAAGCAAGCAGAAGTGGACATGCCTTGTGAACTAGAAAATGCATTCTGCCAAACGCAGAAGGCAGATTTTTCACTCTCTGGATGTTGAGTCTTGGAAATGAGAGCAGGATGGTTTGCCCTGGGCTCCTCTGAGGAAGCCAGGAGCTGGGCTTCCCCTGGGGTATCAGGAGAGGGGAGTCACCATTCACGGAGCACTCGTTAGAGCAGGGCTCTGAGCTCAGCACGCTGGACGTGAGCTAAGTATTGCTACTCTCCGTATTTTAGAAATGGGAAAGCTGAGGTTTAGGGAGGTGAAATGATTTTTTTGAGGCTGCAAAGCTACTCGTGGTGAAGCAGGGCCTTCACCATAAGCCTGCTATGATTCCAGAGCCTGCATTGTTTCTCTGCCACATGAAGTCAGCCAGCCCAGGGAGGGGGTGGGGGTGTCAGGGGGAGAGGAGGCAGAGGGGTGTGGACAGGCAAACTCCTACCACAGGAGCAGCGTCCCAGGAGGAATGCAGACAGTGCCGGAAACCCCAAAGCAATTTTCTAACCCTGGGAAAATGGCCTGTAGTTTGGGCTGGCATGCTCATTGTGCGGGCTGTGCGAGCAGATCTGTCAGGGCCACCCCCGCCCCTCAACCCAAGACACCCTGCGTTGGTCATGGAATCTCAGCAGTAGTCAGGTGGAGGAGCCCTTGGAGATCTTCTCCATCCCGCTGCTCATTTGAATTTCCTGGCGGATTAAACCCACCACTCAAGCCTGAGGCCCACCTCCGGGATTCTGATTTCATGAGCTTGGGGAAGGGCCTAGGCATCGGGATTTTCCCCAGCTCTACAGTTAATTCAAATGCTGTGACTCAACCAGTCCGTCCTTGCCCCACACTCCACACACACTGCTTTAGAGTTAGAGAAGCAGAGGCCCATAGAGAGGACACACAGCTTGGAACTCAGGTCTCTGACCCTCTTTAGGGCTCTGTCATGAGAATGCCTTCCACAGGGGACCAGTGAGGTAAGTGAGACAGGGGTCTCAGAGAGCCAGGGGGAGTGGGAAGACAGCAGTTCTGACTGGGTGAGAGCTAAAAGCATCCCAGTACTGTGCTGGGTGTCTTCCCCCTCACCGCCTCCCCCCCCGCCACCAAACTTTTGGGCCCACCACCGCTCCCTCTGCAGCTGTGGGGCATGGGAAGAGCCCTGGCTAAGGGATCAGGAGCCCTGGGTTTGGGTCCCACCTCTGCCACTAACTCCTTTTGAACCTTGGGCAAGTCCCTTTCCCTCTCTGGGCCTCAGTGTTACTCACCTACGAAATGGGATTAGGCTCAAATGTCCCCTAACTAGTATTTCTTCCAGCTCTGACCTATTTGGTTCTAGAAAAGACAGCATTTAGGAGATCTGTGCTGTGATCTTAACTCTGCATTTGATGTTTCTGAGACACAGCTTCTCACTCTGTAGAATGGTAATCATTGCTATGTGGCCTTGGCCACATTCCTTCTTCTTTCTAGGTCTGCGGTCCCCTTTCCCTAAAGTAAAGTGCGTGGGGACAGGGAGTGGTCTCTATTCAGAAGACCTGTGAATCTCTGATCCTCTTTCTAACTGGCTGCTTCAGCTCCACTGAGCGCCAGGACAGGGTCAGATGGAGGGGATGCTTTGAGGCAAGGGGTCCCTGCCAAGCTAGCAGGAGATCTTCTGCAGCCAGACCCTATCTCTCCACTTCCTATGACCATCACTGGGGCCTCCAGCTGGCACCGCCCTCAAAGCTCTCCCAGCCGCCAATCCTGGGAGGAGAAAGGAAGTTGTCAAGTCAGTGAGCCACCCTAAGGGCAGGAGCAAAGAGGCTGCAGGGCTTGAAACTTGAAGGGTTAGAGCTCTCGCCCAGCTCTGGTGGGGAGGGACCAGCCTGAAGGATGTGGGGCAGAAACTCCGGAGGATGATAGCAGTTATAACAGCCACCTTTTCTCCAAGGCCTTCTGTGAGCCCTGTGATCCGTCCAAGTCATAGCGCTGAATTCCTCAACAACCTTGCGAACGAGAGACTCTTACCAGTTCCACATTACATGTATTGCAGATGAGGCTGCTGAGGCACAGAGAAGGAAGAAATTTGCCGAAAGCCACACAGTCGGCGTGGCAGTCTGGAATGGGACACAGGCAGGCTGACCCTTGAGCCCCTGTTCTTCCCACCCCATCCAAGGGCTTCCAGTAATAACAATAGCACTTATGTAGTGCTTCCTACGTGCCAGACACACTTCTAAGTGTTTCATATATATATATATATATATATATGAAAATAAACTTATTTTATCTGTATGCAACCCTAAGAGGTAGTTACCACGATGAGGTACAGATGAAGACACTGATGCCCAGAACATTCTAGTAACTTGCTCCTAGAGTCACAAGTTAACACATGGAGGAATCAGGCCTCACAATTCGTGCTGTCTCCACCACACTATACAACGCTATATAGAAGGAACCTCAGTATACACACACACACACACACCCTATTCGCCCCACATCCCACACCCCTCAGTCTGAGCCCTTGCTCTCTCCCAGGTGGTTGTTTAGGATTGTGTGGCCTAGGACAAATAAATCACTTCACCCTCATCTCTCTGGGCCTTGGTTTTCCCCTAGATACTGGGGTGATTGGACCAAGTGATCTGTAAGGACCTCCTTTACTCTGCCATATTATTGAGCCTAGACTTGATCCCCATGCCTCTGGCTGGGGCTAGGGCCTCAGGGCACCTCTCTTCTTTCCTCCACCCTCTCTCCTTCCCTAGGAGTTAGTAGTGGCTCAGGCCTGAGCTTTGCAGAAACAAAGGAAATTTAGTCCAGCCTGCCCTAGCCTAAGAAATGAGAGAAGGGTGGCACTGTGACCCACCAGGGTCCAGACCTTCTAGCCCCCAACCACCTCCTTACCTGTCATCCTGTCTCCTGGCCCATGTGAGGGTCTGCCAAGCCACTTTCCAGTCTCAAAACCTCAGGGCCCAATTTCCCAAGCCCCTTTCTTCCAGTTGCGCAGCAGCCTATCTCCCCAGCTCTGTCTGCAGCTTTGATTCATTGTTGCACCTGGAACCTGGGGCCAGCAGCTGTCCGGCCAGCGCGACCCCTTTCTTGCCCTGAGCTGCTAACAATGCTGGCAGAGTCGCTAACACATAAGAATGTGCTTATTGCTGTGAGAGGAACATTCTGGGCACAGCAGCACAAAGAACACAGTCTGGCTGGAGAATGGCAAAATATCACCCTGGAGCTCAGCTTGGTCACATCCTAGATGTTTAGCTCGGTCAAGTTCCTCAACTTCTCTGAGCTTCTGCTTCCTCATCTCTACAGTGAAAAGCAGAATGACTCTCTCACTGAGTTGTTGGAAAGATTCAGTTACAGCAGATGACCATCTTAGGGCACAGTGCCTAGACTGCAGTAGTAAGAGGTCAACAAATTAGACTTAGCTTTGAATCCCACATCTGTATGATCTTAGGCAGGTCAATGAATCTCAGTTTTCTGAGCTCAGAGGCAAGTATAAAAATTCTTGTCCAGTGAGATTTTTATAAGGAAACAATGAGATAATGAATGTAAAATTCCTAGCATGGTGTCTGGCAGATAGTAAAAGATCAAAAATACGTTACCCTGCTCCACCTAGCTCCATGCACAGAGATGAAACTATTTGCCCCCAAACATACATAAATGCACAAAACTCGATGTGTCTTATAACATCAATATTACACAAATCCTCCCAGAGAATACAAAAAGAAGGAAATCTTCCCAACACTTCTTATGAGGCTAGCCAAATAACTAGACAAATCTTGATACCAAAACTAGGTAAAAACATAGTAAGAAAGGAATATTTCAGCTTAATCTCTCTGGTAAACATGGATGAAAAAACCCAAAGCCAAAATATTAGGAAACGAAATAAAAAACATATTAAAAGAATAATGCATCATGACCAAGTGAGGTATATACCAGGATTTCAAGGGTGAAAAATCAGTGGAACAAAAAAGCTGATTCTTTGAAAAAAATCAATAAAATTGACAAATCTCTGGCAAGACTGACACAGGAAAAAGAGAGAAGACACACATTACCAATATCAGGAATGAAACAGAGGATATCAATACAGACCCTGCAGACATCAAGAGGACAATAATGGAACACTATGAACAACTCTACACACAAACTTGACAACTTAGATGAAATGGATTAATTCCTCAGGAAGCACAAACTACCACAACTCATCCAATATGAAACAGATAATTTGGATAGTCCTATAACAACTATCAAAGAAATTGAATTTGTAATTAAAAACATCCCCCCAAAGAAATCATTAGGGACATATGGCTTCACTGGAGAATTCTACCAAAAGTTTAAAGAATAATGAACACTAATTCTAATCTCTTCCAGAAAAAGAAAGAGGAGCAGAGACTTCCCAATTCATTTTATGAATCCAGCATTACCCTGATACCAAAACTGGATGGAGAGAGTACACAAAAAGGAAACCAAGACCGATATCCCTCACGAAAATAGACAGAAAAATTCTCAACAAAATATCAACAAATAGAATTCAGTAATATATAAAAAGAAGTATACCCCATGACCAAGTGGGGTTCATCCCAGGAATGCAAGGCTGGTTCGATGCTTGGAAATCAGTCAGTGTAATCCACCATGTTAACAGGCTAAGAAAGAAAGATCAGTGAACTTATCAACTGATATAGAAAACCATTATACCAAATCTAACACCCTTTCATTAAAAAAAGCACTCAAGTATTGAGAAGAGAGTAATTTCTTCAACTTGATAAAGACCATCTACAAAATTCTACATTATATTTAATGGCAAAAGACTGAATGATTTTCACCTTAGATTGAGAACAAAGCAAGGATTCTACCCATTCAAAATAGTGATGGAATTTCCAGTCAGTGCAATAAGGAAAGAAGTAGAAGGAGAAAAGAAAGTAAAAGAAAAAAGAAAAGGCATATAGATTGGAAGGGACGAAATAAAATGGTTCTCATTTGCAGATGATTTGATTGTCTACATAGAAAATTCCAAGGAATCTACAAAAAAATCTCCTAGAACTAATAAGTAAGTTCATCAAAGTCACAAGATACAAGATAAACATACAAAAAAATCACTTGTATTTCTTTATACTAACAATGAACATGTGAACACCAAAATTTTAAATGCAATTCCATTTATAGTCTCTCCAAATATTAAAAAAATAATTAGGTATAAATGTAACAAAACATGTGTAGGACTTGTATGCTGAAAATTTTTAAATGCTGATAAAAGAAATCAAAGAAGATGTAAATAAATAGACACCCAGGTGTTCATGGATCGGAAGAATGACACAGTAAAGATGTCAATTCTCTCTAAATTGATATATAAGTTTAATGCTATTCCTATCAAAATTCCAGCAAGCTTCTTAAATAGATATAGACAAGATTATTCTAAAATGTATATGGAAAGGCAGAAGAACTAGATACAGTGTGAGGAATAACTCTACCTGATTTTCAGACTTATTATATAGCTACTATAATCAAGACTATGTAGTATCGGCAGAAGAAGAGATATACAGAACAGTGGAAGAAAAATAGATCCCAGAAACAGATCTGCACCAAATATGCCCAACTGATTTTTTGACAAAGGTATAAAAGCATCTCAGTGGAGGAAAGATCACCTTTTCAACAAATGATGTTGGAGCAATTGGGCATTCATAGGCAAAAAGATGAACCTTAGCCTAAATTTCACACATTACACAAAAATTAACCAAGTGAATCACAGAGTTAAATATAAAACATAACACTATAGATTGTTTGGAAGAAAACACGGGAGAAAATCTTCAGAACTTAATTATTGGTGAAGAATTCTTAGATATGAACCAGAAGCATGATCCATAAACGAAAAAAATGGATAAATTGGATTTCATCAAATCAAATATTTTTGTTCTGTAAAGAAATTAATGAAAGGACAAGCTACAAACTGGGAGAAAATATTTGTAAACCATGCATTTGACATGGGACTTGTATGTAGAATATATAAAGAACTCTTAAGACTCAACAGTAAAACAAGGGCTTCCCTGGTGACGCGGTGGTTAAGAATCTGCCTGCCAATGCAGGGGACACGGGTTCTAGCCCTGGTCCAGAAAGTTCCCACATGCCACGGAGCAACTAAGCCTGTGCACCATAACTACTGAGCCTGCACTCTAGAGCCCACGAGCCACAACTACTGAGCCCGTGTGCCACAACTACTGAAGCCCGCATGCCTAGAGCCCATGCTTCGCAACAAGAGAATCCACCACAATGAGAAGCCCGAACACCGCAACGAAGAGTAACCCCCTCCCACCTCAACTAGAGAAAGCCCGCGCTCAGCAACGAAGAACCAACACAGCCAAAAATAAAATAAATAAATAAATTTACAAAAACAAAACAGAACAAGACAAAACAAAACAAATAATCCAATTAGAAAATGGACAAAGGACATGAAGAGACATCTCACCGAAGAGGATATACAGATGGCAAATAAGCACATGAAAGGTTAGTGAACATCATTGATGCAAATTAAAACCACAATGAGCTATAACTACATAGCTATCCAATTGCTAAAATTTCTTTACAAAGTGACAATACCAAATGCTAGTGAGGGTAGAGAAACCAGATCATTCATACATTGCTGGTGGGACTGTAAAGTGGCACAGCCACTCTGCAAAACCGTTTGGAGTTTCTTATAAAACTAAACATTCAAGTACGATATGACCTAGCAACTGCACACTTGGACATTTATATGAGAGAATTTAAAACTAAGGTTCACACAAAAATTTGTACATGAATGCTTATGGCAGCTTTCTTGCTAATAGCTCCAAACTGGGAATGGCCCAGATGGCCTTCAATGGGTGAGTGGATAAACAAACTCTGGTACATCCACACCATGGAACACTACTCAGCAACAAAAAGGAATATACGACTGACACATGCAACAGCTTGGATAAATCTCCAGAGGATTTTGTTGAGTGGAAAAGCCAATCCCATATAGTTACATACTTAATGACTCCATTATATAATGTTCTTGAAAAGACAAAATTATGGAAATGGCGATGAGTGGTTGCCAGGGGTTAAAAAGGAGTTGGAGCAGGAGGGAAGTGGGTATAGCTGTGAATGGGCAACACGAAGGATCCCTGTGGTGATGGACTGTATGAATGTCACTATCCTGCTGGTGATAATACTATATTTTTGCAAGATATTTCCATTGGGAGAAACTGATTAATGTGTACATAGGACATCCCTGTATTATTTGTTACAATTGCATGTAAATCCACAGTGATCACAAAATTAAAGAGTTTACTTTAAGAAATTAACAAATGGAATTCAGCGATATATTAAAAAATAATTCATCATGACCAAATGCTTTTTAATCCGGGAATTCAAGAGTGGTTTACCAATCAAATAAAGCAGAAACTAACACACCATTGTAAAGCAATTATACTCCAATAAAGATGTTAAAAAAAAGAGTGGTTTACCAATCAAATAAAGCAGAAACTAACACACCATTGTAAAGCAATTATACTCCAATAAAGATGTTAAAAAAAAAGAGTGGTTTACCAATCAAAAATGATTCACCTTGTAGTTCACCTTGTAGTTCACCTAGGAGGAAAAAGGATTAAAATTATGATGGATGCCTAACAAGTGCTTTACAAAATTCAACACCCATTCATGATAAAACTCTCAGCACACTAGGAAGAAGGAGATTCCTCAACCTGATAAAGAGCATCTATCAAAACCTTCAGCAAACAACATACTTAATGGTGAAATATTGAACGTTTTCATACACTGAGACTAGGTGTGAGACGAGAATGCTCACTCTCACCATTTCTATTCCATATTGTACTGGAGATCTTAGTGCAGTAAGGCAAGCAAAAGAAATCAAAGATTTGAAAGGAAGAAGTAAAATTGCCATTATTTGTACTTGATATGGTAGTGTATATAGAAAGTCCAGAAGAATCTATAGACAAACGATTAGAATTGATAAGTGAATTTAGAAGTATCACTGGGTATAAAGTCAATATGCCAAAATCCATTGTATTTCTTTATGCCAGCCAAAAAATAGAAAAAGAAAGTTTTAAAAACCCTACCATAGCATAAACATCAAATATTTAGGAATAAATCAAATATATGATGTGGAAAGCCTCTACACAGAAAACTAAAAGGAATATTATGGAAAGAAATGAAAGAAGACAAGTAAATTAAGGGATAAACCATATTCATGTATTAGAAAAGTCTATATTATAAAGATGTCAGTTCTTCCCAAATTAATCTACAGAGTCAATGTGATCTCACTTAAAAATCCCAGCAAGTTTTTTTTTTTTTTTTGGTGATGGAAATTGACAAATTAGTCCTAAAATTCAGATGGGAATGCAAAAAGCCAAGAATAACCCAGGTAATCTTGAAGGAGAAGAACATAGCTGGAGGATTCTAACAGATACCAAGACCTAGAAATTTATAGTAATTAAGACATTGTGGTATTGGCATAAGGATATAGAAACCGACATATGGGAAGAATAGAAAATTCCAAACCAGACCCACACATACACAGTCACCTAATTTATGACAAAAATGACACTGTAGTACATTGGAAACTTTAAAAAAAAATGGTGCTGGGTCAGTTGGATAGCCATGTGGAAAAAAAATTTATCTTGACCCCTACCTCACGTCACACACAGAAATCAGTTCCAGATGGATTGTAGCTATAAATGTGAAATTCAAAACAATAAAGCTTTCAGAGGAAAATATAGGGGAACAACTTTGTGCACTTGGAGTAGACAAAGATTTCTTAAATAAGATGGAAAAAATGCTATCCATGAAGGAAAGAGTTGATAATTTGGACTATGTAAGAATAAAGAATTTCTGTCCATTCAAAGACTGTTTTCAGAGGGTGAAAAGAACACCCGCAGAAGAGGAGAAAGTGTTTACAACAGGTATATCTGACAAAGGACTCACAATCTAGAATAGATTAGGCAACCCAATAGAAAAATGTGCCAAGGACCTTGACAGACACTTCAGAAAATAAAGAATATTAAGGTGGCCAATAAACATATGAAAAGGTGTTCAATTTAATGAGTCAAAAGGAAAATACAAAATGAGATCATAATGAGATGCTACTGTACACCTACCAGAATGGGTAAAATGAAAGAAAATGGAAATGACCAACTCTTTGTGAAGATGAAGAACAACAAAAACTATCCTGCATCGCTGGCGGGGCGGGGGGAGTATAAATTGGTACAAATACTCTGGAAAACGTAGACACATCTACTAAAGCTGAACATAGGCTTATCCTACAACCCAGCAATTCAGTTACCAAAGGACACGTATGTGAATGTTTATAGTGGTCTTATTGCTAATAGCCAAAAACTTGAAGTTATCGTGAAGTCTAAACATTGGGGTCACCTGGGCAGCTGCGTGGAGGCCAAATAGGAGATGGAGAGACAGAAGACCGAGAGAGCAGGAGGAGGCTGTGGCATGAGTCCAAGCAGGAAATGGTGGTGGCAGCACTGAGTGGCAGTGGCAGTGGGGAGGGCAGGAGCACCACACGGACACAGAGCCCACGTGACCTGGAGATGGGTGGGATCTGGGGGGTGATGGGGAAGCGAGAGTCCAGCTCAAGGCCCTCAAATCAATGCTTCCAAGAGGATGGCCGTCCATTCACTGTGGAAAGAAACCCCGGAGGAGGGAGAGGTATGGGGTGGGTGTGGAGGAGGAGCTTGGTTTGGTCAGCTCGAAGGTTAAGGTGCCTGCGGAACCAGGAGAAAAGGCAATGCAGCGGTGTGTGGCGCTCCCTAGCTCTGACTCCTTTACCCTTAAGTCACTAGAAGGTAGTGGGCAATTGTCCTAATGAGAGGAGAGGTGGGCTCGAAGATGGGGGCCTGATCCAGGGCCACATGGAAGGCAGATGGCAGTCCAAGAAGCAAGACCAAGTGCTCTGTTCTGTAGTCCTATGGTCTGCCATCACTGGAGCAGCGCCTTTACATTTCCAGACCCCAGGCCCCAGCTCTGTTCCTTGGATTCTCTGGATTGGCTTTTGGTACCAGTGACGGGTGTCTCCTCTCTCTCTGCCCTTTCCCATAATCCCTCACTGCTCAAGGAGGCTCTCCACTGACCGCCCCCCTCCTCTCCAGACTGTGTTTTGAGGCCCTGCTCCCTGAAGAGAGAATCTGACCCATCCCCTCCCTCCCATCCCGTTCACAGAGTAAATACGAGATCTTCCAGCTTAGCTCTTGGAGGGCACATAAGTTAGAGCTTTCAGTCTGCAGATGGGTAAACTGAGGCCCAGGGATAGGAAAGGACTTGTTGAAGGTTACTCAGAGAGAACGAATAGGGGGAAACTGGCCAGAACTTAGGTCTCCTAATGCCCAGGCCTTGATTTCCTTCTCTTCTGAGAAAGAGAAAAAAGGAGACATAGAAATAGAGAAAAAGGAGAAAGGTGGCAAGAAAGAAAGAATTAAAGAGGCACGGGGGGCTTCCCTGGTGGCGCAGTGGTTGAGAGTCTGCCTGCCGATGCAGGGGATGCGGGTTCGTGCCCCATCCGGGAAGATCCCACATGCCGCAGAGTGGCTGGGCCCGTGAGCCATGGCCTCTGAGCCTGCGCGTCCGGAGCCTGTGCTCCGCAACGGGAGAGGGCACAACAGTGAGAGGCCCGCGTACCGCAAAAAAAAAAAAAAAAAAAAAAAAAAAAGAGGCTCGGGGAGGCAGAAAAGGGACAGGGACAAACTCCAAGAGCCAGATGAGAGAAAGGGAGGAGGAGGGAGGGGGGAGGAGGAGGGAGGGGGGAGGAGGAAGGAGGAGGGAGGGGGAGGAGGAGGGAGGGGGAGGAGGAGGGAGGGGGGAGGAGGGGGGAGGAGGAGGGAGGGAGGGGGGAAACAGAGATACAGAAAGAGAAAGAACAAAAGAAGGAAAGAGGGAAAGAGAGAGAAAAGGAGAAAAGAGAGAAAGTGGAAAGAATGGGGCTGGCAAGCAAGTAGAGTGGGCTGGGCTTCCTACTTCTGCAGGGGCTGGCAGGAGCTGAGCCCACAGCCCTGTGGAAGGCAGAGATGGGTGGCCCCAGAAATCCTTACCTGCCAAACCCCATCAGCCCTCAGAGGCCCAAACCAGAACTGAGCAGTTGATCTAAACAGAAAACAAACAGAGCAAAATGAAAACACACTGGCTGTCCCCCACTCCCACACCCCCGCCCCGGCTGTGGCTCTGTGCATTCATTGGCCGCCGGGTGGCCACTGGGAAAGCAAGGCGCAGCTTTTGTAACCCTCCTCTCTCTGTGCACCCCCCATCCCACAGCCACCCCCCACCAAGAGCCAGAGACTCAGCCTTATTCAAGACGCCATGGTGGGAAGGGGGCAGGGTTCGTGGGCCCTGGGGGGCTGGAGGGGGCCTCGTGTTCCCTGCCCTTGGCCCGGCAGAGAAACAGCAAGGCGGATGGGGGGCTGTCAGGGAGGGAAAACAGTGGGGAGACAGAGTTCCACTCCCTCCCCCACACAGGACTGGGGGTTCTTAACCAGCCCAAAGCCTGTCCTGCATGTGGCGGCGCTGAGAAGGCGGGCAGGAGGAGAAGGGTGGCAGACCATGATCAGGAAAAGGGCACACTGAACACCCACTGTTAGCCCCATGTGTTACTTTCTTTCTCCAGTCCCCACTAGGCTCTGGAGCTCGAATCCGTGAAGAGAGTTTCAGTTTACATGGTAACTGATTATTAATAACAGTACAAGTGATAACTAGTATGGGTCTTGTGCTTGGCCGTTATCAAACACACACAGACAAACTCGCTGAATACTCAGCACTACCCTGCAGTATGGAAACTAACTCTATTTTACAGAAGGGAAAACGGAGGCCTGAGTAGATGAAAGTAGGCCAGTGGACTCTGGCTGGGAGGGAATGACCAGAGAGAGTGTTTTAGGGTAAAAAAGTGCCTCTTGAGACTCAGGGGCATTGCCCAGCCCGAGAACCTTCTCACGTCATCCAAGGGAGCAGACAGTCGCTAGTGGTGTGGGTAGGGGAGGCTGGGAGACGGGACGCAGGGCATGAGTGACTATGGGCAGCTGGCAGGAGTCCTGGGAAGGGCCTACCCCAAGATCCAGGAAGGTGCTCAGGGGCTGGCATCTCCCCTCAGGGTTGAAGTGGGGAAGGCTCAAACAAAAGTATGTAGTCAACAAATATTTATTAGTAAGTACTTACAGTGAGAGCGGTTAAGGACACAGGCTACCTGGGTTTAAATTTTAGCTTCACTATTTACTGTGTGACCTTAGTCTAGTGTTTTAAGTTCTCTGTGCCCCACTTTCCTCATCTGTATAATGGGGATAATGATAGTAACTACCTCAAGGAGTTTGTGAAGATTAAATGTGCTATTCCAAGTAAAGCAGTTGGAAGAGTGCCTGGCACATGGTAAGCCTCAAATATTAGCTCCTGATGTCCTTGTCACTGTTGGTTATTTGCCAGGCCTATCCTGAGCACTAGGGGAGCCTCCGTAAGCAAAAGGGGCTGTGGTCCCTGTCCTCATGGAGTGTGGTGAGGAAGTGGCCATTATCACAAAGTACACAACAGAAGTAAAATTGAATTAGTGAGAAGTGCTTTGGAGGATATGTCCCCGGTGCCTGGAGAGTGAAACACTGGGGATCATGTCTAGCCAGGGTGATACAGAGAGGTTTCCCTAAACAAGAGACACTTGAGCTGTGTGCTGAAGTAGAAGTACGAGGAAAACAGAAAAAGGGAAAGAAAATTATCCCAAGCAGAGGGCACAGCATGTGCAAAGGCCCAGTGGCAGGAGGGAGCTTGGTAAAGGATGTGGATGGAGAGGTAGGCAGGGATTATACAAGAGCAGACCCTGTAATCCATGTCCAGCGGTCCTGCCTTTATTGTAAGAACAAAGGCAAACCAGGGGAGGATTTTAAGGAAGGAGTAACATGATCAGAAAAAGACAGGGCCTAATGCTAGGTTAGGAGGGGTCTCCAGATGGGAGGTGGGGAGAAAGACCACATACAGCAGGGTGGCTGGAGACTGCCATTGGTTCCCTCAACGTGTGGCCTTGGGCAAGTCCCTTCCCCTCCTGGTCTTCAGTTTCTATCTGTAACCCAAATCGTCTTTGAAGCCTACTTTAGGGGTCATCTTGTTCTTTTCTGTCCGTCCTTGGTCCCTATCCCTCATTAAGAGGAGAAGAAGGCAGGGAAGATGTTGTAAATAGGGCACAACCCCTCTCCCATCTTCCCCTCCTCTCGACACCACCCTGATGTCTGCCCTTCACACACATTCATCCAGGCTCTGTGCACAGGAAGGGCATTTGGAGGTCAAGTTCTCTCCTCCTTCTCCTCATCCACCCATAGCTTATCCCTGCCAGACTCAGGGCATTACAGGATGGGGTCCGCTCTCGTCTGGGACTGGAGAAGCTCAGAGGACCCCCATGGTGGTTGCTGGTGGCGCTGGAAGGCCCAGAACCACAGGCAGCTAGGAGAGGCTGCCCCCGCCAGGATGATGGAGTGGGTGTGACATAAATTTCTCAGGACAGGCAGCAAAAAAACATTTACAGCCCCTCCTTGCCAAGTCTGGTTCCAATCAGGCCCCTGGCCGGCCTGCTCTGCTCCCTACACCCGCCACACCAGGCTGGCTCCTCTGAAAGCCAGAGTCACTTAGGGCTTTTGTCTTTCTCCCTGCTTTCCTTACTGTTTAAGAAACATACCCAAAGACATACACACATACACGGCCCCCGCCCTTCCAGGCCTCTGCGTACCCACATGAGTGTATACATACGCACGTATCCATACACACAGATGGTCCCCTGGGGTTCTGTGTCCCCACACACATAGACAGATGAACAGATATACACACATACACACACGTGTGCGCATGCACGCACGCACGCGCTCACACACACACACACACACACACACACACACACACACACTGGAGACCAGCCCTGGGTGGGCTGAGGAAGGCCCTATCTTCAATGGCCAGCCACGAGCCCTGGACTGCAACATCCTCTCAGACTGGGCACTAAAGAATCCAGGAAGTGCCTTCCTTCAATAACAACCCCCAGGCCACTTCTCTCCTACTCCTCTTCTCAGTCCCCGGGCTGCCATGGCAACGGCCTGCCAGCTCTGCCATCCCAGGCACAGGAATGCCTTCCCTGAGCAAGCACCGAGGGAAGCTGAGGCTGACTGAGGGTGCCTTGGAGGGCAGCCCCGCCAGGCACAGGAGCCCCAGCTCCCACTCAGCCCAGATGCCCGGGGGCCTCAAGCGAGCCCTACTCCAGCTCAACAGTACCTTCATTCCCAGGCTAATCTGGTACTCCACCCTGTTCCTGCCCTCAGCCCACGCCACCAAAGGCCTCACCTAGCCACCCAAGAAGTAAGTCTCTTTTTTTTTTTTTTTTTTTTTTTTTTTTGCGTTACGCGGGCCTCTCCCTGCTGTGGCCTCTCCCGTTGCGGAGCACAGGCTCCGGACGTGCAGGCTCAGCGGCCATGGCTCACGGGCCCAGCCACTCCGCGGCATGTAGGATCTTCCCGGACCGGGGCACGAACCCGTGTCCCCTGCATCGGCAGGCGGACTCTCAACCACTGCGCCACCAGGGAAACCCAAGAAGTAAGTCTCTTGATCTGAGCTGAACGAACTTTTCCTTTCACAGGCCTGTCTTGCCACCCTGAATGCTCAGGCCATTTGGTTCCTCCCGGTGAAGCCAGAAGGGGCCCTCTTGTTTACTCTAAATGCATAGATCTGGTCGTTACCCAGCAGGCCCTAGAAGCCAGGCCCAGCTCCTCCCCACCTCAATGGTCTTACACCTGTTGGCAGGCTGGGCAGCAGTGGGAGGGGAGTCACTCCAAGCACAGCTTGGGGAGGATGTGGGAGCTATTGGAATCCAATGACCGCTTTGCTCCTTCTCTTCCCAAAACAATCAGAATGGTGACCCTTAAGAACCTTAAAGGAGAGGCTGCTTTACATGGGAGGGTATCATCTTCCCTCCCTGGGAAGCAGCATGATGCAAGGCAAGATGTGGGCTTGAGGAAGCCAGACCTGGGTTCAGATCCCTCATTACCCAGTGCCAGCTGTGTGAACTAGGAAACCAAGTCGAACCTATTGATGGGGTTCTTGTCAAGATCTAACCTGCCCAGAACATGGGCCAGTAAATACTCAATCCACGCCCATTCCCGTTGCTTTCCACTGGCGTGGAGAGCCCCTGGGGAGAGGGACAGAAAGAAGAAGAGAACTGCTATTTGGTACAGTCCAGGCTTTGTACGTTCATCACTTCACTTAACACTCCGTGCATCTCTATGAGGTAGCTACTATCAGCATTCCAAGTTGGTTTCTGAGCTCACATGGGGACATTGTCCCATGCCAGGGAGATGGCAGAAGGGGGTTGCTGGGGTAGGAGGGTGCTTTAAACGCTGCTTTTGAGAGTGTTTCATCCTGGGGGAAGAGGGCTTGTCAGGCTCCCCCAGCCGCCTCCTTCCTCTTTGGACTTTGAGCAGACCAGCTGGGTGCCAGGGCCTGGCCACATGCTGGCTCCAGAGTGACTTGGAGGACGACTTTATGAGGAAGAAAATCCAGCATCATCTCCTGGGAGCAGCAGCAGCAAAGTAGCTGGTCTGGCTTAGAGTGGAGGAAACCCCATCCCTACTGCCCAGATAGCACAGAGCCTGAGCGCATCTGGTCCCAGGCATTTCTCGGGTTCCTTGGGTAGGGAAGTCTCCAAGAAATGCTCCAGGGAGGCAGCTTTTAACCGAGCAGAAGGAAAGTCAGAGCTCCGCAAACCTGGACCAGTTGCTTGGAGGGGAGTGAGTCCCCCATCCCTGTAGGTATGTGAGCAGAGGCAAGCTAGGAAAGGGGTTAACCACTGACACAGGCCAGGGCTTCTTAGCCTGCAAGTGGCCTATGAAAGCGACCCACGAGGTTAAAGGGCTTCCTGAAATGATGTGCCACGTTTTGTGTGCTTTTATAGGAAATGGGCTCCTTGCTTTCACTGGGTTGTTCAAAAGTATGCAACCCCCAAAGTTACAGAGCTAAGGAGCCTTGGAGAGAGAGATAACCTCTTGGCTTCCTAACCGGCACATGGTTCCACACTGTTTTCCAAGATACAAGATACTGTTCCATCATAGTGTGGGTGTCTCTTGATTCTCAGGACAGCCCAGTGAGATGGGTACTCTTGTCGCCATCTTCCGGAGAAGGATTCTGGGGCCCAGAGAAGGATTTCGGGGCCCAGGGAAGGGAAGGGCCTTGCTTTGGTCCCACAGTCAGTGAGAGGAGAAGCTAGGACTAGATCCCAGGTCTCCTATTGATTGTTTTTCCCAAACAACTCCAACTCCGTGGCCTCTGGAAGGCTACCAAGCAGAGATGCCTAAATTGGGGTCTTATGTTCCTGCTCCAGCTCGCAGATCTCAAGACGCCTCATCCGCTCTTCCTTCTCTCCATATCCTGCAGGCCGGCCTCCCCGTGCTGCCCCACAATTGTATTTGGGACAGGGGCCAGGGCTTGGAGAGGGCATGGGAAGAAGGGTGGAGTGCCAGCCGCCCCTCCCCTCCAGAGAACTTCTATTTCTATTTGAACCATGCTAGCAGCTAGTGTGACCCCCAAAGTGTGGATGTCCTGTGTAATCAGTAGTGGAGCAGCAGGATGCTGATCTAGGCAGGGAAAAGACGGGGCAGTGTCCTTTCCAGAGTCAAAAGTTCCAGGGCCCAATGTAAAGGGTTCTGCCTATCTCCCTATACGCGGCCACCTCTCTGTTAGAACTGAAACACTAGCATCTTTGTGGAACCCCCAGAGACAGATGCTTTAGGACAAATGTCCTCCTCTGCTCCCACCTCTTGCTATGTCCCTGAGATCAGGCTGACAGGGGAAGCCCGACCACTGTCAGCCTCTGCTATTCCAGGGATAGGCTGTGGAGGTATGTGTCCAGAAAGGAGCTAGCAATGTGGGCCTTCCATGTAAGGGGCAAAGGCCAGAAAGTGTGGAGGTAGGCCATTAGCCAGGAGGTTCATCAAACAGGGGTAGGGACAGGCCCTGAGTGGGGGGCTATACCCAGACAGGCTAACAAACAGAAGATCACAAGGACCAGAGCCCTGCCCTCCAGGAGTACCACAGTCTATACAAACTGTGAAGTAAAGCTATCTCCAGCTGAGCCTGGGAGCCTCTGTGACCCAGCAGTGCAGTTTAATTTTTCTTAAAATCCCTGTGCGTTTTTGTTCTGATTACAAAAGCCAAAACTACTCAGAGTGGAGAATCCAGAAAATGATAAGTACAAAGCAGACAATGACCAACTGTGTGACCCGGGGCAAGTCACTCACTCTCTCCGAACCTCAGTCTCCTCATCTGTAAAATGGGGATTATACAGTGTTTATCTTGGAGGGTAGTTGTAAGGAGTAACCATACTTAAATCTATGTAAAAAGTGCTGAGAGAAAAGCTCCTGGCCCATCATAAGTGCTATTCAAATGTTGGCTTTTATTATTATAATCTACTACAATCCCACTACCTGAGTCAGACGCTACTAACAATGGGTTGATTTCCTTCTAGACTTTTTATTTGAATATTTATAGTTTATAAAAAATAATCAGGATTATACTGTATACATGAATTGGTATTTTGCATGTTTTAGCTTAACATTATAACATGAGCATTATCCACATTATTATATGTTCTTCAAAACATCCTTATAGATTGTATATAATTCTGTTTATTCCATTTTCTAATGTTGGACATTTAGCTTATTCCTGTTGTTTATGAATAGCTTTTATATACATTTTAACCCAAATTTGCAAGTATTTCTTTGGTACAGATTCCTGTCAGGGGAATTATTGGTTCAAAGTGTATACCTGTCAAAGCATATACAGACCTTGATATTTCCAAATTGCCCACCACAAAGGCTATACCAATTGACACTTCCACTGGTAGTGTGTGATATTGCCCATCTCACTGCAACCTTGCTGGCACTGATAACTATTTTTCTTTAAGTTTTGCTGAACTGAAGACAAAAAGTTATGTTCTTTATATTCCGCTTGACTGGAGTCAGGAATGAGACTCTGGATTGTGGGAAGGGCTGTGAGGTGAGGTTGGCCACGCAGGTTAGAGAACCTACTGAAGGGGCTGAGGAGCAGCAGGTCAGGACTGGGCCCAGATGTACTGCCTACCGGGGGAAAGGGCACGAACAGAAGAAAAGCTGTGCTCATGTGAGGTCACTCTAAGAAACTGAGAAAAAACCCCAGTGCTAGGGGAATGAGGCCCCTGGAGATGTGATTGCCAGTTCTTGTTGCAGCCGGCCAAAAGTCCTCCCCTAAATCTGTGTGGAGTGTACCCCCCTTTCCCCACCACACGCCAGGCTAGAAAGAATAATTATAATGTAAATTGGGCTTTGGAAATGCAATGTCAGTGCAAAGCTGGATGGAGTGACCTGGCTTCTGAACACTAGAGTCCTGGTGACTTGGGACCCTGGATGAAAAGGAATCACAGAAGCTTTCGGAGAAACAGAGGATGGGGAGGCCATAGCGCTCTGAGAATAGCTGGGCAAGCTGTGGAAGGCAGGGTGGCCACTGGGAAAGAACGTGGAGCTGGAAGGCCCCAAGGAGGTACTGAGCAGGGAGGGGCTGCTCCCCAGATGGGGTGGGCCTCCTGGGACTGCGCAGATGCAGCCTGCGGCCTGGAGCTCAGGGCTGGAAGTAGAGGGAAAAATCTGAGCCCGTGTAACCTGAAGGCGAATGGGCTGGCCTGGGGAGGGTGTGAACCAATGAGCACAGTACCATCAAGATGCAGACTGACGTTATCAAATAGACTACAATTCTGTTTATGGAGCGCCAACTCTCTGTCAGTCACCAAGGGAGGGGTGGATAGCTCTTACTGTACCTGGGGAAACTGGCACAGAATGAATAAGTAATATGTCCAAAGTTTTACAGGAAGTAACTGGCAGAGCCAGGAGCTGAGCCGGGCTCTTTGAACTCAGGCCCCTTTAGGCAATAGGTCTGGGCCCATCTTACTGATCTCCTTGGGTAGAGTGCGTGGCAAGGTCTCTTCATCCTTGTCTTAAGTATAGGAGTAAAGCTGGCTGGGGCTCCTGAAGGGATGTTATCTGAAGAACACTGAGAAATTGTCTGTATAAAATCTGGAAGGCCAACAAAACTAGAAAGAATGGGCTTAGCTAGCAGCAAGAACTTAGGAGAGACACCAGGAAAAAGTTCCTCAGAGCAAGAATCCTTAGATGCAGTGGGTACCAAGGAAAGCCAAGGGGCCTCTCTCTATTCTCAGCAGTTACCCTTTCCCACACTTTTCCCTCTCCTAACATCCCCCCACACCAGGAGTCCCCCATCTTTCATGTTCATGTTCAGTACTAGCAGGCTCAGAAATCCAAGGTCACTTGTGGGCAACGGAGCAGCTGGGATCCAGTGAAAACCATGGGTGATGTCTAGCTCAAGCCAGGAGCAGCCTGAACTTTTGTTACCCACATCTCTTGCCACTTTCTGCCCACTGGGCTCTGCTGTTTCATTCAGTGACCTTCCTAGCAGCCAGAGGGTTGGTCAGGGAAGCATCAGAGAGGGTGAGCTATGAAAAAGGCCGAGGGGTGCAATGGAAAGAGAAAGGACGTGTGTCATACAGACAGCATATCTTTTCGGCTACTACTGTTTGTGTGACATTAGACGAATGCATTCACCCCCCTGGGCCTCACTTCACAGCTCTGTAAAATGGGGCTGGTAATAATCTCTGTCTCATTGGGTTGCTGTGAGGAGGCCAGTGAGATTGCTTATTTGGTCACTAAGCACTGCTGGAGGACCTGTGTTCTGCCACGCCCAGTGCTAGGCAACTGGGGAGCACAAAGATGGAAAGGAAATCCAATGAGGGGGCTGATGTGAGTAACTGCACGCCCAACACAAAAGGGGCCTGGAGCAGGGGCTCAGCAGTATCACTTTCCTGGCTTTGTCTCACATGTGTGTAGTGTTCATGGTCTGCAAAATGCTTCCCTCACATCTGCTCATTTGATATGCACAACATCCCGGACCCTTGATGTTTTAGATGGGGAAGTCGAGGCCCACAGTTGTCCAGATGGTGAATGGCAGAGGCTGGGTGCAGGACTGGGCCTCACTGGGACGACTTCCACTGAGGTTCCCCAATCACCTCCTGGCTTGTCCCTCAGACCACCCCCACCTCTCTTTAGGGAAGCTCCAGCCACTTCCACCTTAGCTACGTGGAGGGCCCCCTGGTGTTCTTGACCAGCCACCTGACCCATCCCTAGCCTGATTTTTAAAAAAATCATCAAATCCCCTCTAAGCTGCAGGACTAAAGGCCCCTAGTGTCAGTGAGTTTGGAGGAGGAACGGGGAGGGGACTAGGAGAGCCCCTGGGTCCCCATCTTGGCCTTTTCTATGGAGTCCTGCCTTCAAGTATCCAGCATCTAGACTTATGGGATGAAATGTCTTAAGCTTTCTGTGGTGTGAAATTCTGGGTATATCTTTTAAAACCTCCATATTGCCAGAATGTCAGAAGAGGGGTTATCTTTACCCTAGCGAGCTCCCTAGGTGTGTGGACAAGAGATGTTGGGTTGATCTGAGCTGGTGGGTGCAAATGAGGAAGGCTGTTGCTCAGCCATTGGGTTCAGGGCCTATCATTCATCTGTTGATTCAAGTATGGGAGAAAGAGCCCTTCTTGGTTCTCCTTGCCCTGAGACAGAGAGCTTCTGGATCCCCAGATTCTCGACCTGAGAGGAGGTTGCTCTCAGCTCTGCCTAAAGAGAAGGGGAAGAGAGAGCAAGCATGGCAAGGACCATGCCAGATGCGTTCACATCTGTGAGCTCCTTTCTTCCTCAAAACCATTCTGTGGGGTGGCGGTATTCCTATTTTATAGATGAGGAGACTGAGGCTCAGTGATGGGAGGGAGCTGGTCCAAGTTCCCCAAGCTAGAGCGAGGATTAAAGCCTAGATCTCAGTAGACTGCAGAGGCCTTGCTCTTTCCTCTACACCACACGCTTGGGAGAGAGACAAGACTTTGCGAGCGCTCCTGAGGTCACCAGTGGTGACAGCGACAGCCCGGGGTGGGCCAGGTTCCCACCTCAGGTGCATCCTCACCAGCTTTTCCTCAGCCATCTGTCTCTCCCCTTCGTAGAGTAAGGCTCAGAGGAAATGCCTCACCGTCCTCCAAGCACCCACTGGAGGCTGAGGATTTGTATCTAATAGGGGCCGAAAGAGGGCAGGTGACCTCAGCCCAGAGGAAAGCCCCTGCTTGAGCCCATCTGACCCTCTGGGCTCCCTCCCAGAGCTTCCCTGGAGCCCCTGGCAAGCTTCTCTGCTGGGGTTTTTCCAGAGGTCCGGGAAATTCCAGGAGTCAAGGATGTCAGTGTTTCTCACACGCAGTCACAGCATCTCACAAATGTGCTCAGTTGATCACACTCAGCTACAGTCTCTCTTTTGAATGTGGGTGTGTGAGCAGGCCTGTGGCACAGTCGTATACACGCACAATGTGAGTGACCCACTAATTCCACAAGGCACCCGCAGAAGCCCATATCCTCTTTTCCTGTTTACACTTCAGTGAGTCACACCTCACGCTGCCCTGAGTGTGTGCAGGGGTCACAGTGATTCTTAGAGACCAGCTTCTGCCAAGGCCAAGCCTGGAGGCATTATTCCCTCCTCCTCTGATTTCTCTCTCTTCCTTTCTTCAGCCTCCCTCTTTCTCCCCCACCCTTTTCCTCCTCCCAGACAGAGTTGCCTCCCTCTTCCAAAGACCACCTGTGCTTAGCCACCCCTCACCTCAACACACACACATCATCACCACAGGTCCCATTGTCACAAAGAATAAAGCTGGGAGCTGAGTCTGCTGGAGGTGGGTGGCCATAGGCCCAGATCAACCAGGAGCAGCTGCTCCATTTGCCAGGCAGGTTGTAGGGAAATGGGTGAGAGGAAGCATTTTACAAGCAGTAGGCCAGGCCAGAGAGCTCTGTTGGGTACTATGGGCCTAGGCAAGAGATCTACTTCCAGAAGATTCCATTAAGGAAATAAAGCTAAAGGCGATACAGCATCGTGGTTGAGAGCAGACTGGAGCCAGATTGTCATAGGACATAAGACAGTTACCTAATCTGTTTGTATCTCATTCTCCTTACCTGTAAAATTGTGAGAATGATAGTAACCTACCTCACTGGGTGGTTTTGAGGATCAGATGAATTGATCCATGTTAAATGCTTGCACAGGGCCTGACACAGAGGAAGCACTACACAAAGGTGTGCCGTTATTTTAAGGATCAGACATCAGCATCTCCCCACGACCCATCCCCACATAATCCACACATTTCCTCCTGCCTCTGCAGACATCAAATCAGCCAACAGATCTACAAGCCAGTCCTGGTAGAGGCCACATGACTTAAGCAGCATCACTTGTCCTCTATCTGCTGGCATTCAGCTTTACTCTCTTTCTAGCACTGCCCACTGATCAGGCTCCCAGGTTGCCCCTGGCATCGTAGCTTTCCCCACCCCTGTACCCCTTGGTTCCCAGCCCCAGTCTTTTGCTCTTTTTAGCCTCTGGCCAGTCTCTCTCCAAGAACAAAACTCCTAATCCTGACTCCAAGACCAGAGCAGGGCTCACATTGGCTCAGGAGAACTGTTTGTGCACATGTCTTCCCAAATCCATGTTCAATGATGTCATGTTGATAGCTTGAATCCAGCCACTGTGGGAGTATTTACACCACGGTAATTGGCAAACACTGCAAATCAGGGCTTTTCTCCCTCTCAGTGAACAAGTTGTTGAACATTTACCAGCACAATCCCACTTGTACCAACCCTGGGGCCCTTCCCTAGATGATGATTGCACTTTTCCCAGACACTAGATCCACCTATAGCAGACTGCCTGCAGCAATGTTCCCCATCTGATTAATATCCAATGGTTATTTCCTCTTGGAACCTCGGGACTCACTGATGACTGAGTCCTGAGGTTTGCCCACTTGGAAGCTCCCTTCACTGACAGCCAGGCTTACTTCCCAACCTCCATCCTAATGGAGGATGGGAGTCTCATGCCAGGCCCTTCCACTTCTCTGCCTGCACAGTGTTGCCCCAAGGAGCCAGCAGCCTCATACCCAGACCCCGAGCAAGCCAGCATAAGGCAGATGCTATAGTCTGAAAGCAGAGTCTAAGATTCAGCAAGTCTTATTGTTTGCTGTGCTTGGAAGTAGGAAGCCTAGCAGGGAGTCTAATCCAGGGCAGAAGTTGCCTTCTGTAGCTGGCTCTGAGTGAGCCAGTTCATTATTATTGTTCATGTATTCTTAAAATAAAAGCTGGGCTTCCCTGGTGGCGCAGTGGTTGAGAGTCCGCCTGCTGATGCAGGGGACACGGGTTCGTGCCCCGGTCCGGGAAGATCCCACATGCTGCGGAGCGGCTGGGCCCGTGAGCCATGGCCGCTGAACCTGTGTGTCTGGAGCCTGTGCTCCGCAACGGGAGAGGCCCCAACAGTGAGAAGCCCGCATACCGCAAAAAAAAAAAAAAAAAAAAAAAAAAAAAAAAAAAAAAGCTGCATGATGGCAAGGGTTTGATGTCTGTTTGGTTTTCTGCTGTGTTCTCAGTGCTTGCATCAGTGCTGGGCACATAGTAAGGGTTCAAGAAAGATTGGTTGAATGAATGAATGAACGAATTTGGTCATTTAACAAATGCTTCCCCAAGCTTCTGTTCTGTACCAGGCCATCTGGGACCTTGGTGATACACGAACAAGAAGATATGTCCCCTGAGCTCAAGAAGCTTCTAGTCCCATGGGCCATGGAAGTGAACATTAATGGAGACTGGAAGTAACTGCAGGATGGCTTGTGAACTTGGGTGCTGACTGGAGCAGGGAAGAGGCTCACAGCTTCCAGGCGAGATGAGGCGCCGTGTGGGCCAGAGGAGGCCCAGTGTTTGTTTGCACTTGTTCAGTGGACTGTGCTGCCTGCTGGCTGAGGTGGCCGCCCAAGGCCTCTTGGCCAGGACGCAGCCCCCACTCCCTCCCCCCAGCCCCACCCACACGAGGGAACTGAGCTGCTGGCCAGGAAAGAGGAGTCAGGCAGGGAATCCCAGCCCCTCCCAGCCCCAGACTGGGTCCAGAAGGGCCTGGCATGCTTCTAATATCAAGCAGCAAATTCAATCAGGCAGATGAGAATTCCTATTATTTTAATATATTTAGAAGAGAGTTTAAGGTGGATTTCGTTCCACGCTGTATATTTTTACAACATGAAGTCAGGCTGCTTTGATAAATGCTGTAGTGCAGGCGGGAGGGGGCCTTGGGAAAGGGTGAGTGAGAGAAAAAGTTAGGAAGGGGTGGGGGGAGAGACAGAGACAGAGACAGACAGATATACAGAGAGAAAGAAAGCCACAGAGACAGAGAGAGACAGTCAGAGGGAGAGAGAGCGAAGGAAAGGCTCTATGTATGTCTTGGATTTGTCTTTTGCACATGTGTCTATGACTCCATGTGTGTTTCTGTGTCTGTTTGTTGTTTGAGTAGACAAATCCATTTGGGGATAAATAGGATGATTTTTCCACCTGCAGGAAGCGAGGCAGCCAAAGGCTGATTGGGGCTGCTCCACTCTTCAGCTCTCAGAAGACCTTGGGCTGGAACTCATGTTGCTCCTGAGGCCAGGCCTCGGGCTCTGCTTAGAAATTGAGATGCAGGCAAGCTGCCAGAAAGGCAGGGGCAGTTCCCAGGAGCCTTAAAGGCCCTACTCTGAGGTAATCCTCAGCAGGAGAGAGGCCCTGGGCCCCCAGATGCCCCTCTGGCTCTACCATGTGGCTACTTCCTCACCATCCCCAGAGGGTTCCCCGTCCTGCTCTCAGAAGTCAGCACACATGGTTCCTAAGCTTTCTTGGGAAGGTGGCTGAGGCAAGCTGCCCAAGACCAGTGCCGCTGGAGCACAGGGACTTGCAGGTCCTTTCTTGAGACCGGAATGCATAAGCATGGCAGGAAGGGGTGGGCTACCAGGTTGAGAGAAAAGGTTTCCAGTCTGGAGACTGGGAGATGGATATGATGACCTTCGGAGGGTTTCAGCAGTACAGAAATATTTGGCTGAAGGAAAGTTTTCTCCCACTGTCAAGACTGGGGGAAGAAGATTGGACGGGATTCGGCTTCTGGAGGACTTTCCCAAGCTCAGAGTCCCAGGGTAGCACCCAAGTGGCTGAAGCTGGCATTGAAAATGCCCTGGTCCAGCGTGGGCCTGACAGGTGACCTGGGGTGCCACTGACTCCGCCCCTCTGCTTCTGGACTTGTGTACACTCATACAAACCAGCATGGCGTTCTCTGCCCTTGGGGCCTTAACCAGGATCCAGGAAGTCACCTCCATTGAAGTGACTGAGATGGGGTCAGCTTTGTAAACCTTTCCTCTGGGGAGGCAGAGGGATCTCCATCAACCTCCTCTGCCTCAATCCTTAGCTCCATGGGGCAGCCAGGTCACAGGAGGAACAGATCTGTCCCAATTACTTTTCCAGCCTAGCTTGGTGGCCTTTTCCCCCCATTTTTGGAGGAAGGCCAGAAAATTGCCACATAAAGGACTAGAGGACAGAAAGAGTAAGAAGGAGAGAAGGAGAGAAAGAAGAGGAAGACAAAGGACATATTTTTATCTCTTCCAAAGCACTAGATGCTTCTTTAAGCTGGATGACTGTCTGGCTTGCAGTCACCTCTAACTACGAGTGTAACCTTGGGATAGGCTTGGCGGCCTGCAAACAAAACTTCCGAGGCAAGGGAGACCTGTCTTTACTCCTACACGTCACCAGAAGACGGCATGTCGTTCTGTGGCTTGTCCTACCTCCCTTGCCATCTGCCCCATGCCATCATCCTGCGGATCAGACCCAACCACCCTCAGGGATCACATATGTGCCGAGGGCAAGTGAGCTGGCCAGCTCTTGGCACCTTAGAAAACTTTCGGCTGCCAGCATTCGAGAGCTGGGGATCAGGAGATATTCAGCTTCACGATTTCTTTTTCTAAAAAAAATTTTATTGAAATATAGTCGATTTACAATGTTCTGTTAGCTTCAGGTGTACAGAAAAGTGATTCAGTTATATATATATATATATAAAACTGTGCTATAGAGTAGGTCCTTGTTGGTTATATATAGTAATGTGTATATTTTATATGTAGTAGTGTGTATCTGTTAATCCCAATTCCCAATTTATCCCTCCCACCTTTCCCCTTCGTAACCATAAATTTGTTTTCTATGTCTGTGAGTCTGTTTTGTAAATAAGTTTATTTGTATAATTTTTTTAGATTCAACATACAAGTGATATGTAATATTTGTCTTTCTCTGTCTGACTTAGTTCACTTATTATGATAATCTCTAGGTCCCTCCATGTTGCTGCAAATGGCATGATTTCATTCTTTTTTATGGCTGAGTAATATTCCATTGTTTGTGCGTGCGTGCGTGCGTGTGTGTGTGTGTATACATATATATATCATACACCAAATCTTCTTTATCCATTCATCTGTGGACATTTATGTTGCTTCCATGTCTTGTCAGCCTTATTATTTCTGTCTCTGTTACACCATCAACAAGCTTGCATCAGTGTGTCTTGTATACCATCAGGAAGGGAGACTTTAGCAGAGAGGGTAGGGAATGCTTAAGAGAACCCTCTCCAGGCAGAGGAAGTGTCTGGGTAGTGGGCTTACTGCAGAGGCCTGGAGCCAAATCCAGGGCAAAACGGGAAAAGGCCACATTGGGGTCTGGGTTACTGTGGCTGAATGGTCATGAGTTACGTAAAGAGCTTGCTCTAGGAGTCGACAAATGGCCAGAAAGTCCCCTGGGCAGGGACCACTTTGTGGAGGGGAGTGGCAGAGGAGACTGGGGTACTCTTTAGCCTGGGCTTTTGTTGTGGCAGGTAGAAAGTCCCCCACAGTGTGGCATGGATGGCAGAAACGGGGACTAGGATGCCAGGTCAGAGGGGTCTGTGTAATTTGGCCCAGGCCAGGCCCCTGGGCTCTGGGCTAGAAGGACCCTGGAGGCATTGCAGCCTCTGACACTATGGCCTGGAGGTTTCTTCATACCCAGAGAGTATGCAGGTCTTCCCTCAAGCGTAAGCAAGACAGCTCCTGCGTGCAGTGTGCATGCCAGTTTCCTGTCTACGCACCAAAGGGGGCATGGGCAACTAACCCTTGCCTGCAGCCTCCACAGTCTGTCAGAGCCCAAGAAGGTGTAGTGATGCCACCACCTGTCCAGCTCAATTCCAAACTTACATCTCAGAAGCCACTGCTCTAAAGACGGTCCCCAGAGTGGGGCTGCCTAGTGTCTCCCTCCCACTTTACCGGCCTCTGAGGAGCCAGAGTATTTCTGTTTGGATCTCTGGGCAGTTTTCCGGAGTTCGGATCAGACCAAGCTCTCTGGAGACCCAGCCTGATATGGTCCCTTTACAGCTACTGCCTGAAACAAGTGGCTCTCTTCCCAGGGCTCCTGGTCATCTTGCCCTCCCTGTCCCTGTCCCCTGCCCTCTCCTCTTCTCCAGCTAATAGCTCTTCCCAACAGCCATCCAACCTATAGTCAGGCATCCTGTCATCTTTCAGTTTGGTGCCCCAGTTTCTCTCAGTGGCTGCCAACACTTTCTACCCCCTCAGAATTACCTCTCAGCCTCTGCCCACACTTGCCTCAAGTTTCTCACGTCCAATTCCTCCAAAGATCACCAAAGTCTAATTGCTCTCGCAATTACTGCTGCTGCAGTCTGCCCTCAGTCCTCTGGGTCGCCAGCAAATAAGAAAGATTTCTCTTCATGTGGTGACAGAGGAGTCCCAAGATATCTTTATCTCATTGTCATCTCCTTCCTTTAGGAAGCAGACCTTTGTGCCAGAAAGCCATGGCCCAGGTGTTAAAGCCCTGGGTTGTGGTCCCAGCTCTGTCACTGCCTCACCGTGTAGCCTTGGGCAACTGTTTCCCCTCTCTGCGCCCCCTGCTTCCCCAGCTATCGTATGTTGGGACTGGACACAAGCATTTGCCATCGTCTTTTCAGCTCTGAGATGATCTCGGTCTGTCTGCATGGAGGGCGTGCTAGCCATGGCCATCACCCTATGCTGACTGTCACTGACACCAGTGCCTTTCTGACTCTCGGAAAGGCCCACATCATGGCAGAGGCCTGAGGCCCAGAGGAGGCAGCTCCCAGCCTGCTGGCTGCCGTGCCCGGGCCTCTTCAGTTCCGGATTCCCGGCTCCCACCCTCCTGTGCACCCCTTCCTGGCCTTGCTCCCCAGCCAGCCCCTGGCTGCTTTATGGGAACCCCTCCCTCCATCTGGCCCGTCTCCCTTCGCTGGCCCCTCACCTCAGCACGCCCTCCTGAAATGCTGGGCCCTGCCAGGGATGCACGGGCTCCTTCTCCCCCTCCTTTCTGGTGTTTCACAAGCCGGGAATTCCTTTGGAAACAGAGCCTGGAAATCCTCCCATCTTTGGGAAGCGCTGGCCACTACCCTGGCGGCCCAGCTGCCGAGCCCAGGCCTGCGGCAGGTGTGTGTGTGTGTCAGTGTCTGGCCCTGGAGATTTATAACCTGTGGCAGCAAGGAGGCGCTGCCTTTGGAAGCAGTTCTTCTGTCCTCAAACAAAGGCCCGTGGCCAGGGCCCCCAGGAGAACAAACAAGCACGGAGGAAGCAACAGGCCTCGCTCTCACCTCTCCCCTCACCGCCAGCCGCTCTTTTCTCCCAGCCTCTGCCTGGGCACCTGTCTCCTTCTGGCTGGCCCCCTCTGGGCTTGCTTCTTCACGTGGTGGCCCTTTCGCTCACCCTTGTACTTTGCTTCCCCTCTCCCGATCCCGCCCTTCCTATCACCAAAATGTCTCACATCTGTCCCCTCTTTCCCATGCCCATTGTTCCTCCTCGGGCCTCCTTCCTAAGCAGCCTCTCCTCACTACCTGTCCTCGATGTTGATAATATTGATAATATCGCCAGAGCGACCTTCCTAAAATGCAAATTTGATTATGTCACTCCTCTGCTCAAAACCCTTCAAGGGCTCCCTGTTGCCTACAGAGTAAAGTCCTGACTGATTCAGCTGGTACTCAGGGCTCCAGGCTTCCTTCCAGCACCATCCCCCAGCCTCTACAGTGATGAACTCTACACTTGAGCCACAAAAGGCTTCCCTTGTCTTCCCCAACAGGAACCTTTGCTCGATGCCCCACAGGCACCTAAGACTTTGTGTCCCAAACCACCCCATCCAGCTGCTCCCCCTCCATGGCATCCTGCCCCCTCAGTGGCCTCCTCACTCTCCCCCACACCGGGCATCTATTTGGGGCCCAAGCCTGTCAATCCATTATCTCTGCCATCTCCTAACGCACCCATACCATCCCCACTGCCACCACTGCAGAGTAGAACAGGATCATTCATCTCTTGCCTGACAAGTACAGTGGTCTCTCCTTGCAGCCTCATCGAGGTTTCAAACCAAGCTCTGATCCAGTTCTGTCCCTCCTTGAAGTTGACCACCTAGAGGACCCACTGTCTTCCCAGTCTTGCTTCCTAATTTACCCTCAGTTCTTGCCAGACTGAGCCCCTTGCCTTCTCTGAACCTGACTTACAATATCCTATTCCCTGTTCTTTGCTTCCACTATTACCTTCACTTAGAATGCCCTCCTATCTCTCTGGCTCTGGGAAGGCTTCTTGGAGGAAGTGGCATTTTCAAAGAGCCTTGCAGGGAACTTGAACAGGCAGAGACGTCAAGTTCCCTGCAAGGCTCTTTGAAAATGCCACTTCCTCCAAGAAGCCTTCCCAGAGCCACCCTGTTGGAAATACCTGTCTCTCGTCTAAACCTTTGCTGAGCTTTCTGGCCAGGTTTAGTGTAGCAGTTAAGAGCACAGGCCCTGGAGTTAGCCTCCCTGGGTATGGAACCCCAGCTCGGACATTCCTTAGTTCCTAAGACAATTTACGTAACCTCTTCGAGCCACAGTTTCTTCACCTATAAAATGGAAATAGTTATAGTTACTGCCATACAGGGCCCTGATGAGGAGGAAATGATTAATCTGTGTGCAGTGCTTAGGAAAGTACCTGCCACAGAGCGAGTGCGATCATGGCATTATTATTGCTATTATTTAGTAATATGACTCTCTTTACTGGTCTGCCAGACCCACAAGGGCAGGAACCAAGTCAGACCCCTTTAGTCTCTCATATCAGAGCCGCTCAGAGACGTTTGTTGACTGAACCGAGGTGACATCTCCCCCTGCTCCCCACCACCCCAGGCCCCTGAAGTGCCCAGAAGGAAGGAGGGAGGCTGAGAGCCACAGGAAATGTCTTCCCCTTTCTGATGTTAGTGGAGCCTGGGGAACAGGCCAGCCCGCTGCAGCCCCCAAACCACCCCTCTCCTTTGAGGCCACTGTGCAGTTGAATGTCCCTGAACATGGGGGTGATGGAGACAAATTGAAGGAAATTCAGAGAAGCAAAGTCCCTGAGCCCTTGGGAAAGGGCAGGCCCAGCTGACAAGGGAGATGAAAGCAGTTCTATGTGTGTGGCTTGGCTGAAGGACAGCGCTGGGTGTGTCGAGGGACATGATAACTGGAGACAGGGATTCCAGCCGTGCAAACGAGCAGCAGAGGGGGTGGCGGGGAGCTCGGTGGGGCTGCTCTACTGAGGCAAACGGACGACTGAAATGCAAGCCTGAGGCTTCCTGCAGCCCCTCTTCCTACTGGGCTGAACAGAGGACGCTCCACACTGGTTCCCAGGGCTGGCATTTCTGCCTGGCTGTGCAGTCCTGGCCCTGGGAGGGAGGCCAACCCCTTCCCTTGTCTGCCCATCGCTGGCTGAGGCTGGGCCCGGGGTGGGCTCAGCTGAGGCTCTGAGGTCCAAGCACTTGGCCCTCCCCACCAGTCTGCACTGCCCCACTCCGGGGGTGGCGTCCATTACCTGCGAGCCCATGACAAGGCCTGTGGGCCCTGAGCCCTCCCTCTCCCTTCTTCCCCTTCACCCATCCTCCCCCGGCTGAAAGCCATTGTTTTCAGACCATCGACCTCTGCCCTCTCCTCCCGGGTACTAAGGGGCATCTCAGGGGCATGGAGAGGCCGGGAGGAAATATTGGAAATGGCCTCTCCATCCTCCCCTCAGATCCGGGCTTCATCGTCCCTGGGCCAAGATAAATAAAGCAAGCGAGGGAGAGGCCTCTGCACACTCCGCACTGATGGCTAAAGCGGCCTGGTGGTGGAAGTGGCGGGTGGAGCGTCCAACTACCGAGGGCTGCCTGCAACCCTCCTCCGAAAGGAATGTGGCAGAAAGGTGGCCAGGCCAGATGCCCAGAAGTCAGCGGTCTGAGGAGCAAAGCAGAATCAGAATACCCCCCCAGTGCCCCTACCCTGGCACAGAGTTTTCTCGGAGTGCTGAGTCTGAGCGCTCTGGAGGGAGAGCCAGGGAACTGAGGAGGAAGGAGAAGTATGGAGATGGGGGCATGGGGGGGTGGGTAGAGTAGCAGGGGGCTGTTCCCAGCTAGATCCCCCAGACTCTGCTGGCATCTGGCTTGGTCTGGGCCCCAGGTCTGCTTGCTGTGGTCAGAGAGTCTGAGGGCCCTCACAGTGGGGAACCTGGAGGACCAACGTTCCAGAGCCCTCAAACTCAGGGTTCCCTGGTGGCCTCTGCTGGTCTCCTTCCACCTTGACCCCTAAGGGGGTCTCAGATTGCACCCTTAAGGTCATACCTTAGCAGAAAGAGCACGAGTCTTGATGAGATAGAGCTGAGTTCAAAACCAACTTCTGTGGTATATCACTGATGAGTCCTGGACAAGCCCCTTACTTTACAAGTAAAGCCTGACTTTCCCATATCTAAATGGAGAGCAAAATCTCCACCTCACAAGACTGTTGGCAGGAGTCGACGGGATGATGATGTGCAAGGGTCTGGTCCATGGTAGGTATGAACTAGTTTTCCTTTCCCTGCACTGGACGTGGCCCCCAGGCCACAATTTGGGGCATGAAACGACCATGCTCTGGAGGGAGGAGTTCTTGGCTGGCTATGACTCCTTGGGTCCTCTCAACCCAAGGTCATAGTGCGAGTCTGAGGGCACACGGTCCTTGCCACCTGGGCTAGGTGGACTCGCCTCTCTGACTCTCCAGGCACAGAAGTGTTTCTGAAGGAGGTTCTCCCCAAGTAGACCCCCAGCCCCTGGGCTACCCCTCTGTCTGCAGCCATCTCTGGCTTCCCAGCCTGGAGCATGGCCCTATCTGTAGTGTTGGGCAGGCCCTCTGTCAGCTCTCTGACTGAGTTTTGGCTTTGCCTGTGGAGCTCTTTCTTTGGGTTCCATGTTGTCAGGACCGTTGTTTGTCTTTTGGACTGCCACACTACCTCTATCCCATTCAAAGCTAAGAGCCCACTCCTGGGTCTGCTCTGTCCCCTGATTCATTTAGGAAGTCACTGGAACAAAGGATGGCCGGCAAAGGTCTGTCTATAATGGTGAGGGCCAAAGGAAAGAACTTGGCGGTGAAGGTCAGGAGATCTCAGGCCCAGTTCCAACTCCGCTACTCACTCCCTGGGCAGTCTTCATGGGCCACTTCTTCTTTGGACCTCCGTTTTTCCATCTACAAAATGGAGGTCCTATTTCTTGCATCTCAGGACTATTGGGAAGTGCTCAAATGTTAATGGACATAGGATCCTTCAAAGAATGTTTTGGCTTGAAGGCCTGGAGTTTAACCTTTTGTGCTTGGCTAGCTCAGTGCTATGGTGGTGGAAGATGTACAGAACAGGCAGGGACCACAATCCCAATTATTGTCACTCAGCTATTTCCATTTGGTAAGATGCCAAGATCCCCAGCTTTTTGCAGGTCACTGGTTCACCTCAATTCTTTGTGAGAAAAATGCTTCACTGATTCCAAATGTTCACCATTTGGGAATCCTTTGTGATGAGCCCAAATCCTTCCTGCTATGGTTCCAACTGTGGTCTACACACCTCAGATACCTCCTAGCCTGCCTTTTCTTTCCTCTCCCCATCCACTGTTGTCCGATACTGAGATGGGAGTGTAAGGTTGAGGGCGAAGTCTGGCCTTGTACCTGGCCAGAGGGAATAGACCATGGGGGCAGCATCACTCTTCCAGAAGCCCTTCAGCGGCTCCACCCTCCTCAGCCTCACCCTTCTCTCACCCTGGCCCACACCAGCCCAGCTGGAATACTTGTGGTCTCTCACCACGCACTGGAACTAGGGCGCCAGTCTTGACTTTAATCTCCCCTGGCAGCTCCGTGGCATCGATAAGCCCCAAGTTTGTGGCAGAGGAAAAATGAAACCCACATTACTCCACCAGGGTCCAGCCCCCCACCCAGCAGAGTCAAAGATGTCCTCCAAGGGGCAGTGAGATTCTCCCACACAACCCGGCTACCCCCTTAAGGCATATGGAGTGGAGGTGGGGTTGCGTGGGAGTGAGTGGTGCTCCTGTGGTGAGCAGTACTTTCTTCCCTGAAGGCACAGGAGCAAACCCCCCCCCCTCCGCCTCCAGTCCTCCAGGCCCTGCATCTCTCCTCTCTCAACCAACCAACCGGGAGGGCTTCCCCCGGCATTTGCAATGGGGGCAGCTCCCTCCTGAGTTTGAGGTTAAAGGGGACGCCTTCTCCAGGAATCTGTAGCCAAATTGCTGAGCTGTTCACAGTGACCTGGAGATGATGTTTGGAAATCTGATTTGTGATAACATAATGTTCCTTTTAAGTAATGCTGGCTGGAGAGGGAAGGAGGAAAAAACGACCAAGAAAAACAACCTTATTGAGGTTTAAAAGGGGACGCTGTCGTGGCCGCCTCCTTAATCTCTCAAATCGTTTTCCTCTCTTCCCCCTCCTCCTCCAGCCCCAGACCTGCTTTTGTTTATAACAATCTCTTGGAAAGAAGATTGAAAGTGAAATCTGTTTCCTTGCTTAAATATATATATTTAAAGGAGGGAAGAAAGCCTTCTTTCCCCACCCGCCGCCTGCCCCTCGCCTGAGCGCTGTGGGTAATTGGAGGGCTGCCTGCTCTGGGCTAGTCGGTCAGCATGGGCTCTCCAGTGCCCACTCATCACCCCATCACAGAAGCATCATTAAGGCAGAAAAACAGGCTGGGGGTGAGATGGGAAACCTAGAGGAGGGGCGGCAAGGGCACCACTTAGTCACTGACTCCAGGCGCTATTTATGTAGTGGTTCATGACCAGCAGTTTGCTATCATCTCCAGAGGTGAATAAATACTGTATGAGGGGACAAAGTTAGACACAAGGCAGGACTGCCACTTTCATTGTTTAACATGCAGTGCGCTTGGCCCATGTAGTGAAGAGCTGAGAAATTTTAGCTGCATCCTCTGCTGAAGGAGTCACCCCACTCCCCACACCTCTCTGGGCTAGGACTTATTTTGTGATAGAGGGAAGTGAAATATCTGTATCACAGCAGGAGAGGATGGGGTGGCAACTGACAGGGCCTCTCATTGAGGAGGAGATGCTTGTGTGTAAAGATAGACCCAGTTCGGGGCAGGGGGTGGATATGCAGGGAGGGACCATCACACCTAGTAGAGGCCATCATGTCTCTTGTCCTACCAGCACTCCCCCCTCTGCTCCCCACCCCAACACACACATGTGCTCACTCTGCTTCTCTCCTCTGCTCTGCCAGGACACGTGCCTGACACCTCAGGTGGTACGTTATGCACCACCCACTCTCTGACCCTCACCCTAGCGTTCCACTGCTCCTGGCCCAGCCTGAAGTCAGCCAACAAGCTTAGTAGGGCAGGACAGGGCAGGCTGAAGGCAGAAGGAGGTGCCGAAAGCCTGCCATGCAGCCAGCATGGCTGCCTGCCAGCCCAGGATGGATTCCTCTAACCCCAGCTTCTCAAGAACACCTACTTCATTGGGCCTGGTGCTGGGACCCGCGCCTGCTGGGGGCAGTGCTTCAAGAGGAGGAACAGAGAGGATTTTTTTGGTGTTCTTTTCAGGGGGCCTTGCTCCCCCCTGCCCATCCAGGGCATGTTATTACTATCAGAAATATCAGACATTTCAACTCAAATTAAAGTCAGGTTAAATGTCTCCACTGCAGAAATTCCACACAGTTCCAGATGGAGAGGAGGGACTCCCTCTCGGCCTTCTGCCTTCTCTCCCTCCCTCCCTAAGAGTGGAACAAAAGCATCAATTTATAGTATGCTTTTCAGACCATACAATCCAACCTTCTCAGCTTATAGATGGGGAAACTGAGGTCTAAGGTGAGAAGCGGGCTTGCTCCAGTTTACTCACAAAATTAGTGGCAGAGCTAGGACTAGAATCCACGTATCCTGATTTCCATCCCACAGCGTTTTTTTCACAGCACACATTGGCAACCCTGCCAGACCCACAACTTCCCTTGACCTTGAAAACTTCAAAATTGCCACCAGAGATGTCTTAGCATCTCTGATGCTAGGACAGAAGCAGGAGGCAGCTGCTCATAACTCCTGGCCTGCAAAAGTCACTTAATATTGCCTGATACCAAGGCCACTGAATCATGGGCTAGTGCCTACCCTTCTCAGGGTCTCAATTTTCTTAACCGTAAAATGAGAAATGCAGCAGACCATTGTTTCTACCTGCTCAGCATCCATTCCTTCTCTTCTAATAACAGCACCCCACATTTACATAGGAAACCACCTCTCCCACTCATGTGAGCCAATCAGAGCATTCCATCACACTGGATAGAGTGATTGGTTTATGCAGAGTCATGTGAGCCCAGCTTGGCCAATACAAATCTTCCCTGGAACTTTTGATAAAAGTATAAGGAAAGAGACTCTGGGGATTGATCAGCCAGAAGACATAATCCTAGAGTTTCGAGAGCTCTGTGAGAAGAGTCTACCTGCGAATGATGCCTACAGGGAGAAATGGGCTTCCAAGACATGGATAGACTTTATTTGGGTCTGGGATCTAGCATTGCCTGGCCAGACTACTCTTGTACTTTTCATTTATGTGAACTAACACGATCCCATTTTGGTTTAGACCAGTTTGAGTTGGGTCCCTGCCATTTGTGACCAAAAGGGGCCTCACTAAATTAAGAGAGATTGGAGATACCCTATATCACCAAACGGTGGAGTTAGAAGAGACCTTAGGTGATTGTCAGGTAGAGACTTAGGGAAAATGTGTTGAATGAATAAATGAGTCTGGGATAATCATGCCCTTCATGGGCTAGTATAACACCTGAGCCATTTTGTCAGCTGCATTCCTCCATCCCTTTTCCTGTAGTAGACAGAGTATAGGCTTTGCAATCAGATAGACCTGGCTTTGAACACTGGTTTCTCCATTTCCCGTCTATAGAGTCTGGGGCATGTCTGCTGTCTACACCCCAAGTTTAACCAAAACAGGTGTCAAAGAGCTGATTGGTCTAAACCAAGGAGTGTGGGATAAGGCATTATGACAAGACAAGACTTGGAATGTTAGGACAGCAGACATTTACTGGATGATTTGTAAGGGCAAAGGGATTGGCAAACGCCATTACAGGTAGCTGGGGCAGGGCTGAGTGGGGACACCTCCTAGGGTCGTGTTGCACAATTCCGGGGGTCGCCATTCACATAGTCTATGATGAGAAGGGAGTGCCCTAGAGCTGTGTAGTCCATAACCTCTACAAACTGACATGGTAGCCCTGGGGCTGAGGCCCACTGAAATTGACACCTGTGTCTTCTTCACTGAAGGCGTACTCAGTTTCACTGTTTTTTTTTTTAAACATCTTTATTGGAGTGTAATTGTTTTACAATGGTTTGTTAGCTTCTGCTTTATAACAAACCGAATCAGCTATACACATACATAATTCCCATATCTCCTCCCTCTTGTGTCTCCTCCCACACTCCCTATCCCACCCCTCTAGGTGGACACAAAGCACCGAGCTGATCTCCCTGTGCCATGCTGCTGCTTCCCACTAGCTATCTATTTTACATTTGGTAGTGTACCTATGTCCATGCCACTCTCTCACTTCATCCCAGCTTACCCTTCCCCCTCCCTGTGTCCTCAAGTCCATTCTCTACGTCTGCGACTTTATTCCTGTCCTGCCCCTAGGTTCTTCAGAACAATTTTCTTTATTTTTTTAGATTCCGTTTATATGTGTTGGCGTATGATATTTGTTTTTCTCTTCCTGACTTACTTCACTCTGTATGACAGAGTCTAGGTCCATCCACCTCACCACAAATAACTCAATTTCGTTCCTTTTTAAAATTTTTTTATTTATTTATTTTTTACAAAATTGTGCTAGTTTTATTTACATTGATCTAAAGGCTTTCAATAGACCAATATTCCTTAATACACACATTTTCTTAAAATTATCTTGCATATAATACAATCTAGTAGAGTTATGTTACTTGCAGCATAATTATAAGAATATTATTAATTAAAGCCATTATAGGTGTTGTGATCCAATACTGAGACACAGTTTAAAATTGTATAACTAATGTCTTCTTTTAATACTGTCAGTGGTTGTACCATTAAGGATCTGCCAAACTAAAAACAGCTTGGTAAATTGGATCATACAAAATCCCCAAGTCACTTTACCACTTTGAATATAACTGAGTAACAGGCACTCCAGAACACTACTTAGCTGCCATGGAAAAAAGGCAGTGACACTACCAGTGATGATCAAAATGAAAACTTTCCAACGATACTGCCGTGTTAATGTAGACCGAGAGGCAGCAGCTTAGCAACTAGGCCAAGAGAAAGCACAATAAGTGCTTCTGATAGTCTTGTCTATGTGTGTTTTTTTTTGTTTGTTTTTGCTTTTTTTAAAACTGTTTCCTTTTTTGGCTGAGTAATATTTCATTGTATACATGAGCCACATCTTCTTTATCCATTCATCTGTCGATGGACACTTAGGTTGCTTTTATGTCCTGGCTATTGTAAATAGAGCTGTAATGAACATTGAGGTACATGACTCTTTGAATTATGGTTTTCTCAGGGTATATGCCCAGTAGTGGGATTGCTGGGTCCTATGGTAGTTCTATTTTTAGTTTTTTAAGGAACCTCCATACTGTTCTCCATAGTGGCTGTATCAATTTACATTCCCACCAACAGTGCAAGAGGGTTCCCTTTTCTCCACAACGTCTCCAGCATTTATTGTTTGTAGATTTTTTGATAATGGCCATTCTGACCGGTGTGAGGTGATACCTCATTGTAGGTTTGATTTGCTTTTCTCTAATGATTAATGATGTTGAGCATCCTGTCATGTGTTTGTTGGCAATCTGTATATCTTCTTTGGAGAAATGTCTATTTAGGTCTTCTGCCCATTTTTGGATTGGGTTGTTTGTTTTTTGGATATTGAGCTGCATGAGCTGCTTGTAAATTTTGGAGATTAATCCTTTGTCAGTTGCTTCATTTGCAAATATTTTCTCCCATTCTGAGGGTTGTCTTTTTGTCTTATGTTTTCCTTTGTTGTGCAAAAGCTTTTAAGTTTCATTAGGTCCCATTTGTTTATTTTTGCTTTTATTTCCATTTCTGTAGGAGGTGGGTCAAAAAGGATCTTGCTGTGATTTATGTCATAGAGTGTTCTGCCTATGTTTTCCTCTGAGAGTTTTGTAGTGTCTGACCTTACATTTAGTTCTTTAGTCCATTTTGAGTTTATTTTTGTGTATGGTGTTAGGGAGTGTCCTAATTTCATTCTTTTACATGTAGCTGTCCAGTTTTCCCAGCACCACTTACTGAAGAGGCTGTCTTTTCTCCATTGTGTATTCTTGCCTCCTTTATCAAAAATAAGGTGACCATACGTGTGGGAGTTTATCTCTGGGCTTTCTATCGTGTTCCATTGATCTATATTTCTGTTTTTGTGCCAGTACTATACTGTCTTGGTTACTGTAGCTTTGTAGTATAGTCTGAAGTCAGGGAGCCTGATTCCTCCAGCTCCGTTTTTCGTTCTCAAGATTGCTTTTGCTATTCGCGGTCTTTTGTGTTTCCATACAAATTGTGATATTTTTTGTTCTAGTTCTGTGAAAAATGCCGTTGGTAGTTTGATATGGATTGCACTGAATTTGTAGATTGCTTTGGGTAGTAGAGTCATTTTCAAAATGTTGATTCTTCCAATCCAAGAACATGGTATATCTCCATCTGTTTGTATCATCTTTAATTTCTTTCATCACTGTCTTATAGTTTTCTGCATACAGGTCTTTTGTCTCCTTAGGAAGGTTTATTCCTAGGTATTTTATTCTTTTTGTTGCAATGGTAAATGGGGGTGTTTCCTTAATTTCTCTCAGATTTTTAATCATTAGTGTATAGGAATGCAAGTGATTTCTGTGCATTACTTTTGTATCCTGCTACTTTACCAAATTCATTGATTAGCTCTAGTAGTTTTCTGGTGGCATCTTTAGGATTCTCTATGTATAGTATCATGTCATCTGCAAACAGTGACTGCTTTACTTCTACTTTTCTGATTTGGATGCCTTTTATTTCTTGTTCTTCTCTGACTGCTGTGGTTAAAACTTCCAAAACTATGTTGAGTAATAGTGGTGAGAGTGGAAAACCTTGTCTTGTTCCTGATCGTAGAGGAAATGGTTTCAGTTTTTCACCATTGAGAACGATGTTGTCTGTGAATTTGTCATATATGGATGGCCTTTATTATGTTGAGGTAAGTTCCCTCTATGCCTACTTTCGGGTGGGTTTTTTGTCATGAATGGGTGTTGAATTTTGTCGAAAACTTTTTCTGCATCTATTGAGATGATCATATGGTTTTTCTCCTTCAATTTCTTAATATGGTTTATCACATTGATTGATTTGCGTATATTGAAGAATCCTTGCATTCCTGGGATAAACCCCACTTGATCATGGTGTATGATCCTTTTAATGTGCTGTTGGATTCTGTTTGCTAGTATTTTGTTGAGGATTTTTGCATCTATGTTCATCAGTGATATTGGCCTGTAGTTTTCTTTCTTTGTGACATCTTTGTCTGGTTTTGGTATCAAGGTGATGGTGGCCTCGTAGAATGAGTTTGGGAGTGTTCCTCCCTCTGCTATATTTTGGAAGAGCTTGAGAAGGATAGGTGTTAGCTCTTCTCTAAATATTTCATAGAATTCACCTGTGAAGCCATCTGGTCCTGGGCTTTTGTTTGTTGGAAGATTTTTAATCCCATTGTCAATTTCAGTGCTTGTGATTGGTCCCTTTATATTTTCTCTTTCTTCTTGGTACAGTCTCGGAAGGTTGTGTTTTTCTAACAATTTGTCCCTTTATTCCAGGTTGTCCATTTTATTGGCATATAAATGCTTGTAGTAATCTCTCATGATCCTTTGTATTTCTGCAGTGTCAGTTGTTACTTCTTTTTCATTTCTAATTCTATTGATGTGAGTCTTCTCCCTTTTTTCCTTGATGAGTCTGGCTAATGTTTTATCAATTGTTTTTGTCTTCTAAGGAAGCAGCTTTTAGTTTTACTGAACTTTGCTATTGCTTCCTTCATTTCTTTTTCATTTATTTCTGATCTGATCTTTATGATTTCTTTCCTTCTGCTTACTTTGGGGGTTTTTGTTCTTCTTTCTCTAATTGCTTTAGGTATAAGGTTAGGTTGTTTATTTGAGATGTTTCTTTTTTCTTGAGGTAGGATCGTATTGCTATAAACTTCCCTCTTAGGTCTGCTTTAGCTGCATCCCATAGGTATTGGGTAGTCGTGTTGTCATTGTCATTTGTTTCTAGGTATTTTTTGATTTCCTCTTTGATTTCTTCAGTGATCCCTTGGTTATTGTTTAGCCTGTATGTGTTTGTATTTTTTACCGAGTTTTTCCTGTAACTGATATCTAGTCTCATAGTGTTGTGGTTGGAAAAGATACTTGATACGATTTCAATTTTCTTAAATTTGCCAAGGCTTGATTTGTGACCCAAGATATGATCTCTCCTGGAGAATGTTCCATGAGCACTTGAGAAGAAAGTGTATTCTGTTGTTTTTGGATGGAATGTCCTATAAATATCAATTAAGTCCATCTTGTTAAATGTATCATTTAAAGCTTGGGTTTCCTTATTTGTTTTCATTTTGGATGATCTCTGCATTGGTGAAAGTGGGGTGTTAAAAGTCCCCTACTATGATTGTGTTACTGTTGATTTCCCCTTTTATGGCTGTTAGCATTTGCCTTATGTTTTGAGGTGCTCCTATGTTGGGTGCATAAATATTTACAATTGTTATATCTTCTTCTTGGATTGATCCCTTGATCATTATGTAGTGTCCTTCTTTGTCTCTTGTAATAGTCTTTATTTTAAAGTCTATTTTTTCTAGTATGAGAATTGCTCCTCCAGCTTTCTTTTGATTTCCATTTGCATGGAATATCTTTTTCCATCCCCTCACTTTCAGTCTGTGTGTGTCCCTAGGTCTGAAGTGGGTCTCTTTTAGACAGGATATATATGGGTCTTGTTTTTGTATCCCTTCAGGCAGTCTATGTCTTTTGGTTGGAGCATTCAGTCCATTTACATTTAAGGTAGTTATTGATATGTATGTTCCTATTTCCATTTTCTTAATTGTTTTGGGTTTGTTGTTATTGTAGGTCTTTTCCTTCTCTTGTATTTCCTGCCTAGAGAAGTTCCTTTAGCATTTGTTGTAAAGCTGGTTTCGTGGTGCTGAATTCAATTTTACTCTTTATATCTTTAATGAAATGGAACTTCAATAATATTACCATGAAGCCATTGTTGGAAATATAGTGCAATTATTGTTCGCTTGTGGCCAAGGGACGTGGGAACACCAAAATATTGCCCCAGACCAAAGCCGGCCCTCCCCACAAGGTTCCCAGGTGGAGATATACTCACACAGAACAATAACAATGGAAAGCAAAGTAGCACTTCATGGTTAGTTGGGCTTTGGGTCTCAAACCTCAGTACAAGCCCTGATGCACTTGGCTGGATCTTGTGGACTCTAGACTAGAGATCTCTTCCTACTGCAAGGCCAAACCTGAATCTCGGCTCTTAGCTCACTCTTATTGGCTTTGGGAAAGAAAGAGACAAAAAAGAGTCATGGCTGATCAAAAGCTGTTTCTAAGCTAGCACGTGGCTCCAGCTACATGGGCAAAAGAGAAAAAGAAAAATTGACACCTTTATCCTGACTGTGCTGCATAGTGACTTGACCTAATGATTGGTGGCCCAATCTGTGTCCCGATAATTGACAAATCTTCCCAGTGGTGACAGGGGAGCATAGAAAGGGATGGTAGAAGGGCAGTTTTCCCAGCCCTGGTCCACAGAGACCTGAGGTAAGAAACAGGTATGGGAGAGTAAAATGATGGACTGAGTAAACCTAGGACTCCTCATATCCCATACCTCTAGAAATGAAATATACTATGTATTTTAAAATATTGCCATTCTGGAATATACTTGACCAATACAAAGAGACCATGAAGAGAGTGAAATAAAGGCATTTTCTCGAATAAGCACTCAGAAATTTTATCAGTCACAAATCATCTCTGAAGTAATCAATAGTGGATATGTACAACTAAGAGACACCTACACAAGTAGGGTGTAAGAAGCAATGAAATCAGTCAATATGTAAGAGAAGATATCAATACAAGAAGTGATTAGGGTGGCAGCATGGGCAGTGGCTGGCAAAGAGGCAGCAGAGGTAAGAAAATGCAAATTATATTTCTTGCCTTGTTTAGAGGGAGACTAGAGATACAGATTAATGCTAAATGTTGACAGAAAATGTGTATGTCTTAGTATGTGTATTAATAATGTACAGGTAAACCTTAGAAAGAAAATGTATACTTTTTAAACCATTTACAAGACATGTATGTAAAACAAAATTACACAAAATGGTTGAAAATAAAAGAATTGAAAAATATACTCGAGCCATTACAAAGAATACAGATGTAGCAATATTAATGTCAGACAAAACAGAATTCAAAGCAAAAAGCATTTTAAAAGATAAAGGATATTTTATTGATGATAGTTACATGCCACCACAAAGATTTATGTATAAGCCTTTACAACATAGGTTTAAAATGGAGACCAGCAAGACCACAATTGTAGTGTGAAAAACCCAACTTCTTCAGAAATTGTCACATCAGGTGCTGACTTACTAACTAAACTACTAACTAAATAAGGACATATGGGAACATATGTATATGTATAACTGATTCACTTTGTTATAAAGCAGAAACTAACACACCATTGTAAAGCAATTATACTCCAATAAAGATGTTAAAAAAATAATAAATAAAATAAAATTTAAATAATACAATTAACAAACTTGAACATATGTATGCTTTGTTCTAACTAACAAAATGCACACACTTTTCAAATGCACATTGAATACTTCCAAAAATGGATGATATATTAAGCCCAAAGGGAAATCTCAACAAATTCCAAATAATAAAAATCATATTAACCACAGGGGCAATAAAATTACATTTAGCAACAAAATAATGGTTTGAAATCCATACCCCTGGAAATAAGAGGGGAAAGACACACTTCTAATCTGGTCAAAGACAAAATCAGATTGAAAATTACAAATCAATACAAGATGAAAAACAATAAGATCTCTATATATCAATACCAGTGAGGTGTAGCCAAGTAGTACTCAGAGGAAAATGCATGGTCTTAAATGCATTTATTTTAAAAAAACAAGAAATATTGAAGAGAAGTAAATTAAGTTATTAAGAGCTAAGAAAAAAACACAAATGAGCTAAACAAAAGTAAAAAGAAGTAATTAATGATAAAAGCAGAAATCAATGGAAGAAAACACAAAAAATAGTTGAACAATAAATTAAAAACTGGTTCTTTGAAATGATCAATGAAATAGATGAATGTTCTTTCTGATAAAGAAAAAAAGAAGTAAGACATACATAATAATAGGAATGAACTTCAGCTCCAGAGAAAATTGTTTTATTTTACCAATAAATTTGAAAACCTGGATGAAATCACTTGCTAAGAAATCATAAATCATCAAAATTTTCTAAGAAGTATAAAACTGGTTAAACAATAACCATAGAAGGAACTGAAAGTATAGTCAAAGATCTACCTGTAAAAGTTGTGATAGACAGCTTCTAAAATGGCCCACAATAATCCCTATCTGCTCCTATTCACACCTTTGCTTAAGTTCCTTTCCTCGAGTATAGACTGGACCTTGTGACTTGTTTTTAGTAAATAGATTGTGGCAAAAGTGATGGGGTTGTCACTTCCATGATTCGGTTAGAAAAAGATTAGGTCACTTCTGTGTTGCTGGCACTCTTTGTTTTTTCGTTGCTGGCCTTGATGAAGCAAGTTGCTATGTCGTGAGCTGCCATGCCCTATGCAGAGGTTCACATGGCGAGGAACTGAGGAAGTCCTCTGGCCAACATCCAGTGAGGAACTGAGGTCCTTAATCCAACAACCCACAAGGAATTGGATTCTGCCAACAGCCACATGAGTGAGCTTGGAAGTAGATCCTTCCCCAGTCAAGCTTTGATATGACTGCAACCCCAGTCAACACCTTGACTGTAGGTTGTGAGAAACCCTGAGCCAGAGGTATCTAGCTAAACTGTATCTGGTTTCTTGATCTATAAAAACTGTGAGATAATATATATCTGTTGTTTTAAGCCACTAAGTTTTAGGATAATTTATTGTACAGCAATATATAACTAATACAAATATAGACAACAGATATCTTTATTATATAAACTGTTTCTGAGCATAGAAAAAGATGGACAGCTATCCAACTCACTATAGGAAGTTAGCATAACCCTGATTCTGAAGGTGGACAAAAACAAGATATGCAAAGAATATTACAGCTAATCACACCAATGAAGAAGCCATAAATACATATTTAGTAAACAAAATCTAACAACATGAATCATAAGCCTGTAGAATTTACCACCAAGAAAGCAATAATTTTTAATAGTATTTAGTACTTATTATGTACTAAGATCTGTTCTGGGTTCTAGTTTGTTTATATAATATATATTTTCTGTAATAAATTTATGTATGTGTGTATGTATGTATTTATTAATATTTTCTGCACAACAGCCTCATGAGGCATCATCTATTGGTTAGAAAACTGAGGGTAGAGGTTACGTAAATTCACAGCTAGTAAGTGGAGGAAAAGCTGGGATTTAAACCCACTTCCCAGTGCTGATCAACATCAGAAATATGTATCAAGTAATTCACTATATTGTCATATTAAAGGGGAGTAATTACACCATTACTTTAATAGATGCTTTTTAAAAAAAGTTATAACATTGAATAGTCATTTCTTATTAAAACAAAACAAAACTCTCAGAAAATTAGATGAAACCAAAAATTTACAGCAAACATCACACCACACATAGTGGTTAATTATTAGATGTTTTCTTACCAAAATCAAGAACGAGACAAGTTGCCCACCACCATCATTCTTCTTCAACATTGTACTGAAGATGCCGGCCAATGTAATATAGTAAGAAATATAAATTTAAAAGTATAAATATTAGAAAACAATATATAAATTATCACTATCTGTTTGGATGATATTATTGTCTACCTAGAAAATCTAAGAGAAACAACTGAAAAATTATTAGAACAAGTAAAAATTCAGCTTTACCAAACATATTAAAACATTAAGATTAAAAAATCAATAGATAAGACTCAAATATTTGGAGATTACACAACACACTTCTAAATGACACGTGTCAGTCAAGGAAGAAATGTAGGGCAATTTAAAATTTTTTTGAACTAAATAAAAATGAAAATAAAGCATATCAAAATTTTTGAGATACAGCAAAATTGGTGGTAAGAGGAAAATGTATAGCTTTCAATGCATATAACAGAAAGGAAGAAAAATCTAAAATCTAGAATCTAAGCTTCCATCTTAGGACACTAGAAAAAAGAGGAGCTATTTAACCTAAAGAGAGAAGAACAGAAATAATAAATATTAGAACAGAATCAATGAAATTGAAAAATGGAAAACAACAGAGAAAATCAACAAAACCAAAAATTGGTCCTTTGAAAATATCAATAAAATTGCTAAACATCTAGTCAGGCTAACATGAGAAAATACAAAATTACAAATATCAGAAATGAAAGAGGGATTACCACTGCTGATCTCACATACTCTTAAAAGTATAATAAAGAAATACTATGAAAAACTCTATGCCCACAAATTTGATAACTTGGATGAAGTGGAAAAACACATATCTGATAAAGGGCTTGTATCCAAAATACACAAAGAACTCAAAATGCAAAAATAAAACAAACCAATTAAAAATGGGTGAACAATTTGAACAGACAGCCTCATTAAGAAGATCTATAGATGGCAAATAAGCATATGAAAATATGTCCAACATCATATTTCATTAGGGAATTGCTTAAAACAACACGACACACCTATTAGAATGGCTAAAATTCCCAAACTGACCATACCAATTGCTGATGAGGATGTGAAACAATAAGAACTCTCATTGCTGCTGGGAATGCATAGCTTAGCAGTTTCTTACAAAGCTGAAGATTGTCTTAGCGTATAATCCAGCAATTGCACTCTTAGGTATTAACTGATTTGAAAACTTATGCCCACACAAAAATTTGCACACAAAGGTTTAGAGCAGCTTTATTCATAATTGTCCCAAACTGGAAGCAACAAAGATGTTCTTCAACAGGTGAATGGATAAACAAACTGGGATACATCCTGACAACGGAATATTATTTTGCTAAAAAGAAATGAGTTATCAAGCCACAGAAAGACATGGGTAAATCTTAAATTCATATTGTTAAGTGAAAGGAGCCAGTATGAAAAGGCTACATACTATATGATTACAATTATATGACATTCTGAAAAAGGCAAAGCTACAGTGACTGTCAGAGTAAAAAGGTCAGTGGTTGGCAGGGGTTCAAAGGATAGGGTAAGAGTTGAATAGGTGAAGCCAGGGGACTTTTAGGGTGGTGAAAATACCTGTATGATATGTAGTGGTGGATATATAACTGCATTTTTCAAAACCCATAGAACTTTACAGCACAAAGAGGGAATCTCAATGTATGCCAATTAAAAAAATCATTCAGGGGATTGGGGATCCCAGGATGGAATGCAGAATGTTACAAGAGAATCTAACCATACTGCAAACATATGAAACAATTTCACTGAAGGACAGTGAGGGGAAAAGGTATTGACCACAGTAACTTTGGAAATCAGCATAGTCTGTAAGACAATGTAAACAAACAAAAAAACAACAAAAAACAACCCTGTACATAAGCACTATACTCCAGTTGATAAAGTTGTTTCCCACAAGGGTATATGGGTTAACAATTCTAATACCACGATACATGTATAGTGTATGGGAATATATATATATATATACCCCAATATATATATACTGTACTCCCAAATGGTACAATATGGAAAGGGGGGAAAGTAACTTTACAGTGGAGAAACCTGGAGTATCTTATTGTTTCAGAGCCTTGTCAGCAATTGGTATGGTCAGTTTGGAAATTTTAGCCATTCTAATAGGTGTGTAGTATGGTAATCATCCATGTGGCAATGGATTAGAGTTGAGGACACCAGTGTGAACTCATGTTTAGCTTGATATATAGATCTGGATGGTTACATATAGAAATATTTATAGATATGTGTATACACATGGACTAGTATACACACAGGTATTTCTTTGTTCTGTCAGCTGCGTGAGCCTAGAGGCAATGATACTTCGGTAGCAACGAGCACACCTAGTGCCCAGATCTTGTTTTGTAATACCATCCTCCAATAAAAGGAACCAGACATCCTTGAAGAAATGGCTGACTTCAGGGCTGGTGCAGGAATTATACAAGATAAACCTGGAGCATCTTATAGTATCAGAAAGTAAGATAGCACCAAAAAAACCCAAAAACCCAAAACAAGAAAACAAAACCCATACATTGTTGGGGGGATGTCAAAGGAGCACAAGAGCCAACTGTAAGAGTGACCAATGGACAAAGTAAAATTATGAGCAACAAAACAAAGAAAGTAGTATTGGATTTTACAACTCAAAGTATAAAATGAATATCTATGAGTCCATACTGATAGATATAATGACTGAATAAATTAATAAATGGAGAGGAGAGAAATCTCTTGGGCACAAGAATTCCGAATATTTTACATAAGTACTCTGCCCTCGAGGAAATGGATCATAGCTCCCCACACTTTAAGTATGGGCTGCCTGTAGTCATGTCTCCCAAAGGGTACAGTGTGGAAAGTGGGGACAGTAACTTTACAATGCGGAAAACTGACAAACATAAGTCAGCTAGATGGTCACAGTTAACATCAACAGTGGGAGGTCTTATTAATTGTTCCCTTTATATGTTGGATGAAAATGGCACTTTACCTCTGTGTGTTTCCTCCCCAAGACACATAACCGCAGTCTAATCAAGAGAAAAACATTAGGTAATTCCCAACTGAGGGACATTCTATAAATTATCTGACCAGTACTCCTTGAAACTGTCCAGGTCGTCAAAAACAAGGAAAGTCTGAAAACTGTCACAGCCAAGAGGAACCTAAGGACACATGACAAGTAAACGTAATGTGGTGCCCTGGATGCACTCCTGCAACGGGAAAAGGACATTAGGGAAAAACTAAGGAATTATGAATGAACTCTGGACTTCAGTTAATAATAATGTACTAATATTGGTTCATTAATTGTAACAAATGTACTGTAGTCATGTTAAGTTGTTAAAAATAAGGAAAATGAGGTGTGAGGTATATGAGAACTCTCTTTACTATCTTTGGAATTTTCTATAAATCTAAAACTGTTTTAAAATGAAGTTAATTTGAAAAGAAATCAATAGAACCCGGCAACAACCAACTAGAAATAAAAGAGATAAATGGGCTCCTTTCACAAAAGCAACAAAACTGTAAAATATCTAGGAAAATCCAAACAAGAAGTATGCCAGATGTATAAAAAGAAGACTATAAAATTTTACTGAAGAACTTTTAAAGAGATCTAAATAAATGGAGAAACATACATGTTCCTGGATGGGAAGACTCAATATTGTAAAGATATCAATTCTTTCCAGGCTAATCCATAAATTTAATTCAATCACAGTCAAATTCCCAGCAGGAGTCTTCACAGAACTTGACAAATTGATTAGAAAATTCATGTGTGAGAGAAAATGTGCAAGAATAGCTAAGACAATTTTGAAAGGGAAGAACCATGAAAAGGGCGACTTGCTTTGCCACATATCAAAATATTTTATACATTTTGGGGAATGAAAAGTGTGTGCTAGGGCTCTTGTTCAAGATGGATAACAATGGGTGTGGCATAAGCTCAGACCAGTCAGAATGGACAAGGGCCCTGAATAGCCAATTTAGCCTCAGGCAGGATTACTGGCCTAATAATCAGACCTAGTGCAGGGATAGAGATGTAGAACAAAGCAACTGAATAGAGACCAGAAACACGTCCATGGGTACGGGGTAATCTGGTATTTAATGAAGGTGGCCTTTCAAATCAATAGGGAAAGAATGGTCTATTCAATCAACGGTATTGAGGCAATTGGCTATCCATTTAAGAAAAAAATTGGATCCTTTCTTCACACCACTTAAAAATCAGATTACAGACAAATTAAAAGCAAAAATGTAAAACACAAACTATGAAGCTATTCTAAAAATATTGAAAAGTATGGTTATAATATTGATGTAAGGGAAAATCTTCTTTTAAAGAAACCACAAGAAACAGAAGCTGTAAATGAAAAAGACATAAATTTGATGGCATCAAAATTCTGAAATGTCTATGTGAGAATAGACAACATAAACAAAGTTAAAACAAGTGACAGATTTGGAGGAATGATTGGCAACTTTTATTCACAGTGGTCTTCCTCCTGTTCCTCTATCACTCCTCCTTTTTTTTTTTTTCCACTTTAGCACATCTACAGTTGCTATTTCTGGTGTCCGAAATGGTACATCTGTCCCCAAATCCTCCTGAGGCCTGAATGACTCAAATTTCACCTTCTCAGACCACCAATCCAAAGAAGCCACGCCCACATTTCACAATCCATCTTGTCACCTTCTTGTCTTTTCCTCAGAGCACTTACTCTTATCAGAAAGCAGCGTGTCTGTGTATTTGTTCACTTGTTCCCTGGCCCCACTTAGATGTGTGCTCCGTGAGAGCGAAGACTTGGCCTATCTTGTTGCCTGCTGTATCTCCAGCACTTACCACATGTGTGGAATACAATAGGTGTTCAATTAATATTTGTTGAATGAATTAATGTATGGATCTATAATTTATAATGAACTCCTAGAAATGAATGTTTAAAAAGGCAAGCTGCCCAAAAGAAAAATAGGCAAAGATTTGATCATGGAATTTATAAAAGAGGAATTACAAATATGACCAATAAACATGTTAAAAGGTATTCAACCTCACAATGAATTAGGAAAATAAAATTAAAAAAAAATTTTGTGAATGTACATAGTTTGAAAGGCTTATAACAAAAACCAGATCTCTTCCCTAGTACTTTCTATACCCAATTCCCTCTCCTCGGAGGCAAATATTTTCATCCCTTTTAGCTGAAAAATATTTTTCTTATCTTCTTCTCCATTATTTCTAAATTATGTTCTGATATATCTTGATTTTTCAGGTTTAGGTATCATCTATTGACCTTTCATTCTAGAAGACAAGGATTTCACTCTCTTCTCGTCAACCTGACTACACATAAGCACTTCCCTTCTTCCCATTGTCCTGATGTAGCTATATCAATCTTCAGTGCTGACATTAACATAACTATAAACCCTGAGGTGTCCTATAATTACATGCCCTTTATTGAATAAATTTTGTATTTCCCCAGAATTAATAACTGTCTCAATTTTGGTGTGTGTTTGATTGATTTTCTGTGTACTTATAACTAATCCATCGGCAAACTGTCTGCCAGAAGAGTAAATCTCATCTCAGTCTGTTCAAACATCTTTCCCTTGGAAGCACCTCTTCTGGAAGCCTCCAGAAAAGCAGGATGGTAGAATCACACAGTGACTCTCAAAACTTCTGCTCAAAAGCGGGACATGTCAATTCCACTCACCTTACATTGACCAAAATAAGTAACATGTCCAAATCTGATGTCAACAGTGCAGGAAATATAGACAGGCCTGATGGACATGGGTAACAAATATTTTGTCAATACCAGAATCTATCAGAATTCATGTTCGATGCTGTTCTGATCCTTGAGACTTTGTATGCACCTATTTTTTTTCTTTCTGGAAGTTTTTAGGATCTCTTTGTCAAGTGTACTAAAATTTCACAAAGGATGTGCCTTGTTATTGTCTTTTTGCATTGACTGTGCTGGATACTTGTGCCCTCTCAATTCAGAAATTTATATCCTTCCATCCTGAGAAATGCAATTGAACTATTTCATTACTAGTTTCTTATTCTTTCTTGTCTCTTTTCTTTCTTGGTGGTATTCCTTTTATTCAGATATTGGAGTGTTCTAATTTTCTCGATTTTTCATTCCTTTGTCTTTTTGCTGTCAACTTGATCTTCCTAACCATTTATTTAATTTTGTATTTATGTTCTCATATTGGTAATTTATAAACTCTCTCTCTCTTTTTTCTTTGACTGTCTCCTGGTTTTGTTTCATGAATTCTGATATATTCTGGTATTGACAAAATATTCGCTACACGTGTCCGTCAGGCCTGTCTATATTTCCTGCACTGTTGACATCAGATTTGGACATGTTACTTGTTTTGGTCAATGTAAGGTGAGTGTAATTGACATGCCCCACTTTTGAGCAGAAGTTTTGAGAGTCACTGTGTGATTCTACCATCTTGCTTTCCTCTCTGCTCTGAGCCTGATGATACCCCAGATAGCAGCTGCTCCTTCGATTCAGACCCTGGAGTGAAGACCACATAGAGCAGAACTTTAGTCAACATGCATATAACATATGACATGAGCAAAAGGTCATTTGCTGTTCCAAGCCACTGAGATGTTGTGGCTGTTTGTGTTTAGTTTTCTTCTGCTCCCTGCATTGTTTCTAATTTCTCTGAATTCATTTTCTGTTTGTTTTGCTTTCTGTCTTCTACATTAAAAGGTTTCCTCAAATGTCTGGTGATCCCTAAGTGTCAGCTCATTTTTAAGAGTAAGGAACTAAGAAGGCTGATCACAGTAGACTGAGTTCTCTGGTCTTTTTAGGGAACATCCAAATATCAGATTCCCCAGAAAGAAAGCCTCCAATCTCTTGCAGGGGAGTAGAAATGACATAGTATCATGGCTGCCAGTGTTCTTGGACTGGAGTGAGGAAGAGTATGCTGGAGACCTCACTGTTCAGCATGTCGGTGATCATCTTATTCTCCTGTTTCAGTGATGCATCCCTATCTTCAGCTGAGGCCGGCATCTCCACATCCAGCCTCTCTGGAGAGTAGATCTCTGGTGTTCTGCCAATGTGGAAGGAGGGATTTGGAAGTCTCATTTTTCTTACACAGACCTTCAACCAATCCACTTGTTTTCAGCCCCAATACACCACCACTTCCAGAGGTATCTGGTGAACCTCGTTCCTAAGCAGTTCTGGAGTTTTATGGAACAAATCAGTCTGCTTCTGGGCTTCCCACACTGCCACATTGGGTTTCCCCTTTCTCTGGTCCTCTTCTATCTGCTTGCCAACTTTCAATATTTTGTTGCAGTTGTCTGCCTCCTCTGCTATTCTCTTAGTCTTTTAACTTAATGTCTCTTCGAAATCTCTTTACTGTCATTTTAGTGGGACTTGGGGAGGGAACAGCACTAAATGTATTTATTCGATCTGCCATGTTTAACCGGAAGTCCTGAATGACGAATGAGCAGGAGAGTGCAAAAGAAAACAATAGTGAGATACAGTTTCTTACCTATCTTATTGGTAACATGCTTGATAAGTCTTTGTAAGACTCGCCCCAGATCACGTTAATGGCTCACAGCATAACCATGAATAACATACAAGGAAAATGGTGTGCTCGTGGTCTGATGAAGACAGCCGATCTGCCCTTCCCTCTGCAGATTGCAGAGATGAGGGTGATGGTGTCTGCAAAGAATCAGGTGGTTGCTAAGAAAGGAGGTCAGAGATAGTTTCAAGATTACGGGGAATCTCCACGGAAGGGAGTGAGGAATGAAAGGGCCGGTGGAGAGTCTGGTGAAGAATCAGCAAGAGGGAGGACAGGGAGGTTGGGAAGGCATATTGTTGAATGGGAATAAGGCTCTTGGGGGAGGATTGTGCCAGGAGGGCAGGGAAGGAGAGAGTGGAGGACAGAGAGGGAGGGTGAAAAAATGGTTTCTACTTGTTTTCCAGAACTGGGATGGGCCCAAGCTTTGGACTCTGTCTGTCCCCAATTCCTGTTCCTCAGTCAGGACCCTGACTCTATACATTCCCCTAAACTTGCTTCCCTACTTCTAAGATGGGAGTGATCCTGTTCGAGCAGGAAGGCAAGGTGACCATTTCTCTTTCTCCCATGACCAAGCAATGGGATGGCCAACATTCACACTCATGGTCAGTCAGCGAGGCTGAGAGGGGAAGGGCCCACCTGCACTTGCGCGTATGTTCTGGAGTCCCGGATTACTTTGCAGGGACCTGGCTGAGTAGGCAGATCAGATGTGCCCACCCATCCCCACCCCTCTCCTCCTCCCACCATCCAACAGAATTCCTTACCCCCTCCTCTAGACTGCCACAGCACTCTTTGTTTATTCATTCATTCATTCATTCATTCAGTGCCAAGTGAGTACCAGACACTGTTGTAGGTCCTGGAGGTACAGCAGTGAACCAAACAGGCAAAAGACCCTACCTTCTTGGAGCTGACAGCCTTAGCCTCGGCTGGAGGGGCGGGCCAGGTCCTGGGAGCAGGTGGGGGCTGAGAGGGACTAAGAAGGGTATTCTGATACTGGGATACACTGTGTGTATTATTCTCACTAAAGAGGAAAGGTTGCCACAGCTCATTCTGGATTTGGTGGGGGAATCTGGACCTAGATTGTCAGAGTAGAAAGGGACTATGATGCCAGTTACTCCTCACAACCTCCACTGCCATGGTCTGAGCTACCATCACCTCTTGCATCGATGACGGCCATAGGTGGTGCTCAGAACAATACCTTCACTGGTCTCCCTGCTTCTCTCCTTAACCCTTCCTCCTGCAGCCTGTTTGCATGGCAGCAGCCAAAGTGCTCCTGTTAAAATAGTGGGCACTACCCTGTTCAAAACCCTGCACTGGCTCCCATTTAACTCACAGGAAAACCCAAAACCTTTCCCTGTCTGGTACAGCCTTGCCTGCTTTCCTGCTTGTTCCCTCTTCGTACTCATGTACCACTCCTATTCCCTTTGCTACCCCTGCTTGGCCTTTTTTCTATACTTCAACACACCAAATACCCCCCAGCCCCAGGGCTGTTCCCTCTGCCTGGAATGCCCCTCCTCCAACTATCCACGTGGCTCGTTCCTTCATCTTCTTGAGGTGTTGACTTAAATGTCACTTTTCCAGGGAAGCCTTCCCTGACCACTCTAGTTTTCAATTGCAACCCCACTTCATGTTCATGCTTATCATTTGCTGTTTTATTTTTCTCCAGAGCACTTATTGCCATCCAATAGACTCTCTATATAATCTGTCTTTATTGTCTGTCTGCCTTCACTAAAGCACCAGCTCCACAAGAGCAAGGATTTTGTCTATTTTATTCACTGTTGTGTCCTCATCACTTAGTCTAGCCACATAGTAGGTGCTCGTTTGGTATTTGAATGAATGAATACACGAATGAATGAATTGAGGTGGAAGGTCACGTTGGCCTTGGTTGGTCACTTTGAAACTTTGTTTCAGCAGCAGATGCCAGGGTTGTCTGATCCCACCAGGCCCTTTTGCTGTGCCCTTCCACTTGGTGGGGAGAACTGGGAGGGGGTGAAACAACAGGCCTGCTCCCGAGTGGGGAGATCACTCGTGCCCGGGGAACCCCTCATCTGAATGTCCAGAGGACACAGACACACAACCACTTTCCAGCTGGAAGTCTCTGAGCCTTTGAGGTTATTTTTTCAAAATGGCAATAGTTTCATTGCTGTTTTCTTCTAATTATTAAAGTAATAAATGTTCACAGTAAACAAATTTCAAATATGAATGAGTTCCCCTCCCCAACCCTGACCCTCCAAGACCTCCTCTCCCAGAGCCCACATACCTGCAGTGTGGCAAACTGCTTTGATTCCCTTAACAACTGTATCAGGAATCTCTTTCCATATCAATACCTAAAGAGTGACATCATTGTTTTTAATGGCTGCTGTGTATGAATATGCCATAATTCATCTAAGCAAGCCCCTGTTTTTCACTATAATGAACAGCCTGAAAATGAACATCCTGGTACATACATCTTTGCTTTCTTGACCCATTATTTCCTTAGGATGAATTCCCAGAAGTGAAATTTCTGGGTCACAAGGGCTCCCCATATTGGAAGATTCCTGATACTATTGTCCACATGTGGGAGGACTCCAGTTCTAAAGGGATTGGGGCAACCCTCTGCCCTGTATTTCCCCCACACAACTCCCTCACCTCTCTCACACTCTGTTCTCTAATTGGTGCCCACGGAGGGCACATAATACTCACATAATACTCCTTCCGCATGAGTTATTGTATACTGTGTGGTGTTCTAGGCGCTTCACATGTATCAACTCCTTGAATCCTCAGAATAATCTTAGGAGGTATGTACTATTAGCAGCTCCACTTTCCAGATGAGGAAACTGCAGCTAAGAGAGGGGAAGTAACTTGCCCAAGCTCACATGGCTGGCAGGGAACCAGGGAGAGATTCAAAGCCGGTTGTCGCGGAGAACTTAGACTCTTAACCCCTCACTTTGCTATACTGTCTCCAAAGCCAGGGCTTTCGTGTACGATGGACCTGGGTCCCAATACGGCTCTGGGCGTCCTAGCTGCATGCTATTAGGCAAAGTACTTCACTCTCTGAGCCTCGGCTTTCTCAGTGTAAACCAAGTGTGAGCATTCCCACCTCACCTGGTATGTAGGAGGCGTCAGTGTGGAAACGTACAAGAGGCACAGCACAGAGTCAGTGCTGCAGAAATGAGCTGCAATCCCTCCCCACTCCCTGACCTCTCACACCTCCTCTCCCGGCCCCCATGACTGGAAATCCCGTGGGAAAGAAAAAGCAAGCTTGACTCTTCCCCTGAGGTTTCCGAGCCTTGTGTTCCTGGCTCTTTCTCACGACATCTCCCCCACAGGCCAGAGCCCAGGAAGCTTGGATTGCAGAAACTCTGCCCCTACCAGCAGCCAGATAACCCCGCGGTGGCAGACTGGGCCGACAGGGCAGGCCAACTCACACCCCCTTCCCAGCCTCCTGCCTTGGAGGTGGGGCCTGGAGGATGGCTGGCTCCCCTCTCCCTGCTCCCACCTTTCCTGCTCCCTAGTCCATGGGCCCAGCTCGCCTCAGATTCCAGGCCTCTGAAATCATTGCTCCAGCCCACCGGACTGGGCCCCAGGCCAGCTCCTCCAGCCCCAGGCTTGCCGGCAGAGTCTTCGCCTTTGCTCCCTGAAGACTAATCACTGTCCTGTCAGCTTGGCCCTCTTCCCCTGTATTATTGTACAGAAATAGCCCTGGGCCCAGCTCCCCCTCCCTCCCCGGCCCCCCCTCGCCCCAGCTCTCCACCACCGGACTCATCGTATTTCCTCCTCCTCCCTCTTCTCTCCTCTCCTCTGCTCCTTCGTGGCTGCGATTTGACCTCTACCTCCTGGAGCCAGGCACAAAGTAGATCGGGTCTGCAGGGCCGAGGAGCAGCTCCCAGCGCTCCTCCCCACACTCCTTCCACCCGCTAGGCTGGGAGGGGGAGGTTGGAGGGCATGCCAGTGGTGGGCAGAAGGCTTTCCTGGCTCAGCCTAAGCACTCAGCCATTGTACTTGGGTGTAGGAAACTCCTTATTTCTTTTTTCTCATGGTGCGGTGCCTTACCTACCCAACAGAGAGGAGAGCAGAGGAACCAGGTCTTTCCTGGGCCCAACAGGCTCTCTGAAGGACGGTGGCCCCAGTCAGTAGTAGGGGACCTGCAGGGGGCCATGGGATCTGCAGTCCCACAGGAAGTCGGAGGAGGACATGACCAATGGTAAAACGTCCAAGGGCAGGTGAGGAGGGGGTGGCAGGACCCCAATAGGGGCCGGGAGGCTGAATTCTAGTCCTTGAGAGGAGCAGCCAGGGCAAGGCAGAGCTTCCTCAGGGCTTTAGGGGACTGGGCAGGTCACCAAGGCATTAGAAAGGGTACCCAGGGACCAGAGCAGGGGTGAGCAAGGTTGGGACTGGGACACTGTTACCAATCAGAGCTCAGAACCAGGGTAGGAGATCAAGGTCAGACCCCAGGTCCACAGCCGCTAGCCTCACCTCTCCCAGTCCAGCCAACCTGTGGTGCTGGCCACAGGAGGATCAAGACCTCTGGGGGATTCACAAAGCAGCCCCGACAGTCAGACCCAGTCAAGGCCCTACAATGTGAGACTGAGCAGGGGTTGTTCCTGGTTGTAGGGAAGAGGTACTTTCGTATACAACCTTGCTGGAGTTTTCTTATTGCCCCGTTTTATAGATGAGGAGACTGAGGCTCAGAGGGATGAAATAGCTTGCCCAGGGTTCCACATATAACCAGTGAGTGGCAGGGCTGGGCTTCCTGGAGCTCTGCTCTGTCCCTCGGTCCATCAGAGGAGAAACTCAGGAAGCACCTCAGCTAGTCACCCAGATGGCTGCAAAACAAAATTATCTGGGTTCAAGTCAGGATCTGCCACTTATGGTACAACTTTGGGTAAGCTCCTAAACATCCCTATGCCTCAGTTTCCTCATTTTAAAAGCAGATACAGTGATAGTACCCACCCCGTAAAGCATTTGAGAAGAATTTTGAGGAATGGGGCTCCGGGCCTTTGGGAAGGCCTCCTTACTCCTCAAACCCACCCCAAGTGTGGCTGAGGAAATTCATTGTTTCCCCCAATCCTTCCAGTAATTTCTCAAATTCATCATTCCTTACTAGCAAGAAGGAGCCAGACCACAGTGGTTTGGAGGCAGGTCAGACCCTCATTGTAGCTTTGGGGGGCTTTGCCCAAATCTGTAAGCATGATCCTCCTTCCCTGGGACACCCCCCACTCCTCCAATCCCCCCCTCTGCCCTGGATCTTCTAGCCAAAACATTTCCCCTCCTGAATCCCCAGCCCCAGGCCTTGCATCTCTAGATCTGGAAGATGGAGGGGCCCTTGCCCCAGCCTCTACAACCTCGGCATAACCAGCAAAGGGGGAAGAGAAAAATAAGGACGAGGGAAGCTGAGGGAGGTGGGTGGGGGAGGAGAGGGGAGGACAGCTCCAGTAAGAAGGGCTCCCGTCCTCCTCTACTCCTCCCCACCAGGAGCAGCCAGGGAACTTTGGTTTTGTGACTCTGGGCTCACCCTTAACCAAAATGAGCATGTGCTCCTGGATTGTTTCAAATGCCAGCTCTGCTTCTTCTGAGCCGTGTGTGCTGGACGGGGAACTCGAGTTTTCTGAGCCTAAGTCTTCTCATCTCTAACAAGATCACACTAATAGCTGGCATCTCATTGGCTCGAGGTAGGGTTTTAAATGAGACAAAACGTGTGTGTAAAGTGTCCAGATCTTTACTCTGCAGAGAGACTCGCTCAACAACAGCTACTGTTGTTGTTTTGTTGTTACTGGACCTTCTGGAATCTGGAACCAGCGACTCGCTTCACTGACAAGGATGTGAAGTGAGAAGACAGAGGGTAGCGGGCAGTGTTCCATGGGCTCTCTGCCTTCTATCAGTAGGTTAAATAATGTATGACTCATGAACTATCCGTATCCCTCTGGTCTGAGAAACATAGAGCTAGGGTCCTGCACCAGACATTGGCCAGGGGACTTTGGCCCTTTCCTCTCACAGGGCTTGGGGGGGCTGTGTCCCTCAGCTGGGGCAGCTTAGTGCCTGCTCCAACTGCCCTCTCTCGAGCTTATGAGCCCTGGCTTGGCTTGACATAGCCCTGCACCCTGCACTCCCGCCTTCCAGAGAACCAGGAGTAGGGGGCTCACGTCCCTGGACGTGGCCAGGGCAAAGGGAAGGAGGAGCCCGGTTTGGGAAATGGGTTTGATGAGAAAACTAACCACGCCTTTGGTGGCAGCCCAGGTCCCAGTGCCCACCCGCCCTGACTCTCAGGGACTAACTCACCTACTGCTGCAACTTCTCTCTTTTGTCTTGCTACCCAGGAAGTCTTGTAAGTCCTACGGGATAAGAGAGGTCAGCCGGCCAGCTCAGCCTGCCAGCCCAGCACAGCTCAGGGAGTGGCTAATCCATGTTCCTTGACTGACTCAGCAAATAAGGGAACGGCTGGGGGACTGCTCCATGAGGGAATACTACCAGAGACCGGCTCCGAAGACCTCCAGTTTTCCTCCAGCCCCGAGAGAAGAGGAGTGTATGACTTTGACGTGGAAATCAGGCTGCTCCCCACAGCCCAGGCACTCCACCTCTTTTGCCTTTATTCTGAGATTCTTCAGGACTCTGACCATATTTTGACCTACTTCCCAAACTCTATATAGAGATCAGTTTCTCTGTCCCTTTAGCATTTCAGGGTTAGAGCCTCCCCCTGGGCTTCTGTAGCCCCCTGGAATCGCCTGCACACAGGGCCATCCTGTGCGAGCCGTACACCGCCCCCCACCCCCGATGGGGAGCTCCTGAAGGGGTGGGCCCTGGATTCAGGACCTGGCACACAGAGAGCTCTCACTCCCACATCGAGTCCTGTTAGCTCTACTTTCCAAGCGTATCCAGAAGCCCTCCACCCTGGTCTGTGCCAACACCATCCCTCACCTGGGCCACCATCCGGCTTTTCCCCTTGCCCGTAGTCTATTCTCAGCTCAGCAGCCTAGACGATGTCTTAACATGGTTCCATCAGGTCGTGCCCCTCTCCTGCCTCCAAATCCCGCACTGGCTCCCATATGACTCAGAGAAAAAGCTAAAGTTCTTAGAATAGCCCACCACTCTCCTCATTGCTCTATCCAGCCAGACCCACCTCCTTGCTGCTCCTCAAACATGCCAGTGTATCACCACCCCAGGGCTCGTGCACTTGAAGTTCCTTTCACCTGGAATGTTCTTCCACCGGATACGTGCATCGGTCACTCCCACACCTCCTTCAGTCCCTTGCTGAAGTGTTACTGCCTCTGTGAGATCCCTTACTACCCTATTTCAAACCTCTCTCCTCCTCCACCCCTCCCTTCACTATGCCCCTTCCCTGATTTATTTTTCCCCTTTGCCCTTCTCACTCTCTGTCTATTCTACATAACACTTCTGTTTATTATCTGTCTCCCTGACTGAGATGTCAGCTCCATGAGGGTAGGGATTTGTGTCTGTTTCTTTGCAACCATATCCCCAGTGCCTGGAACATAGTAGCCCCGCCAAGGCAATGGCCCAGGTGATTGTAACCCGGCTGGGAGTAGGCTTCGGGCTCAGACCTTGGCACCCAGCCCCTAATTGCCCTCGCTTCCCCTGTCTGTGGCTGAACAGGGCCCTCTCATGTGTCCTTTCTGGAGAGTTCCGCAGCAGCACGGCACTTCAGAGGGCTCTGGCTTCTTAAGCAGGATCCCAACCGACAGCAGCGTCAACTGTCTGGTCCCACACCCTTCAGCAGGAGGGGAGGGGTTTTCTATCCCAGGATGTGTCTGCACCTGACATTGTTCCTGACCTTCCCTCGCCCCCGCACCGTCCGGGACAACAACAAAACGTCTCCAGCTCCCCTTTGGACTTGGTGCCGCCACCAGCCCCCCGCCTTGATTACAGTTGAAAGGGCTGGGCAGGAATGCCTGGCTCCAGGGCCTCTGCTCACATGACTGACAAACACTGTCTGGCCAAGTCAGGGACCCAAAATTACTGCCCAGTGTTGGAATGAGGCCTGTGCCCACTCGCCCCCAGGCAGGAAAAGCAGCACCAGACTGGACCCAGGGCTCTTCCATGGAGGAAGGAAAGGAGAGAGGAGAAGGCCAAAGAGAGGGAGAAGGAAGGGAGGGAAGATGAGGCAGAAAGGTGGGTATGTGAAGAGGAAGCAGAGGCGTCTATTCAGAGATTGCCGGACCTGACAATGCCAGTGGTTTTCAAACTCTGTTCCTTGGAGGCTCCAAGATGCCTCCAGGACCTCTGGGGCACAAGTGGGAGCCCAGTGGGTGGGACTATAGGATTCTGTTGCCTCTGACCAGAACAAGGCCTCCATTACCTAACCCAACATTGGGCTTTCACGTAAGGTTTTGCTTGCTGAAAAGTTTCTGCTGCGAATATAGGAAGGAAGGGAGGGAGGGAGGGAAGGAGAAAGAGGAAGGAAGGAAGGAAGGGAGGGAGGGAGGGAGGGAAGGAGAAAGAGGAAGGAAGGGAGGGAGGGAGGGAGGGAGGAAGGAAGAAAGGAAGGGAGGGGAGGGGGGAAAGGAGGACGACTTGGGGTATGAGGGTTGGCTACTCGTCCATCCTCTGTGCTCAAACAGGGAGCTGAGTGAGGGGCTGGAGAGGAAGGCCTCCGCTCCCCTCCCTTCTGGCCCTGGCCTCTCCTAAAAGACTGTGGGCAGCCAAAGGAACAGGAGAAAAGAAGGTGCATTGCTTCTCTTGGGGAGGTTTTGGGGAGAGTTGCTGGAGAAGGAAGCTTTACCTGATATTCTAAGGAGCTCTGGAGGGTCTAGGGAGATGCTTCTAGGGTTCCACCCAAAAAGAAATATTTTCTACCACACTATGAAGACATAAATAGTCTGAGGAACTAATCAATTTTTTTGTTTTTGACTCTTTGACTTACTGGAGTCTTAATTCAGAACTATGTTTTGAAAAAGGGAAAGAAAAAAGCTTGAAAGCTACAGCTGCGGCCCAGCACTCTCGGTGAACAGCTCATGAGAGGCAGCACCAAGGTCGCACTGGATTCCGCACCCTCCACTGCCCCTTCCTGCACCTGGGGCCTGAATAGTGGTGCCTGGGGAAGTGGCTTTGGAGAAATACAGCAGCCCTGCCTGAGACTTTGGGCAAGGAGAGGTGGGCATTGGACATTTGGCTGGAAATGGGAGTGGGGCGAGGGGGGATGGGGTAGGAGCACGTGGATAAGTGGGGGCTGCCTGGAGTTGGCGGGGTTGAGGAATCCAGGCTAGCCCTTGAAGGGAGGTTCCCCAGCCTAGTGGCTGTTGCTCGGCTGGCCAGCAGGCCTGGCCTCTCCAGCGTTGCCATAGTGCTCTGTGGGTCTTCCCAGCAGCCTGCCAGGCGGAATGTGGCCTGGACGGTTTCCCAAGGAATGTAATCAAGATGTAAATGGGGGGCCAGGAGGAGCTGGTCGATAGGGTTGTCACCTCTTCAGGCCTGTGTAGAGTTGGAGTGAGCATGGACTGGCCTAACCGGGAAAATCTCCTGGTTGGGCTCTGCTCTGGGGCAGAGAGGCTGTGAGTGCCAACTTCCCCCTCGGCAGGCCCTGAGAAATGGGAGATGCCTAGCGGGGTAAGCCCCGGGGTCCCACGTGGGCCCTCCTGCCCACCCTTTTCCCAGCACCCAGCGGGACATATCTCTCCCTGGGTGTGGGAGAACCGGGGACATCTGACAAAAATTTGCAGGGGCTTCAGGACAGCTTGTCCTTATTAGTGGAGTTCAAAGGAAAGCTCCCAGGAGGCCCAGCACTCACAAGTCCAAAGGCGTAAGGCAGGGGTTGCCCCAACCAGGACTGCCATCTTGGGTTCATCTGCCTGTGTCGGTGGGGACCAAGGCACTGGACTGTGGTGCTGGTTGGCACGCTCAGGCAGCCCTTTGTCTCCTCTGTGAGAGGCACAGCATAAACTCCTGGTCTTCCTGCTGCCCGGTGAGACACTGCTCCTGGATGAAGCTTGGGGAGGCACCTTGAGCCTGAGATGTCAGTGACCAAGGTCGCTGATTCCCCTTCATCCCCAGACCCTAGGACTGGCAGCTTTCAAGGGTCAACGTAGCAGTTATGCAGGAGGAATCTTCTGGGACAATCCCAAATCCCAGTGTGTGGTCCCATTACTTCCACAGACACATCAAAATGAGCCTCGGAGGCCAGGATTTGGGGAATTAAAATGTTGAAGGCCTTTCTGGTACCCCTGAACTCACTCTGTGAAGCCCCCATCTGAGTTATTTCTCTGTTCCAGTCTCTGTCCTGTCACTTACGAGGTTTTGTGGCCCCGGACAAGTCAAGCCCTTTTCCCTCTCAGACACCATTTTCCTCATCTTTCAACTGAGGAACTAGGTTAGAACCCGACTGCCCTTGAGGCCACTCCTGGCTATCACACTCCCTGTCAGACATTACTTGGGACTTGCCAGGCATGGGACCTCTGACCCCTCAGCCCTTTCTCTCCAGTAGGTCGGGGATTAGAGTCATCAGCCCTGTAACCAGACAGACCTGGACTGAAGTCCCACTGGCAGTTTCCTGGACGTGTGACTGCGGGAAAGTCACTTTTCCTCTCTGAGGGTCACTTCCTCCACTCTAAAATGAAGCCACTGAAGCTCTCTTGAGTGGTTTTGAGAATGAAAGGGAGCCACGTGTGGAGTAGCTAAATCAGTGCCGGGCAAAGAAGAGGCTCCTGGAGGTAGGAGCTTAGGGGGCATCACCCCCCCACCACCCTCCTGAGGCATGGGGCAGCCCTGTGTCAGGCCTGGGAAAGAGCTCGCTTCCGTAGAAAGTGTAAAGGCAGCAAGGTCTCCCCCAGGCAGCAGTGTCTGCCTCTTGCTGCTCACCAGAGGATGAGGGCCTGCCCCCAAGTGGCCTCTAGCCAGTGCCCACAGCCCTGCCTCACCAGGCCTGGGACCAAAGAGGAAATGATGCCCCAGGCCTCAGACTTCTGGCCTTCTCATTTTGCTCTGCATGCAGATGGCCCACGGTTTGGCTGGAGCAAGCTTCAGCCTCGCCATCTCATCACCAGGGTGGGCACAAGCAGAGAAGGAGACAGAGGGGACCAAGGGCACTGGCCGTATGCAAACACTTGATTCTTTTCCTCCCACGTCCTTCTCTCTCACTCACTCTCATTCCCTCCCCCTCCCTCCCCCTTTTTACTCTTTCTTCCTCTCCCATCTGTCTTTCTTCTCTGCACTCTGCCTCCCTCTCTGCATGATCTGTACCTGCTTGTCTTTGTCTTGACTTTGGCCCGTCTGGGTTTTCTTTAGCCCCTAGCCTTCCATGTCTGTACCTGGCCTTCCTTCAGAGTAAACACGTGGGAAGTGGAGCCAGTCCTGCTCCGGGCAGCAGGACCAGTGCCAGATGCTGGGCCAGCATTCTGGGTAGCAGGAGTTTCAGGGGCTCACAGACTCCAAAGGACAGCATGAGAAAAACAAATACGCACAACTTTCTTCATGGTACAGAGGACGTGCTCAAGAGATGTGGGTTCCATTCCTACCTTCCTTCTTAAGCCTTCCTTTTCTGGTATTTTGGTCCCTGAACTAGGCTCAGGCTTGGAAAATCTGAGGACTCACCTTTAGTCAAAAATCTCAGGGGCAGGCAGGGCAGTTTTTAGGGCATCAGACTCTTTGAACTTGTCTGTTCAGCTGCCACCCAGCTTCTCCCTGCAGGAGATGGGGTGAGATGAAAGGCAGAGAGTCATGATTTAAAAAAAGTCTCAGCTCTGAGCCAAGATTGGGAGAACAAGGGCCCTTGCTCTCTCTCCACCAAACTCTTGGTTTCCTTTTTTTTTTCTTTTTAATATCATCGGCACCTTGTAGAAGTTCTTGAACTTTAAATTTATTTATTTATTTGTTTATTTTTGGCTGCGTTGGGTCTTCGTTGGGGTGCGGGGTTTCTCATTGCGGCGGCTTCTCTTGCTGCAGAGCATTGGCTCTAGGCGCGCAGGCTTCAGTAGTTGTGGCACATGGGCTCAGTAGTTGCGTTTCACAGGCTCTAGAGGGCAGGCTCAGTAGTTGTGGCACACGGGCTTAGTTGCTCCGCGGCATGTGGGATCTTCCCAGACCAGGGATCGAACCTGTGTCCCCTGCATTGGCAGGTGGATTCTTAACCACTGCACCACCAGGGAAGCCCTCTTGGCTTCCTTTTGCACATGGCCATCCCTGGACATAGATCACTGGCCTTTACTTTATCCATCCTTCTCTCCTTCCTTGGAAGCCCTTGCCCTCTTCTGAGAACACGTGTTAGAAAGTTCATCCATTCCACAGGGATTTAAGGGGCATCCGCTCTGCGTCAGGACCCATGGGCAGAAATAACCATGGCTCTGCCCTCATGGAGCTTCCTGTCCAGTGGGGGAGACAGACATTGAACAAAAAGTTACACCTGGATGAGCATTTCACTAGAGCATGACCAGAGTGCCCTGGTATTGAGACTGAGAGGCCTGTCCTAGGCTAAGGCTGAGAGGTGGCTTCCTAGAGGAGGTACTATTCAAGCTGAGGCTAGAAAAGTCAGCAGGGGCCAGACTGAGAAGGGTTCTAGAATTAGCCCTGTGTCCTAATAGTACAGTTTTGTGCCAAGCCCCAATTCAGTGTCTTACAACTCATTTAATGTTCTCAACTACCGTATTATTAACCCCATTTCTTAGATGAGGACACTGAGGTTCAGAGAAGTAAAACTGCTTACCCAAGGTCATGGTGCAATGTCACAGAAGGTGCAGAAGCAGGAGTCCAGCCAGTCTGGCTACAGAGCCTGATCTCTGTGCCAAACACTTCCTGAAACAGGGGGGAACTAGAAGCAATGGATGCCACCGAAGGCTTTAAGCAGGGGCAGAGGTCTCATCAGTGATGTGCCGATAAAAGCACACCTGGCAGTGTGGGCAGTGGTCTGTAGGGTGGAAGGAGTGGAAACAGGGTGTCCAGTGAGAAGGCCACTGCAATGATCCAGATGAAACATGGGTGTGGCTTGGGCTAGAGCGGTGGCAGCAGAACGGGGACCAGGAAGATGGGTTTGGGAGTGATTCTGGAGGCAGGATTGACAGCACAAATGGTAATGTTTGCATAGCACTTTCCAGGTTACCCCACACTTTCATGGCATTATTTCCTTTAATCTACTCAAGGTCCCTGTCAAGTGTCCCTGTTCTAAAAGTAAGAAAAGTGAGGCATAGCAATTTGTTCAAGATCACAGCTACCCATGTGTGTGTTTCAGCTAATGCATGTGTTCCTAAGAGCATGTGTGGGCATCTGCACCCATGCAATAACATGTGAAAACATGCCTGCACCACGCAGGTGCACAGGTTTGTGCTGGCACGTGTGCATGCAGGTGTATACATGCACCCTGTGTGTCTGTTACCTTAGGTTGGCTCCTGAGCTACTAACTGTGCCCTCGGTGGGCTCTTGGGAGGCTGAGTGTGCAAGAAGGGCACAACCAGCCGTGCCCACTGATGAAGACATAGGATTCACAAAGGGATCTGGGGGTTGCGACCACGTTCATTGGGAGTTGAGGATCCATGGCCCCTGGGGTGGAATTCAGGGGGCTCTGGGGTTGGTGAGTCCAACATAATAATAATCTTTAAAGTTATTGAGCACTTACTATGTGTCAGGCCCTGCACTCAGCCTGTTGCCTGTGTTATATCAGTTCATCCTTCCAACCTTGCAAGGTAGCTACAATGATCTCCATGTATACATGAGGAAACAGAGGCTCCGAGAGTGACTCAAGCGCCCAAGGTCATGCAGCTGGGCTGTGGAGTCTCAGACTTGGACACTTGTGCCATCTGACTCTGAAGCTCATGTTCTTTAACCACTCTACTACTCCACGCAAGCACCCGCACGGACACAGACGCACAAGCGCCCGCATCCACAGACGTGCACGGAGACATACAGGGAACTGGCCCTGCGGGGTAACCTAGAAACAACCTCCAGAGCAGGGCACCACTCTCACCTCCGTGCATGGGGGGAAACAGGGCTGGAGCCCAGAGGTTCGGCAGCCCCGTGCCCGTCCCCCTACCCAAGGCCCGGGCCCTGAACCTGCTGCTCCTGCAATTGGCTGTCTTGGGACTCGCTCAGGTTTCCGGCCTCTGGCCTCCAGGCTCCGGGCTTCAAGCAGCCAGTGAAAATTTATGGCTTGAGAAAGTTCTTGCAAGTCCAATCCCTGCATCCCCCCCGTTCAACCTTGCATGGTTTATCAAGATACTGTGTTCCCCTCCACCTTCTCCTCCTCCTCCTCCTGCTGCTGCCGCCTCCCTCCCCTGGCCCTTTGTCTCTGGCCAAGGCAATCCCCTTCAGCTCCCCCCTCCCTGCCTGCTGACCTTGCCTACCTCGGTTGAACCCACTGCACAGCCTCAAACGGCAGATAAAATTCCTTCTCTCTTCCCCCTCGTCCTGGCCATGAACGCTGAGGAAGGGGTGCGTGTGTGAGACTGTGTCTGTGTGCTTGTGTGTCCAGCAGGGCTGGGTCAGAACCACGCCGGGTAGGGGATGTGCATCTGGGCTCTGGTGGAGAGGAAGCATTGCAAATATGTGGAGGGTGTGTCCTTTCATGTTGGTGGGGCTGGCACTGGGCCTGGGCCACTGAACACGAGCACTGATACTTGTGGCCTAAGTGTGTATGTGCTGGATGTGTGTGTATGAGCACGTACATCTCTCTCATGGCTGTGGGGCTGTGAGCTCAGCCCTGATTGTGGAAGAAGCTGCAAGCTCTAGTCAGACAGGCAGTATGTTAAAGGGGTCCAGAGCATGGACCTTGGGCTGGATGGCCGTTTAGTAGCTGCACGACCTTAAAACAATAACTTCACCTTTCTGTACTTCAGTTTCCTCGTCTGTAGTATGAAGGTGGTAATAATAATGCCTCCGTCAAAGGCTGGCTGTGAGAAATATAAGAATACAAATGCTTCCGGCAGTGCATGGTACGTCGTAAGTGATCCGTAGTTGTTAGCTATTACTGTGCGGATGAGGGAGAGAAAATTCACACTGACCGGGCTCTTGCCACAGGCCGGGCGTGGAACTTAGCACTTCACCTTATCATCTCATTTAGTTCCAGCACTTAGTACTGTGCCTGGCCCATAAAAATTCTTTTGTACGTATTCGCTGAATGAATAAGTGAAGCCTCATAAAACTCTACGAAGTGAGGATTATTACAGATGGGGAAACTGAGACTAAGAAAGGTAAGTTCCATGCAGAGTCGGCCTGATGCCTGTGGATTTCGGTCACAGGAATGTGCTTACAACTGCTTCAGATAAACCGTGTGGGAGGAGGGGGTCAGGAAGTGACTTTCCCTCTCCTGGCACAGATAAGAATATGGGTAGAGGTGGAGATATGCATGGGCGCACACACAACACACACACTTAAGTGGCCCAGGCTCCCCCAGAAGTGGAGGAGGTTCTACGAAAGGTGAGAGTTGGTTCGAATTTGTACAGTCGAAGAGAGTTACTTCACAGGGAGGGAGGCCAGTGCGGGCAGCAGAACGATTGGCCCAAAAGCCCAGAGGTGGGAGAGTGACTTAGGATCAGCGTTCTCTTGGAATCTGGGCAAAGAAAACCAGAACCTGGAATATAATCTCCAACTGCTGGAATTTCACAATTGGAAGCATTCTTGGAGTTCACCAAGACCACCCTCCATCAGATTATTGATGAGGAAACAGAGGCCCAGAGAAGGCAAGGGGGTCAGACAGTAGGTTGGAGACATCCAGGCTCAGAAATGTCAGAAAAAGTCAGGTTCTGGGTCCTGGCTGGAGTGGTCATCCAAGGGAGAGAGGACAAGGGCTGGGCCCTGTCTGCATCAGCTAGAGACAGGCCTCGTCCCCAGGCCTGGCCCGGAGACCAGAGGTAGACGCCAGCATGGCTTTCCCTTACATCGAGGCCCAGGTCTTTGAAGGGAGAAGGGCAAAGTTGGGGGCAAGGGGCCTCAGCAGTTGCCCAGAATCTACCTCGGCTCACCCAGGGTCCCCAGGGGCACTGCCTGGCCCTGGCAGCCCGCACAGGGCTGGGGCTGGCCTGGCCTTGTTTGTTGACTCTCACTCCTGCCAAGGGGAAGCTGTTCTGGATGGAGACACAAGAGAGTGATTTGTCACTGGTTGCCCCTGGCTCCCAATCTGATCTGCCAGCCAACAGGGCAGCTTCCTGCTCCACACTTGCCCCACCTGCGAGGTCGCTGTGGTAACTCATTCCCTAGAGGGCCCGGAGCCAGGCCCTGGCTGCATTGCCCCTTGCTGGAGCGTCAAATATGGAGGCTTTTGCTCCCCCTGCTACTGCTCCTCCATCTTCTTGCACCCACGAAGTGGCCAAGCTGAGAGGTACCTCAAAGACCATTGGCACAGCCACCTCCAGCCCCACTTCCACACCACAGACAGGATCAGGGACTCAGCCAAGGGCACACGGAGTCCCCGGCACATCTGGGACGGGCAGCCAGGCTACCAGACCCCAGGCCACAAAATTCCTGCTCCTAGAGCCGGCTTCTCCTGGTGCTGAAGCCCCAGTCCCTGAGCTCACTGCCTGGGCCAGCCTGAGCCCTCGTGAACCCGGCTCCCCCAGGCCTGCTGTGGAGCACAGGGAGGAGCCCCGGGGGTGACATGGACCCCTGCAGTCCCGGCCCAGCTCCCCCGGGGCGGGGACTCCCTCCACCCCCTCTGCCCCACCAGGCACGGGAGCATCTGGGCTGCTCTGCGGGGATTTGGATCTGGGCTAGGCCAGATGGGGCGGGGGAGATATGGGGAAATGGAGGCGGGAGGAGTAATAATAATAGCCCAATGTATTGAGCATCTACTATGCTCCAGGCACGGTGCTTTGCACACATGATCTCATGGCAAGGCTCCCAACGGCCAAATAACATGACCAAATAAGCTGGGGAGTGGGTCTCAATCAGCTCAGACCGACTTCCTGTCTATTGTTCTTTCCACTATATCATAAGTTTTCATACATTCTGATGACTGGCTGACGGGAGATTTGAAGTGTCAAGTAGTCCATGCTCCTGACCTCCAGCTTGCACACACTTGAGTCACCCAAGGACACAGAGACTGGACCCTGTCATTCCTGGGAGCTAGCACCAGATTGCCACTGCTTCTACACATACAGAGCAGAGCTGTCCCTGTGGGTGTCTCCCAGGAGCCAACCAAGCCCCAGTGTTCAGGGAGCTCACTTTCTGAGACAAACCATCCCTGAAACAGAGGGCAAGAGTCAAATGCCAACCGAGCCCTTGGTGGGTCAGTTTTTGAATGTAGGGGCAGCTCCTTGTGAACCAATGATGATGCTTTTGAAATCATCCCATCTTCTGACCCCTCAGGCCTCTGGGCTACCTGAAAGAGGCTTCACCCAGGAGGATTTAGAAGTGGGGAGGAAGCAACTTAGCTATGAGGATGTGAGAAAATATTTCAGACCTAGAGAGTATGAGAAGGAAGAGAGGGGAAGGTGTCCAGTGGGCCAATCCTCAAAGCAGGCTGGGGGCAAAATGGTTCCAGCCAGTGGGATGGGGAGAGGGCCAAAAGTGAGTGTTGCTGAGGGACATCTCTTGAGAAAGGTAAAAGCCGACTGAATCATAGTGGTTTAGAAGGGGAGGGCAAGGTGGGCTGGCAAGGCAGAGGCTGAGAAGACGAACGGAGGTCTTGAGGCTGAGACGATGTTTCATGTCAGGCCATTGGCACCCATTCTGAATGGTTCTTCTGCTGAGAGAACGAGAGCCCAGGTGGGGACTAGGGAGAAGGGGATGAGGGAGAGGAGCTAGCGAGAGCGAGGCCCACCTGGTGGGGTTCAGATCTGGGCTTCACCTCTAGCAACAAGCCACAAAACTAATATCCATTTCCTGGACAGGGGGCGGGCATTGGGGGGCGAAGATGCCAAATCTCACCCTAGCCTGAGCACAGTGCAGCAGAGACTCCTGGGAGTTCTGGTCCCCACTTCATCTCCTTTGGCCCTTTTTTGAACCAGTATTTCCCTACCTATGAAATGGCAAGAATAATAGCTACACTCACTGAGTACTTACTGAATTGCTTTACTTGGATTAAACTTCTCAACAACCCACCAAGGTAATTATTACTAGTATTCTGTTGTGCAGATGGAGACACTGAGGGACAGAGATGTGAAGTTACTTGACCTGAGGTCATCCAGCTAGGAAGCAACTGAGGCTGAGCTTGGATGTCTGGCACCAGAGTCCGTGTCCTCCACCACCGCACTACAGTGCCCCATGAGGATCAAACCAGGTGGCAAGTGTACAGCACTCAGCCCCATGCCTGGTCCAAATAATGTCCTTAAATGATGGTAGCTGTTCCAATTAAATGTTCACTACCTGTTGACCCCTAGCAGCTGCTGAGATGAGAGAGAGACCACAGAGGATGCAGGGAAGAGTGGCCCTGTTCGTAGAGCAGAGACTGAAATTCAGAGAGAGAGGCCCACCCCAGAAAGCCAGGGGAAGGATTTCAGAAAAAGCAAGATTCTCTGAGAGCAGAGGTCCTGGTGCAGGTGCCCAGAGATGATGGACTGATCAGGGCAGTTGAAAGCTGGTGACAGTGGCCCGTACCTACAGGAGGCCCTGGGGTAGCACCAGGGCCAGCTGTCCCGGAGACATCAGACAGGTCCCCTAACCTTTGGGTGGGGAGCAGTACAACCTGGAGCTGGGGACTAGTCAAAAAAAGCACTCTGGCCTCAAGAGTGCTGCTAACAGGCCTGGAGGGAAGCTCTGGCGGCCTCTCTCTGTGGTGGGTATAAGAGGGCAGAGAGGGTGCCCTGTGAGGAGCTGTTGTACCTGCCAGGACCAGCTCTCAGGTCCTGCCCAGACTCCCTCCCACCACTCTCTTCCCTGACCTAGCTCCTATCCATTGGTTTCTTTGGACTTCCCAGCCCTGGGATGTTAGCTCTGTTTATTATCCCCATTTTTCAGAATAGGAAACTGAGGCCCAAGGTCAGTGATGGGGTGGCCAAGCTGGGAATTGAACTGAGGTCTGTCTGCCTTCCAGGCCGCTGCTTAGCCAGGGCCTGCTATTTCCTCCCATCTGTAACCCACAGCCGGCCACTCAACCAGAGAACCCAGGTCATGTACTCCCAGCCCCAGCTCTGAGGTTGCGGCATGACCCTGGACAAGGTCTTTCTGCTCTCTGGGCCTACTTCTCCCAGGTGTACTCAGGGGGTTGGATGAGCTTCCCTGCAGCTTCCAGAGGCAGCCAAACTGTTCTTCCTTGTAGCCTCATGATTACAACATGTCCAGTTCCTGCCATGTGATCCCTGAGTACATAAACCATGGCTTCCAGTGAAAGGCAGAAACAGCCTTGGGGTAAGCCCTGCCCTACCACTTGCCTCTGAGGAATCTTAAGCAGGTTATTATCCATCTCAAGGTGCTCTCCCCATGCCCAGTGGTAGTAAGTCCTGCTTCAGCTGCACCCTCCAGAACCACTGGAGGCCTCACAGACAATGGGGGTGGATGCAGGCTTTGAACACTGTAAAGCACCTTGCCAGAAGCAGGCACTGGCCCAGGGTAGGCACAGTCACTTTCTCTAGCCCACATCTTCCCCCAGCCAAGGGTCACCTTGGTTGGTTCCCTGGATGCTTTAGTCCTGTTCTCTCTGAGACTCTGCCCCCTCCCACCTGCACCCAGATGTCCCTGAGCCCAGTGCTGCTTTATTTTACTGTGGGATCAGGTTCAATCAAGCGTTGGTAGGGTCCCTGACATCACTGACATAAGGTAACCCAAAGACCTGGGGATAGGGCATGACAAACCCTGCCAGGCTGAGCCAATAATCCCACAGCGTTAGCCACATCTGCTGTGGCCCACAGAATTTACGCATGCTGATCCCTCTGCCGAGACCACTGTTCCTTTCTGCCCTGTCTTCTCCTGGATAATGCCATCTCACCTTTCTGTTCCCAGTTTAGATATCGTCTCCTCCAGAAAGCCTTCCTGACCTCACATCTGGGTTAGTTCTTCTCCACTGAGCTCCCATAGCTCTCTGACCAAACTGTATTGTCATTATTTACCTGTCTTCCCCACTAGATAGGGAGTCTCTTGAGGGTGGGCCCTGTTTTACTCACAGTTGTATCCCTGGCACCTAGCACAGGGCTGGGCACATAGTAGAATTATTAGTGAATGAATGAATGGATGGATGGATGATTGGTTCCCCTCTGGGAGACCTGGGCTTTCCTCTAAGAGTGGGGAATTCTTGACCTCAGATCTTTTCTGGGCTCCCTCCACAGCTCAGATTTTTGGGTATCTGTTTTTCCCATAAGCAATTGGCAGGGGGGGCTGCCTTCTTCCACCCAGAGTTTGACCTCCATTCAGGGCTACCCAACCCATTTCCCAGTAGGCTTATCTGAGCAGGCCTAGGGCTATTGCCCTTCCCCCCACCAGAGTTCTGCTTCTTAACACCCTGACTCACTTCCTTGTCCCAGGACAACACCCTCCCCAAGCCATTTTGCCAGGCCCCACCTCACTCTCTAAAGCCCATTCACAGACCTCCTTTGGGACAGCAGTTCTCCAGGGGTGCTCCAGGGAATAGTGGTGGTCTGTGGGGCCTTTAAATGGTCCATGGGCAAGTCCAAAATTCAAGGCATGCAAAAATGTGTGGTGGGGTGTTTGGGTTTTTTTTTTTAAGTATATTTTCTATGGCAGATTCAAATTCGTATTTAAAATACCAACAATAGCTAGCTTTTCAGCACATTCACAATAATAGTTATTTACTCAGTCAAAGGGCCAACAGACCATTTGGCAATTGGGGCTGTGCCAGCACTTGAAAAGGTCTCCAAAGAAGCCCCTGAAACTAGAACATAAAAGCTCCAAGAATATTGCCCCCATTTTGCAAGTGGAAAAACTGAGGCTACAGTGCAGGCAAGGAGCTGGTCCCAATGAGCCTAGTCAACCAAGCCCTGTGGTAGGGTCGGCCCCAAAAGACATTTGTCAAACATCCTCCTAAGAGGGACTGTGGTGGCCTCAGTAATTAATTCTAGGACTGAAGTACACAGAGAATATATATCTGTGCTCCCACCCCAGATCAAAGGCTCTAGTGGTAGAGATGCCACAGGCTGCTGCCCTCTCTTTGGCCTCAGCCCACAGCTCACCCAACAGCCCTCAGAACTGTGGCCCTTTGGGTGATCCTCCACCGCCAGCTCCAGGCCAACCAGGCAGGCAGGCCCTCCCTTCCACACACACACACACAGACACAACCTGCATTCTTGAACAGCTGCCACAACTTCATTGGCCTCAGCCCCAAGAAAGAGTGTGGAATGTGCTTCCCTGAGCCATTAGGGAGTGGGTAGTATGGGGTGGGGGGAGATCCTGCAGGGAAGGAGCTGAGAATAAAGAGACAAGCTGTAGAAGAAGAAAGATGATCCCAAGAGACAAAGCCTCTGGGGGTGGGAGTCCATAGGCAGTGGCCCCAGGGCAAGGCCAGGAAGGATGGCCTGGACTTTTTCGCTGTCCCCTGTGCCCATACTCACAGGATAAAGGAGGTTGAGATACCAAGGTTCTGTGGGCACACCCCTAAGACTGTCCCCAACCAGAAATGGGGTAGGCATGGGTAAGGGGAAAGGCTGGAAGCAACTTTAGAAGGTGGGAGGGGATTGATCTCTGCAGGTATTAAAATGAAATCACTGTCCCAGCCTCCTCCTTTCTGAGAATTACAGTCTAGTCCTTCTCGGTCTCATTGTCAAGACACTCTGGGTGTTACGAGCTATTTATCACTCACTAATCATAGTTAAAGAGTTGAAGATTGTAAATTATTTCCTGTCTTTTCCTCTTTCCTTTTGTAAAAGCCAATTAGAGCAGATTCATGTTCTCCCTATGGCCTTTCTTAAATGGGATAAAAAGGTAGTAACAAAGGGGGACTTCTTCCAGATGAGAGGAGTAGACAGCCTTCTCCTGATTCCTCCTGCTAAGTACAGCTAAAAACTCTGGATGTCATACATAAAACAAATATAAGAAGATTCTGAAAGGCGGCGAGAAGAAGGCAGGCCAGCTAAGGAACTCAGGAACCAAAGAACAACATGGTGGTGAGTTCCCTGGATGCCAGGGAAGCCAGCAAACAGAAATACCAATGGGCACAACAACAGCAAACAACAACAACAACAAAAACAACAGAAAAAAAATTAAAACATAGACCCAACAAATGCCTGTTCTCTTTTAGCCAAAGGACAAGAAAAGGACAGTATAGCAAAACAGTAAACTTTTAGACAATAACCACTCTATTCCAACCTAACACTATAGAAGAAACTGTGGAGGGACTTCCCTGGTGGTCCAGTGGCTAAGACTCCGTGCTCCCAATGCAGGGGGCCCAGGTTCGATCCCTGGTCAGGGAACTAGATCCCACATGCCACAACGAAGAGTCCTCATGCCGCAACTAAAGATTTCGCTAGCCACAACTAAAGATCCTGCATGCCACAACTAAAAGATCCCGCATGCAACAACTAAAGATCCTGCATGCCACAGCTAAAAAGATCTTGCATGCCGCAGCGAAGATCCTACATGAGGCAATGAAGATCCCGTATGCCACAACCAAGACACGACACAGCCAAATAAATAAATAAGTATTTTTTAAAAAAGAAAATGCTGTGGCTCTACCCCCACTATGACAGCAAAGGCTGAGTAGGGAGTCTAGACTACAGCTTTTACCAGACTGTAACAAGATGTCCTAGTCCTGCCCCCTCACCCCTAACTGGGACGGTATCAGAGAAGGCTGAGTGGGCAGCTAGGACTTTTATCCCTACCTGGCAGTAACGAGGCCTTTCCTGCTCCTACTGTCAGTGGAGGTCTAGTGGGGAGCCTAAAATCCTATTATCTATCTAGTAGTAATGAGGCACTCCTTTCCACCTTGGGGTATCAAAGGAGGCAGAGTGGGGAAACTGGACTTTCACCCCAACCTGGCAGTAAGGAGGTGGTATTCTTCTTCCTCTACTAGTGCAGTGTTAGAGGACTCCTGCTAATAAAGAATATTTAACTAAATCCAGAGTCCCATAAGATAATATACAAAATGTCCAGGTTTTAATTTTTAAAAATCACCTGGCATACCAAGAACCAGGAAAATTTCAACTTGAATGAGAAAAGAAAATCAAAACTTGGATGCAAAAAATGACTTGAAACTGATATTAAAATTATCTGACAATAATATTAAAGCAGTCTTCGTAAAAATCATTCAACAAGGAATTACAAACATGCCTAAAACAAATGAAAAAATACAGTCTTAGCAAAGAAACAGAAGATATAAAAAAGAACCAAATGGAAATTGTTGAGTGGAAAAATACAATTAAATGAAAAATTCAATGTATGGGCTTAAAAACAATGGAAGAGAGAGAGGAAATAATTGAACTTGAAGACAGAGCAATAGAAATTATCCAATCTGAACAATGGAGAGAAAAATATATTGAAAATAATGAAGAGAGGTTCGGGGACCTGTGGGACTAGAGCAAAAGATCTAACATTCGGGCTTCCCTGGTGGCGCAGTGATTGAGAGTCCGCCTGCCGATGCAGGGGACACAGGTTCGTGCCCCGATCCGGGAAGGTCCCACATGCCACGGAGAGGCTAGGCCCGTGAGCCATGGCCACCGAGCCTGCGTGTCTGGAGCCTGTGCTCCGCAACGGGAGAGGCCACAACAGTGAGAGGCCCGCGTATCGGAAAAAAAAAAAAAGATCTAACATTCATGTCACTGGAATCCATGTCATGGAAGGAGAGGAGAATGCAGATGGGCCTGAAAACCTACAAAAAATAATTAATGGCCCCAAGTCCCCCAAATTCGACAAAAGACATCAACAAGCTGAGTAAATCCCAAATGGGGTAAACCCAGAAAAATCCACACCAAGACACATCTAGTCCAACTTCTGAAAACTAAAGACAAAGGAAAAAAATGTTAAAAGTAGCAAGAGAGGAATGACACATTAGTTATAGGAGACAACAACTCAAATGGCAGTGAGTTTCTCTTCAGAAACCATGGAAGCCAGAAGGAAGTAGCACAGTATTTTCAAGAGCTGAAAGAAAAGAACTGTCAACCCAGAGTTCTATATCCAGCAAAATTATCATGCAGGAATGAAGAGTAAAAGAAGACATTCTCAGATGAAGGAAAACTAAGAGAATTGGCTGCTAATAGGTCCACACTAAAAGAATGGCTAAAGGAAGCTCTTAAAATGTAAAAGAAGTGATAAAAAACAGATATATTGGAATATCAGGAAAGAAGAAAGGATGACTGAAAGAGTAAAAATATGGGTAGATACAATGGTCTTTCTTTTTCCTCTTAAATTTTCTAAATTATATCTGAGAGTTAAAGCAAAAATTATAACAATGTCTAATGTAGCTCTCAGTGTAGGTAGAGGAAATATTTAAGAAAGTTATACGATGAATGGGAGAATTTTGAGGAACATAAAAGGAGGTAGGTTTTCTACACTTTGCTCAAAATGGTGAAATGTTCACACCAGTTGATGATGATAGGTTATGTGTGTATATAGTACATTGAACTGAAGAAAAACGAAAACACAACATAAATCAAAATCTGTATAATGCAGCTGAAGCAGTGCTAAGAGTGAACTTTATAGCACTAACTGCTTACATTGGAAAAGAGAAAAAATCAAATCAATTATCTAAACTCTCACCACAAGAAATTAGAAAAAGAAGAGCAAACTAAACCCAAAAACAAACAGATGGAAAAAAATAATAAAATAAGCAGAAAACAATAAAATTGAAAATAGAAAAAAACAAGAGAGAAAAATAATGGAATAAAAATTTGGTTCTTTGAAAAGATCAATAAAATTGACTAACCTCTAGCAAGACTGATGATTAAAAGAGAAAAGACACAAATCACCCCATATCAGAAATGCAATATGGGATACTACCACAAACCCTGAACTAATCAAAAGGATGAAAAGAGAATACTATGAACAACTTTAAACTCATAAGTTTGACAACTTAGATGAAATGGACCAATTCCTAGCAAAGCACAGACTACAACAATACACACAATATGAAACAGATAATTTAATTAGCCCCAAAACTATCAAAGAAACTGAATTTGTTATTAAAAACTTCTCCCAAAAGAAGTCTCCAGGCCAAAATGGTTGTACTGGAGGATTCTACCAAACTTTTAAGAAAAATCAATACCAAATTCTATACCATTTCTTCCTGAAAATAGAAGATTCATACCCAACAAGGCCAATATTACCTTGATCCCAAAACCAGACAAAGAAAGCACAAAAAGAAAACTACAAATCAATATCCTTCATACTATAGAAACAAAATCTTTAACAAAATATTAGCAAAGAGAATTCAGCAATGTTTTTAAACATATAATTACCAAGTGGGGTTTATTCCAGGGAGGCAATTCTGGTTCAAAATTTGAACATCAATCAATAAAATTTATCACATTAACAGGCAAAAGGAGAAAAATCACGTAGTCACATCAATTGATACAGAAAAAGCATCTGGCAAAACTCAATACCCATTCATGATAACAACTCTCAGACAACTAAAAATAGAGGGGAATGTCCTCAACTTGATAAGGAACATCTACCAAAATGCTATAGCTAACATCATACTTGATGGTAAAATACTGAATGCTTCCCTCCTGTGATAAGAAACAAGGCAAGGATGCCCACTGTCTCCATTCTTACTCAACATAGCACTGGAAGTTCTAGCCTGCACAATAAGACAAAGAAAGAAAATAACAAGTATGTCAATCAGAAAGGAAGAAATAAAACTGTCCCTATTTGCAAGTGACCCTATGGTTGACATAGAAAACGCCATGGAACCTAAAAAAAATACAGAAACAAACTTCTACAACTAATAAGTGAGTTTGTCAAGGTCTCAGGATAAAAACTCAACATACAAAAAATCCAATTGCATTTCTATGAACAATTAATGAGCATATGGACACAGAAACTAAAAATATAGTACTGCTTACAATCACTCAGAAAATGAAACACCTAGGAATAAATCTAACAAAACATGTATAGGACTTATACGTTGAAAACTACAAAATATGCATGAAAGAAACCAAAGAAGATCTAGATAAATGGACAGTCACAGTGTGTCCATAGATTGGAAGACTCAACATGGTAAAGAGGTCAGTTCTCTCCAAACTGAAATACAGATTTAATGCAATTCCTATCAAAATACCAGCAAGATATTTTTGTAGATATATAAAAGATTACCTTAAAATCCATATGGGAAGGCCAAGGAACTGGAATAGCTAAAATAATTTTGAAAAAGAAGAATATAGTGGGAGGACTCACTCTACATGATTTTAAACTTATATATGAACAGTAATCAAGACTGGTGCTGGTGGAGGAATAGACACATAGATCAATGGAACAGAATAGAGACCCCAGAACTAGACCCACGAATACATCCCAGTGATTTTTGACAAAGATGCAAAAGCAGTTCAACCCTGAGGAGCTAAGGGTTCATGTCCCACATCAGACACCCCAACTGTTGGGACCTGCACTGGAGACACAAGCCCCCAAAATGTCCAGCTTTGAAAACCAATGGGGCTGACACTCAGTAGGCCTAAAATGCCATGGAGAATGGAAAGCCTGCTCTTAAAAGGCTTGTACATAGACTTACTAGAAACTAGAAAACTTTTAAAATAAAACACAGGAGATAATCTGCAATATTTAAGGCTTGGTGAAGAGTTCTTAGACACAACAGCAAAAGCACAGTTGATTACATTAAAAAAATGGATAATTTGGAATTCATCAAAATTAAAATCTTTTGCTCTACAAAGGTCCCTGTAAAGAGGATTACAAGACAAATTACATTGTGGAGAAAAATATTTGCAAACCACATATCTAACAAAGAATTTCTATTTAGAATATACAAAGAAGTCTTAAAACTCAATAGTGAAACTCAAACAATCCATTTAGAAACTGGGCAAAAACATGAGACATTTCACTGAAGAAGATATGTGGATGGCAAATAAGCACATGAAAAGATGTTCAACATCAATAAGAATTAGGAATTACAAACTAAGGACATGATGAGAGATATCACTCCACATCTATTAGAATGGCTAAGATAAAAATTAGTGACAATACTAAATGCTGAAGAGGATGAAAATAAACTAAATCCCATACATTGCTGGTAGGAATGTGTAATGGTACAGCCACTCTGGAAAATAGTATGGTGGCTTCTTGAAAAGCTCAACATATACTTACAATCCAACTCATCGATTGCATCTCAGAGAAATGAAAACTTGTCCACACAAAAACCTGTGCATTATTATCCACAGCAGCATTATTTGTAATAGCCAAAAACTTCAAACAACCAAAATGACCCTAAATAGGTAGGTGGTTTAACAAACGTATATTTATACCATTAAATACTACTCGGGCATCAAAAGAAACAAATTCTTGATAGATGCATGGATGAATTTCTAGGGAATTATGTTGATAAATCCAATACCAAAGGTCTCATGGTATGTGATTCCATTTATATAACATTCTCAAAAGGACAAAATTACAGAGTTGGGGAGTAGATAAGTGACTGCCATGGGTTAGGGATAGTGGGGTAAATGAAGGAGGGTGTGACTCTAAAGAGGTAGCATGAAGATCTTTGTGGTGACGGAAGAGTTCTGTGTCTTGATTACGGCGGTGGTTACACAAACCTACATGTGATAAAATAGCATAGAACTATATGCATGCATCGTACCAATGTCAGTTTCCTGGATTTCATATTGTACTATATTTACGTAAGATATAGTCACTGGATGGAGGGCACATGGAACCTCTCTGGACTCTGTTTTTCTTATACAATTTTTATTGAGATATGATTAATATACCATAGTATTCACCCTTTAAAGTGTGCAATTCAGTATTTTTAGTATATTCAGAATGTTGCATAAATATCATCACTATCTAATTCCAGAACATTTTCATCACCCCATAAGGAAACTCAGTACCCATTAGCAGTCACTCCCCATTTCCTCCCAAATTCCCAGGGCCTGGAAATCACTAATCTACTTTCTGTCTCTATGGATTTGCCTATTCTGGACATTTCATATAAATGGAATCATATCATTTGTGGTCCTCTTGACTGGCTTATTTCACTTAGCATGATATTTTCAAGGTTCATCCATGTTGCAGCATGTATCAGTACTTCATTCCTTTTTATGACTGAATAACATTCCCTTGTATGAATATATCACATTTTTTTCTATCCATTCATCAGTTGATGGACATATAGGCTGTTTCCACATTTTGGCTATTATAAATAATGCTGCTATGAACATTTATGTACAAGGTTTTGTGTGAACATATGTTTCCAATTTCCTTGGATATCTACGCTAGGAGTAGAATTGTTGGGTTGTACGGTAACTTATACTTAACATTTTGAGGAATGGCTAGACTGTTTTCCGAAAAGGCTGCACCATTTTACATTCCCATTAGCAAAGTATGAGGGCTTGAATTTTTCCATATCCTCTTCAATATTTGTTATCTGAATTTTTGATTCTAGTCATCCTAGTGGGTGTGAATTGGTATCTCATTGTTTTGATTTGCATTTCACTAATGACTAATGATGTAGAGCATCTTTTCATGTCTTATTGGTCATCTGTATATCATCTTTGCAGAAATGGATATTCAAATTCTTTGCCCATCTTAAAATTGTGTTTTCTTTTTATAGTTAACTTTTAAATGTTCTTTATAGACTCTGGATGTTAGTCTCTTATCAGATATATGATTTACAAATATTTTCTCCTATTCTGTGGGTTGTCTTTTCACTTTCTTGATAGTGTCCTTTGAGGCACAGAAGTCTTTATTTGGATCAAGTCTAATTTATGCTTTTTTGTTGTTGCTTTCCCTTTTGGTGTCATATGTAAGAAACCACGGTCTAATTGAAGTTCAAGAAGTTTTACACCTATGTTTTCTTCTAAGAGTTTTATTATTTTAGCTCTTAAATGTAGGTCTTTGATCCATTTTGAGGTATTTTTTTGTATATGGTATGAGGTAGAGGTCGAAATTTATTCTTTTGCAAGTGGATATCCATTTGTGCCAGAACCATTTGTTGAAAAGGCCATTCTTTTTCCCTGTTGAATGGTTTTGATGCCTTCATTGAAAATTAATTAAACATAAATTTATGGGTTTATTTCTAGACTCTCTATTCTTTTCTGTTCATCTACATGTCTATCTTTATGCCAGTACCACAGAGACTTGATTTAATGTAGCTTTGTAGCAAGTTTTGAAATTAGGAAGTTTCAAAGAACCAACTTTGTTCTTTTTCAAGATTGTCAGGGTTCTTCAGAGAAACAGAATTAACAGGATATAGATATAGATATAGATATAGATATAGATATAGATATAGATATACATATTGGCTCATATGACTATAGAGGTTAGGAAGTCCCACAATCTGCCATCTGCAAGCTGGAGACCCAGGAAAGCTGGTGGTATAGTCCAAAGGTCTGAGAGCTGGAGAGCCAATGGTGTCCTTTCTAGTCCAATCTAAAAGACTGAGAACCAGGAACACTGAAGGTAGGAGGAAATCGATGTTCCAGCTGAGCAGTCAAGCAGAAAGTGAATTTGGCCATCCTTTGACTTTTTGTTCTATTCAGGAACTCAACAGATTGGATAATGCCTGCCCACATTGGAGAGAGCTGTCTGCTTTATTCAGTCCATCATTTCAAATGCTAATCTCTTCCAGAAACACCTTCACAGACACACCCAGAAATAATGTTAACCAGCTATCTGGGCATCCTATGGTCCACTTAAGTTGACACATAACGTTAACCACCATGATTGTTTTAGCTGTTCTTGGCCCTCATATTTTCATTTGAATTTTAGTATCAGTCTGTCAACTTCTGCAAAAAAGGCAGTTGGGATTTTGTTAGGGACTGTATTGAATCTGTAGATCAATTTGATAAGTATTGGCATCTTAACAATATTAAGTCTTCCCATCCATGAACATGGGATGTCTTTCCATTTATTTAGGACTTAATTTCATTCAATATTTTGTAGTGTTCAACCTTACACATCTTTTGTTAAATTGATTCCTAAATATCTTATTCTTTTTGATGTTATTGTGAACAGTACCATTTTCTTAATTCTATTTTTAATTTTTACTCCAAGTGCATAGAAACAAAATTTTTATATTGATCTTGTATACTACAACTGTGCTGAACTTGATTATTAGCTCTAATAGCTTGTGTGTGTGTGTGTGTGTGTGTGTGTGTGTGTGTGTGTGTGTATGTGTGTGTTCCTTAGGATTTTCTTGAGTCAGTTTCAGTAGTTTGTGCCTTTGTAGGAATTTGTCCAATTTGTCATCTAGGTTTTCTAATTTGGTATAATACAATTGCCCATAGTATTACCATATAATCATTTTTATTTCTGTAAGGTTGGTAGTAATGTACACTCTTTCATTCCCAATTTTAGTAATTTGAGATTTCCAACTTTTTTTCTTGGTCAGTCTAGCTAAAGTTTGGACAATTTTATTGATCTTCTCAAAGAACCAATTTTTGGTTCCTTTTATTTTCTCTGTCATTTTTCTACTCTCTATTTTATTTATTTCTACTCTAGTGTTTATTATTTCCTTCTTTCCACTTACTTTGGATTTAGTTTTATCCCTTTTTCTGGTTTCTTAAGTTGGAAGTTTAGGTTATTGATTTGAAATCACTATTTTTATATAAAACCATCTTCATTTATAAATTTTTCCTTAAGCTGCACCTCATAAGTTTTGGTATGTTGTGTTTTTGTTTTTATTTATCTCAAAATATTTTCTAGTTTACCGTGTAATTTTTCTTTTGACTTTTTGGTTATTTAGGAGTGTGCTGTTTAATTTTCATATATTTGAGATATCATCAAACTTCTTTCTGCTATTTATTTCTAATTTCATTTTATCATGGTTGGAGAATATAATTTGCATGATCTAAATTTTTCTAAATTTCTTGAGACTTCTTCTATGACTCAACATAGAGCCTATGTTGAGAATGTTTCATAGACATGAGCAGAATGTGTATTTTGCTGTTGTTGGGCAGAGTGTTCTATAGATATCTTTAGGTCTAGTTGCTTTATAGTGTTGTCTTCTATCTCCATGTTGATCTCCTGTCTTGTTCTATCCATTATGGAAAGTAAGGTATTGAAGTTTCCAACTATTATTTTTCCCTTCAATTCTGTCAGTTTTTGATTCATATGTTCTGGGGTTCTCCTTTTAGGTGCATATATTTTTATCGTTGTTATATTCTCTTGATGGGTTGACACTCATTTATCATTATAAAATAGTCTTCATCTCTAGTAACAAGTTTTGTCTGTTTTGTCTTATATTAGTATAGCCATTCCAGCTCTCTTTTGGTTATTGTTTGCATGGTATATCTTTCTCCATTCTTTTACTTTCAATCCATTTTTGTCTGATTCTAAAGTTTGTCTCTTGTATATAGCATATATAGCTGGATCCTGTTTTTTTTTTTTAAATCCATTTTGCCAATCTCTCCCTTTTAATCAGAGTATATAATCCATTTGTTTTAATGTAATTACTGACATGGTAGGATTCATATCTGCCATCGTGTCACTTTTTCATATATATATATATATATATATATATATATATATATATATATATATATATATATAATGTCTTTTTGTTCCTTTATTCCTCCATTGCTGGCTTTTTTTGTGTTAAATAGGTATTTTCTGGTGTATCATTTTAATCCTCTTTTTGGTCTTTTTTTACTATATATATTTTTAGTTATTTTCTTATTGGTTGCCCTGGGGATTATAATAAACATCTTAGTTATAACAATCAAGTTCAGATTAATACAACTTAATTTCAGTAGTATACAAAATCTTTGCTTCTATATAATTCCATTCCCTCCTTCCTCCTTTATGCTTTTATTGTCATACAAGTTACACTATTATATATTGTATACCCATCAACACAGATTTATAATTATTGTTTTTTTGCAGTTGTCTTTTAAGTCAGATGGGAGAGAAGAAACATTGCAAACAAAAAATACTGGTGTTCCTTATTTCTTCATGTGGATTCAAGTTACTGTCTAGTGCCCTTTCATCAACATCTGTATTATTCTCTTTAGTATTTCTTACAGGGCATGTCTGGTAAAGATAGATTTTCTCAGTTTTTGTGTATCTGAAAATATTTAAATTTTTACTTCATTTTTTGAGGGATTGTTTTGTTGGATATAGAATTCTTGGTTGGCAACATTTTTCTTTCAGCACTTTGTATATGTTATCCGACTTCCTTTTGGCCTCCATTATTTCTAATGAGACATCAGCTCTTAATTTTATTGAGAATTCCTTTTATGTGATGAGTCACTTCTCTCTTGATGCTTTTGAGATTCTGTCTTTGGCTTTGGTTTTTGACTGATTACAAAGTGTCTTGGTGTGGATGCCTTTGAGTTTATCCTACTTGAATTCATTAAGCTTCTTGGATGTGTAGATTATTGTTTCTCCTCAAATTTGAGAAGTTTTCAGCCATTATTTCTTCAAATATTCTTTCTGCCCCTTTCTCTCTCAATTGTCTTTCTGGGACTCCTATCATGAATATGTTGATATGCTTGCTGGTTTCCCACAGAACTCTGAGGCTCTGTTCACTTTTCATTATTCTTTTTTCTTTCTCTTCTTCAGACTGAATAATCTTAATTCACCTATCTTCAGCTTTGCTGATTTCTTCTTCTACGTGCTTAAATCTGATGTTGACCCCCTAGTAAATATTTCATTTCAGTTATTATAACATATATTTGGTCCTTGTATATAATGTATCTATTTTTATATTCTCTATGTGGTGAGACATCGTCATTATATTTTTCTCTAATTATTTAGACTTCATTTCCCTTAGTTCTTTGGACATATTATAAAAGGCTTTGTCTAGTAAGTGCAATGTCTGGGCTTCCTCAGGGACAGTTTCTATGAACTGCTTTTTTTCCTGTTTATAGACCATACTTGTTTCTTTGCATGTTTCATTTTTTTTGTTGCTCAAAACTGAACATTTTAAATAATATGATATGGCAACTATGAAAAATCAGACTCTCCCTTGTCATCAGGGTTTGTTGCTGTTGCTGTTCACTTGTTTAGTGAGTTTTCTGGAACTAATTCCAGAAAGTATGTATTCTTTGACATGTGTGGCCAGTGAAGTTTCTGCTTGTTTAGTGGTCAGATAATGATTAAACAGAAAGTTTCTTAAATGCCTGGAACTAATAAATTTCCCAGTCTTTGCCACAAGGTTGGGGGCACATCTTCAACATTCAGCCAGGCGGTTTACAACTCAACCTTATCCTTCACTTCCTGCTTGTGCAGAGCTTCAAAGTCAGCCAGAAGTGAATGTTTAGGACCTTCTCAATTATTTCAGTAACAGGTGCAAAGCCTGTGTGTCCTTCTAGATTTACAAGAATATATGAGAGATCTTCCAAGACCCTTATGGGCATATCATTATTTAGCTTTTCCTTTTAAGTTTTTTGGTTAGCCTATCATTTGTTCCAGATCTTATCTACTACCTCAGATAGCCATGATATTAAACAATTAAATGATTTCCACTGATTTTTTTCAACAAATACTTCTGAGGAAAAAGCTGTTTGCACTGGGTGAACTCTTAGTCTGGTTAAATAATGACAAGCCTTGAAAGCGGTGTCTTCATGTGAACCACCAGATAGGTCAAACAATGACAATTCTCGGAGAATGAGGCTCCGACCCTATTCTTCCTTCTCCAGTGGTTGCCAGGTTGCTGGTTTTCACTGTGATTTCAGGCTGTTCATCTTCAAGGCTACTGTAGATCTGGGGAGCATGGGTAGGAATGAAGCAAGTTATAATACCAAAAACTTCACTGTTCTTACCAAGATTCAGTCTCTTTTCTTCAATTAACACTCCCTGGATTGCTGAAAACCTTTGGTTAATTTCCAGAGTTGTAAAAAAGTTGATCCTGACTGTTTTGACCAGTGTTTTTGTTGTTTCTATGGAGGAGTGGTTTTTTGGAAGTCCTTACTCTGCCATTCTTGCTAATGTCTCTGTACTGTCTTTGTAATGCGACTATATGATCATTTCAAAGTAAAAAGCTAAACAATTGTTAGGGGAAAGCTAGGAGGTAGGTAAAATACCAAATGACCAGTCACCTGGCTTAAGCAATCAGTCTATATGATAACCCTATAAAGTGGACATTCCTAGGCCCATTTAACAGCTGAAGAAACTGAAGATCAGAGAGGTTCAATGATTTGCCCAAGGTTACAGAGCTAGAAAAGACTGAGCTGGAAATTCCAATCTATATGGGACCAATTCTCAAGCTTCCTTTCTACTGCTTTGATTCATTCACTTATCTAACAAACATTTATAAAACATCTACTATGTTCCAGGCACTATTGTAGATGCTGGAGATACAGCAATAAACAAAACAAAACACTATCCCTCATGGAGCTGATACCTTAGTGAAGGGAGACAGACAAATAAATAAATGAATAAACAAACAATATGCCTGATAGTGATGAGTGCTATAAGGAAAATGAGGCAGGGCAATGGTCAGATAGTAATAGTGGTGATGGATGGTGCTATTTTAGCTTGGGTGAATAGGGAAAGCTTCTCTGAGAAGGTGACATCTAAGCAGGAATCTGAATAAAGTGAGGGAGCTGGACATAGGTAGCTCCACAGGTAGCTGGAGATAAAGCAACTCAAGCAGTCAGAGCAGTAAGTGCAAAGGCCCTTGGGTGGGAGTGTTCCTTGAGTGTTTGAGGAACAGCAAGGGCAGTTTCTGGAGCAGGGTGAATGGGGGGAGAGTAAGAGTTAAAGTCAGAGAGGTAAGGGGGGAGGTGGAAACCGATCACATGGGCAGTGGTTCTCACCAAAACTCATCTGGGGAGCTTTTTAAACTTCCCACACCCAGACTGCATCCCAGACCAATTAAGCCAGAACCTCTGGGGATGAGATTCAGGTATTGGTATTTTTTTTAAAAAAACTCCCTAGATGGCTCTGATGTGCAGCCAAGATTGAAAATCCATGATTTTGTGTCTATAAGTCACTATAAGACCTTTGGCATTTACTATGGCTGTTGAGAAGCCAAGGGATGGTTTTGAGCAGAGGCATGACAGGATGTGGTATATGTTTTAACAGGACCCTGCTGGCTTTTGTATTGAGAGTAGACTGAGGTGAGAAAGGGTGGAAGCAGGGAGATGAGTCAGGGGCTAGTGAAGTCATCCAGGTAAGAGATCATGGAGGCCAGGACTGTGTCATGGTAGAAATTCAAAATCTGAAGGTCAAAGAGAGGGAGGGACTGGCCCCGGTATTCATGGCCAGTCATCGGCAGCATGAGAACAACATCCAGGCCTCTTGCCTCCCTAGGCATTCTGCACAGCTCCTAGTCTGCCCACCTGGGAATCCTCAGAAGGTGAGGCCAGACATGGGGTCATTTTCCAGCTCCCTTGATGCAGGGAATGCAAGCGGGGCTGGCCCACAGTCTGACCAAGGAAGCAGCCTGGGCAAGGCCACTGGGAGCTGGCAGGTGGGCTGGAACCCATGGAGAATTCCCAGGGTTTTTGCCCTCTGATTCCCATGAACGTGATTGGAAAGAAATTGCCAGAAGGCACTGACTCAGGGTGGCCACCCCTCCCTGGTCAATGGCAAATATCATTTTAAGAAACACAAGGGCAGCTGGCTTTTGTGACCAGCTCAGGTCACTGCTGTAAGTGCTGAAGGCTGGACTAGGGAAGAGGACTGGGGAAGGGCTCAGTCACCTGGGCCTCAGGATATGGGAAGAGGTCAAGTCACCTATGAAATAACTCCCAGGCCAGAAGCAGCCAAGTCTCAGCCCATAACTGCCAGGGCTCCTTTCTAGTTCCTCAGCACAAAAGGGTATGAGATTTGAACTCCCACTGTGTGCCAGAGAGTTCACTCCCTCTTGGGCCAAACCCTTCAAAAGCACCCTGTCAGGTAAGGACTATTTTACCGCTGAGGAAACTGAGGCTTAGAGAGGCTAAGGTTCAAGGTCACACAGCTGGAACTTGGCAGGGCTGAGATTTAAATGGTAGTCAGTCTGATGCCCACACCTGTGCTCTGTTCCCTACACCATTATCACCTACCCTTAAGTTGCTTCGGGGCTACTCAAGAGCATATGCACACACCAATCACTAATAAAAGACTGACTAGGGGCTTGCCTGGTGGCGCAGTTGTTGAGAGTCCGCCTGCCGATGCAGGGGACACGGGTTCGTGCCCCGGTCTGGGAAGATCCCACATGCCGCGGAGCGGCTGGGCCCATGAGCCATAGCCACTGGGCCTGCGCGTCTGGAGCCTGTGCTCAGCAACGGGAGAGGCCACAACAGTGAGAGGCCCGCGTACAGCAAAAAAAAAAATAAATAAAAAATAAAAAAAATAAAGACTGACTAGGCAGCCATGGGAGAGGATGAAAAGAATGCCAGTGGGATTCCAGGGCAGAGGACATCAGGAAAGCCTGCCTGGAGGAAGTAACATGGGACAGCTGAAAGCCTTGGAGGCTGGGTAGGGTTTGGCTATGCAGAGAGAGTGGTGGAAAGGATAGGGTAAGTGTTAGGGTTTAGGGAACCGAGTGAGCAGAGAAGCCTGGAGATGGGCATAGATCAGGCAGGTCCACATATTGTTTCTGTATCTGTTTAACAACGCTAATATGGCCCTTGCTCTGTGCCAGGCACTGTTCCAAGGGCTTTACGTAGAGTGACTAATTTAATCCTCACAATAATCCTATGGGGCAGGAAACCAATCTTTGATGAGTTCAGGTTGACTAAGGCATAAGATTTATTAGTGGGAAAATGGAGTCAAAGCTGGAAAAGTGGATTCGAGCTTTATGTAGAAAGCCCTGTATGGCAGGCTGAGGAGTTTGTACTTCATTCAGCAGACGGTAGGGAGTCACTGAGGCTTTCTGAGCAAGTGTGCAATAGGATCCGAAGTGTACATTTGGAAGATTCATCTGAAACCCATCGAGGGGGCTGAGGCAGCCAGTCTGGGTAGGGGGAGCAGAAGACTTGACCCCAGGGAAGGCACAGAGAGAATGGGGAGGTGCTGATGTATAAGCGGCGTATCTAGGAGCCAGAATCAACAGGCTAGCAGGGATGAGGGAGAGGGAGAAGCCCCAGGGATGGGATTTTGCTCCAGCTGAACAGACCTAGGAGTCAGTAAGCTGGGTCTCAAGGCCAGAACTGTCAAGAGCCTACAGTATGGTCCTGGACACATCCCTACCCTCTCTGGGTCTCAGTTTCCTCATCCACACTGTGGGAGGGCTGAATATGTTTATCACTGATGGCTTAGCCAGGGCTGATGTCCTTTGCCTGTGGTTCTAGATGTCAGGGAAGTGTGTCAAACTGTTGTCCAAGATGGGGCCTCTCAAAAGAGAAGCTGCTGCTTATTTGGTGGTTAAGTGCTTGGGCTCCAAAGTGGGACCTCTTTGGATTCAATGCTCACTCAGTAAACTGCCCAGTAGCCCAGGCTCCTCTTCTGTAAACTGGGGCAATAAAAACAATCCCTGCCTCAGAGCGCTATAGCAAAGCTTCAGTGGGATAGTGCAGCAGACAAACTCAGCAGCCGCTTACTACGTACAGTGGCTTCTGTCCTCTTTCGCTCTCCTTCCTCTGGCTGGTGGGAGTAGAGGATATGAGAACCGGGTTCAGAGGCACTCAGGACAGGAACCCCGAGGAGCTGATGGATGACTTCCCAGTCCCGAGCCCCAGGGGCCCAGCACAGCACTTTTCAGTTTACAGGATTATTTTTCACCCCAATGAGCCTAGGAGGTAGAAATGGTGATGACCATTTTAGAGATGAGGCCTGGCTAGGATGTCAAAGAGGGAGAAACTAAGTGATGTATGACATGGGCAATTCTGTCAGTGCCCCAGAGCTGTGAAGGCCCCTGGAGAACCACCAGGAAACCCCTCGTGGTGCATCTGGGGAAACTAAGGTCCCACAGAATATCTTCTTGGCCATCCCCAGAGCCACTGGGGACGCTGGACCCTGGGCAAGAGCAGGTGGCACCAGGAGCCCAGGCCTGGCTTTCATTTGCCACTGGGCTGGGTGCCATTCAGCTTGCCCAGGCCATGATTTGGGCCCAAATTGGGGCGTTTGGTTCCTTTCTTTATGTCTCCTCTTGTAACTCCAGCTTAACATTCCCCAGATGGCCATTCCTGCCGGCTCCCTGCCCACTCCACCATTCAGACGGGAAAACAATCATTTTGCAGCCCCATTAATTAAAGACTAATTGCTGATTGGAAACACATTGACTGGGCCCTGAGTGGTTGTGGGCCCTCTGGCCCTGGTGAAGCCCTGGCCCTAACGAACCTCTGGACCCCCAGCAACTTGCTCGCTCACTGCGCAGCAGCAGAATTGGGCCTGGACTTAGGCTAATGAGGTGTCAGCTGACTATTAGAACCACATTGATGGGGGAGGCTGGCGACTGGACCAGATAGGAGCTGCCACATGCAGCAGCCATTAGCTCTGAAGTTGCTCCCCCGGGGGCCACGTCTGCCCCCAACCCCTTTCCAGCCACTTAGCAAGGGGCTCATCTTCCAGCAAGGCCTCTCTCTGAGAAGGCCAGTCTCCCCTGACCCATGGTCTCCAGACCCCCCCATTAAGCCACCAAACTCCTATTTGGTGCCAAGCCCTGGGGCTACAGAAATGAGTAATAATAGCTGTGTTTATTGAGCACTTACTGTAAGCTGAGCACTGTTCTAAGTGCTTTATGTGGACCCTCTCCTTTCTTTCTCACAAAAGCCAGGTTGATGCTATTATAATTCGTATTTTATAGAAGGAAAGTGAGGCATAGAGTGGCAAAGGGACTTAGTCAAGTGCCCACATCTACTACATGGCAGTTCCAGTGTTCAAAGCCAGGCAATCTGAGTCCAGAGCGCATGCTCTTAACCACTGCACCCTACCGGCCTTCGGTCCTGCCAGGGAGGAAGGCCGGTCTTGCAGGAGACTGCGAAGGAAGGGACTGTTATTGCAGGGTGCACAGGAAAGGACCATGGTGGAGGTGAGCCCAGAGAGTTCTGAGAATCCAGGGCAGGGGCGCCTAAACCAGCTATGGGAGGAGAGAAGTCAGGACAGGCTTCCAGGAGAAAGTGGCACCTGAACTGAGTCCTAAAGGATGTAAGGAGTGAGCTGGGCACTGAAAGGCGTGGAAGAGTGAAAGGACAGAGGCAGAAGCTGATGGGAAAGCAGACCCTTCAGGCTACAGGGAGTTGTTTGGAGAGTTCCCAGCAAATGAGTGGCTGTGAGCGTGGGGTGGGGGTGACACAGTCAGCTCTGACCCTTTGGAAGTTCACTCTGGCTGCGGCCGGAGAGTGGATGGGAAGAGAGAAAGAAAGTGAGCAGGGAGACTTAGGTGGAAGATTCCTGCCATGGTCCAGCTGAGAGGAATGGGGGTCTGGATAAAAGGCAAGGCAGTGGGGATGGAGACCTATTTAGGAGGTGGGATCAACAGGCTTGGAGAGTGTAAGCTGTGGGGGAGGAGGTGGAAGAGACTGCAATTCCCCTCCCATATCCCCTGGGCCACCTCCCTGTGGCCCAGAGGGCATGACAGACCAGGCCACTCCCCTGCTGAAAGCCTCCTCTGGCTCCCCAGCCCGCTGTCTCTCAACATGGACCTGGGGAAAATTCCAGCTCTTCCACTAGTTGTGCGGTTTGGGGCAAATGGCCCAACCTCTGAACCTCAATTCACTCATTTATAATGACTGCCTCTGTAGTCTCGGGTTCACAGGATTGCTGTGAGAACTAACTGAGCTACTGCAGGCATGTCCTTCACAGGGTGCCAGGCAGGGACTAGGATCTCCAGAGATGAAGGGTCAGCAAATGTTAGTTCCCATCCCCTCTTCCACTGCTCCCCTCCATCACCCCAAGACCCAGCTGTACTCAACCATTCAAGTGTCCCAGCACACAACACGGACACGGCCACCTCCTTGCCTCTGTTACTTGTGTTGCTAACTGTACCCTCCCTTCCGCTCCCATCTCCGTTCATCCAAAAGCCTGCCTATCCTTCCAGGCTCAAATGCAGCCTCTTCCTGGAAGCTTCCCCCGATTTCACTCTGGCCAGAAGAAATGCCCCTGTCCTCTACCATCCCAAAGCCCTTGATTTATGAGCAAAAATCCTGTCTGTGTCCCTGTCTTAAGTCCTGTGCTAGATGGGGTGGAGATAGAGAGAGGCCTGGGTGAATGAGCTGGAGGATAGATGAATACATAGCTAATGTTGGAGAGCTCATGTGGGTAGACAGCCACCTTGGCCCCCAGCCCTTCCCTAGGGCTCCCACTCTTCCCCAGGAGGCATTGGCTCAGATGCCCATTCAAGTGACAGGAAGCCATGGGGCAAGCAGTTTGTGGAATGGCAGCTGGAGCTCCAGCAGGGAGTGCTCAGGGCTGGGGTGAAATGGAGGCAACGTGCCCCATCTCCTGAATTTTTAGAGAGGAGCAGAAAATTGGGATCTTTACATAAAATCATCCCATTTTGCAATCTTGATGACTAATCTTAAACTTCCTAGAAATATTGTACAAGCTAAGCAAAACCTATATCTAGGCTGAGTTTGGCCTCTGGGCTGTACCCCATTGGGTACTCGACTCTGCCAGGCACTGCTGGACGTCGATTGACAAACAGACACAGGTCTCAGGGAGCTTAGGTTGCTGTGGGAGAGACCACGTCCACAGACCCTCAGAGGCCATGGCTTAGAGTGGTTATGAATGTGGGCCTCAAGTCTGACAGCTGTGAGTTCACGTCCTGGATCTGCCATGTACTAGCTGTGTGCCCCTCGGTAAGTTGCTCAACCTCTCTGAGACTCAGCTTTCATCTGTCAAGGAGGAAAAAGGTTAAAAATATCCATCTCCCAGGATTGTCATGCCTGCCAAATGAACTAATGGCTGGTGAGTCCTTTGTGAATCACGAGCTGTGCAGGTGTGTGTGGATGTTCCAAGGGGCTGGGATTAAAGGGCTGGGGCCATGCCTGGAATGGGGCTGAGCCTCTGATGTGCATCCAGATGTGCATGTGCATCTGGAAGCTGATGAAGAGCACTCTGGGTAAAAGAGGGCGAGAAGCCCCAGTTCAGATCCAAGTGGCAAGATACTGCCCACTGCCTCTTTCTGCCACCATACTGGCAGTGTGTAAGGATTTCCTGACCCGATGCTGGGACAGGCAGAGATCCAGAGAAAGGAAAGTACCCTCTTAAGGTGGGGCAAATCCTAGGAACCCAGAAAGTCCATCTCAACTCCTCAGCCACCATCCTACTACCAATAACAACCGGCACTTATGCAGCACTTACTCTGTGCCAGGCACTGCTGTGAACACTTTTACATACATGTGCTCATTTAATCTCCCCATGAGCCTGTGAGCTACATACCACGATTATCATCCCTAGCTTCCAGATGAGGACACTGAGGCACAGAGAGGTTAAGTAACTTACTCAAGTCAAACAGCAAGTAAACAGCAGAGCCAGGACCTGAAGCTGGGCTGTCTGACTCCTGAGTCTGTGCTACCCGATTAACCCCTGGATGAAACTTCCTCTGTGGAAAGACCTAGGATGGTTTCTGTTTTCCTGACTACATTTCGACAGACACAGTCCCCATCCGTGCTGTGGGGAAAGTGGAGTTGTCAGAGTGCTTTGATATGAATATCCCTTCCTGTCCTGATGGCAGCAGCCTCTGCCTGATCCCAGGCCCCCAGGAACACCATCATGCCAGGTCTCGGGGTCCTGGACTAGCGCGTGCTTACCTCTCTTACAATGGTCTTGAGGGAGAGGCTGCAAACCGGGTGGGAGTGACAAGGAGACAAGCTGCAGCAGAGAGGCAGGCGATCTCTGATGTGGGCTGCAGAACTGGGCCAACAGGTGTGCCCAACTTGGGCAGGGCAGGCTGAGGCCAGCTGGATCAGCAGAAGGGCCCAGAGGTTAGCCCGTGCTCCAGAACCTCACACACCCATCCCCACTCACAGACACATGCACACACCCAGCCCACTCCCATCGTGCATCAGGCACACGCATGCTCACATGTACTCACTCCCCGCCCCGCCGCAGTTTTACACACACACAGACATCGGTAAATACAAACAAGTCCAGACAGATACACACAGAAGCTCCTACAAACGCTGTCCTCCCCACACCTCGTTCGTCCAGTCGTATGTGTGAGAACACGGGCACACATATGTGTGAACAACCACAAACATGTGTGTACCTTTCGGGGAGGCTTGGGAGGGATTGTTCCAGCCCAGCCCACAGCACTCCTTGCTCAGATCTCTCCTTTAGTCTTTGAGGGATGAAGACACTTACTGAATGGAAAAATGCCTCCAGCAAATGCCACCCACTTGTCGGCAGCTCAGCCTCCTTTCCTGTCCTCTGCCATTCAGGACATGGGCTGGTGTGAAAGCGCCAAGTTTCTACTTGGAAACATGCAAGTGGGGGAGGGGATGAGGCAAAAGAACATTTTTTTTAAATGAAGATAAAATCTAAAGACAATGGCCGACCTTCAGAGCCTGTGTGAGCTTGGAGTGCTAGGGTGGAAACTGGGGAAATGTGGGACATGTCAGAGGAATCGCTGGGCTATGAGTCAGGTGTGTTGGCGCAAATACGAACTTCACCGCAAACTTGCTGTATAAGTTTGGGAAGTCGCTCATGTCTCTGAGTTTTGTTTTCCTATCAGCATAGGGGTTAAGAGCACAAACTCTGGAGCCAGGATGCTTCAGTTTAAATGCCAGCTCTGTCTGTTATCAACTGTGTGACCTTGCGCAAAGTTATTTGACCTCTCCTGTGCCTCGATTTCATCACATGTATAAGGGGGATGATAACAATATCTACCTCATAGGATGGTCGTGAGGGTCAAATGATGCTCGTAAAGCTCTGAGAATAAGTGCCTGCTTTATAGTAAGCAACATGCAAGCTGCAGCTATTGCTACTGTTGTTGTAAAACGGGGATGCAAACATCTACTGCACAGCATTGTGGGAGGACTGTGTAAGACAGTCGCTTAGCAAGGGCTCCATAAGCTCTAGGATGAGTCTATATGTTCAGCCTGCACCTGGCGCAGTATTACTGGCTGATTTGAGGGCTGGGGTGGGGCTAGATGCTTGGCCTGAGCAGAAAGGACTCCATGCACATCTTAGGGCTCCCCCTGCCCCTGCATGTGTTCGGTGGCCAGCTCACGTCTGTCTGACCTTTCTGTGGCCACCCCTTTGCTTGCCAGCTATGATGACACCTCCACGGCCCCTGCCTACCCGCGCAGATTTTTAGAGCACACAAAACCCATCATCCTAGCTCCTCTGCCACTTGATCGGTTTGCGCTTGCCGGGATCACTGCGGTAGCCTCCTGACTGGTTCCCTGCCTATGCCCCTGCCCCCTCCAGACTCCCCCACTAAGGAGCCCATGAAGATCCCCTTACAACATAGCTTGAGATCCTCCCAAGGCTCCCCATCGCACTCAGAGTAAAAGTTATCTTCCCTACACTGGCCTCCAAACCTTCTGCAATCCTATCCTCGGCATCTCCAGCCCCTCGTCCACTGGACTTCAGCCACACCGGTCTCCTGGCTGTTCCCGAACCATGCCAGGCACACTCCCACCTCACAGCCTTTGCACTGACTGTTCCCTCTGTCCAAAACGATCTTCTCCCAGATAGCTGGATGGCTAATTCTCTTACCTCCTTGAAGTCTTTGCTCAAATCTCACCTTCTAGATGAGGCCTACCATGACCACCTTAAGTAATTCTGCACCCTGCCCCTCACTCTAGCATCCCCAATCCTTAGTACTTTTCTACTTTGATTTTTCCAAAATGTGTACCAGCTTATAACATGCCATATAATTTACTTATTATATTAGTGCTTGTTGTTCATCTCTTCCTGCTCCACTGTTAGCTCTTTGAGGGAACTTCGTTGTGTTCACTGATATATCCCAAGTGTCTAAAACTCTACCTGGCGTGCAGTAGGACCACAATGAACTTCCTTGAATGAACACAGCTTTTTCAAGCTCCCTTGGCTGCAGTGAGGACGTGGGCCACATGGGTGAACCTAGAGGCAGGAGAGAAGTGAAGAGGCTGCCAGAGTCCTGCCTGGGGCCTGACACAGAGCAGTGGCAGAGAGGGCCGCGTCGAGAAGGTGGGACCCATGTGGGCAGGAACCTGGTCCCGTTTGCTCATGGCTGGCTTCCTGAGGCCGGGCATGGAGCCTAGCAGAGTCCAGGCTCCATGACTGTTTGTCGAGTGAGCCGTTAAATGCACGAGCCATTGCAACATCTGCCAACTTGATTGGATGTGGGGGAAGAGGAATCATCCAAAGAAACCCCCCTTAGCTTGAGCCTGGGTAACCGAGAAAGTAAGTGGAAATGTTCCCAAGTGCTGGAATCAGACACCCAGAGCAGATTTCACACATCACAGCTTCAGACATCAGCCCAAACATCTCTTCCTCTTGAACATCTTTCCTGCTCCCCCAGATTAAACCAGGTCTGCCTGATTGACTCTCCCACAAGCCCATGAAGTTGGCCTTCTGACTGCTGACCTCACTTGGATTTACTGTATCTCCAGGGCCTAAAAGAGTGTCGCAGGACTCAGGCAAGCCCTCCGATTGGCCCTCCATGCTCCATGCTTCCTCTCCTCCTATTCCTCTTTCTCCTCTTTCTCTTCCTCTTTCCCCTCCTTCTTTTTTTTTCCTCCTTTCCTCCTGCTTCTCCCCTCTCCCCTCCTCCCCCTCCCACTCCTTCTCTTCCCACTGCTTCTCCTCTACCTCCTCCCACTCTGGTCATCAGAAGCCGAGTATTCAGGGAACTTCAGTTGATGGTTTGGATTAAACTGCAGGAACTGCAGGATGACCTGACCTACAGGGCAGGGGTGGAGTGGGAAGTGGGACAACTTATACAAGAATTTGGCCCCAATTCACCTGAAATTGGATACTCCCGGATCTGAGCTACAGGCACTGGGAACTGGGTTTGGGGTTTACGAACCTCACGCCACACAGGTCACAGCCTCCCAACAGACACATACACCTAGTAACACACAGCGTATCCCCCACTACACACCAGCACCGTGACACCCAAGTCTCCAAGAGCCAAGTGTGAGGCAACCCCCCACAGCACTGCCACCTAGTGAGATAACACACCCATCAGAGCACCCACCGGACCCCAGACCACTGGCCCAGCACGCATCTGAGCCACAGCATGAGCACACACAGGACATAACGATACCTGACACACACACCACACCCACAGCGTGACAGCCCTCCAACCTCTGGCACACAACACACGGAGTAAGTGCTTGGCGCTTGTACAGCACAGTGACAAACGAACAAACACGCCTGTGGCACCCAGCACTTTCTGACACAGTGACACGATACATACATTACCACCACCCCCGCTCATCTCACACACACACACACACACACTGAAAAGAGAAAAAGAGCTTTTCTCCCCTCGCCCTCCCTCCCTCCCCATGTCTTGGCCACTGGGCCATGTCAGGCCTGCCTTAGGACCCTGGCTCCAGAACACAGGAGAGCTGGTGGGCCCCATTTCCTAGAAGGCTGCGGATTTGGCCTCAGCTGATCAAACACAGGCTAGGAGGTCCACATGTGAACTCTGGCTCCAGGGGCGGCTGGTAGTGGTCCGCACCAATGAACGGCAGTCAGCAGCTGACTGCCGTGGGACACTCACAGGGAGGGACCAACTGGACTGAGCTTTGATGTTGGGGGCCAGGCAGGAACCAAGCTGACTTGGGGTGAGGGGGCGTCCCGCGTTCAGGCTGCTTGTGGTGGGAGGAGCGCAAGGATGCCTCTGCAGCAGCAGGGGCCTGAGACAGAAGCTGAGTCAGGAGGTGAGAGGAGATGCTATGGTGGAAAGACAGGAAGACTGGTGGAGGGGAGACGGGTTGGAAGGAGAGCCTCCATGCCCCTCTAGCCCGCCCTCAGGGAAGTGACAGGCAGGGGCTGGGAAACGAGGCAGGAGGAGCCAGAGCCAGAGGCTCATACAGGGGCTTGGAAATGAGGCTTTCAGAGAAGAGCAAGAGGCTGAGCGTGGGGTACACAGGGAACAAAGGATAGAGAAATGTAGAAATGTACTTGGAGGCTGTGTCATCAGACTGGGGCATGTGTCAGGCATGGGCACCCTTGCTGCCCAGAAGTGGGAGTGGAGAATTAGACATTGGTCGGGAAGAAGAGGACCCACTGATGAGAGCGGAAAGTGTGAAGGAGTCGGCCACTATGGAGAGAAAGAAGAGTGAGCTGTTGATGAGGGAAGCCGGGGGAAGTACACATGGGAGAAAGGAGACCATGGTGAGGGCTGTCATGCCACCAACACTGGGTTCACAGTCATGCAGGCAGAGGGTACCGCAAAGGACTGCACCCCATCAGAGCTCCCAACACAGCCAAAAAGCCTTACTCTGACTCTAGGCCACTCCGAAAGGCCTGGCCCATGGTTTCCTGTGGCAGGTGGGGAAGGACTGGCAATTTCAGATACTGGTCAAGTTCTGGCCTCAGTAGAGCCAGAGGGTGGGAGGAAGGAATGGAGGGAGGCCTTTGGCTTTTTGGGATTGTCATCTGGCTCAAGACGTCCCCAGGCAGTTGACTCAAACCCCATAATTGACATATTTACCTGTGACTTATGCCAAGGGACATAAATGAACGCCCCCTGTCCCACTTTACCCAAGCTGAACACGGATGGTCTCATGACTAGATTCCAATTTTATGTCCCCAGCCACCCCTGAGCCCCTGAATACTTTGGCCCTGGTATCCCCAAGGGGAAAAAAACCTGTGAGTTGGGCACTAACCCAGTCTCTAGGGACTAATCCTCTCCTCTTGCCATCCCAGACTAAGCTAATAAGCCCCCCATGTATCCAACACTTTGCATTTCCCAGAGCATGATCTCATCTGAGTCTCATTAAAACCCTGCGAGGCCAGCAGAGCAGGAATTATTACCTCTATTTTCAGATGAGGAAACTGAGGCCCAGAGAGGCTAAGCAATGATCAAAGTCACACCACTAGCAAGTCCTCTGACTCCAAACCTAGCACCCAGGCTGGAAGGGGTGCCTGCCCCTTTAACCTTCTGCAGACTTTCCCAGTCTCATGGGGAATGTGAGGAAGAGGCTCAGATGGCAAAGCTAGATGAGAAGGGTCTGTGCTCAGGGAGCCTGGAAATGGATTAGGCCATGCCTACTCTCTCCCCTTCGAAAAGGGATGAGGGAACAGGCAAGGAAAACAAATGCTTCTTGAACATCCACTAGGTGCCAAGTAGAATATTAGGTACCTTACATACATTATCTCATTTAATCCTTATAAAACTCTGGGAGGTAGGTCCTCATTTTACAGTGAGGCTCAGAGAGTGGCACCACTAGGTCTAAAGTCACACAGTGATTAAGTAATGAAGTTATGACTTGGCCCTTGTTCTGATTCTAAAGCCCATGCTATTTGGGCAACATTCTGTGCCCTCTTACCCTGGCATTGACCATTGCCTTGGTACCCATCCAGTTGCTACAGGAAGCTTATCCCTGATGGGCTTCAGTGAACTGCCTTCAGAAATCAGGGAACTGAGAGGAGGGAGGGGAAAGGAAAACTGTGGGGGACGTAAGAGCTCCAAGAGTCTGTGGGAGAAAGCAGATTCCTCCTGGGAACTGTGAGCATTGTCCCTCCCTCTTTCCTTCCTCTCCCTCCTTCTTACCACAGCCTGGCTGGGGTATGGGAACCACGGTCCTGAAGGGCGGCCTCTTGGCAGTCGCAGGCTGAAGGCAGTGCCACAGAGGCCCACATCCTGGGTCACCTCCCACTCAGAACCACAAGGAATCTGGACGAGAATGCCAACATTTCTGTAAACCACCAGATTACATTGCTTCTTCCTTTCCCAAACCTCCTCTTCTCATCTCCTAATCATTCGCTTCAGAGATGGAACTCCAGGGTTCAATAGACAAATCCACCTCCATTCCCTGCCTAGTAAGCCAAAGAATCAGACTCTTGAAGTTGGCCTGACCTACAGAGACCCCTTCTGCCCCGCCTTTAGGCATGATTCGTGTATACCAATGGGGGGGTCTCTCTCTTGTTTTGCACTATCTCAAAGCTAGGACATTCTATAGGCTTCCTTGGGTAAATTTTCAGCATGGCATTCCTCACTGTTAGGATGTTCTTCATAATACCTAACTTTAGCCCATGATGCCAAGTCCTTGCTGTTTTGAATTTAGTGGAAATGGGGAAAGTCACTGCCTGAATTATGACTCTCCCAACGACAAACGAGACTGGGAGACCCAGCTACTCTTCTTGAAACCAACGGCTGTACAGCATCTTTACTGGTTGGCCCAATTTTCAAATTCTCCAGAATTTCAATGGAAAATAAGCTAGAGCTAAGATGGAGGGTATTGGAAGAAAAGTCCAGAATAATGTAAAAAACATTAGACCTTGTGAGTAGACCTATTGGACTCTTGGCTATCATAAATGTCATCACCGTCATCATTGTCAGTTGCTCCAGTCTTCATCACCATCACCATCACCGCTGCCACCACCATCTCCACCCCCATTGCCACGTTTATTGCTATCACAGCCATCAACATCACCATCCTCACCATCACCTCCACTACCACCTTCACCACCACTGCTTCCACCATTAGTCTCAACATCACTAACTCCTCCATCAATCACCGCCATCACCACCTCTAATATCACAAGCACCACATCTACCATCATCACCACCTTCCCCACCATTATCACTACCTCCACATTACTATCTCCACTTCCATCATCATCACTAACATTACCACTTCAACCATCATCACCCTCATCCTCTTCCTCGTCACCATTTCTATCTCTAACAACCATCACCACCTTCATCATTATCACTACCTCAATCACCATTACCAAGTCCATTAACACCATTGCCATTACCACATGTGCCATCACCATCATCACCTCTATCATCACCACCTCTATTGTCCTTCTCACCTTTACCTTCATCACTGCCATCACCGTCAACGCTATTATTGTTAACACCTTCCTTGCCACCATTCACACTGTCACTATATTCATTGGCAGTAATATTATGATCACCACCACCACCATTTTTATCATTAATGAAATATATTGTTGTGGTTCATGCCTTCAAGGACCCATAGACAATTAGTAGGTACTCAGGCAGAAAGTAAAGAGCATAAGGACAGAGAACAGAAGTGTGGGAATTTTGAAGTCCCCAGATGTCCATCTGAACTGCGGCCAGAGAAGTGTCCCCATTCAGGGGTGAAGCTCTGTCTTGGAGAGTGAGGGAAGCAGGACAGGACTTCAGACCTACAGTAGCAGATGGTAAGGGCAGCCAGCCACCACCTCCCAGAGTACATGGAAAGTCAGCCCCAGCTGAGCCTCAGAAATGACCAGGGCCAGGCCAGGCAAGATGGTGCCCTGAGAGACAGAAGCCAAAGGACAGGGCATAGGGGTAGGCTAAAAATGCCATGGAAGGGCGCTAGGGAGATATAGAGTGGTTGGCTCTTAGACTCAGTCCCTGGTTGAGGAGCATTTCTTCAACATATCCAGATGTCCCTGGATCACCCTGGAGTTTTGGTCACCTTCCATGTTCTCAGTCACTGGAGCATGGAACGGCCCTAGGACCAGCCTCTGTGATTCACTGAGAGGCTGCAACACCCAGCCTAAAGGAGATTCCACTAGACCCAAGGAGAGGGAGGAGGTGGCTTTCCCAGTGCCATTGCTTTCCTCTTCCCTCCCCTCCCTTCCAGAGCCTCCTGTTCTCTCCCTTCTTCTAATACCCCCTCCTCTCTCAACCCCTTCTCCCACTACTGCCTGCACACCTGGCACCATTCCCAGTCTCCCCTCCAGCCTGCCTCCCAGCATCTGCTCCTTAGTTCCCTGCTGTTTCTTCTCCATCTTCCCAGCTTTCTCTTATCCTCTGCTGGACAGGCAGGGCTTTGAAATGCATTGGGTGAGGACCACATAGCATCCTGGAAGAGACTGTTTCTTAAGCTAACAGGCTGCCCTGTTGAGGGCTGTTTCTTGAATCTCTGGATAAACTGTCCTTTGCCCACTTTCATGCCATGAATCCTGATGCTGAGAGGGGAAGAGGCTTCTTAAGTCATCAGCTCCATGCACCCAAGTCTAGGCTTCTCTCTGTGCATGTGGCCTTTGTTCCTGCTTCCTTCCAGGGGGACATCCCCAGGGTCTGCCCAACACCTCCAGCCTCTCCTATCGGGTCTTCCTTCACACACTCGGCCCCACACTGGCACGTACATGCACATACTCACGCTCCCCAAACAGCAAAGGTGACCCTGACAGCCAAGCTCTCCACATACCAATTAGCATCATCATCATCTTGTACACTCACCATGGGCTAGGTCATGTACTAGGACTTTCATCTACTTTCACACATTTCCTGCTACGTCCCTGTGAGTTGGGCATTTGTACCCCCTCTTTCTACAGAGGAAACTGGGACTTAGATAAATTCGGGGACCCATGTACCACCATACAAAAAGTGTAGAGCTGGGATTCCAACCCAGGTCTGTCTGACTTCGGAGTTTGTGCCTTGAACTCCAAACTACCGCACTCTCCTGCCTGCATCCGCACCTGTGTAGACATACACAACAGCACGCCATATCCTCTTGCTCACATGTTAAACACATGTGGTACACATGCTCATAGAGCACACACTCCATACCCAAAGTGCACACATTTCATACGCTATACACACACACACAGAACCCACCCCCAGGAAGAACACACCTGTTCAACCTACTCATTTGATAAACACTGATTGAATACCTACTGTGTGCCCACCCAAGTAGCTCTGCCCAACATCAAGCACTGCACTCACCCGAGAGAGGAAGAAAATGAGCAGTCCTGAGCGCCTACCATATGCCAGACCCCGTGTCAAAGGGAGTCCATGGTGTCAAAGGAACATGCATGAGCCCGCATATACCTGTGTGCACGCACACATGCACACACACATGCTCGCTCTAGCTAGAAGTAGTCCTGGGCCTGCCACTCCTGGGGCCCTGAGACCCAAGGCAGACAGAGGAGACGGGAATAGAACGTGATATAGGTACCGAGGGGAGGTGGAGAGGCTAGTGGTTACTGAACCCACTGAAATGAAATCTGAAGACTCCCAGACTGCGCAAGCTAGGAGGAAAGGACCTCAGAGGTCTTCCATTCCTGCCCCACCAATGAGTTATACTTGTTAACAAAGGCAGCCCAAACTGGGAAGTACTGTGTCCTGCCAGCCTTCACAGGCTCTGGAGCCCAAGCTACCTCTCTGGGCTCCAGGGACCCTGGGCGAGCATCTATCAGCTTTCTCGTGCTATCCCACCACTTTTGGCATGACTTCGCTCTACTTAGCTCCCCAGTAAGGGAAACAGACAGGAAATTAAAGATAACTAGGCAGTTTGAGAGGATTAAGGATAAGGGAAAGCAACATAATTATGTCATAGTTGCTATTGGACAGGAGAGCAGACCAAGGGAAATGTAAATGGCCTAAACCAGCCCATTACAAGAACAAAAGGGCAAGGCCAGCAAGCAGATAAGAGTCTTGAGCATATGGGACAGAAACATTTAATCACCCAGCAAGGCTGCAACCCCAGCCCAGCCTACCAGGGCAATGGACCCAAGTATAGAAAGTCAGAGAAGGATCTTGATGGGCTCGCATGGGGCAAAGAAGCTGCTCTGTGCCAGCTGACCTGGCAGAGCCTCTGACACAGGGAGAGAGGTGGGCTTCGTAGCTGGCATCCCTTTGGTCTGGGAGCTAAGCCAGCTCCTTCCATGTCTTGAAGGAAGAACTTTGAGCCCAAGGACTCCAAGCATAGGGGATCTCTAGTCAGTCAACGTCATGTACTAGAAAGTTCCCTGAACTGGGAGTCAATGGGCCTGGGTTCCACACCCAATCCTGTACCATCCTAGCTATGTGGCCTTAGACACCCTCTCTAGACTTGTACCTCCATTTTTTATTACAACGAATGGGCTTTTAGAAGAAAATCAATTTCATAGTACTGGTTTTAAATCTTTTTTAAGTTTATTTTTATTTTAACCATCTACTTTTATAGATTCTTTTTCAGAAGTTTAAAATTTTGTACATACGTACATGTACATATTTGTTTAGTTTGGGTTCATTTCTATAGTATTTTGTAAGAATTAAAATAAACATTTGATCACCTGGTTAAAAAAAATAGAAGAAGGAAACGTATTGAAATAATAACAGCTCACATTTAGTGAGCAATTCCTCTATGAACTAGCACAGAGGTTGGCACATATTTTCTGTAAGGGGCCAGGGAATACAATCTCTGTTGCAACTACTCAACTCTGTTGTTGTAGCACAAAAGCAGCCAGAGACAATGGGTAAACAAATTCACCTGGCTGGTTCCAATAAAACTTTATTTACAAAAAGCAAGCAGAGAGACAGATGTAGCCTGCAGGTTGTAGCTTGCTGACCCTTGAACTAAACACTGTACTCACCGCTTTATTTACATGATCTCATCTGATCCTCAAACAACCTTGGGAAGTAGACACTACTCTTATTATCCCCATTTGTTAGATGGGGAAAATGAGGCGCAGAGAACGTAAGCAACTAGCCCAATGTCATACAGCTGGAAAGTGGCAGAGCCTGTCTTTGAACTCCATCAGTTTGGCTCCTGAACGCATGGTCTTAATCTGTACCACATGCCCTTCCAGGATAGGAACAATGGTAATATAACAATACTAATTATTACTTGCATTTCCATAGGACTTAAATGGTTGCAAAAGACCTACCAGAAACACCAGCCATTCTCCCTGAGGCGCTGTGACCATGACCCACTGGTGTGTCACAATCAGTTGCACAGTGTGTCGAAAGTCATTTGTTGCTAATAATAGCCTTAAAAATGATTTACGGCTATTTTAATAAACTAGAGTTGACCCAATGTTATCCCTCTAATAACGTCCCTCTCGCTCACTTGCATTCAGATATGTTTCCTGGAAAGAGCGAAAGGGCTGGAGTTCCAGCCGCCTTGCCAGGAATGCCTGGAGAGGGTGGCGGTCAGAGGCTCGGCATCTGTCAGTTACTGGGAGAGAAGCAGGGGGCGGGCGAAGCACGGCTGATACGGCCAACTGCCCTGGATCGTCATCAAGGCTCAGGCAGTCAGGATAATTATTCCCATTGGACAGCTGAAGAAACCGAGGCTTATGGAGATGTAGCGAGGGGCCCGAGGTCACATAGGTAAGAATGTCAGACATACGCTATTGTGAACGGTAAGAGTCAAATATTACATTAGAGAAAAAGGCAAGGAGCCAGACAGAATGGTGTTCAAATCCTGCCTCTAGCACTTATGTGACCAGAATCTCTCTCGTTGGGCCTCAGTTTCCATATCTGTAAGATGGGGATATAGACACCACCACACATGACAGGTCTTGTTGGGAGGCTCAAAAATGAGATAATAAGGAATGTCTGAGGTTGCTGGGTTGTTTTGCCTGGACGAGTGAAAACTCAGAGAGAAGAAAGGGGGTGAGAACTCACCTTTAAGGAGCGTATACTATGGGCCAGGAAAGCTCCCAAAGCTATCTCAAAAAATCCTCCTGGCAACTCGGAGGTGAGAATAGCTATCTCCATTTTACAGATAAAGAAATTGAGTCTTGAGGTCATCTGGCTGGAAAGTGTGGTAGACTGAGCTGTGAGTCCGGAGTACTCTGCGCCTCAGCAGACTTCAGTCATGTGGGTGGAGCACCAGATGGGAAAGCAGAGGGGTTCATGCAGTCATAGATATTGCTTGAGAGCTTGCTATGTGCCAGGCATTGTTCTAGGCACTGAGGATACAGCTCAGGACAAAACAAAGTCCCTGTCGCCACGGAGCCAGAACTCTGAAGGGCAACTATGCACACTTTGGGCTTTCTCCCATTTTGTGGTACCATTCCAGCTCCACTATGATCCTGGGCCAAGTGTCTGCTCTCTTCCTCGGTGTACCCCCATAAACTCTTCCCAAGGGAAAGAAAAAGGAGCACTGTCTACCCCAAGCCCTCACCCCAGCAAAACATGGCATCCTGAGTGGCTGTCTGCCCAGCCAAGAACAAAGGCTGGAGGAGACATCATGTGCCTCATCCCAGGATGTGAGGGCTCAAGACACCATCCTGGCCTAGACCTGACCCTGGTGAGCTGTCCTTGGGAACAATGGTTCAGAGGCGTCTTCCCCAGGACTCCCACCAAGGATGGGAAGTAGGGTTCGGGACAGGCTGGCCTGGGCATTGTTTAGAAGGCACGTTTCCTGGCTGACTCGGCAGTCAGAGTGCCTGGGGTACTGGAGTGGGCTACATCTTTCCTCCTGTCCTCCAGAACAAAGCCACTATTTCTACTATCATCTTCCTGCTCTTGGAGGAGGCCGCAGGGGCTGCAGAGCTGAGCTCTACCTCCTCTGGCCCAGGACACAGGCTTGCACGCGCCCACACTGCCACACAGGAGTTGCTGCCCTGAGCCAGGAGTCTGAGAGATTCAGACCCACCCACAGCACAGGCCATTTCTCACACACGCTGGAAGCTGGCGAGTGCCAGGCGGTGGGACAGCGGGATGCCTCACATAGCCAGGCCGCGGGCAGCTTGCCGGCAGGGCAGTCCTCCAACAGTGAGTCCAGGAAGCTCGTGGCCCATGGGTACACACACAACAGCTAGGTAAGGTGGCAGTCAGCTAGGAAGGGCTCTGACAGCTGGCCAAGCAAGTGATCCGCCAAGCGCTCACTAGCCAGGTAAGCAGCCTGCCCTTCGCTCACACTAGGCCTGAGTGGGGGCTACAGGCACAGGCCACCGACGAACACTGGGGAGGGGGCAATATCGAGGCATCCAGGCAACCAAGAGAAAGCACTAAACCCTCAGCAATGCAAAGAACTCACCCCCACCCCCTGCCCCACCCAATGCTGTGCCTTTGATCACACACACAGGCCAGCCCTGGCCCTGCCTTCCACATGTCCACATTTCTTCTGCACATCTGGAAAGGGTGCTGGGCCTTTGGGCCTCACCTCTGTGTGAACCTCTTCTGTGATCACACCAGCCACAGGGAGAGAGAGAGAGTTTGGGAGGGGAGTGAGCAGAGAAATTCTCCCTTTCTCTGCCCCTCTGTACACAGCTCACTAAGGCTCAGAAAAGTCAAGTCACTTGCTGAAGGTCCTCCAGCAAAATATGCAACCACCGTTCTAAGTCCTGACCTTCCATGGGCCGAGGCCTCAAGGAATCCCATGGTATCAAGTGGAAAGGACTGGGGAATGTGCCCCCGGATGACAGAAAAGCAGAGAGCCACCTGTTTCTTCTTCTCCATCTTAACCATGTAGATAAATATAACACCCCTCCTGTTACAGCCCTTGGCTGTTTCCAGAGTGCTTTCAACTTGTTCCTCCATTTAATCCTCCCAACAGCCCTGGGAGGAGGGTATTCTTCTTCTCCCCATTGTATAGATGAGCAAACTGAGGCTCGTTCAGGCAAAGTGACTTGCTTGTCCAAGGCCACTCAGCATGGAAGAGTTGGCATCGGGATTTTAGATCAGATCTGTGGTCCGTAGAACACTTGAGTGGCCCCTCCACTTCCAGTGGAAAACTCTAAGGCTATAAGCGAGAAGGTCTGAACTGCTGCAAACAGGGTTTGAGCTTGAAATGGAATAGGTACTTACTGATGGGCTGGTTCCTAGGGTATTGTCATGTCCGACTGTTGATGCCAGCCTGCCAGGCCTCCCATTGATCCCCAGCCGTGGCACCTTGTCTGCAGTACTCCCAGCCCCTGTGGATGCTACCTGGCTGGCACTAGGAGCAGGGGCCTAGGCCTGCCTACCCAGCTCCTCGAGTCAGGCCGCCCCCTAGCTCCTCTCCCTGCTCTGCCTGTGGCATGGCTCAGGGGCTGGGGGTGGTGCTGGGAGGGAAGCCTGAGTCATCCTCAGGCCAGGAAGCACAATGTTTGGCAAGGTTCCTAGGCCCAGCTAAGGAAGGAGCAGGAGCATTGAGTTACAGAGGCCGCCTAGGGCAAGGGGGAGGCAGTGTAGAAGGGATGTCGGTGAGTCCGTGGAGATGGGGCACCCACAGCAAACTGAGGTCCACAGGCTCCAGCCAGGGAAAGGACCCAGGGAGCACTGGGGCCACCTGTCAGGGGCAAGGCACAGATTGGCCAGGGAGACCTTTATTCTGTCCAGCCCTCCTTCCCAAGCCAGGACCTCCAGCCAGGGCCCTCTCTCCCAGAGGAGCTGTGTGACAGCCAGGACCCTTCCAGAGGAGGGATCCCCTCAATCCCACCAGGGGAGGGTGCCACCTCCCGCCGCCTCCCTCCACCTCTTCCTGTCCCGTCCTTGGCCAGCAGTGTTTCAAAACTTACTGGTTCTTGGCTGGCTGTTTACCTAGGAGTCAGAAACATCAAGTTTCAAATTCATTCCCACAGCTTCAGCTCTCACCTCATGTCAGACCAGGCCAGTCCAAACTGCTCCTTGAGCTCCAGGCCCACAGACTTGACAGCTGACTCGATATGTCCTCTGGGGTGACCTCCCATACCTCCAGCTCAACTGGGCCTAATCTAAACTCATCTGTCCCCAGCTCCGAAGATAAAATCCATCCTTTGTCTCCAGGAGTAATATCACCTTCCGTCAGCCATGCATCATTCTCGACGTGCCTCTCTCCTTCCTTCCTCCGGTGTTCATTGACCACATGCCAGTGCTGGGCACGGAGCTGGGAGACAGTGGTGAACAAGTGATTGCAATCCCTGCCTGTCTACAGCTGACAGAAAAATCCCTGTCCAGGTGACTAAGGGCTGAGATAAGAGCTGTCCAGGGGGTTGAGGGAGTCTGTAAGAGGAGTGGGGATTGTGGAGGACCTCCCAGAAAGCTGAGGCCTGATCAGTGAGGAGGCCGGAGCCCAGTATGTGGGGTTGTCGGGCTGGGGGAGGGGTGGCAGGGAGGGCACACTGGAGTATTCCAGGTGGAGAGGAGCATGTGCCAAAGGCAAGGGTAAGGGAGCGTGTGCAGCTAGTGGGGGACCGGGAGAAGCTGCATATAGCATACCTGGGAGGAGATGGAGTTGGAGAAATGGCTAAGCACCAGGGCACCTGGGCCTCGTAGGTCACTGGAAGTTTAGACTTTATTCTGAGAGCCGTCAGGAGCTGTTAGAATGCTTTAAGCAAGTGAGTGAAACTCTGATGGGAGTTTCACTCACTTGCTTACAGTCTTCCTCACGCTGACATTCAAGTAGTACAGCTCCACAATGGCTCTCTGCCACCTTTGATGCCTTCTGTCATCAACCTCATGGGCCTACACCCAGACGATTGCACTGGCCTCCATATGGCCCCTCGTTTTCAGGTCTTGGACCCTCCCATGCCCCAATCCAGCCTCCAACCGTGAGGGGAAAAAAATATTACATCTGTCAAATCAGATCATATCACTTACCCTGCTTCAAGTACATCCATAGCTCCCCATGGATTTCAGGATAAAGTCAGGTTTCTCATCCGGGTGAATACACAGACCTTCCGACTCCAAGCAGGCCCGCCCCCCGCCCCGGCTCTGTCATCCTTGGCCTGCTCACACCATGTGTTCTATCCACAAGGCCCAATGTGCCAGCTCCCCAAAACAGCAAACCTCTGGGCATTTGCCTCCACTTGTCCTCACTTGATTACTCTTCTCTGTCTTCTGCAATTTCTCCCTTGTGCTTCAGGGTCTTACTCCAATGTCACCAGCCTGCCATTTCCCATCCCCCTTCCTTTGCCCTCACCAAATCAGGGCAGTCAGCATCTCGCTCCAGTGCTCTCGGGAGCCTCACCTGTCATTTTCAGAGAGCTCCTTCAAGGGTTAACTCTGTGCAGCACGAATCTGCCTCTCAGCTTCATTCTGTTGGTGCCTCTGCTCTGTCCCTCTGGAAATGGCTTCCCAATTTAGGCCTCAGGAATTGGCCCCGAAGTCCAGATCTGGCCTAACTTACTCACTTTCTTGCAGGCTTACTGTCAAACCCTGGCTGAACTGTGGCCTCTCCCATCTTGAATCCCAGCAGCTCCTGGGCTGGAGAAGTCTTCCTGGTCAGGGTGTTCCATGGAAGCGTGCTCTCTCCAGCCTCCCCTCTTCCTAGCGTTCTGTGGCTAAGCAGCATTGGCTGGCATTGCCTAGGCTGGGATCAGGGCTTGCGTGGCCCTGGAGAGCAGTGGAGGTGGGCGGGGTCTCTCCCTGGCGAGGAAGGCCCACAGTCTGCTATGGACAATTAAGGCCATCTTGGGGAGGGAATGGGGGAGCCAGGCTGGGTCTGCCCATTGAAGTCACCATTTTAGAGGGAGAGGTTAAGTTTGTCCCATGGCAGAGAAACCCATCTTTCCTCACCTACCCAGCTCCTTCCTTTCGCCGGACAGGGGGCCTGCTTAGGCCCAGGGTTGATCGGATTCAAGAGGTGTGGAGACCTTCACACACATTCCCCAAACTAGGGCCAGCTCAGGAAGCTATGGGCTCCTGCCCCTCCTCCCCAACTTCCACACCGCTGAGTCCCTCCTTCCACATCAGCTTGGGGCCTCTGGGTTGCTTTCAGGAAGGGGGTGCTTCTCTCTACAACACAGCTTGGAAGGGGGAGAAGGGGGAAAGATGGCTTGATATGGATTTTTGTGGTCGGAGGTGATTGGAATCCCAGCTGTGCTCCCCAGCCCCTCCCCTCTCCTTCACCAGCGCCCCTCCCCCTTCAGAGATGGGCAGGGGAGGGAAGGGGGAGAAGAGGGGCTCTGCTGTCCCCTCAGCGCTCTGAAATACCTCATGAGCGCTGCAGCCAAATTGGCCAAAATGACCAGCAGGCCCCGGGACCTGGCTGTGGGGCAAAATGTTTGAGGCAAAGACTATCCTGGGTGATTTCGGGCCTAGTGCTTCGGAAGCTTTCCCCAGAAAGTAGGCTCTAGTCAGAAGGTTCCCAAGGCTGGCTTCACATTAGAATCACCTGGGGAAGACTATTAAAATGCTGATGCCTGGGCCCCAGCCCAGAGGTTCTGTTCTAATTGATCTAGGCTGGAGCCCAAGACTTGGGTGTTTCTAAGGTGCACGCAGGGCAGAGAACCCTTGCTTCAGAGCAGAATTTCTCAACCTTGACACTACTGACATTTTCGGCCGGACCATTTTTGTTGTGTGGGGCTGTCCTGTGCATTTGTGGGGTGCTTGGTAGAATCCCTGGTCTCTACTTACTAGGTGCCACTAGCAGTTAACCTCCCTCCCCAGTCCCTCATATGTGACAAGCAAGAATGTCTCAAGGCATTGGAAATTATCCCCTGCGGAACAAAGTAGCCCTTGATCGAGAACGACTGCTTTAGCGTCAGGGACAGCTTTGAGGTGGAAGCAAACATCCTCTACAAGGGTGGAGCCTCCTTCAGAGCAGCCCCAGGGTCCTGCTGTCCTCCCCTGAGCCCCTCAGGAGGTCAGTGGTGACACAGCCTCTCTGATCCCTTGGAATCTAACCTCATTCTTTTCCCCTGGGGACAGAACTAGGAACCAAAAGTCACAGCCTACTTGGGGATCCAGGGACCCTAGAGGGGCCTCAGACTTCCTCTGTGACCATATATGCTTCGAACGCAATTTGACAAACATTTCTCAACCACCTGCCAACCAGTGGCCATTGTGCTGGGTGCTGAGGGCCCAGCAGTGAACCAGACAGACGCTGTCCTTGCCCTCGTGGGGGCACATGGTCTCGAGCAGGGGTCAGGAACCTTTTCCATAAGGGCCACATAGTATTTATTTGGGGCTTTGCAGTCAACTCTGCCGCTGTGGTGTGAAAGCAGCCTTAGACACTATGTAAGGGAATAGCCATGGCTGTGCTCCAATAAAACTTTATTTACAAAACCAGGCAGTAGGCCAGACTTGGCCTGTGGACTGTAGTTCACCAACCCCTGGTCTCGTGGAAGAAACAAATAAGTACCCAAGTATGTACAACCCAGGATGAATGATATGATACAGAGATCCACAGGGCAATGGAGGACGGTGGTAGAGGGGGGATCAGAGCCCACAGGAGGGGCATCTGACCTAGACTGGGGTGGGGGGTGGAGAGAAATTCAGGAAGACTCCCAGGGAAGAGGTGACACCTGAGTTACATCCTAAAGGACACATATAGATTGATGTATAACCTGAGATCCAGAGGTTGAGGAGGAGTTAGCCAGGTGAAGGGTGAAAGGACAAGTGCTTGGGTCTGGGCAAGGCTCAGGAGCAGAAGATGGCCTGGCACACTCAACATGGCAGGGAAGGAGGAGAGCAAGGTGAGATCCTACAGGCTCTTGAATTTTCTTGTTGACCCCTGGGATTTCTGAGCATGGCAGTGATGTGATCTGATTTGTCTTGGCAAACATTCCTTCTGACTACCTTATGGGTAAACAGGCTGGTGGTGGGGGGCAGAGTGGAAGCAGGAAGAGCGGAGGAGACAGCCACAGGCAACAGATGGTGAGGCCGAGACCAAGGTGGAAACCATGGAGCAAAGTGGATTAATTCAGCCTGTGTTGGAAGTAGGGTGGGAAGGACTTGGTGGTTGATTGGTTGTAATAGGCGTCAGGGGAGAAAGGTGTGGAGGATGCCTCCAGGATTCTGGTGGGGATGTAGTGAGGCCATCCATTGAGAGAAGAGACACTGGAAGGAGTGCAGGCTCAAGAGGATGGCGGCTGCTGGATTTAGTTGGGACATGTTGAATTTGAGGTATGTAGGTAGGGGACATGCTGGTGGAGATGACCTGTAGGCAATTAGAAATGCTGTCTTTAAGGCCTTATCATAGATGAGCTCCCCTAGGGTGAGAAAAGTGGAAGAGAGAGGGGAGGGGCAGGGAGGGTCTGAAGTCCTGAGAGCCTCCAGTAGGAAAGAGATTATGAAACAGCGGCCAAAGGGTTGAGGAGAAAAGCTGGAGAGTATTGGAGCCCCTTCCTCTCTCTGGTTCTTCTAGACTGCTCCTCAGAGCACTGAAAGGGTTCTCCTCACTCACCTCCAAGATCTCTCTCATTCTGTAGGCACAGCATCTAAGGACACAAGACAAGAGTGCGACAAAGTCTTCTGGGAGCACAGGAAGCACTTCAGCTTTCAGGAACCAGAAGAGGCATCACAACTTTGAAGAATAAGGAGGTTTTCCACAGGCCCGGGAGGTGAAAAGGGATGGAAGTGGAAGGAGTGGGGCCGGACAGGGTGGGCTAGACATTCCATGCCAAAGGAGCTGGGTGGGAAAAAACCCAGAGGCAGGACCACATAGAAACTGCTGTGGAAATCCTGAGCGGCTAGTCTCTCCCAGCGGGGACCCAGGATGCTGGGGGGAGAGTGGGAGGAGGTAGGGTGATGATAAAGAAGACTGAAGGGAGAGTGAGCACCTTGTGAAGTTGAAGCCTGTGTCAAGCCCACAGCTGTGTGACCTTTGGACACGTCACTAAACCTCATCTGCACTAACACTTTCCCATCCCTCTGGGGAGAGGATGGAAGAAAAGCCTTTTAGGCTGTGGCGTTGGTGTGTCTTCAACCCCTAGCTGGTTTTCTAGAAAGATCTCATAGATGGAGAATGTCAAGAAACCCCAGGCAGCAGCCAGATCTGGCCACAGGGTCACTCACGGGGACCCTGGCCCTGCCCCTACTGCCCCTTCCTATCTTTGATGACAACTAGGTTTCCCAGCCTACAGGAAGGAGCCAGGAGAAAAAGAGACTCTGTACTGGGCTCAGGACAAGCCTGATGGAGGCTTCCCAAGGCATTTTCTATTCCCACCCTTGCCAGCCACCATCTGCATCACTTGGGTAGCCTTGGAGAGAGAAGACAGCAGGAGGGGCCTTCCATTGCCTGGGTGCCCACCGTGGACCTGACCTGGCGCTTTTTCACAGCTGAGTAAATGGCTAGGAAGCCAGGAAGCAGCGGGACCAGGACTGAAACCCAGTCTTCCTGACTCCCAAACCCATGCTTGCCCTTGTCACCCCAGCAACTGCATGAATTAGTTCTAGGAAGGCCTTATCTGTGGCCGTGTGTCTGGAGCAGTCTCTGCTGACTCCCTTTGCTCAAGATGGTCCACGGTTTCCCCTCAAAGCCTTCCCTCTCCTTCCCTTCATCTGACCTGTCCTTCCCTGGCTCATACTCCCTGCAGCCTGCCACTCCCTGCGGCCAGTGGCTGCCCACTCCACTAGGACCCAGACAGATGACGGTGGAATAATTGAAGTGTGCTTCCCATGACCTTGAGCTCTGGCATAGCCAACTTCCCTTGTGGTGTTGGTGTTGATGACAGCTGAGTGGCAAGAGGACACAGAGAGACGGGCCACGTCAAAGTGGGCATGGCCAGGATATCCCAGCCGCCTGACAGGGCAGCTGCCTTCCCCTCCTCATGCAGACAGCTGGGAATACCCCCGTCAAGTGACAGGGCTCAGCCACTGTCCTCCTCCCCCTCAACCAGCCGGGAACACCCGTGCCAACTGATGGGGCACAGTCATTTCCTACTGCCTTAGACAGATCCCCACGTCACCCCTGGGATATAGCCACCTCCTCCTGTTTCTGTTAGGCACCAAGGGATACCTCTGGCAGCCACACACAGACGTACACAACATTGGGGGCTTGCATGCAGAGCTGTGAGAGACACACGGGGCTCCCAGGAACCCTGTGAGGCTATAGATAAAGATACCAGATTCCCCTGGGCTTGTGCACTGATGAACACAATTACCACCAGGCCCACACGCTGGGTCCTCACTGTGGACCACTGTAGCCAGTGCAGGGAGGAGGCTGCCTGAATGTATATGAATAATCTGGACCCCTCCATGGCCCAGCCCACTCTTCCAATTTGGGCTGCAGGTCCATGCGTGCATACACACATCCCCACACGCCCTTGCTCTCAGCTACCTCAACACACAAGTTGTGATGCCAACTCTGGGCAAGGCCCTGGGCTGGGACCTGGGGTAACAGAAAGGAACCAGGAAAGCCCCCCACCCTCACAGAGCTCACAGGATAGGAAAGACCCTCTAGGTGATAAATCCGATGGGAACTTAGGTTCAACTGCAAGAACCATTGCGTGTGGAAGGAGCAAGGTGATATTCTGGCCCTCTGCAGCCTTGCCAAGACCCCACCAAGGGGACTGTGTCCAGTTATGGACCCACACTAAGGGGTCACAGACCAGGCTCTTTGAGAACAGTCAGAGCTGAAGGGGCTATTTGGTTAGACTCAGGGGAACTTGAACTCTGAGTTCAGACCTCCAAGGGGCTGTCACAAGGAAGATGAGGTGTGTGGCCCCAGGAGACAAAGCTAGGACCCATTGATGGAAGCCATAGGGAGACCGATTTCAGATGAAACTTCTAACAGATGGCTATGCTGAGATAAGACAAAATGTTATTAGAGGAAGCGAGCTTCCCATCACTGGAAGTATGCAAGCAGAATCTAGGTGATCACTGTGTAAGATGCTGCAGAGGGATTCAAGCTCTGGGTGGGGGTTCAGACTAGATGGCCACTAAGGGTACTTCCAACCTCAGGAGCCCATGTCTCTGGGATTCTAATCCAACCCCTTTATGCTACAGATGAGGAGACTGAGGCCCAGAGAGAGGCAGGGTTATGCTCAAGGTCACACAAAGAATTAGTGGTCTCAGAGGACTAGACCCAGAATTCCTCACTCCCCATCTTGGATCCCCCCCACTCCTCAGAAACTTCCTTGGAGGATTCGGAAGCTCCCCTCCCCACCCCACATCCTGGGTGGCCTGATACCCTGTGGTCTTCTTTCCCAGCTCCAGCCTGGGCTCAGCTGTTGGATGAGCTCCTGGTTTGACTGCCTCTGGCTCCAGCTCCGGTTCCACAGGTGGACACTCTCGGGCCGGCTGGCTGAAAGGAAATCCACATTTGACCCGGAGCCAGATGTAGAGCAAAGGACAATGGGGAAACGGGAGATCCAGAGCCTGGAGGGAGACTAGAGCCTGGGGGCCAGGCTGGGACCCACAGACCTTGCCAACCCTTCAATGCCTAGGTGTTGCTGAGTGAGGCAGGGAGCGTCTTCTGGAGCAGGGGCATTAGAAAGTCCAGTGGGCAATGCTAAGGGCCCCATAGACCCCAGTAGAAATTCCAAAGATATGGGAAACTTTCCTCATTCATTTCAGGCTTCCCTAGACCTCACCCTGGATATCCCCCAGACCTTTCTTCTTTGAACAGAACCCTACAATTCAGTCCTTTCCCTCTGCCTTCATCCTGCCAAACACAGAGGACTTCTGTCCTACCCATCAGGACATGGCAGGGCAACTTGCTAAGCCAGGAAATTATATCTGTGGAAGAGGTTCTTCTTCTTGGCATTAAGAATGTTGTGGGCCCTCCCAAAAAAGAATCTATCCATGCATGCAACCCTTCACATTTCAAAAATTAAAAAAACAGAGGTTTGGGATTGGAGAGTGGAAAGGGATTGGCCAAGGTGACCCAATGACAGGATGGAACACTGACCACCCATCTCCTGTTCTGAAGATATTCTCACACCATCCCTTAGCATGTTCAGGTTAACAAACTACTTTCTGTGTCCTCCTGGGTCCTTTGCACTTACAGATGAGGTAAGCATGATTACCTTCATTTTAAGAAAAAGGAAACCGAAGCCAAGAGACTCTCAGTGACTTTCCAGCTACCTTTCATGAACAACCAATGATGTAACACGTGTTAATTGTGGGGGAGGAGGTACTACGGATGACGACTTAGAAAAGTGACCCTAATAGTGGACTTTCAGGCACCATTTCAGGCCCATGAGGGAGATGTGTGGAGCAGTCATTCCAAAACACCACCCTATAGATAAGAGCCTAAGAATCACCTGAGGAATTAACAAATATATGGTTTTGTGTGTGCATGCACGTGTGCACATATGTATTCTTGGGCTCTGTTCTAAATGATTTTGATTCCATAGTCATTAGGTATGCCCAGGAACCTTTATTTTTTTAATTATTATTATTTTTTTTTAGTTTTATTGCTCTTTATGTTTTTTGAATATTTATTTATTTACCTGGCTGCGCCGGGTCTTAGTTTAGGCATGCAGGATCTTCCCTGCCGCTTGTGGGATCTTTGCTGTTGCATGTGCTATCTAGCTCCTGCCTTGGGAGCGTGGAGTCTTAGCCACTGGACCACCAGGGAAGTCCCTATTGTTCTTTTTTTTTTTTTTGAATTTTTGAATTTTATTTTATTTATTTTTTGTACAGCAGGTTCTTATTAGTTATCTATTTTATACATATTAGTGTATATATGTCAATCCCTTTATTTTTAACAAACACCTCAGGAGAATCTGATGTGTAGCCAGGATTGGAAGCAACTGCTTTAGGAGAGCCTTACGTTCTAAGGGCAGGGCGGAAATCTCTGGAGGACACATGTTTAAACCCCACTCCTGGTGCTAATATGAAAAAAAGGGTGTGTATGGATATTGGGTAGCTGACAGCAATTTGCCACCATTTCCTCTTTTCTATCAGAGCCAGAGCATGGGAAGCTGGGCTACAGGGGTTGAATCTTGGTTAGTCTAAGCCTATTTGACTCGCTTGGAGGGCTTTTAAAAAATATTGGTAATCAGGCCCCACCTCCAGAGATTAAATTGATCTGGGAGTGCAGTGTGGGTACCGGTAATTTTTAAAAGCACCCCAGGAAATTCTCATGTATAGCCAAAGTTGAGAATACTCCTCTAAGCCAGTCACGGTAATTCCAACCTTTCTACTGTGTGGTTGGGTTCAGCTTGGGCACGTGACACAATTCTGGCCAATGAGAGGCATGGACAGAAAGCTGCTAAAGAGGACATAAGGGAAGGTTGTTATGTCTTCCAGTCTTTGGATTTTGTTCAATTAGAGTGTGATACTCAGAGCTGCCACAACCACCTTATGACCATGAGGAGGCAGACCTAAAGACAAAAGCCAAGGGCTGTGAGAATGGTGGAAGAGAAAGATGGGAAGAACTGGAGTTCTTGATTCTTAATAAATCAACCATCAAAGCACTCATCTTTAGGACTTCCCCTGTGGGATAATAAAAGTGCTTATTGTGTAAGCCATTTTGAGTGTGTATTCTGTTACTTGCAGCCAAATGCTATCCCCATTTCATGGGAGAGGAAACTGAAGATCAGAGAGATTAAGTTACAAACCAAGATCACAGAGCTAGTTAGTAGCAGAGCCAGATGAAGGCTATACCCTTTACTACTATCAAATACACACACACACACACACACACACACACACACACACACACACACCCCAGCCCTCAAACCCTAGGTGGTGTAGTATATTGGAAAACGCATTGAGCTATGAGAGGAGGCCTGGGGTGGAGAGATGGGGATAGAGGCCACTTAGCAGTGATTATCAGGTCAAGCATCCTGTGGGTGTCCCCTGCCTCCCAGCAGGGGGGTGGCAGCTGGTGCCTGTTCTGGCTCCATCAGCCATTAATTAAAACTTGACAAGAAGATTAATACGCAGGGGACAGTTTTAATTAGAGACTCCTGGAACGTTAGAGCTGGCACGGCCTTAAGAGACCAGGCATGTCAGTCTCCTTATTGTATAAATGGGGAAACTGAGGCCCGGAGAGGGGGAGGGACTGGCCTAGGGTTCCTCAGGGAGTCTGTGACTCAGGAGTCCAGGTGCTCTGTGTGACTCCCTGGCCAAGCCTCTTTCCTCTAACCTGGGATGCCTCACATATGGGACAGCTATAATTAACTTATTATCCCATTCAATTTGTCACTGATTCTCAGGGCCCCAGCAAAGGCCTACAACTAAAGCCCCCTTTTGTGCAAATTCTGCCTGGCTCCAGGGGGTTGATAGGATAAGGACAACCATTGAGGAGCCCAGGGCAGCTGAGTTTGACCACCTACTTCCCAGGGTTCGGCCCGACCAGGGCTCCGCACCTGGGAATAATCAGCGCTGAGACATTTCACTTTTTCCTCTTTCACAGGAGGGGTGGAAATATCACTAATCAGTTATCCTAACCTCTCAATTTGCAAAGTGCTGCCTATTATCTCATTGATATTCACATCAACACTGAGCATTAAGGTTTTCTTCCTTTTAAAAATACTTCTATTATTTTTTCAACAAAACATAGCCATTGTAGGAAAATTCACACCATGCCTGTGTATATGGCAAACACTAAAGTTCTCCTCATCCGCTATCTCTCCCCAGCACAACCACTGTTGACAGTTTGCCATCTATCTCTAGACTTCACACACACACACACACACACACACACACACACACACACACACACACACGCACACACACATGCAGGTTGCATTTCCCCCTACTGTTATAATCTGCCCCACCTTGACGGGAACTCCAGGGCATAGCAGGGAAAGGTCATGGAGGGACCCTCCTCAGAAGCCTCCTGGAGAATGATTGCCTCTCCTTCATGCAGGCATCTAATCAAGGCCCCCAGGTAGCCCATATGGTGCTTGGTGACAATTTGAAAAAGGTGCCCCTCTGGGTAGACAATTTAGAAATGGGTGCCCCCTACTGAGGGCAGACACCACTCTACGCCGGGACACACAGCTTGGCAGGAAGAGCAGGAGCAGAGCACTGGCTCTGTCTTCATGTCCTTTGGGGCTTCCCCCATCTCTGCCCCTTTCTGTCCACAGCCACTGTCACTGCCCTAAGTCAGGCTCCCACCACCCCTCCCTGGGATTCCAGCTGCCCTAGCCTTCTCACTAGTGTCCCTGTCTCACATCTGCCCCTCCAAGTCCCCTCCTCACTGCTGCCAGACAGATTGTTCTCAGGCAAAGCAGAGGCATGTCCCTCCTAGGCTAAGCCCCTCAGTTACTGCCTTTTGCCTCAGGATCAAGGCCATGCTCAAGGGTGGCACTTAAGGACCGTGGCACTAGCTGGCTTGGGTATGAATCCTGGCTCTGCCACTTACCAGCTGATGATCTCGGCCAATCCATTTACCTCTCTGTGCCTCAGTTTCCTTATCTGGAAAATGCTGATGATAATGACAGTATCTACCTCCTGGGATTGGAGGGAGGAGTAAATGAGGTAATACAGATAACAGAGCTCTGGACAGTACCTATGAGCTGAGGCACCAGCAGCGATAGAGCACTTGTGGCTCAGGCCCCAAAGAGGCCTCAGCCTGAGTGGGTCTCAGCCGCAACTCCATGCAAGTCAGAAAATGGAGCTGGAGGTGGAGGGAGGGAAGGAAAGTGCTGTGAGAGAGCCTGAACATGGCCTCATTTTCAGGGGCTGATAGGAAGATCTGGCCTTGGCTAGGCAGTTCACAGAGGGCAATGGAACTGTAAGCACAGGTTCCCAAGGCCCCTGCAGTCCCTGAATCCGGTCCTGGGAGGGAGAGAAGGAGGCTGGAATGCCCAGGGGCTCCCTGGCACCTCCTCAGCCTCAGTTTCCTCATCTGCAAAATGAGGGTTCAAATTACTTCATGGAGTAGCTGTGAGATTAAGGGAATAATGCAGAGAACCCCCCAGCATAACACTTGGAGTGTCACAGGTACTCAAGAAACCCTTGGGGACGGGAGAAAAGAGGAGGGTGCAGACGCCTAGGCCGCAGCAGAGAGCCCAGTGCTTCCTGTCCATCCACCAGCTCCATAGGGGGTGACAAGATGGGACACACCCCAGGTACTGCAGGAGCGTTGCTGGGCTTCTGTCGGAGCCAGCGTGGTGAGGGAGAAGGAGGTTTGGCCGCACCCCAGTGCCTATCAGGCATTGGAATGAGGGCAGCCAGGAGCCTCACATCTCTGAGCCTCAATCCCCTTAACTGTAAAGTGGGGATAACACCACCAGGCACCACAGGGTTACTGTGAAGCTGAAATAAGCTAATGAACAGAAAACCACATCATACAGAATGTGGGCAGTTTTCGGTTTATCATCTATGGAAGAATCAATTTAGAATCAGGGTTCAGAGCCCTGGCTTTAGAGTAAGACTGATTTAGGTAAAAGTCTGCGTCTCCCCTTCCTAGATATATAGTCTTAGGCAGATCACTTAACTTTCCTTGGTCTCAGTTTCCTCATCCGTAAAATGGGAATAATAATAGTGCCTACTTTACGGGATTTGTGAGGAAATTCACTGAGATCATTTCAATACACTTCGCAACCCATGTAAACATTCAATACATATTATTTTTTAAGATAATATTATTCCTCAAGGACAGAACCCAGATCTTCAACGTCTAAATTTCTGTCTCCAACCTCACCATTTAGCCCCAGTATACTCGATCTGGTACTCGATAAACCCGTGTTAGCTAAGAAGTCCTTAGCTCTCAGCCATTTTATGGCATAATGGACTATCAAACCTGGAGGAACCGTTGAATATTCATTATTCTAACCACTTCATTATACAGATGGGAAAACCGAGGCTCAGTGAGCGGAAGTGATAGGCCTCAAACAAAGTACATGAGTGTTGCATCTTAATCCAGAGGCAAGGTCTCCTGACCAGACTCCAACACCCCATGCCCACCAAGGTAGCCCCTTCTCTGGAGTTCTTTCTAAATGTGAGAGATGTCCCCCAAAGGCAGGAGGACACCTGCTATGGCTTGCCCAGAATCCTGCCAGCTTAGGACCTCTTCATTTCACTTTGCTGGACTTGCCCCAGGCCACACCTAGCTGGTGGCCTATCCCTGCCTCCGCCTGCCCTCCCTCCACTCTGAGCTCTTCGGCAGCCTAGGCCGGGTGGTCCGTAATTGCTTCCTGTCCTCACAGGCTCTGTTTGTTTGCTCTGTGGCTGCTTCCTCACACCCCAGCACACCGGAGGCGCTGACCAGCAGTGCAGGACTCCTGGGGCCAGGCCCCCAGCCAGCTCTCAGATGTTGGGCCAGCCCTCCCCAGACCCACCACCTGGAGCCCAGGAACCCAGCAAGGCCCTGGAGACACCCTCCCTCAGCACTTCCCCCAGCTTCCGCAGCCCGCCCCCGCCCCCCAGCAGCTGGTCCTGCCCCCAGCTGGGGGAGAAGCCAAAAAATCAACAGGTGGCGGTCCAGGGTGAAGCCCTGGTAGGACTTGGGCTGAAGGGGACGAAGCCCCCCTTGCCCTAGCCCACCCCCACTTGCAGCCCCTGCCCAGAGGGACTTGGACATTAGGTCCCAGTGACACCACCTCACATCTAGACTTTGAAACTCTGTTGAGGTTGGAATGTGTGTAGGGGAGGAGGTTGGCGGGGTGAGGGTTACTAAGTTTGACCCTGAAGTTCTCTGAGTCTAGGATACAACAATTCAACGCAGTGAAATAATAGACCTGGGCTTCAAACCTGCCCCTCGCTGTGTGACATTAAAGCGAGTTATCTAAATTTTCTTAGCGTCCATTTTCTCTTCTGGAAAATGGGGCTGATACACTCTACCCCCTGCCCAGGATTGTTGTGAGGTTGACGGGAGCCATCCTGTGCACACTGCTTGGTAGGTGGGGTGGGTGGGGAGGGTGACCAACTGGTTTACCTGGGACTGAGGCGTTTCTCAGGATGTAGAACTTTTAGTGCTAAAGTCTCCACAGTCCTGAGCAAGCCAGGATGGGCTGGTCACCCTCAGAGCAGGTGTTAGGTGAATGTTCGCTCCTGAAAGCAGACCCCACCGCTTACCTCTGAAGACCCTCTCGCTTCTCCAAATAACTCCACGGCACTTGATATTCCTCAAAGCGTCTTCTCCCAGATCTGCCCTGATGCTTCTTCAGGAAGCCTCCCGGACTCACGTCATTCAGCACCTTCTTCTGCTTCCCCTTCCTCAGCAGTTGCGTCCACAGCCTCTCCCATGCTATCGGGCCTTCTCTCCTTCAGCCCCTCTGCCACTGGAACCCATTGTCTCTCCTCTGGACTCTTGTACCAGTTTCCCCTCCAAGCCCCCCGCATCCCATCTCATCCCCGCCCCCAACACCCACCCTCAGACAAATGATCTCTTTTCCACTTTGTTGAGGCTCCCAGCCCCACCCATACCGCCACACACAAGCACCGTACACCATACACATCCCAGGACACCCACGCTGTCTGAGTCTCAGTACGAAGGATTTCAGGTTGATTTAGGAACCTTTTGACAGTGGGATAAGGCCTCAGAGGAGTTGAGAGGGGGAGGTCGATAAACTTTTCCCCTGAGGGTAGGGATTTTAAATATAGAACAATTGCACAGGGCTGGGTGTTGTCTGGATACAGAGGCACGGCTGCCATGATCTCTAATGGGTTCTTGCATCTACTGCCTTGTTTCCAAGGTCCCTGGGGTTGTTCCCGTTCCCAAAGCCCCTGCCCTTGAGGCCTATGCAGGCCAGGCCAGGAGAAACAGAACTGAATTCCACTTAGTTCGCTCCAGGCTGTAGATACTGCAGGGAAGTGTGTGCATTGTGTGTGTGTGTGTGTGTGTGTGTGTGTGTGTGTGTGTGTGTGTGTGTGTGTGGTGGGGGGAGTCGGTGGTGAGTGGGCAAAGCTGGGTGAGCAGTCCCTTGTGGTCTGTTCCTTTTTTCCAGCTAGGGAGACACTGTGCGCTGGCTGAGGGTCTGGGAAGGCAGGAGCATGAGCATGGAAAGGACACTGCCGTCTCCTTGGGGCCCCTGGCCGCCAGCTCACACTGCCCCTCCTCAGCCCCCGAGGAAAGCGCTGTCAGCAGAATTCCTCACATCCTGCTGCTGGGGCCATGTTTATCCAGTATAGCAAACCTCCCCAGAAGTGTCTTGTGGCAGCCTCAGAAACCCAGACTCAGAGCAGGCCCAAGAGCATGAGGGAGGGAGGCCCGAGGGAGAAGCTGAGAAAGAGACAAGAGAGTGAAGCTCGGAGATGGAGGGCAAGAGACATAAGCTAAGAGGGCGCCCCTCTGGGGCAGCAAGATGGTGATGCAGCAGGATGGAGAAACAGGCAGGACTCAGGGGCTGAGATGGGAAACCAGACTGTGAGGGAGAACGGGGGCTGTGCAAGAGAGAGAGATGATGACAAAACCAAGACGGCAACAGAAACGGAGCCAGGTGTAGAGCAAAAAAAAAAAAGGAGGAGAAGGGAGAGGGAAATAAAGGGGATGGGAACAGAAGGAGTGGTGGGAAGACAGAAACAGGACTGCGGTGGTCAGAGGGCTGGGCAGGGAGGGGAGCAAAATGCAGCACTGGAGGCGGCAGGGTGGGCTGGATGGGGGCGGCCACAGTGCCCCCTCCATGCACAGACATACGGCCAGCCCAGCCCCAGCCAGGGCTGTTTGCAGAAGGAAGCCAGCTCTGTGGTCAGGGCGCCCCAGGCCCGGCGGCAGCCGCCCCCTGCACTTAATGAGATTCTTGTTCAGAACTGCGGGAGATGGGGCCGGGCCACAGAGGCCCCGCAGCGCCTCTGCTCTCACCCGAAGGGAGCCTGGGCCGGGGCTGGGGCCCGAGAGGCGGTAGGGGCTGTGCAGGAAGGCAACCAGACAAAGCCTGGCCGCTGAGGCTACCAGGCCTCAGGAATAGAGGGAATGGCAATGGCAGAGAGGCCTTGCAGCCTCTGCAGAGCTCTGGGGAGGAGGGTGCATGGGAAAGGGCCAGGGCTGGCCAGCAGGAAGAAGGCCTGGGTTCTAATCTTGACTCACTCTCCAACCCTGGCTGGGTGACCTTGGGCAAGTGCCCTCCTTCCTCTCTGGACCTCAGTTTCCCCATTTGTCCCCATGAAGGACCAACTCGGGCAGGTGCGGACTGTGGAGAAGCAGCGTATGTGCCCTGGCTAAGAGGGCAGCTGCCACTCACCTCCAGCTGTAGCCTTGTGAGAATGTGGACCTGGTGTTACTAGATCTTCAGATTTTTTAGACGTTATAAATCTGGATTTCTATGTAAAGCTCTCCTGAATTTTAAATGATGGCAGCTAATTTCTTCTCAATGTAGGTACTGCATGAGCCAAAGAAAACACTCTGAGGGTCTTAAGTGGCCCATAAGGTACCTGTTTATGTACAGGTACCTCAAAGGCACACACCAGCTCTGACAATTGCCACATCTGTGACTCCACCACCATCCTGAGTGGAGTCCAAACCTCACCCAAATCTCACGGTCTTGGAGAGCGGCCAGACGTAACACGAGGAGGAGGCTGCCGTGCCCTGGCATTGGGTGGTGGGGGGAGACATGACCCGAGAAGCTAGGCTTCTAGATGACCTGTTTACTGGCTGGTGATTTGCTTCCAAAGCCCCCACCTCTCCCTACCTCAGCTGAGCCCTTCAAGGCCTTCCTCTGAGAACACATTCTGCCTGCACCTGAACCAAGGACCAGGCAAGGTACTATGTAAAGCCCTCAGGACCAGGCTGAAGAGAGGCAGTTCCCCAGATGCAGGTGTGTCCTTCCTCTGCCACTCTGACTCCAGGGCCCGGGCTTGGTAAGCACCACCCAGGCCAGGGATTGGGGAAGATGGAGAGGGGGAAGCGGGGAGGGGAGGAAGGGGGTGGAGCGTCCTGGTGTGTGCGGCCCCGCCCCTTCCCACTCCACAGTCCCTGAAGCCCAGCCAAGCATGACAAGGGTTAATTGGATACCCACAGCTGGAATCATAGAATCATAGGGCTGGAACGGACCTTGGAGGTCATCTGTCAGGGGAAGAGGAGAGATTTTAATTACTCAATTCAGCTGGGTTGGAAACACCCCCAACCCAGGTTGTTTACCTAGGAGGAGGGAAAGCTGGAAAGAGCTGCTAGGCTGGGAGCCTCCCGAAGGGTAGGACCTGGCCACTCGGGTCACATTCCTGTCAGTGCCACCCCCACCCCCAGCCGCGCTTCACTCTGAGGTGGGCACACAGACCTTGGCTGAATAATTGACTAACAGGCAGGACTCGTAGTACCAGGAGAGATCATGAGTGACAAGACCCTGAACCAGGAGGCAAATGACCGGAGCTCTAGGACTGACTCCGTTCAAGGTCACAGGGCTAGGAAGAAGCTGCACTGAGCACTTTCCCATGATGCTTCTTTTCGCAGGACTAGAGCAGGGACTTCAAGAGCAGCCAGGGGGAAGAAGCCAGCCACCTCAGCTCCCACTTCAGCAGACTCTGAGCCCCTTCAGGCTTCCTGGTCCAGCCAGTGCTTCCCAGTCTTCTAAGCTCCACTCATAGTGTGATTTTTAAATAAGAAAACTTCCCCTCATGATTCTCTGCACAGAATCAGGAAAAAAAATGAGTTGGTTACAACAGGAAGGCTTAAGGTCAGACACCAGGAAGAACTTCCTGAAGGTGGAACCCCTGAGAAACAGCAATCCAGGTGGACTCTGGAGTCTCCTGACCTGAATAGGAAGTGCAATAGTGGGGGGGGGGAGTAACATTCAGAACTGGGCAAAGGCTGGCTGAGTGACTTTTCCACTTGTATCCCTCAGCCTAGAGCTCAGCGTTGACAGGTCGGGGGAGCTCCCCAGATCGGGGCAGGGGAATCAATTCACCTCATTTCCTATCACTAGTCATGAGCTAATGGCACCTAGGAATGCTCCCAGTCTAGCTCTGAGGCTGCTGATTACAGGTGGAAGCTTGAGGCCACCACAGCCTCTTTCTCCCCATAAGCCATCCAAGAACCCAGCTGAGGCAGACAGACCCAGGCCCCATCGTCTGTCTTCACTACAGAGAAGCCCAGAAATCAATGGTGGCCTCTTGGCTGAGAGCCCAAAATGTGGCTAGGCTGGAGGATAAAGAAGGGAACGGCAGCCATGACTGTAGACACAGTGTGGGAGGGGGGTCAGGGGTGGTGGAAGTGGCGGATGGGGGAACCACATGTCTCCATCCTAAGGCAGAGGGGACCGAGAAAGACACAGAGCTCCCTTGGGAATTCTCAATAGCTTTTTAAAGGGTGTTCATAGTTACCTTGCTCTCTGCTTTAGAAGTCCAGAGGGTTTAATAACACTTTTAAGTGGCATCTTCTGTGGGGAAGTTCCCCTTGGCTATAGGCCCAGCCTGTGCCATTTCCATCCCAACCCCTTCTCCACAGCCAAAAGGTAGATGTATCCCAGCCCAGGAATCGAAGTTCAAGCACTCTAGTTCCCCTTGATACCTATCCTTCATCCTTCCTGCTTCAGTACCCCCCGCTCTCTTTCCTTTTGCCCTGCCCCCAAATGGAAATGAAGTCCTCTTCGGTTCCTGAATGGACAAAGCTCAAATTAGAAAACCTCCTGCTGTTCAGCAGGTCATCCTGGCACCCTGCCACCTGTCATTCCCCACCACTCCCATCCCCAGCACATTCCCTCCTGGGAACTGGCCTAGGCTACAGGGACTAAAGGAAGTGTCTAGGACAAGTCAGGCTGAGAATCCGTTCCTGAGGATCTCGGGGAGAAGGGAAAGAAGGAGGGAGGGGTGGAACTCGGTGGCCTTTGGGCTAAGTCAGATAATAAACGTAAGCCACCTGCCGTTTGAGCCCAGAGTATAAATCGCTAATCGGTTTGGGATTGCACATCCGCTAATGAATTTCTCTCTATTCCCAGAAGGTCTCTCTGGAGCCGCCTCACTGGCAGGGAGCCAAGCAGGGAGTTCCTGGGGCTGGGGGCAGCTCTTTGCATCCTTCAGCCCTGCTTCTCCTATCCCCCATCCCCTTTCAGCCCCTCCCAGCCCCTGTCCTCCTTGCCGCTTGCCAGGTAGGAAAGCTCCAAGGGAGAGGGGAGAAGAGGCGATCAAAGACAGCCAGGGCTCCAGGGGCCCCAGATAAGGGCTCCCAAGCTCAGCTCTCTCTTTTCCCTGCACCACCCCAACGGCAAGCAGCTTTCTAAGTCTCTCCGAGAGGCTCATAGGGGCAATGGATACAGCACTAGCTACGGGGTGAGGCCAACCTAACTAGGCTCCATCCCAGCTCAGCCTCTTGTCTCTTGCATGGCTTTAAGGGAATAACACAACCTCTCTGGGCTTTGGTTAATCCAGCTGTGAAATGGAGACCGTCATGCCTGCCTCATGGGGTTGTACGAGGATTAAATAAAATCATGTAAGAGAAGCCCCTACCCTAATGCCTGACACATAATTGGTGCTCAGTTCATGAACCTTATCTCCTTCTTCTCCTCTAATATCATCCAGAGACAGGGGCCAGCCATTCTTGGCCTCCAAGAAGGAACTATCAAAAGTGGAAGCTGAATGAAGTTGGGTGAGAAATGAAAATCTTCCTGACCAGGCCTGTCACCCCACCCCCAGCTTTGGCTTTTAATGTTAGCAGTTCCCACTGCCACCTGCCTGGACTTCAGAAGGGGCTATTGGCTCCAGAGGTGAGGGCTGGATGGACCAACCTCTCCCCTTCCAGTGCATCCTGTGGCCTAAGGACTATGCGCACAGTCCTCTGGGCAACTCCTGGGTGCACAGGGGCTGCCTAGGAAAGGACCCTGGTCGCCACCACTGGGGAAGAGCTCCTCCAGTGTTGGAACACAGAGGGCCACAGCTGTGGGCTCCGGGCCATGGCTCTGCCTGCTTGCTCTGCCCATGCCCCTCCCTGTCTGGTACCCCTTGGTCCACACAGATTCTGACACAAAGCTGTGCCCCTGATGTGACATATGCAGGAGACAAGCAGAGATGCTACAGAAACTGTAAGCTGGGGTCCCCAGAGAGCTTGCATTTTGGCAGAGGGCAGGCCAAAGGAATCTAACTGAAGGACAGTATGCATCCTGGGAAGGACACCGATGTGGGCAAATCAAGGCCTCCCCATTGGCCCTCAAGCCAGCCACTCCCTCTTTGTGAGCTCAGCTCCAGGCTTCTTTGCAGGTGTATCTGGTGGTGCTGCTGGAGGAGGGGCAGGGGTTGGGCTCCCCATCTAGGCCTCCAACTATACAGTTGATGTGGCTAAAAATGTTTTCAAACCTTTGACTTAGAATAACCTCTCCTGGTGCCTTTCTGCTCTGACACTCTAAGATTTGATGAGCTTAGGGCCTTGCCAGGAAGTTCATCTACTTATCTAAACTCTATCCCATGCAGCCTCTGATTCTACTCACCCGTAATCTCCAGAAAAACTAGAATAGAACCAATTGATCATTGCATCCCACCCAGTAATGTGGAAGAGATGGGCAATGTGAACTCATCCTTGCTTCCCTCCTGGCCTCTGTGTCTCCATCTGTACAATAGGAAGAATTGGATTCGATATTTTCTGAAGGCCCTACCACGATTGAGTTCCTCCTGCAGGCAAGAAGAGAGCCAGTCTCGAGGACTGGCAGGAACCCCATATTAGGTGCTGGTTCTGTCTTTATAAAGCTAAACTGAGTAGCTGGTTCTGAGCCAGAATAAGGTGAAACTAGTTCTGCCCAGTGCCAGGCTCTGGCGGGCCAGTCTCTGCTCCCTGTGACTCTCCCAGCAGGTGCCAAAATCAAATGCTCACATTCTCCAGGGTGTTGATAGATGCAACCCAGGCCCACAGAGGGCTCTCTGTGCAATGCAGCCCAGCCTAGCCCTACTATGGCCAGAGGCCCCACCAAGCCAGCGCCACGTGAGAACCCATCTGGGCCTCAGCCCCAGGGGGGAGGGTCTGCTGGAGGAAAGGGTTGAGGACCACAAAGACAAGGAAGTCACAGGAGGAGTTCCCAGCTCCTCCATGGCTAATATCCACCTTCCTTCCACCTGTATTCATAGAGACCTCAAGACAATCAGAGCTGAAAGAGGATATCTTGTACAGTCCCCCATAGTACAGGAGAAGAAACTAAGGCCAGAAACAGGGGAAGGGACTTGCTCTGGCCTCTCGACATTCCTGCAATAATAATAGCTGATGTTCACGGGGGACTTCCTATGGCTAAAGTCCTGGCGTGTGCACTGAACCCCAATGTGCTCAGTGAGGCCACACAAAAGGGTGATAAAATAGATTCTACTATTATCCCCATTTTATGGATGGGGAAGCCAGGACTCAGAGAGGAACTGGCTGGCCCAAATCCAGGCAGCCTGGAAGTGGCAAAATCTGGCTTTGAGCCTAAGGCTGTCTGCTGCCTACTTACGCTCTTAGCCATTGTTGTTCCAGGGCCCCTCCTGGATCTATCCCCACACCTACACCTGTGAGGCCGTGGACCTGCTGATGCACCAGGTACAAAGAGAAGCCTGGCAGAAACTCGAAGCTCTCCAAGTTCAGATCCCTGCCTTCAGGGTAAAGTAAAGAGCAGTGCAAAGACTACTTAATGATATAGAGAGATGCTTACGGTTTAATGATATATGGGAAACTCGGGGAACAAAACAGAATGGCCAAAAGAAGACATCCAAATGGCCAACAGGTACATGAAAAGTGCTCAACATCCCTCATCATCAGGGAAATGCAAATCAAAACCACAATGAGATATCAACTCACACCTGTGAGGATGGCCATTATAACAACAAGAGCGACAGAAAATAACAAGTGTTGATGAGGATGTGAAGAAATTGGAACCCTTGTGCACTGTTGGTGGGAATGTGAAATGGTGTAGCTGCTGTAGAAAGCAGTATGGAAGTTCCTCAAAATATTAAAAATAAAACTAACATATGATCCAGTAATTCCACTTTTAGGTATTTATCCAAAAGAATTGAAATCAGGATCCTAAAGAAATATTTGCACCCCCATGTTCATAGCAGCATTATTCACAATAGCCAAGACATGGAAACAACCTAAGTATACATCAACAGATAAATGGATAAAGAAAATGTGGCACCATGCACACAATGGAATATTATTCTGCCTTAAAAAAAGAAGGAGGGGCTTCCCTGGTGGCGCAGTGGTTAAGAATCCACCTGCCAATGCAGGGGATATGGGTCCAAGCCCTGGTCCAGGAAGATCCCACATGCCGCGGAGCAACTAAGCCCGTGCGCCACAACTACTGAGCCTGCACTCTAGAGCCCGCATGCCACAACTACTGAAGTCCACGCCCCTAGAGCCCGTGCTCTGCAACAAGAGAAGCCACCGCAATGAGAAGCCCGCGCACCTCAACGAAGAGTAGCTACCACTCGCCACAACTAGAGAAAGCCCACGCACAGCAACAAAGACCCAACACAGCCAAAAAAAAAAAAAAAAAAAAATTAAAAATAAATAAATTAAAAAAAAAAAAAAGAAGGAAATCCTGCCATTTGCAACAACATGGATGAACCTGGAGGACATTATGCTGAGTGAAGTAAGCCAGACACAGAAAGACAAATACTACATGATTCCACCTGTATGAAATAGCTAAAGTAGTCAAACCCTTAGAAACGGAAAGTAGAATGGTGGTTGCCAGGGACAGGGGTGAGAGGGAAATGAGGATACTGTTCAACGGGTATAAAGTTTCAGTTATGCAAGATGGAAAAGTTCTAGAAATCTGCTGTACAACATGCCTATGTTAGCAATAATGTACGCCTAAAAATTTAAGAGGGTACATCTCATGTTATGTGTTTTTTACCACAATTAAGGAAAAAAAAACCCCAGAATAGCCAATATGATCTCTTGGGTAAAAACAGGGATTGTGTGTATGTGCAGAGGAAAAAAAAAAAACAACTAGAAAGAAAGATACCCCAAGTTAATAATATTTCTCCCTGGTTACTGGGATTCTAGGTGACGTTTTCTTGGTAATACTCTCTGTGGTTCTCAAATTATCTACAGTGCATACGTATGGCTTTTATCACCCTCCTCTCCTTCCTCAAAATGAGAAAGACTAAAAGAAACAGGAAAATTGGCAGATGCTTTGAAGCCTGACACACAGAGGGTCGTGGCCGTGCCTCCACCAGCTGGGGGACTGTGGACAAGCACCCAGGCTCTCTGAGTCTCAGCTGCCTCCCCTCTGAGATGAGCGCTGTGATCTCGCATTTCCTTGTCTTTGCTGTAGAGTCAACTTATCTTTTCTTTTGATCCCTCAAGGGAGATCAAGAACAAAGGTGGAGAAACTGGCATCCTTATCCCCAGACAAAGTCACCAGGATGCAAGCAAGTGCTGATGTGGCCCTCAGTCTCAACCAGAACCGCTTTCTCCTGCCAAATTAAGAGAAAGGGGAGGATGTGGCTGGGACCTCTTTGTGGTCTCAGTTTATCAACATGGAAAATGAGAGCACTTTGAGCAGGTCCGAACCCCGTGCTTGGAGCTGGGGAGGGGAATGCTCCTGGGTTGGGCAAAGCCTTCCTCACCAGGCCACAAGAGCCCCACTGAGAACAAGACCTGCACCCTGCGGGACTGGGAGTGGGAGGGGCGGGCGGGCCTGCAAGATGAGGTGGAGGGAGGAAGCACAGAGCACACTGGAGAGGACCTGCATGGGGAGACCCTCGCTTCTGCCGCAACTTGCCAGCCAGACAGATGCTCTGTCATCTTTGTTGCCACACTCCAGGTCTCTGGCGCTTGGGGCGGTGGCTGTGTAATCTCTGTGGGTCCCCACTCCAGCAGCACAGCAGGATGACAGGGCTCTGTTAGCCCTCCCCAAGCTGGCCTACTGTTGGGAAGCAGCGCTGGCCCCCACCACCTTCCTTTACCTTTTTTTTTTTTTTTTTTTTTGGTACGCGGGCCTCTCACTGTTGTGACCTCTCCCGTTGCGGAGCACAGGCTCCGGACGCGCAGGCTCAGCGGCCATGGCTCACGGGCCCAACCACTCCGCGGCATGTGGGATCTTCCCGGACCGGGGCACGAACCCGTGTCCCCTGCATCGGCAGGCAGACTCTCAACCACTGTGCCACCAGGGAAGCCCTTCCTTTACCTTCTGATGGAGCTTTCAGTTGCTCGAGCAGGGTACAAGACTGTGTCTCACAGTGGCCAGGACTCCAGGCTGTCTAGGGGAGGCACAGCCATTGGGGTACCCAACCCCTACCCGGCAACCGTCCAAATGCCTGTAAGCAGACTAGTGGGGGCTCTGCAGTGATCCTAGGTAAGCCCAGTTCTCCTCTGCCCACTGGATCCTTCCTCTGCTCAGGACAAAGCAGTCCTCCTGCAGAGCTTTCTTCCACCCCCCGACTCTCAGACATCCAGTTGCGCTTTCCCCCAGAGACTGAGAATCTAACTTTTTAGCCTTCTCTACAGAAAAAAATAAATATCCATACAGAGACTGGAAATTCTCAGCCTGTGCATTTCTGCACGTTGAGGGATCTCATTTTCTCCTGCCTTTCCTTAGACGAATTCTAGAACATTAGATCTGGAAGAGATTGTTAAATTCAACTCCCTGGCCCTAACCCTCCCAGACACACCCATTTTACAGAAAGACCTACTGAGGCCCCAAAAGGAGAAATGCCCAAACCCAGGTTCGAAGCTAAGTGGTGGTAGAGCTGGACCCAGAATCCAGAGCTCCTAAGTCAGGGCCCTTTCTTCAGCCTGGGTGGCTACGCCAGCCCTAGGGCCCCCCTTCTAGCACACTCTTAGCCCCCCTCTGAAGCAGCAGGGGAGTGGGACAAGCCCCAGGGGCTTCTGGCCGAGGAAGTCAGGGACTCTGAAGTTCTGACCCCACCTCACCCATCTCCTGTACCCCAAGGGGCTCAGCCTTGCCCAGCGCAGGCCTTCTTCCCCCAGTCCTGCATCCCATGCCTTGGTGGGGAAGTAGCAGAAGGAAAAGTGAGTTGCTCTCCACCTCTGGTTTACAGCGGCACTCACACTCGCCCTCTCTCTAGCTCACAGACACCTTGAGGGCTCTCTCCATCTCTCTCTGTCTCAGTCATCTCACAAATCTTGCTCTTGCCCTCATCTGTCGCTCAGTCCCCCTGTCTCTGTCTCTCACACATGCTGCCAGTCTCTCCCAATTCTCAGTTCCTCTGCCTTGGTACCCTCTGCCTCTCTGTATCTGACACTGTTTGCCTTTCTCCCACTTTCCCGGTCTCTGTCAGCTGGTGGAGGTTTCTCTCTCTGTGTCTGGATCTCTGGATCACACACCCTCTTTGTGCTTCTCTCTCTCTCTCCATCCCTCGATGAGTGCCGAGGATGACCATCACCTTGCCCCCTCCCCAGAGTGAGCGAGGGCACGTGGAACAGGTGCAGGTGATGCTTTCAGAGCCCCAGACTCCCGACCCGCCCAGGGCCAAGCTGAGCAGTGGCGGGGTGGGGACTGGGGGCAGTAGGCCCGGCTCTGCTTGGGAAACCCCTCCCCCCATGCCAGGCCCTTCCTGAGTCAAGTCCTGGGAACAACCACCCCAATTAAACCCTAGGGCCAGTTGAGAGGGAGGAATGGGCCTGGCACCCAGTCGGCCCTGGGGGCCTGGGAGTTAGTGCCATCCACTCCCCACTTTACAACCGGCCGAGTACTCTGATAGCCTCTGAGTTGATCATCACTGGAAACCTCTGGGGGGGCAGAGCAAGAGGTTCCTCTGTCTGCTTCATAGACAAGACCCCTGAGTCCCAAGAAGTCAAAGGACTTGGCCCAGGACATACGGCCCATGACAGATCTAGAGCAAAGGTAAAAACTGCCAAGCAAAATCAACAGCTCTGGATGTCCCACCCAACTCTGCTCCCGGAACCGTGGGCGTGCTGGGCAAAGGAGTGAGCAGGTGCTCTCTAATGCAAAGGCTCTGACACTGAAGACCCACTTTGAGCAAGGACCCAGGGAAATGCAAAGGCAGACACGAATAAACTAATCTCTGGAGAGAGCTTGACTATTTCTGAAGTACTCTCTCATTTGCCACCTTCCTAATAACCAAGGTAAGTGGTGATTAACCTTATGCCCACTGTCGGCTAAGGAGTAGATGACAGACAGAGCGTCAGAGCCTAGTGTACACCCCCTACTCCGGGGCTCTGTCTACCATGCCCCTCTTGGCAGCAGGGGGCCCAAGCCCCTACAACTGGGAAGGTTGGTGTTGGCCATGGATGGGGCTACACCAGGGCCAGCTCAGGCTGTACTCACAGGGCAAATCTCGGTCCACCTCAAGCAGGCAGAGCCCAGTAGTCAAGGTAGGACAGCATTCCCAGTCCAGGAACCAGACCCGAAGAATTGGTCACTGCATTCTAGCCTGAAATTCTGAACCAAGCCCAAGGTGGCCTAGAGCTGGCTGAGGAGCTGCTGTGAGAGAAGGGCATAGGGCTCCTCTCTGAGAGCAATGCCAGGGAGGAGAGGTCCTGGCATGGCCCAGAGAACCCTGGCCTTCCTTCCGGCCCCCATCCTCAAACTCTGGTTTATGATTTATACCTGCTTACTGTCTCTCTGTACCCTCACTATAATGTCAGCTCCATGAGGGCAGGGGTTTTTGCATTTTGTCCACTGCTCCATCCCCAGTGCCTTACAACAGTGGCTGGCACATAGCATGCACTCAATAAATCACTGAGTAATTATTGCGTGAATAAATGAATATTGAGTGAATAAATGAATGAATGTTATACCCCGTAAGTGGGGAGGGGGAGGATTGCATGGCCTAAAAGATTTGCCCACCTCCTTCTCCTGGGCAGAACGGGAGAGGGCATCCCTTCTGCAGAGTTCAGACTCTGCTTATCCCAGAGCACCTGGCACAGACCCCTGTAACACCCCACTTTCTCCTGAGGACTCAGCCAGGCCTGAGAGGAGAGGAACAAGGGCTTCCCACATGTTCCCACAGAACGCAGCCAACAGCACACCCTGTCCTAACTCATAGACTTGTAAGGTGTCTGGCTGCCCGAGCCCATTCCACAGTTGGGGAGACTGCGGCCTGCAGAGAAGAGTAAAGGAGCAGACCAAGGTCACTCTGGGTCGATGTGGAGATAGGCTCAGAGGCCAGGGCTCCTGACTCTCCTGCTGGACTCTGGGAGGGATCTGGGAAGGGAAGGGGAAGGTAGGAAGGATGCCCTCAAGACTCCCATCCTGGGTGCCCATGTCGGACCCATCTTTGGCATATTCATCACCCTCTATTTCAGACCCACATCACCTTTCGCCTTTCCTTAGGAGCTGGCATAGGGGCCAAAGTGGCTGTGAATAGGGACTTCCGTTTTTTTCGGGCCCCACTCTTGTCCCAGCCCTAGCCACACATCCCACCTTCCCACTCCCCTCCTCAGATGGAAACTCTATCTCCACTCACACTTGCTCCCTTTATATCTCTCCCCTCAGTTTTATGGGGTGGCTGTGGCAAGAAAGAATTGGGGGGGGTGCTGTGGCTCAGAGACTGTCCTTTATTAGTTCTCTCTTCCCGGAAAATGAGGGGCTGCAGCTGGCCGGCGATATGGGCGGGGTGAGCTGGACTCTGGCTGCTGGGAAGACTGCACATCTGGGGGTGGGGGCCTGGAAAGGAGTCTGAGATGAATTATCTGTGTGTGCTAGGAGAATCAATTGGGCATGCGGGCACGCTGCCTGCCCCGCTGGAATTAGGGACCAGGGCTGGGGGCGCCAGCTGGGCACGTGGGAGCAGGTGGAGCCCCCAGAGAGGGGGCAGCAGGGCAGGCAGTATCAGAGCCTTGGAGAGAAAGCCCAGCCTCCCTGAAAAAGAAGAAAGAGCTCTTCTCAAACTCAGGGGAAAATCTTGATAAATGGAGCCTGCCATTCTCCATGGCACAACCTTCTAGCCACACTACCAGAGCCCCATACTACCCACTCCCCTCCCCACCCATCCCAAAGCCACTTCCAGCTGGGCCCTCCCGTCTCTGTTCCTCTGCCCAGATGGCATGGGTGCTCTGTGATGCATCCTGGCCCCTCGTCTGACATGCACGTGCACACGCACCCACAGGCAGGCACACATGCATTTTCACTTTCTTTCAAAACATTCCTCCCTCCCTGCCCCACTCCAAGGACATCATTGACAACTCTGCCACTTATTAGCCAAATGTGACCTCAGTTTTCCTCATCTGCAAAATGGAGCAATCCTTCCAAAACAGAATGCTTTGAGCTTTGGAAATCATTAACGGGTAACACCTGGCCCTCAGCTTGTGTCCGTGGCTGGCAGTGAGGTGAAATGGGAAAAATATAGGAATGATAATACCCACCTTGTAACACGGCTGAGAGATCCTATAGTGAACATGTTTGGAAGAGTGAGTCCTTTCGCAAGCTGGGAAATGTGCTTCCAGGAGGTAGGACCCTCTCCCCATGATCCCCTCCTCCCTGCCCTCTACCCAGTGTCCTTGGAGGCCACCACAGGAATACACCCCCTCAGCTCCCAAGGCTCCAGGAGAGCTAGGAGGCGGCTAGGGGTCAGGAAGCCAGGTGGGCCTACCAGGGCCTGGGCCTTGAAGGTGGCTGCCTGCCTAACTGCTGAGGACAGTGGAGATAGCCCCCTCCTTCCCACACCTTCCTGCCCCCACCCCCATCTCTGCAGCCTTGCGTTCGGGTCCCTTGCTCTCCAGGAGACAGCCTCCTCTCTGACATCGTCTGCAGTCAATTCCCCTCAGGGCCATCCCAATTTTCATTTCCTTTCACTAATCCTCACTCACAGTCCCTTTGCACAGCCCAGAGCAGCCTCTGTCCCAGAGCTGGCCCCGCTCACCAGATATTTGTTGCAACTCACAAACCTAGGTTTCTCAGCTGGAAGGGCCTTGCTGAGTTCATCATCTCTCGTCCCCTTCCTTCAACGCAAAGACTGGGACAGGACGTGGTGGAGGTGGTGGGAGGAGAGCTGGGACCCCCTCCCACCCATTCAGCACCTCTGTGCTAATTAGAAAAGGGCATCCCTTTAGGCAGATGCAGCCTGCACCAGTGCTCACATGATTGGTAAAGAGAAGGCAGGCTGGCTGTCAGCCCCCACTCACACCCTTGGCCAGACACCCTTGTGCAGTTTGCAACCTGTACAACCATACATAGTGGCTCTGGGAGATAGCCTGAGCCTTCTAACGCATGCTCAGAGAGCCTGGACTGGGCTCTTTTAGAGACCTTGCTTCAGGAAAAGCCAGGAAGGTTATATTAAGTCCTGGAGCAGTTCAAGAGATGGAAAAGCACCAAAGGGAGGTGATCTGCTCACTCCAAAGGCAGCCACGTCTGAAGCAAATGTGCAGATGGCAAGGGCATCTCTGGGACTCTGGTGGTTAGAGAGGGGACGCAGGACTGAGGGCATGCTGGCACAGCAGGCTCATAAATAAAGTGCACAATGAAAACCAAAGGGCTAAGGCCTGGAGTTCCGTTTGGAGAACAGGAGTCGAGGGCTGAGGTCCAGGTTCCAGCAGTGCAGTTAGGGCTGAGGATTGATGGAGGAATGGAGAGGTCAGTGCTGCAGATCTGAGGAGAGAGCGAACCTGCAGTCCTGTGTCAGGTCAGATCACTATCAGGGTAGGGGCAGTGGGCGGTGGCCCAGCAGGTCTGCGTGTGAGCGGGGGCCCATTTGCCCAGCCCAGCAGTTCTCATTCATCTGCCTCCTTCTAGCCCCAGGATCCCAGGGTTGTAAACAAGCATTAGGACATTAAAACACATTGGTTTAGCACTTTCGCATTCCAGTTCCTCTGTGCCTTGAAGGGAGCAAATGTCTAGCCCCCTCCATCTCTACCCTGGCAGAGCCCTATTCATCTTTCAAGCCTAGTTCAAATGTCACTGCCTCTGTGAAGCCTCCTCTGAGCCCCTGCCCTGAGATCCTCTCAGCTCTCGCAACTTCTTGGACTCCAACTGTCACCACATGGATCTCATTGTACTGTATTCTCTCAGTTTTTTGTCTGTCACCCCCACCAGACTAAGGGCCCCTGAGAGCAGGGCCTCTGTCCAATTTGCCTTTGAGTCCCCAGGGCCTGGCACTGATCCTGGTGCTGGGAGGAGCTTAAGAAATGCATATTGGGAGGATGAATGAAGCAAAATGGATACACGTCACACACAGGTCACTGGTCGCCGGGTCTGGGAAGGACAGTGAACTCAACAACTGGGCCAGGGAGTAAAGATCCATGACTGTTCTCATTGCAGGCCTCCAGGCCGTGTGTGGATCAGAATGAAAGCATGCAGCAGGGGCAGGGGGATGGGATGGGGCGGGGGCCATGGAGGGTGATTCCTGCTCATCACTGTCCCATCCTCCTGACTATTCCTCCCTCAACCTGGCCTCAAGCTCTGGACAAGCTCCAGGAAGCCAAGGCAGAGGATATCCAAGTGACATCTGACCAACCCTTCTGGTGGGCACCATGCCAATGTCCTGTCTTGCTTGGGATGTCAGAACACACCCAGCCGCCCCTTCTTCTCTGGCCATCTGGGAGGGCTCCATCTCTCCCACTACTCAAGTTCCTAGAGCGCCCTCACCGGGGGCTCAATCCCTGCTCTATATGACCCCTCCCACTCCCTTCCCGCCAAGCTGGGATGGGGACAGCACTACCAAGCCAGGTGAACTGAGGCCAGGGGGACCTGGCCTCTTGGATTCTTGATGTGGCTTTGCCATCAACCTGTCGGGTGACTGTGGTCCCATGTCTGGCCCCTGCTGACCCAGGATTGTCCCTGCTGGGGTCTGAAGGTCCCCAGGAGGGATAGCGGCTCCTAGGAAGCCCAGTGGAGAATTGACTTTGCTGCAGAAACATGGCTCTCACCCCCCAGGGGCATCTGAAGGGCTTTTAAGGAAGAGAGCAGGACTGGGCATGGATGGTCCCACGGGCGGGACTTAGGCGAGCGGTGTCCGGCGCCCGCCAGTCCACCCGCCACCCGCCTGCCTGCCCGAGCCTGCACCCGCCTGGCCACAGGCTGAGGAAGCATAATCATGCTGGGCTATTTCAGACCCATTATCTCAGCTCAGCTCCTGCTTCCTGAGCAGGCCCCGAATTAGCCTGGCGCTTTGTTCTCAAGTGCATTTGTCAGATCGCTTGGCCTGTACCTCGGGAAGGAGGGAGAGGAGGGAGGGGAGGGCAGGGGCGGGGAGGGGGCGGAGAGGGAGCCGGAGGAGGAACTCGACGCTAATTAAGTCTCATTTAAAAAAAAGAAGGCAACAATGAGGAATAGGAGAAGAAGAAAGAGAAACGAAGTGGAGGGGGGAGGGAAAGGCTGCTGAGGAAGCAGAACAGCCGCCGGGAGAGACACACACACAGAAATGCACAGGCACACACATGCCCACAAAAAGACACACAAACACACACAGCTCTCCCTCCTGGCAGCCTGCAACCATCTTCTCCGTGCTCAGCCCTGCCTTGGCCCAACCTGGCCAGGTCAGAGGTAGGCACAGAAACCCGAGCCTCCCTTCTAGTGCCCAGGGTTGCAGGGCTAAGGACCAAGTTCAGCCCAGCTTCCAGTCCTGGCTAGGCAATTCAGGAGCTCTGTGGCCTTGGGCTAATCCCCTCTTGGGATCACATGCGACACATGAGGTGAATCCTTAGGCCCACTTTGCAAGGCTGGTGGGATGAATCGGGAGCACTCTGTGCAGAACCTGGGCACAGATGGGCTCCTCTACCACCAGCCTCTGCCTCTGGCCAATGTCCTCCCAGACTCAGACCCGGCTGAACTATTCCCAGAGCACTGCACGGGACCTGGGGGCCTGCTGGCCTGTGCCCCATCACCAGCACAGGCAGCCTTAATGGACTATTGCTTGGGCAACAGACAAAGCTGCCCGGGGCACGTCGGCCCCCCGTGTCTTTACAAAGGTCCCAAATATTCCTAATGAACTAACTCTAGCTCACTCACTTTCTCTCAGAATTCTTGGTCTCTTAGTAACTTACCTCTCCCAAAACAGGAGCCCAGCTCTGTGCCAAGCTCGCCTTTCACACTACTCCAGCCCAGCCTTGGGGGGGATGTTCAGAATGTCTACCCCATTCCTCCTCACTGGCTGACCTCAGCCTTCCCATCTGCAAGACATGTGACCTGCGCTCCCCTGCCCACCCGGGGACAGGGGCTGCCATCTCCAGGCAGACGAGTACTTCACGGGACGTTTGCCAGCTCCCAGCAAGTCTTTTGAAGATTTAACTTCATACAATATTCCTCTTTCTCTGTCTGACTATATCTTATATGTGGAATCTAAAAAGAAATGATACAAATTCACTTATTTACAAAACAGAAACAGACTCACAGTCTTAGAGAACGAACTTACGGTTACCGGGGGGAAGTGTGGGGTGAAGGGATAGTTAGGGAGTTTGGGATTGACATGTACACACTGCTGTATTTAAAATGGTAACCAACAAGGACCTCCTGTATAACACACGGAACTCTGCTCAATATTAGGTAACAACCTAAATGGGAAAAGAATTTCAAAAAGAATACATACATGTATATGTATAACTGAATCACTTTGCTGTACACTGGAAACTAACACAACATGGTTAATCAACTATATTCCAGTATAAAATAAAAAGTTTAAAAAAGATTTAACTTCAATCTTTGCCTTTGGGGCTGGCATTGACACTCCTCCTAAGTTCGGAGGCATGAATTAGATGCCATTTCAAAAGCTCTCAGAGCCCGAAGCATTCATAAGAACAGCTTAGTGGCAAGAATCTTCATCTGGGAGTCAGATGGTCCTGGATTCAGATGTCTGCTCTGCAAATCACTGGCCATGAGACCTTGAGCAACTTAACTCTCCTTTCTGAGCCTTAGTGTCCTCCTCTGTAAAATGGTGTTAATGACCACAGCTGCCTCGTGGTATGCCTGCGAGGATGACACGAGATCACGTGTACACAGCATTTAGAAACCGTGCCTGGCACGTGCTGGATGCTCAATATATTGGACTATTTTTAAATTGAGGTATAATTGACATATAACATTGCATTCGTTTTAGGTGTACAACATAATGATTTATTTACAGACATATATATTGTAAAATGACTACCACAATAAGTTTAGTTAACATCCATCACCACAGTTACAATTTTTTTTCCTTACGATGAGAACATGTTGGGCTATTATTATCACTCCTCTTGCCTCCATTTCCCCATATCTCCCTCACCCTATCTGGCCTAGCCCAGATCCAAATCCCCCCAGAGAAGCCCAGATGCTCCCGTGCCTGGTGGGGCAGAGGACGTGGAGGGAGTCCCCGCCCCGGGGGAGCTGGGCCGGGACTGCAGGGGTCCATGTCACCCCCGGGGCTCCTCCCTGTGCTCCGCAGCAGGCCTGGGGGAGCCGGGTTCACGGGGGCTCAGGCTGGCCCAGGCAGTGAGCTCAGGGACTGGGGTTTCAGCATCAGGAGTAGCCGGCTCTAGGAGCAGGAATTTTGTGGCCTGGGGTCTGGTAGCCTGGCTGCCCGTCCCAGATGTGCCGGGGACTCCGTGTGCCCTTGGCTGAGTCCCCGCTTCTGTAGGGGTGTCAGCTGGCACCCCTTCCCCAGCGGTGAGGCAGCAAGATCTCCAAGGCTGCAGAACTGGAGGTCACTGCTAAGGCCTTGCCCCGCTCAGTGCGGTCAGTTGGCAGAGGTCAGCTGGCATGTCCCATTCCCACTGTCCGCCCCTGCCCCCGCACTGCTCCTCTCCCCTCCCTGGCAAAGCTTTTTCTCGAAGGCTCTTCTGCAGCGCGCCCTCCGAGCCTTTCCGCCCGCATTCCTGTGCAAGCCTTCCAGCAGTCCCAGACTGAGCTGGGGGCTCGGATGGGATATGCACTGTGAGCTGAGTTCCCATTGTCCACAAATCGGGACCAGCTGTGAGCAGCCTGAGAGCCCCGGGCTCGTGGCCACCCCCACTCCCACTGCAGTTACAGAAGAAGGGAGTGGAGTGAGCCCACCGCCTGCCGGCCTGCCCAGGGCTCCCCCAACCCCAACACACACAGCATGATCGGCTCCCTAGCCAGGAACAATCAAGCATTATGAATAAAGATGTGCAGCTGGACAGAGAATTCCTCCACACCCACCTGGCCCACCCAGCAACTCCCAGCCTTCCTCCCCCATCCAGGCCCTTCCCACCTCAGGGGTACCCCACCCTGGCATTCATGCGTGCAGAGGCCAGCTTCTAGGGGCGGAGGACTGCTCCCGCCTGGCACTGTCTTCAGAAGAGCACCCTGGTCCTCTGGAAAGAGGTCGCTTGACCCTGTCATGTCATAAGTTGGGTGGGCTTGTGTATAAGGCTTGCTGTGACCTTGGCCATCAGGACTGGTGGGGAAGAAGGAGGCCAGACCCTGGGGAAGCTGAAGCCAGGAACCTGATTCCTGAGCAGGAAGCTTGGTCCAGTGGGGTGTAGACCCTTAACTTGGTCAGACTCAGTATTGGGGCAGGTCCAGCGACGAGAAGCCAGGGGGTGGGTGCGTCTGTTGGTAGCACAGTCATAGGATTCTAGATACTCTGCACTGACAACAGCATTCTAGCCAGGGTCTGAGCACACTGGAAATAGCATCCAAGGCTTTGGGTGGGGAGGGCGCTTTGGGAAGAGCATCAACCCTGGGAGGAAGAGATGTGCTCCCCTGGACAACAAATCATAAGGTTTGGACCCATGTATGCCTGCGGGGTGGGGCGGAAAGGAAGCCACGCCGGACACAAGTTTGGCCCAGGATTCTGCTGTAGTGTCTGCCTAGCCCCAGGCACTACAGCCTATATAATAAGAGGAATTCCATATCCTTTCCCATCGCACCACTCCTCCCCTACTCCTGCCCCTGTGTCCTGACTCTATCCCAACCTCCATTCCCCACTCCTATCCCAAAAACCCAGTGGGACTGAGGTGGCCCAGGTCAGGATTAGCTTCAGACCTGAGGGCTGGGTCTCTAGGTCAGTGGTCTCAATCCTGGCTGCGCAATTGAATTACCTAGGGAGCTTCGAAAAATCCCCAAGGACCAGACTATACCCCAGACCAACTGAGTCGGGATCTCTGGGGGTAGGATCCAGCCATCAATAAGTTTAAAGCCCGCCAGGTGAGTCCAATATGCAGCCTAAGTGGAGACCACTGTTAGAGGCAAGCACCCAGCAGAAGCAGAGCGGTTAAGAACAGGAGCTCAGAAAGTAGAGAGCCTGAGTCAGAATCCCAACCCTGCCGCTTACTTGTGTGGCAGATTACCCAACCTCATCAAACCTCAGTTTCCTCATCTGTAAAATCGGACCTCCATGATTGTTGTGAGTATTACACAAGAAAATACACACAAAGATCTTAGCACGGTACACAGGAAATACTCAAACGATGTTGGCTATTATTATTATTAGCCGAAAGGGCTGATTCCGGCAGAGGCTGACACGTAGGTGGAAAAGTCATTCCCTCTTCATCCAGAAGCCTGTAAACTTGGGTTACAGGTTGGCAATGTCAATGGCGTCCCAGAAGAGACAGGCAAATTCATCAATGGTGGAGGAATAAAGTATCAGGACTGAGGCATTAGAAACCATTCACTCATGTTACAAAAATGGAAACCAAGGTGCAGGAAGGGAAAGAGACCAGAAAGCTGGTGTCTCGACTCTCATGTGTGTGCTCAGGTCAATGTACGTTTATCTACTATGTAGGTAAACACACAGTAGGGCATCTACTATGAAGCGGGAACTGTGTTGGCATGGAAGGAGCACAGAGGTGAATATGGCAGAGTCCCTGCTCTCAAAGGGCTCAGAGCCAGGCTTGTAGATCTGTTAATCACAAAGGATGGGAAGCGATCAGTTCCATCTAGACAGAGAAGTTGTATCCAGTTGGAGAGTTCCAGAGAAGGCTTCAACAGCCAAAGGTGGGCCATGGAGAAGGCATTCCAGGCAAAGGAAAAGACATGGGTGAAGACACTGAAGGTTTTGGAGCAGGGTTAATCTTTCTAATCTTTCCAAAGAATAACTTAGCTTCTGCGTGGAGGATGGAGGAAAATGTAGAAGTAGGGAGGGGACCACTGCTCTAGCTCAGGGGACAATTGATGAGGATATGATTCAGTCCTTCTGTTTCTTCCCCAGTCCCCACCCCTCACTGTTGATAACCTCGCCTCATTATGTATTGAGAAAATGAGCGCCATCAGACAGGAACTTCCTTTTCTCCCCACAAATTCTATAGTCCCATTGCTCCTTCTTCCCCCATCACAATGGAGAAGGAGGCCTTCCTCCTATCTCAGACCAACCTTTCAAACTGCCCACCCTTCTCACCTTCCCAAGGCTTTTTTGGGTAGCCCCTTCCACTCTCTGTCTCATTCCCTTTAACAAAGACGCAAGTTCTGTAACTTCCTTCTTAACAAAAACGGGCGGGAGAGGGGAGGGGAAGGGAAGGAAGAGGACAGAAGGGGAGGGAAGGGGAAAAAGGGACATTTTTTAAAGACTAGACTTTCCTTTGATCCACATCTCCCTCTAGTTATGGCCCCACATCTATGCTTTCCTTCACAGGGGAATTTCTCGAAAGGGCCATCTACACTCCATCTCTGCTTCCTTAGCGTTCATTCATCTGTCAACCACTGCATTCTGGCTTCTACCCTTGCCCCTTCACTAAAATCACTCTTGTCAAGATCACCAACAACTGCCGGATGGCCAAATCCAGCAGACACTTCTAGGATCCGATATTATGACAGGCAGGCCAGTGTGGTGGTTAAGACAGGGCTTCTGGAGACAGCCTGCTTGTGTTTGAACCCTGGCTCTAACACTACCCAACTGGAGGACCTTGAGAAAAATACTTAACCTCTCTGAGGCTCAATATCCTAACCTCTAAATTGGAGGTGATAATCATAGCACCTATCTCATAGAGTTGATGTGAGGAGTCAGTGAGGTAATACCTAACCCCCTGTACCCAGCACTTGGCGCACAGCAGGTGCTCCATATGGGTTGGTTCCATCCAGGCTCCATCTGACCTGACCTCTCAGCAGGTGTCCCAGCGCTGACTGACTTCTTCCTTCTGTAAAAAGTCTCTTCTCTCAATCCTGGGAGAACACACTCTCCTGTTTTTTCCCCTACCTCACTGGCCCCTCCATTCACTCCTCCTCTATCCAAACTCTCCTCTCCTCTTTGCACTCTCTCTCGAGGTGAGCTCATCCATTCCTGTGGCTTCAAATGCCATGTATATGCTTGTCACTCCCAAATGTTCATGTCCATCCCAAACCCCCCTGATCTCCAGCCTCATTTAACCAACCACCTACTTGATATCCTCACTTGAACACTTAAAGAAAACTCCAAATTAAACAGGTCCAAAGGAAAAATCTGAATTCAGCAGGAAGCCTGTTCCTCCCCCAGTCTTCCCATCTTAGTAAATGGTACCATTTACGAGTTGCTCAGGCCCAAACCCCAGGAGTCTTCCTTGGTTCTTTCCTTCCCCTCACTCCCCGCGTTCAATCTATCGACAGATTGTGTTCTACCTCAAGTATATCTCATCCATCCACGTCTCTCCACCTGCCCCACCATAACCATGTCTCTCTCCTGGACAGCTGCATAGGCCTCCTCGCTGCTCTCTTGCTCCTCTCTTAGCCTGTGGCAGTCTAGTCATTGGTTTTCAAAATGTGTTAGGAGACTCCTCCTCTCCCTAACTTAAAACCTTGCGGTGGTTTTGGATTGTACTTGGAATCAAAGGTAAGCTTCTTTCTCTGGTTTACAGGGCCCCGCAAGGTGTGGTCCCTGCCTCCCCCTCTGACCACATCTTGTCCCATTGACCCCCTCTTTCTCTTCACTTCAGCCTCAGTGGCATTCTTTCTTCTCCACAACACACTTGAGCTCTTTCTGGCCTCTGGATCTTTGCAGTTGTTGGTTCCTCTGCCTGGAAAGTTGACTCCTTAGCTCTTCACATTGCTGGCTCTTCGTCAGCCTCCAGGTCTTAGCTTAAATAAGGCCTCCTTAAAAAGGCTTCCTCTGAACAGCATACCTAAAATAGGTGGCCCTGTTGTTCTCTATCACAGCCATGCATTTACTGCCTTCCTAGCTCCTTATGTATTTATTCATTTGTTTCTTCACTACCTGTTTCCCTCACTAGAATGAATGTGTCATGAGGACAGACACCTCGACTGTCTTGTTCACCATGGATTCCCCAGAATCTGACACAGTGACTGTCACAGAGAATTCAATGACTGCTGAATGAATGGATAAATGAAGCAAAACAGAAAATAGGCCTGGAGAGAAGGGGACAAACTGGAGAGATATTGAGGAAGTAGACATGATAAAACTTGGTGATGGATTGGATGTGGGGGGTGAGAGGAAGGAAGGAGGCAGCGATGACTCCCAGGTTTCTGGCTTTATTAACTGAGTGGATGGTTGTACCATTTATGAAACTGGACAATAAGAAAAAAGACCAGTTTGGAGGAAAAGATGATACCTTCAGCTTGAGGCATTGAGTTTGAAGTCCCTGTCTGACATAAAATGAACATGCCCAGTAGGTACCTTGGGGCTTGAATTGAGTCTGGAACTGAATGAATGATCAGGGCTAGTGATGATAAATAATGGAATGTGATGAGAATGGCTGGAAGCAGGAGGATGGACATGACTGCTCTGGAGAGAGCATAGAGAGAGAAGAAGACAAAGACAAAAGTAGAGCAAAACTGGCCCATGTATGGCAAGAGTAGAGAGTAAAGGAGCTGCAAGATGCAAGAGACCTGAAGCCATTCGGTGTCTCCAAAGCCAAGGGAAGAGAGAATGGCAGGCAGGAAGGGGCGCGTGGTAGGGTCAGATGTGAGGATGGAAAAAGGCCACTCGATTTGGTGACAAGGAAGCCATTGGTGATCTTTAAAGAGCAATTTCAGGCAAGGGGGACAGAGGACCATAATGCAGTAGACTGAGGAGAGAGTGGGAGGTGAGGATGCAGAGGTAATGAGGGGAGACAATGCTTCCAAGAAGTTTGGCTGAGAAGGGAAGGCAAGAGAGAAGATGATAACTTAAGAGGGAGGCAGGGTCAAGGGAGGGTTTCTTTGAAGGATGGGGGAGAGCTGAAAATCCTTGTAGGCTGAGGAGGAAATAGCACTCAAACGAGGGGGAGAGATGGAGATATGAGATAAAGAGAATAATTGATGGAGTTAGAGGTTAGGTATGGAGCAGAGGGTAGACATGTCTTCCTAGGAGACAAAAGGGAGAGGGAGAAAGAGAGGGAGGGAGGGAGAGAGGGAAGGAGGGAGGGAGAAGGAGGAGAGAGAGAGACTGGGAGGGAGGACATACAGAAAATTTCTGAGATGGACAGCCTTTGTCTTAGCAAAATTGGAAGCCAAATATTAGGAGGGGTGTAGCCGTGAGGCTGGAATGTAAGAAAAGTGGAAGATGGGAATGGCGGTCCCCATGGGATGAGTTAAAGGATTGTGGAACATCAGTATCAGTAAGGGCCTCCTGTTGAGGCTGGCAAACTTGTAAGTTCTAGGAGCTAACCGACCAGGGCTGGGGGCAGCAGCAGAACCAGCAGAGGGTGTGCAAAGCTTGAATGGCTTTAAGCCATGAAGGTCATGGCCGGCATCAGGGTCTAGAGTAGAGAACGCAGGGAGGTGAGGGAGGCCTGAAGAGGACTGAGGGCTGGTAGAACGGGGTAGGGAATTGCAATGAGAGACTGAAATGCTCAGGAGTGGGGGGACCAGTTCATTTTTTTTCATTAATCCAACAGATGGTTACTTAGCCCAGTGCCAAGCACTGGAACCAAGACCAGGTTTAGGAGGAATGAAGGAGCCAGTCATCTGAGGGGTGGGGGTAGAGGAGTGGAGGATTGGAAATCTTGGGTCTGAAGTCTTCCTAAGTAATGACAAGGCTGAAGATGTAGCCAAGTCAGTGGGAAGCTTCTATAGAGAGGATGTGTAGATGAGGTCATGAGCATTGTAGGATGGCTGGGGGTCGGGCTGAGGGGATGTCCATGAAGATGCTGAAGGCAGTGGAGAAGGCAGCAGTAGCCAGGGTGGAGAGAAAGGCCAGGGGCCTGGTGCTGTGGGAACTGAAGACCAACCAATATTTTCTGGTGGGCAGTGGGGCTGAGAAAGGGGAGAGGGGTTTCTGGTCGATAGCATGGCTTTCTATGGAAGAGCGGGTGTTGGAAGTAGGCATGGGAGCCCTGGGCCATAAACAGCAATTGCAAACCTGGACTACAGCAGTCTCCCTACTGCTTCTAGAAGCCAAGCTGGGCAAAGGTAAAAGCAGGGCGTTCACTGGAGAGAGTTGCTGAAGGCAGACACAGGTTTCAGTTCTGATCTGAGGGTAAAGGGGGGATGATTTTGGAGGAAAGATGGAGGCAGGTGGCTTTGTGGCCAATAGAACGGTTTCCATGGAGAGCACTCAGGGTGTTGATGGGGTAAGATCAGACCTGGAGAGAAGGACAAGTGACTGGGTGATTCCTGAGAGAACCCTTTGTCCTTGGAATGTCATCACAGGTGGCAGGACCCGGAGTCAGGGAATGGGGCAGCCAGGGAGATGAGACTGGCCTCTGGGAGCATGACCACAGCAGCTGGTCCACCCTCTACTCCTCCCAGCAGAACCATGTGCAAGAGGCAACAGAGAGTAAGGCTGCCTGGGTCCCTGAGGCTGATCAGCACAAAGTGTGGCAAGCCTCCTGCCTTTTCCTGGAGGTTTCTCAGCTCAACCAGCCAACTCCACTTCACTTGTCAAGAAGTTGGCCCTAATATCTCCTGAACAGAATTGAGGTCAGGTGTTTGGTGGTGTAGACAGAGCACTGTATTGGCCCAGGACAGTAAGCAGGCCTGTGTAAGTTCTATTCTGCTGCTTTGTTCTCTGCACTTCATCAGTTTCCTCACCTGAAAAACCAGGGTAACATTGCTTTCCTCACAAGATGGTTATGACAATTAACTGAGAGAATGCTCTGATAAGTTTTTGTAAACCTTTAGTCACTGCAGAGATATCAGTTGGAAGCATCTCATTACCACTGGGAGGAGGGCTGTGGCCCCGAGGCACTCTGATGAAGGCCAGTGGACCCATTAGTTTGTCTGGCTGTCCAGCGGCCCATCTTCCCACTTGTCAGTACAGGAAGCTGGCCGTTAAGGACCTGTACCAACCTAGGCACCTGCTGCTCCTGGGCAGGTAGGAGTCCAGTGGAGAAAGGGATGGGAAACCAGAATGCGGGGAGAGGGAAGCATGGGAGGATCAAGAGGAGGCAGCCAACTGGCTGCCATCTAACCCTGTTGCCTAGAGACACCAGGACCTATATGATTCCTATTTCTTGCCTTTCTGGCTAGTTGAGACCTCAGGCTGGCCAACTGGATGCTGGGCAGGAAGCCCAGCGGACCAGCCTGAGCTGGGGGGCATTTCTACAGGGGACCCTCGGGGACCTAGAGAATGCAGTGGGAGAGCCCTAGACTGAGCAGGGAGGGGCCTGCAGCCCCAGACTGATCCCGCCCGGGAGGGAGGGGATGTAAGTAAAACAGCTGAGCTGGAAATTGGGGAAATCAAACATAAACCACCTCAATAAACCTGTCAAGGCCAACAAACTCCCTCCTTTGTTCCCATTGCATGACCTGTACTTGGCTTATAAAGGCACAGCAAATTAACTCTGGTTTTGAGACAAGGCCTCTGGTACCACTCCACCCGGGTTGGAATCCCGGCTCTACCACTTACTAGCTGTGAGACCTTGGACAGGTAAGTTAACCTCTCTGTTCCTTATCTGTAAAATGGGGTGTTATGGGATTAAATGATTTAATATTGGTAAAGCAGTTAGAATGGTATCTGGCACAGAGTAAGCACTCTTTTTTTTTTTTTTTTTTTTCGGTACGCAGGCCTCTCACTGCTGTGGCCTCTCCCATTGTGGAGCACAGGCGCTCCGGACGCGCAGGCTCAGCAGCCATGGCTCACGGGCCCAGCCGCTCCACAACATGTGGGATCCTCCCGGACCGGGGCACGAACCCGTGTCCCCTGCATCGGCAGGCAGACTCTCAACCACTGCGCCACCAGGGAAGCCCAACACTCTTAATGTTTCTAGAACACTAGAGTCTGGGCAGCAGAGGTTCTATGGAAAAAGCATTAGACTTGGATTCTGACAGATCTGGGTGCAAACCCTCCATATCTCACTTGACCTCTCTGAGCCTCAGATTCCTCATCTTTAAAGGAGGTGGTGGACTAACTCTTAGCCCACAGGACAGACTATAGATTAGATGAAGAAATGCCTATAGTTGTGTCTGGCCATCCCCAGCCCTTAGTAAGTGCTCAGTAAACGACAGCCTCCTGAAATCTCCCAAACACCTAGCACCATTTCCCAGAGACTATCCCAGATGTGTAATCACCAGTACAATGCAGGATCCCTTTTAGACGCTGCGGCCCGCCTGGTACCTATCTTTGCAGGGGTTGGGGCAATTCAAGGGCCTGAGACTTTTCTGCAAGTGCTTCCTGCTTCGTGTGTCTTAGAGCAACAGTGCTTCTCAAACTCTAGAGCCTATTGGAACCCCCTGGAGGACTTATGGAAACACAGATTGCTGGCCCTACCCCTAGAGTTTTTGATTTAGTAGAACTAGGGTGGGGCCTAAGAATTTGTATTTCTAACAAGTTCCGGAACTGCTGATGTTGCTGGTCCGGGGAGCACACTTTGAGCATCACTGCCTTAGAACAGCAACTGTGATGTGCAGACAGAGCACCTGGGGAAGTTGTGCAGCCGTGAATTCTGATTGAGTGGATCTGGGGTGGAGCCTGGGATTCTGTATTTCTAAGAAGCTCCCAGGTGCTACTGCTGCTGCTCCACTGACCACACTTTGGGTAGCTAGGCTCAGAGGAGTGCTTGACACTTAGTTCATCACCGGCCCTTCCCAACCGAGAGGCTAGCAGGTTAGCAGAGGCAAACAGACCCGGGGAGGGGAGTGCAGGGCTCACAGTCAGAAGTTCAGCCGAAAGGCAGTATCAGAGAGGAGGTGACAATGGAGAGCTTTGCTGGCAAGGTGAGAACAACACTGAGGGCAACAGGGCTTGATTCCAGGAATGGCGGGCAGCCTGCGTTTAAGGCGCTAACAGTGGTGTGTGCTCATCCGTGTGCACACACGAGAGAGAAAGCACAAAATTTTGAAATAATTTGATATTTGTTTTTCAAGCATCAAAGTAGTATCTTGGGAAAAATCAAAACTTTGTTGGACTTCTTTACATGTACTTTATAGGCTAGTATTGTTTTTAAGTTTAATTATTTATGGACAGTGGGGGGCAGGGGGTGTGCAGTCTGTTCAGAGCTTAAAGCCTCGAAAGTTCTTAAAACCCAACCCTGGTGGCCACTGAAGTCTCTGTCCCTGAGCTTTGGGGCGTAAGGTTGTGGCCAAGTGTGTGTTCTGCTGGCTGTCCCTCACTTCTCCCCAGGAACTGCAGAGGAGATTCAACTTTCTTAGATGGAATACAAGTCATCATCAAAGGGGATTCAGGATTTGTAGATGGGGTACCAGATGTCACACCAGAATAAAGAGGGTCCAAGGGCCTAGAGAGGCATCAATGTCACTGAATCAAGGAACAAAGGAAGGGCACAGGTTCCCCGTGGACATTCCAATCAGCAGCCTCCCACACCAGCAGCTTGCTCCCCTGTACCATGAGAAGTACCCCCAGCCCTCCCAAAGGCAAAGACGCCAAGGATTCCAAGTCACATTGACCAGCACGTGAAGCCCAGTTCTACCTCTTCTTAGCTGTATGACCCAGGACAAATGAACTTTCTATTCTCAGCCTTGGTTTCTTAATCTGTAAAATGGGAATAATAATAGTTTCTACCTTATAGGGCTGTTATGAGAACTAAATGAGTTAATATAAACAAGATGCTTAGAATATGCCTGGGACCTAGTGTGCTCTCAAAAATCATGGTTACTATAATTATCTAATAGTAGTCCTTATCATATTAATAGCACCATCTCAGTAGAAACAGAGATGAGTTTGGGCAATGGGAAACATCTGTTCAAGGAGACAAAGGGGCAGACGTGAGAGGTGAGTTGTGTTCAAGATGTGTCTGAAAGGAGCCTGCCAAGATTTCTCAGGGCCACCACCCACTGCCCAGTCCTGCCAAGTCACATGAGGTCCAGTGAGACCATCAGACAAAACCCAGAATTGTCCTGAGGGACCCAAAAACCCCAGTAATGGAACTGAAAACCTTGGGGACACAGGTCCTATTTCCATCTCTTCTCCTGGTTGAAAGTTGTTAAAACAGAACAGCAATAAGAGTTGGAGCTCGGTGTTCCCTCTCCAGACTGCTGTGGGCCTATAAGAATAGTGTCTGACCCACTAGTCAACACCAAAATGCTAGCATAGATCCCAAATACCCAAGGCCTTCCTTTTTCAAAAGAGCACACCTGCATTCAGATGTACTTGGGAGCCGTGAATCAGCTGAACAGTTCCCATTCCATCCCCACCAGGACACAAAAGTTGGCTGCAAAGGCGGTTTCAGGGAGTGATAACCTGGTCCCCACCTCCTCTCTCACCTGTGCCAACCCGTCCAGGCCAGTGGGTCTCCCAATTAGCATCACTGGGAATCTCTTTCACCAGCTTCTTCAGGCTTTGAAAGATTCATTCTCCCAAACACTCAGAATTGGAGGCATAACAATTTATTTGTCTTCCTAGTTTTATCATACAGACATCCTGGGCTGCCAGTCGAAGCTTCTGGCCAGCATGAGATTGGCCAAGAGCACACCGAGCTGCCGTTGGAATGACAGCCCAGACCCGGGACAGGCCTCCTGAGGTGCTGCAGCTGACTTTCAGATGCCTCTCCAGCTCTTCTCTTCACGGATGCTGGCTTAGGATGGGAACCATGGATCCTGCCCCATCCCTTCACATCCCCAAAATGGCCAGGGACTAACCTAAGGGTGTACAGGGATTTCTGGGAAGAAAAGCCAGGTCTTGGGCCTTCCGGCTCTTATAGCCATGTTACCGGACTGCCTCAAACTTTCTCAAACCTACCTCCAACTGTGCACGCAGTGCCTATTAAATCAGTCTTCTTGGCCTGGCCAAAGCCCTCCTCCCCCTTCCTCCGGGCCCTCCATCCTGCCTCACAGACCCCCTCCCCTCCAGCTTCAGGGCCTAATCCCAAAGTGTCCTTTTCACATCTGCACCCCTCCCCTCTCCCAGCCTGTTCTCCATAGGAATGGGCCTCCCTCAGCCTTCCCATCTCCTGCTTCCCACCCCCCTCACCCCCAGCACTATAGAGTGTCATAAATTCTAACGAAACCCCATCAGGGGAAGAAAAGGAGCAAAAAGTGCCTAATTGGCAGGGGCCTCGAAGCTCTTGGTCCCCGTGGTGGGATTGATAAGGTTCCTGGGAAGCAGTAGGGGTTTGGAGAGAGAAGGGGGGAGGCTGGGGGCCTGCCTGCCAAATGTAGCCAATTAATGTCAGTGCTGCCTTTCATGCCAGCCAATTAAGTCCCACATACTTGTCACCAGCCCTGGGAAGGGGGGCAGGGAGGGCGGGGCAGGGGGTTTCAAGGGAACAACTAATTTCCCTGCAGCCAGGATAATGCAGCCTTCAAAATGGGGAAAGGGTGCAGGGGGAGTTAGAAGGTGTCTGGGGGTCACCAGGGGCAGGCAGCTGGGGAGGGGGCAAAGTGCAGAACACTGGGGCTCTGTGGGGACTTTGTTTGGGGCCCTGGGAGAAATGGAAGCTGGGATTGGCTTCAGGGGCCAAGAGCTGCTGGGAACTGGAATGGGAACTCACTTTCTCACTTTGTGCCCTGAGCTAGCAGAGCCGGGCACTTGCCAGTTATGCCATTCAGTTTGTACAACTCCTGCGCAGCTCAGAGAGGTTAGGGAACCTGCTCAAGATGGAACAGCTATAAATGGCCAGAGTAACAAGGTATTGACCTGCCAAGGTCCACGGTAAATGTTCCCTAAGACCCCTGTAAAGCAGAGACAGTGGCCTAAGCATCCAGGAGCCCTAGCCACCTCCCTCCTCACCACCACCAACTGGACAGAGGATTCTAATGGAGGGCAGCACAGTCCAGGCTCCTAGACAGCAGGTTAGCCTGGGAGATGGTGAAAGATCTTTCGAGGCAGGGAGAAGGACGTTGGAAGGGGCACAGGAAACAGCGTCTCAGCGAAGGAATATCCTTGTGAAACTGGGGGTGCCCACTGTTAGCCCTCCAAGGATGCAGCTGGCTACAGATAGAAGAGATATTTCCAGACAGTCAGAGGTATCAAGAGGGTCTTGGAAGCTCTTCCCTTGGAAGGCCAATGCTTAGGAAAGTTGCCTTCTTGCTGGCTTGGGGGAAAATTCTGAGAGCTCCTGAAGGAGGGTCCAGTGGCTCAGGAGCAGGCCGACAGGGGGCTTCAGGGCTGGGGGAAAAAGACCACCCAGGGGTCCCTGGGAGCGAGCAAGTCTCTTTGGGGCAGCCTCTGGCTCAACATCAACCACTTACCCTCAGGAGCAAGTCAGGCTTCCCCCAGGCCTCCCCCGGGGAGAAAGTGAGTGAGTGAGACAGAGCCGAGTGCCGATCTTGGCTCCACCACTTGTGAGCTGAGCGACCTTAGGGGAGTCCTGGACCCTCCCTAAGCCTCAGTTGTCTCATCTGTGAAATGGGGTTAAGCAGAATCCCTACTGCCAGGGCTGCAGTGAAGCTCCCAGAAGAGATTGGATGGGAAAGGGTTTGTAATCTATGACTGACTAGCTAGGTTGGAGGTGCTTGTGAGCAGGCAGCTGGGGTAGGGGCATGTGCCCAGGAGCGGGGCTGCACAGTGCCGCCAGCTGCCCCTCTGCCCCGGGTGCAGGGCATAATATATGCATTGTCATGCAGATGCTTTTCTGGGCTGCCCACCCCCAGTGGGCCTATAATGACCTTGAGAGCTGGTTGGAGGCTGGGGCAGGCTAATTACATGGCCCCAAGCCCGCCAAGACCCAATAATTACACATCAACTTGTACAGAGAGGGTGGCTAATTGTGTGACAAGCTGTGAGGGGAGGGCCAGGGTGCCCCCCAAGCTAATGAGCTTCCCCCAGAGTCCATGGAGCAGGGCCAGGGTGAGGGGATGTGGCATGCAGGCCCTTCCCATTCCCAGCCCCCCATGGTGCCCAGCTCCCTGGAGGGTGGCAGGGAGCGCAGGAGGGAGGCAAGCAGTGATTACGAGCAAAAGCTCACCTTAGGCCTGTCTCCTCTTGCCAAGTCTTGCTCAAAGACGCACCTGGTTGGGTGCTATGGGCCTGCTCTCTAAGGAGAAATGCCCCCCCCCACGCCTCCCTCACCCCAGGATGGCTCAAGCTCTTCCAGGCTTGCCTTCCGCCCCTGGCCCCGACTGGCTGGCAGACTGGCCGTGACAAGGAGTAAAAGACAGATCTGGGAAATCCTTGACCATCAGAGCTGGCAGGATCCACCAGGATCCCTCAGTCCAGCTCCTGCTTCTCACAGGGGTGGGAAACCAAAGCTCAGATCAGCCAGAGCCCTGGCGAGCTGGTGAGCTACTCTCAGGCCCACCCGACTGGGCTTCTTATTTCTTTTTCATTCAAAGTAGTCCTAGGTACTCTGAAGGCCGTGCGGTTGGCCATTTCTATGTTCAATTTTCTTTTTTAATATTTATGTATTTGGTTGCACCGGGTCTTAGTCGTGGCACATGGGATCTTCGTTGCCGCATGCGGGATCTTCAGTTGCAGCATGCAGGATGTTTAGTTGCGGCATGCAGGATCTCTTTTTTTTTTTCAGTTGTGGCATGCAGGATCTAGCTCCCTGACCAGGGATCGAACCCGGGCCCCCTGCATTGGGAGTGCAGAGCCTTAACCACTGGACCACCAGGGAAGTCCCTCTATGTTCAAATTTAGCCCTTTCACTTTCGAGCTGTGTGACTTTGGGCAAGTCACTTTACCTTTCTGAGCCCCAGTTTCCCCACCTATAAAATGACAAGGTTACGAGGATAACATGAGTTAATTCCAGTGAGTGAAACCTAGTGTCTGGCACCATGTGACCCTATCCAGTGTCCTCTTCATGCAGGTTCTTGACATCCCATCTGACGCCGAGTGCCACAGAACAACTGGCCCCACCCCCCTACAGCCACCTCCACCTCCTTTCCAGGCTCAGACTCTACCCCTATCCACCAGAGGTCACCCTGACTGTCCAAACCCACCCCAACCACTAATTCCTGCCTGGATACCTCTCTCTTTTCCCTGAGACTGGAGCAAATTGGAAGGGGCAGGGGTGTGAGGGCAGGGGACAAATTAGGCCGTCTCTCTTTCCTTCAGATGTGACACCCTATGGAGGTAAGGCTTCAAGGTGGAGAGAGGCCTGGGCATCTCCTGTTTCTCAGATGACCTCCACCTGTCTAGCTTGTCCCTCAACTCCTGACACTTTTGGACACCCCCCCCCAAAAAAAAAGCAAGCAGGAGGCAGAGGCATTGAAGTGGCTGCTGACAAGTTGGAACAGCTTAACAAATTACTCCTAATAAACTACTGGGGGAAAGAGGAGGGGAGGCCGGAAGCCAGCCTGCTCCCAAACGGCACCTCCATCTGTGCCCTAGTGGGCCTCGCGACTCCCAGGACAACCAGAGGCTTTCTTGCAGGGAGGCCTACACAGGCAACCTCTCCAGCCACTCCCACCCTGACCAGCCCCAACCCTGGGATCTGTGGTTCCCCAGGCCTCAGAACCATGGGGCTCCCCCAAGTCAGAGAGGCTTCTCACCTTAACTGAAGCCCCGGGCCTCAGGCCCACTCTGCTGGGCACAGAAGGAGAAGTAGCAAGGCCAAGGGCTCCCACCCCCAGACTGTCGGGTCCAGGGCCTCAGGTTGGAGGCCCCCAGCTTATCGGTACCTGACCGTTCTACCAGCATGTGTGTGGACAGGATTCCCTTTGTGGATCCAGCTCTGGCCACTGGCTGAGGCAAATCATCTCTTCTCTTGGACTTGCTGTCTTTCTTGTCTTTCACATGAAGGCTGTAAATCCCCCAAGGCCCCAGATAGCCCTCCGAGGGCTATCCTAGGCATTAAATAAGATCATGGACAAGAAAGCACTGCCTCAGTTTTAAAGTGCCACACACGGGTTGGTTGTTGGAATGGCTGTTGATTATGACTGTTATTAGTTCTTGCCCCTTCTGTATTCTTCACTTCTTCCCTTAGTTGGACTGGACCACTGGGAGGAAACGGATGATGGACCCTCCCATCAATAAGGAACACTTGCAAAGCGCTTTCACTTACATTTTGTCTAATCCTCACATCAGTGCCTCAAGGGAGGAGTTACTATCCCCTTTCACGAAACCATCAGGTGGGCAGTTGGCCTCTGACCAGTATTGGCTACTGCCCCAGACACTTTAGGTCCTCTCCCAGGATTCCTTTCAGCATCACGGCAATACTTCTAAGCTCAGTAGGCAGGCTGGGGAAGAGACTTGGGCTAGGATGGAGGGGAAAAGGCAGGGCATAGACAGGAGCCTGAACACTCGGGCTCAGAGAGGTTATAGATAACTTACCTGAGGTTACACAGCTAAGAAGTGCTGTCTCAACCGCAAATCCATGCCCTTCCAATCAGCTCACTTTGCGGGCCTGGACCTGGCTAAGCTGGACAGGCAGGGGGTCTCCACAGTGGAGGCTCAAGATGCCAGGTTTCAGAGTGGGTCCTGACCAGAGGGTGTGGGCTCCATCCTGGAGAGCCCTGGAATGGGGATGTTCTCGAGGGGGAGCTGGGCACTGCTGGGACTGACCATGTGCCAAGGCCTGTAATCTGATTAAGCCATTAGAGTCTCTGCCCCAAGCACGTGCTGCCAGGCCGCCAAGTCCTTCAATTAATCCCCAGATTAATCTGCTCCTTGACCCTGTGCCCGCATCTCCACCACACCCCTGCACCCCCAGCCCCAAGAAGTTCATTACAGCCTGGAGGGGGAGGGAGGCCAGCCCCTGGGGCTTGTGGAGCTGCATCAGGGGCACTAGACACCTCCCTCGGTTGCCATCACTGCTGCCCCTCAGAGAAGGGGGCCCGAGCTTCTCCGGCCACCTTACCTTTGGTCCGTCTTCCCCTGCAACCCACATCAGACCCTCTACTCCTTAAAGTTCTGCATTCATTCAACAATTGGTTGAGCACTTAGTATGTGCTAGGCACTGATCTTGGGGTCTAGTGGTAAAGAAGACAGACAAGGCCCCAGGGGCCCCCAGTGCAGGAGAGGAGAGAGAGAAATACACGGGTGCTGACAGTCTCATGTGCTCCATGCTGCAGCAGGGGGCCCAGCAACTGTTGTTGAAGGAGGTCAGAGAAAAGAAGAGGGTCACTCTAGGCAGGGGAAATGTGTGCAAAAGCACAATGACTGGTGTGTAACACACAGCCTTTTTGAGGAAGGTGGCTCAGTTGGGATGGGGATGGAGAGGCAAAGCCTGGTGGAAGATGAGTCTGGGAGTGGGCTGTGGCCCATGGTGAAGGCTCTGCATGTGTAGGTATAAGATGGTGTGAGCCATGCATCGGTGTCCATGTGTGCACATTGCTGTAGACATGAGTGTGCATCTCAGCTTGTGGGCATGTATAATGATGACCACTTTGGCGATGGACTTTCGTATCTGAATGTGTATCTGAAGGCTCTTCCTTTGCTGATGTGTGAGTGTGTGTGTTTGGTTTCCTCAACCACACTCCCAGCACCCCGGGGACAGGACTGCGGATGCCACTTCTATAAATTACTTGCCCACCAAACGCCAAGGACTCGTAGTTTCCAACAGAGCATCACTAGATCTAAATCTTCATCAAATATGCCAGATTCCTGATGGGTAGGAACTTCCAGACCTGGATTCATACTCCCTTCTTAGACAGGGCCCTTCACTCTGCCCTGACTAACAATAGCCGGGGCCAGGCAAGCCTGGGAGGCTGGCAGTGATGGGGTCTTAAACCCGCCTCTCCACTGCCACCCTGGCTAAGCTCCCTTCATGTCTCACCAAGGTTGCTCCTCACTGCTCTCCAGCTTGACCCTGCCAAAGTCTAGTATCCATATAACAGTTTGGGGTGGGGGGAGGGTCCATTAAAACTAAGATCCTGTCATTCCTCTGTTGCAAGCCCTGCAGTGGCTCCCACCTCACTCAGAATAGAAGCCACCATTCCTTCCAAGGCCCTTACCACAACACTACAAGATGTGCCCTCCCCGCCCGCCATCACTTCTCTGACCTCTTCTCCTAACCCTCTTGCTCACTGCCCTCCAGCCACACAGGCCTCCCTGCTTGTCCTCCAGCAACCAGGCCTTCTCCTGCCTCAGGGCCTTTGCACCTGCTGCTCCTTCTGCCCGGAGGACTCTTCCCTCAGATATAAACAAGGCTCACTGCCTCTCCTTCGTTTTTTGCTTATATGCCTCATGTCACCCTCTCAATGAGGCCCGCCAGGACCACTCTATCTAAAATTGCAGATCACCACCTACCCCATCCTGGCGCTCCCTATTCTCTGTAATCTGGTCCTTTTCCTCTCCACAGCACTTATCACATTCAAACACACTGCATGATTTACTCATTTATTATGTTTAGTATTTGTCTGTCTCCCCTCACTAGAATGTAAGCTCCATGAGATCTTTGTCAGAGCTAATCACTGATGTCTCCCAGCTCCTAAAACATTTTCTGGCATCTAGTAAGCACACAATGAACACTTCTTGAAAGAATGCCTCCTGTGGGAGAAGCCCCAAGGGTCAAGTTCTTCCCAAAGCTTGCTCTGAGCTCCAGGAGTTCCAGTCTTCATTCCCAATAGTACCCAACCCCTTCTCCTCCCACCGAGATGCCATTAGATTCCTTGAAGCCCCAAATGGGATTAGAGTGATGATACACACAAATGCACGTATGTGTGGGCGCGAGCACACACACATTGCCCAGGTATGGCCACTGAAGTCAGGTTCTTTGCTTCCATTGCTGGCCGACAGAACTCCAGAGAGCCCCCAGGTCCTGCCCTTCCCCTCCCAAGTTTCTCTCAGCTGCTGCTCTTGTTTCCCCAACGACTCCCTTTTCCTCTCCAGGCCCCCTAGCCTCTGTCTGTCTGCCCTCTAGGTCTTCCTTGTTCCTCCTCTGACCCTCCCTCTGTGTCCCCAGGCCTTACCCCCTCCCCTTACTTGTTCCCATAGCCCCAGTGCCTCAGCCCTTGGTGTGCCTAGATCTTGGTCCTTCCCCTCATCCCCCGCCCCAGGCTGTGTGCCTCTGCTCTCAGGGTTGTCCTTTCAGCAACCCCCGTTATCCCTGCCCTTCTCTGCTTGGTGCCCCCAAATCCAGCCCTCTCCCTGCAATGCTCTCCCTCCCCGCTTACTGGCAAACACCCAGGCTTTGGCTCTCATAGCCTCTATGTGTTTCTGCCTGGCCTTTGTGCCACCTGCAGGCCCAGCGTCCCCAAGGGCTCTCCACACAGCCACTCACTAATTAGGTCAATTATGAGGTCAATTATCTAATCCTCTCCAATCCAGCTCTGCATTGCTCCACACACTCGCATCCTCAGGCATTTTCAGAGGCCCCAGGCAACAGATGCTCCAGCCCTTGCTACCTCTCATGTAGATGCCCTCCTCCTGGCCCCCTGGCTGAGCAGGTTCTGCTCATCACAGAAAATTTTGGAAGGGGCACTGAATGGTGGCTAGAAAGACAGTGATTCCCAAGAGCAATGTGTAGGCAGCACCTCCCTAGGCAACACTGAGGTCACCATCCCAGGGATGTGACTTCATTTGGAGTCAATCCACAGTGCCTGGATTTGTGTGTGTGTATGTGTGGTTGGGGACTGGAGAATGGATCCTGCCTGGAGACAAGGCGAGGGACAAAAAGACCTCTAGGACAAGGCTCCTTAATCTTTTCCTGAAGTCACATGACTATTGAGCATCTTGATAGAAGAACTGGACTGGAGAAAGACACATCCACACCCGTTTGCAATTCATTTCAAAGAATTGGTCCCCAGACCCCTGGAAACTGTCCAGAGATCCTGGCCGTAAACTTGGATCCAGAAACTCTGATCCAGTGGCTCTTCCCAGAATAGTGCCACTCTCTCTCAGGAAAGATCACCCCTTCAGGATGAGGTCAAGAAATCCTCAACCTTCCCTGCCTCTTCCCAGAGCCTCAGTTTTTACTTCAGGAGCGCCTTGCCTGCCCACCCAGTTACCTGACAGCCAGTGCCACGAAAGCCCAGTATCACTGTAGCCTCTGGGGCAGCAAGAACTGCCCCAGGCCCTGGTGTCCATGGCAGATCTCTGCTGGAGCAATCCACCTTGCAGTCAAGGCCACAGCTCACTGGCAGTCTGACTGACCCAGTAAGAGAACCAAGGAGAAGCAGACCAGAGGAGGGGCAGGCAGAAGTGAGGAAATGAAAAAGGGAAATAGGGAGGGAAGGAGATGGAGGCCAGAGAAAGACACTAAAGAGAATGAAAGCAAAGAAAACACTCAGAGAGAACAGTGTTTACATTGCCAGGGAAAACCCAAGAACTTCACCAAGTCTGATTTCCTCCACTGTACATATGGGTAGATTCAGGACCCAGAGAGAGAAAGGGACTTGCCCAAGACCCCACAGCCTGTCCCTGGCAGGGTTCCAAACACCCAAGGGGTGGACAGGCATAGGGCTGACAGCCTCCAAATCTCTGTCTCACTGGCCACATAGATATTCATTACAATAATCAGTATAATAGGGATATTTTAAAAATAACTTGAATATCCAACAATAGGGGATTGAGTATACAAATTCTAGTTTACCTGTAGTGTTGAATGCTTTGTAGCAAAAAGCACTTATAGATTAAATTTAGTATCAGAAAATGTTTACAGTACACTTTAAAGACCAGTTTATAAAACCAAACCATTAAATACATGCAGGGGGAAAAAAAAGGACCAGAAACAGGAAATACACCAAAATGTTAACACTTGTTATCTCTGACAAGGATATTGGAAATTATTGCTGTCTTCTTTTTGCTTGTCTACATTTGCCATATTTTCTTTAATAAGCATGTATTACTTTTGCAATGAGAAAAAGCAGTAAAATGTTACATGAAAAGTACTTTTTAGAACCTTCATCTCCAGCTCAGACTTCTCTCCTGACCTCCAGGCTCCAAAACCCACTGTTAGTTGTCCCACCAGCTAGAGTCAGAACATGGGGCCGCAGGCTCCTCTCCCTCCTATGACTTATCAACATTAGCTGTCCCTTTAGCTGTCCCCACCCTAAGCCCTTCCCAGCTTCCCCACAGCCACACCCAGGCGGGGCTACTGCAGCCTCTGCAATCACGTCTCTCCCACCTGCAAAGTGCCCATAGGAAAGGACCTATGGGCCTGCAACTTCTTTGCAAACCTCATTTCCAAGGTTCCTGTCCCCAAAAGAGGAGGAACACACACACACACACACACACACACACACACACACACACACACACTTCCCACCTTTGCTCCTACTTGGCAAAAGCCCTACCAAGACTCTCCCTGTGCCACCATCCCTACACACATGCCCTTTATTCAACTCCCAATCCATTTCTTCTGTCTGCCCTCATTTGGGCACTGGGTTCATCTTCCCTGGCCAGCCAGAGGCTGATACTTGTGGTTCAGCAGTAGACTCTAATAGAGCCCAGCCTCCTGATGGAGGCAATTCCAAAGGGCAGCAAGGTGAGTCACAAAGTAGGGGCTGGGTGTGGGGCAAAGAGGACAGTGGGACTGTCTCATGGGACTGTAGGGCTCAGAATACATATGCACACGCAGCCCTGCACAGTCTGCACTCTCCCTCGTAGTAGCCGGCCCGTGCCTCCCCCAGTGCAGGGAGCTCTCATACTCGGCAGTAAGTCCACCAACATGCACCTCCCACAGCCTCTACCCACACGCACACCCCCAACACAGAATGTGCACATTTTCTCCATTCAAAGAAGCCTCTCCCCAGCCCTATCTTTCAGGGGTTAAAGACTTGGGGTGCACACCTGTAAACAAGCACACAACCTCACACCCTAGGATCTGCCCACCCTACAGTGGATGGACCCCGCTGCATACCAGGTGAGAACCGTTCAGTGTGGTAGTAAGAGCTGGGATGCAGGGCCACACCAGCTACCTGTACTCTTACTAGTGTGTGGCCTGGCGGCAGGTTACATCACCTCGCTGAGCCTACTCAACTGTAGAATCGGAATAATAGTAATGCCTACCTCAGAAAGCTGTTGTGCAGAGGAAATAAGTATGTATAAATACGTAAAGTGCTCAGAACAGTACCTGTCATGGAGTGTTATATAAGTGTTTGTTGTTATTATTATTACCTGTCATAAAAATATATACCTATATCCACACAATTTAGAACCTTTTTGTGAGAATGAGAGAGATGTGTGCATGTGTGCATGTGTGTGTGTGTGTGTGTGTGTGTGTGCTCTCACACATGTGCACATGTGACCTTATGAATAAGTGATTACCGAAGTGGTATGATTTAGAAGGGACTACCCACACCTCCACCCTTAATCAACACCATTGCCCGAAATTCCACCAATATAGTATATATCGTCTGAGTCTTGAAGGCCAGTTCTTTTCAACAATCTCCTATTAAAATGCACATACCCCTTGGGGGGTGTTAAGCCTTATCAACTAACACCTTAGTTGTCATCTAACACCTTAGTTATCAGCTAACACCTTAGATATCAGTTAACACCTTAGTTGGCAGCTAACACCTTAGTTGACAGCTAACACCTTAGTTGACAGCCAGCTGAGAGTAAGACCCTGCAGGACTGGATTTTGGAAGAAGGAGGACAGGGATAGTAGAAATAGAGGGGCTTGGAGAGGGTGGAGAGGAGGGCACCAGGGCCAAACCCCACCAAACTACCAATCTTGTCCTGCCCTGCAGCGTATGGAAGGGATGGAGTCCTTCCTTCCAGCCGATGTCACCAGGTGTGTGTGGGGGGGTGTGAGGCAGAAGGATAGGGAGATCATATGCCAGACATTCCCCACAGCAGCTGGTGAGTGTTGGCACAGCCAGCCCGAGACTTCCTGGGAAGGTGGGTGGAGGTGGGGAGCTGGAAACTTTGCATCCTACTGCCTCTCCTGCAATTCCCGCCCCTTCTCTACACACCAATCTCCCTCCAGGGGCTAATTGAAGGGAGTTGAAAGGAGGGAATACAGGTAGATGGTCTCGGTGACCTCCTCACCCCGAATTCCCACCACCCAGGACTGCCACTCTGGAAGCCCAGGGCTAGTCGCTGATTGGGCCCTAAGGGGCCACTTCCCTCCCATTGACCTTAGAGGTCAGCACTGCCAGCTTCTGCTCAGAGCCTCTGGCATTTATCATTCCATCCAAAGCCATTCCTGTTTCCTGCCTGGACCACTCCCGTGTGTAATGAAAGCCATAAGCTCATTAAGTTGGGGTGAGGAAGGACTTCCTTTGATTTGTCCTCAATTTACCTCCCTCAGACTTCAAAGAGGCCTCCCACGTGCACAGGGCTGAAGCTTCAATGGGCCAAGTAGAGGACCCTGTGTTCGCAGTCCTCACAGTTGGAATGTTTAAACTCCATTCATTTCTACAAACTTTGGAGACCCAGGATTCTTGGAATGTCAATGCTAGAAAGATGATCAGAGATCATCTAATCCCCTCTCCCCTCCCCCCAGCTCCCACACATTATTCAGATAAGGAGACTGAAGCCCAAAGAGGTTATTAGTCCCTTATTTAGGTCCACACTGATAGGGTGGACAAAGCTCTTTCACGTGCATTCCCACATGGCATCCTTGGAACAATCCTGTAAGTAAGGGATGATTCACATGCCCAACTCAGAGAAGAGGAGATTGAGAGTCAGAACTGCCTAAGAACTTACCCAGGATCTCAGAGCAAAGATGTGGCAGATGTGGCCTCCAACCCAAGCCTTGTCTCAAAGGCACTTTCTCACACAAGGGAGGGTTAACAGCATGGGCTTTGGAGCCATACAAATGTGGGATTGAGTTCCAGTTACACCACCTCCAAGGGTGAGGACTTGGACTTTCCCAAAGCCTCAGTTTCCTCCTCTGAAAACCGGGGGTTACAGCTACCACTCTCATGGGGTTGCCGTCAGGATGAAGGGAGCTGATACATTGTAAAGTGCTTATTCATTCAGGCCACAAAGATTTAGTGAGCATCTACTATATGCCAGGCACTGCTCTAGGCCCCAGAGATATAGCAGTAAACAAAAAACAGACAAGCCCTGCTTTCATGGAACTTACTTACAGTCTCGCACAGTAGAGAAGCGTGTGAAGAAGCAAGTGAACAAGATAACTTCTGGTAGTGATGAGTGTTGGAAAGGAAATAAAACAGGGCTATGGGATAGAGCACACCTGGAACGGAAGCAGGAGGTGACTTTAGACTGAGGCGATGTTTGAGCTGAATGAGGACTGAGTGCTGGGCAGTGTCGGAAGAGCAGGTTCAAAGGCCCGAGGTAAAACCTCAGATCTCCTCCACGTTTATATCTCGTGCCCTGACGGTTGTACTGAGCTCCAGACAAGTGCCTACCAGTCACCTCTGCTTAGATGTCTAATAGGATCTTAAAGTTGACACGGCCAGAACAGAGATCCTGAGTTCCCCCAAACCTTCCTTCCCACAGTGCACCCCAGCTCAGTAAATGGTATCACTCTTTGTCCAGATGCTTTAGCCCCAAACCTGGGAGTTACCCTTGAATCTTTTTTTCTCACCTCCTACATCCAATCCATCAGCAAGTCCAGCCACTCTACTCCCAAAATATATCCTAATCCATCCACTCCTCAGCACCTCCCCCTCCACCAACCCGTCTCAAACCACCATGCTCACTCACCCCAAGAGATCTCCCCTCACCCCCACAGTCTATTCTCAACGCAGAGACCAGAGTGTCTTTTAAAAATGCAGATCAGATCCAGTTACTCTCTTGCTTACGGCTGGCCTCTCAATCTGACTTAGAAGAAAACCCCAAGTCCCCCACCCCTAGCCTACAGGGCCCTGTCTGTTCTGGCCCTGCCTGTGTCTCCCACTCAACCCTTACTACTGCCTCCCTTGTCTGTTCACCTCCAACCCCACTGACCTCCTTCTTGCTGAGCCCTCCAACATGACAAAGCTCTTAGAATAATCACTCAGAAGATGTGAGGTGGTGGGTAAAAAGAAGGAGAAGCCTGAGAAGATCTAGCAGAGAGAAAGGAGGACACAGAGGGCAGTTCTGAAGAAGCCCAGTAAGAAGGGGCCTGACAACTGTGTCCAAACCGGCAAGGGGGTGTTGTCCAACCCCAAGTGGGGAGGAGATGACCTTTAGTCATCCAGACATCCTCGGCTTTTGCAGTGAGAAGGGAAGGTAAGGCAAGCCAGACCAGAAGACAGTGAACGTGGATACTCAGCTGTGCAAGAGGAGGCAAGCAGGAGGGCGGGAGCTGGAGGAGCATGGAGGACAGGATTTTTTCAGGGGAAAACTGGAACATATTTGCAGGCTGAGGGCAGGGAGCCAGCAACAGAGAGAAAATTACTGGTGTGTGGTCCCCTGGGGAATGGGCTGGTTAGACTCAGGAGAAGGAGGGGAAGAGGGCAGTTGGGAAGGGGGAAGGGGGGAAAGGGGGCTCAAGCTCGTGGCCAACAGCCTCCTGTGTATCCCTTCGTTTCCTTGCCCTGCCAGGCTTTAACCACCAAGGGCAATGCCAGCCAGCAGTTCTCCAGCTCTGGCATTTACATTTAAGGGATGACAGGGGCGGGGTGCCGGGCAATGAAGTGGGGTGCTAAAACCACCCCTTTGTTCTGCCCCGGGGCCTATGGGCAGAGTTGGCTCAGGTGACCAAGACAAGTGGAACCCATACCTGGTGTGGCCTTTCTCCCTGGCTCCTTTGTCAGATTTCCAAGTCCCAGACCAGTACCTTCACCAATCCCCACGCCTATCACCCTAACTCACACCCCTGCCTGAACGTGCAGGGGGAGCTAAGACTGGTCCTGAGACTAGAGACACTTTCGGGGATGACGCTACCAGCCCCAGCCCAATGGTCTCATGCTATTCTAGGCCCACAGGCTCTGTGCCAGGACTTTTGCATACATGAGCACCCACAGTTAATGCCCCCAAAGATCTTACGAGCAAGGTAGTTTTATTATGCTTGTTTTACAGTTGAGGGAACCGAGCCTAAAGAGATGCCATCAATTGCCTAAGGTTACCCACAGCCATTAACCAAGGGGAAAAGTCCCCCGGAATTGGGGACAACAGTCACTGAAGCAGGAAAGGCCCTCTGAGCTCACCTTAGGACAAAAAGTCCCAGGACAAATGGGAGAACGGAGGACCTGGCAGGGAGAGCGATTTGCGAAGGTCACGTGGTGAATGGAAGTCAGGCTCTGTGTCTCCCAGCTACCTGGCCTGTTGAGCTACCAGAGTGAACCGGCAGCACCAGGGCCAGCCACCAGCCCAACAGGGCCATGGAGGAGGCAGGATCTGTGAAACCATGGAGAAGGACACCCAAGAACGTACTAGGTTCAGTAGTCTTGGAGGCCAGGGACATATCTGCCTGTTTGGTGTCCTGATAAAATGCTTGGCGTGAGAGTCACGGCTCAGTGAACGTATGTGGGATAGATGGATGGAAGAATGGCTAGGTGGATACATGTCCGGAACAAACCCAGAGGAAGGCCCAGCCAGGATACTCCACACCGGTCCTGAATCCTCTCCCGGAGCCAAGACCTCACTCCCCACCCCGCTATCTGGAGGCCGGAACCCAGGGATCCGACTCCGCCTGAGCTGGAGAGGCGTGGGGAGGAAGCTCTGACAAAAACTGGCCTGGGGTTTTGATTGAAAAGCCTGAAGAGTCACCATCAGTGCATCCCTCGGCCTCCTTTCCCACCATCATTCAAGGAACCCCTTCTGAAGCCCTCCTTGATCCTGCTGATGAAGCAGAAGCCCTTGCCCCTATACAAACACACACAGCCCACTGCCCTCCCAAGTTGGGTGCTAATAAAGCAACCCCCTTCTCAGTTCCCGGGGCACACAGGGAACAGCTTTGTGGCTGGGGCTGACACATCTGGTCTTCCTGTCTATCAGACCCCCAGGCCCGCTCAATTCTCTAGGGCCCACTCTCTTTCCCACTCTCCCCATCACCCTCTCACTCACCTTACCTGTTTCACCTGCCCTCCAGCATGTGCTCCAGGAGAGCACATTTCTGCTCAGAAGCAGAGAGCAGTAGGAACAAGTCCTCACACATGGGCACCAGCCCACAACCTTGCGCACACACACTCACAGGCACACACACTGCCCTGGTTATTCACACTCACGCCTATATCACTACACACACATACTGGCATGTGTAGATAACCATGAACACATACAGGCTTGCACCAAAGATAGACACACATTTGAGTAGACCTAGGTATACACCTCTCCTGCCAGGGCCAGTCTGTGAGGTTTCTTTCCTGGGTGGACCCATCTGTGTTGAGGTGGAAGAGATAAGAAAACGTAGAGGCCGGGCAGGTATAATTGTGTATACCTGCGGGTATAATTGTGTCTCTTGTGGTTGGAAAAGGTTCTAGGGTCCAAAGAAAATGAGCCAGTGTTCGGACCTAACTCCCCCCAGCCCCCCATGCCCCAACCTCTGTGTTGGACTTATTCCCGAAACTCAGCTCCCTGCCCAGTGCCCAGCCTGGTGTTCTGGCCTGGCCCTGCCCCGCACGGTCCTCTGGGGTCCAAACATGTGCCCAGGGCTCAAGAGACTGGCCTTCTCATGCCCAGCCTGGGAGGCTGCTCAGTTGTGGAGGAAGACCCCTCCAGGCCAGAGGTCATCTTGCGCTCCCCTTCCTGAGAGAATGCAGCCCAGAGGCCTTCCCCAAAGAGAAAGCAGGAGGTTCCCTCAAGGAGGAAGCCATACTTCCCAGTATCAACAGGCCCAGCGTGGATCCTGCTAAGAGGAAGTGGAAAAGAGGCCATTGCAGCCAGCAGAGCTTCAGGTAAAGGATAGGCTGCACTTCCTGACCCCTGCTCTACTGAGCCCCAACCAGGGATTCCCTAAGCCCCTCACTGCCCTCCCTGCCCGCCATACCATGTCTCTCCCATCCTGACTCTCCTCTCTCCACCATCCTTCTCCTGATCTTCTCATGAAAAATGGATGGAGCTTTTATTAAACTGTTTTCTCTTCAAAGGAGCTTTCAATTTTTAATGCTTTGCTGGGGTCGGGGAGACAGACTGGCCCAGACAGACCATGGGGAGGGGGCAGAAGAGGTCTGACCTGGAGTCGGGGTGGGAGGAGGGAGAAAGGGGGCTCTAGGCTTGCCTGAGGGTCAGGGAAGCGGGAAGCAGAAGAGATTAGTTTCTGGGGTGGAAATACTTTCCAGGTGGGACACAACTCTGTCCTTTTCCCTCTCCTCCCCACCTTGGGCCGGGAGATCTTCAAGGGAAGTGGACCAGCTCATGTTGAACACCTACTGTATGACAGGGCAATGAAGTGGGCTGCTATAACCACCCCTTTGTTCTGCCCCGGGGCCTAGGGGCACATTTGATGTACAGATGTCCCATTGGCTCATGACACCAGCTCAGTCATGGGAGACAGTAAAACAGAGTGACAAAGAGCAAAGACTCCAGAGTCAGCCCGCCTGGCTTCAAATTCTGACATTGTTTGCTTGCTGTGTGATGCTTGGCCAATCACTTAATCTCTCTGGGCCTCAGTTTTCCCACATGTCAAATGGGGGAAGGAGTACCTGCCTTGCAGGGTTGCTACGGAGACGCAATGAGATCACATATGTCAAGTGCACATACCTATCTAACACTCAGTAAGCCCTAGATACGTACTTATGGTAATGGTATGATTACTTATGGTAATGGTATGATTATTAATGGTAATGGTACACATTACACATCTCACAGATGATGAGGCTGAGTCTCTAGGAGCTTAAGGGCTGACATTCAAAGTTTCATGGCCGCTAAACGGTTGAGCCACACATCATACTGCCTCTCAAAGGGTAGAATTCTGCCTTCTTGAGCACTCCCCACAGCTGGCACATAGCTGGCAGTCAGAAAACCTGTGCTGAATAATCACTCCCACCATCTTCGATTTTGCTGTCTTATCCCAACCTAGCCTTAATTTACTATGTGTCCCCTTAGACGAATCACTTTACTCTTCCGGTGATGGAGACCGAAGACCCCTACCTCCTTCCCTGGCTCTCTTGGCAGATATAGCCAGTGTGGAAAGGGGAGGGATGGGAGAAGCCCAGTTACTAGCTGGGAGAGTAAGCCCCCAGTAGGACCAGACAGCCCAGGACAGGGACCCACAATCCCAACCACAAAGTGCCTATCACAGTGTCAGATATGTAAGTTTGGTTCTGCATTTAGAGTATGTACTTTCATACTTTTTATTGCGGGATTTCAAAAGTAATGCGTGGTCATTGTAGGAAATTTGGAAACTTTGGAAAATTTTGGCAGACCTCTGAAAGAAGAAATCTACTTTGAATCCATAACAGCTATAGGGTTGATTTGACCTCAGTTGGTCCACACACAACTGTGAGAATTCAGAATTCTCTGAATTCTGATTCAGTATGGATATTGTGGTGAATGTGTGTAGACAAAGGCGACATAAGGCCCAGCTGAATTCAATTCAACCATGGACCCAGCGGCGCTCTGCGCAACTCCAGGGAGAAGGAGATGAGGACCTTTGTTCCAACCCATCTGGTCTGGCTCCAAGTGAAATGACAAAAAGGCTGGTTTTAAATGATAAACTAGAGAGAAATTCATACTCCCAGTCACTGGTTTTCCACATATTGATCATTTTGACTTACTGGGAGATACTTTAACAGATTCTTTGACAATGTAAAGCGCTTTCAGTGTATTGTCCATGCTGAGGGGAGGAGTTTGGTTTTTAGTCGTGGGGTGTTATCTCTGGCTCATTTAAACTCCTATTCTTCCTGGCCAGCTGCATTGGGGACGTTATCTCATTTTGTTGCAAAGATCAGTGTGTGCAGGGCCACTGGAGCAACTACTCTGAGCCTGGAATCTATACTGCTGCCACCCAGGAGAGGGGCCCAAACCAGTTTTTGAGGGAGGGCCCGTGTTGGAAGCACCAAGTGGCTAGGACAACGTAGACCAACACTGAGGTGGCAGTATGTGGGCTGCAATGAACCATATGCCCTGATTCCTTCCAAGGGCTTCAGATGCCTCCTTCACCTCACACCCCACCTGGTGTGCCGTGTGTGTGGACATTAGGTCCACTGGCATTTTCCTTGCCAATATTTTCAAGCACCATTACACAAACAAAGCTCAGCCTAAGCCTGTCCCTGTCCCAGAAACCACATAGCACTTCAATTCTGACAGCGAGCAGCATTCCCAGTGGGAGCAAACGATTACCACAGAACAGTCGAGAAGATAGTAAGCGAAAGCCGCTTACACTGAAAAGGGGTGGACATTGAAATTGGTGAGAATATGGGCTGCAGAGAAAGTTGGCATTACTGGCAAAAACACTTATTTGAAAAACTTAAAGGCAGATCACTTGGAAAGCAGATTATATTGCATTTAAAGGTTATATATCCATCCTCAGTTGCACAAACTTAGGGAAGCCGGAAGCAGCAGATGGAAACTTCAGTTTCAACTTGTTGGCTTTTGGGGGCAATTTACTTAGAATCAGAGGTAAGATTTCAAAGTTCAGGGAAATACTTCTGAACCAACAGAGCAGGAAGACGAGTTGAAAATGAATTCCCAAATTATTCTCCCCAAAGATAAAAATGGAAGATTCCAGAAAACAGGCAAACATGCTCAAAGACTACAAAAAACTTCCCCACAGTGCCTGGAAATTACTATTACATGGAAAACCAGTGACTGGAAATATTTCTTTTCAACCAATTTATAATTTCAACTAATTTGCCATTGTCACCGCAAAGTTGTTTGACAAGTTTGTCTCTGACATGCTAGCAAATCCTCGAAGGTCTCCTGGTCTCAGGCTTGCAATGAGGAAGCAGACAGTACACTTCCGGGCTTCATACCCTGTGAGCCAACCACTCCCCCTCTCTGAGCCACAGCTTCCTTTTCTGTGAAACGGGGAGAAATGACCCATCCAGGCTCATTTCCAGGGCTATTACAGGGACCACACGAGATAGGGGAGTGTTAAGAAAGTGTGCTCAGGAATCAGTCTGCCTGGCTCTGCCACCTAGAAGCAATTTACTTAAACTTCCTGGGCCTGATTTTCCCCATCTACAGAATGGGGCCACACCTTCCTCAATGACATCTTGACATCTTACATGTAAAGTGCCTGGCATATAGTAAATGTTCAATAAATGTCTGTTATCACTATGGATGGAAAAGTCTGCTTTGGAGACTTGTGAGGCATTGTCACTTTTATATATGTCTCCCGACACAGTGCAGGAGTTGGGGGAAGGCAGGGACTTCTGCTGACCCAGATCCACCTCTAGGTATCTCCTAGAAAACAGCCGTTGGGTCCCTGGAGCGTCTTCTCCTTCCGTGGACACCTCTCTCCTTCCTTGCCAGGTGAACTCACCTGGGAAAGAAGGAACTTGTTCTACAGGTGCTGCAGACTGGAGCGAGAGGGGGTGGGGCGAGATGGGCAGGAAGCCAAGAACGGCCATCTCTCTATTCCCTCTTTCCTCTGAGAGGCTGCTGTGGGCAGGAGGAGCCCTAGACCAGCACAGGGGGTAGGGGTGGGAGGATCTAAGGTAGGCGTTGGGCATGGGGATAAGACCGCCAGGCTTGGCATCTGTCAGGGACTGGCTGCTGTATGAACTAACCTCCCTGGATGTCAGTTTACTCATCTGGGAGGTGGGCGGGATCTCCATCGTTGAGAGGATCAGAGGAGGTTATGGGTGAGAAAGTCCTCTGCAGACTGTAAATTGCTGTGCCCTGAGCACATGCATACATGTACACGGAAGCAGGCATCCCAGCATGCTTTGGGCCCCTCCCGTCTGTCCTAATGCTCACACTTGAATGTGCATCAGAATCACCTGGAGGGCTTGTTAAAACACAGATTGCTGGGCCCCACCCTGAGTGATTCAGTAGAGCTGGGGTGGGGCCCAGGAATTTGCATTTCTGACAAGTTCCCAGGTGATGCTGAGGCTGCTGGTCCTGAGACCACAGTTGGAGATCCATGTGCAGAGGGTGTCACGTGCAAATGCTATCTGTGCATGTCCTTGCTGTGTGTGTTGCTCTAGGTCACAGTTCCCGTGAACCACAGGCACCCCCCTCCAGCTCTCACAGGGGCCTGCCAGGGAGAAATCACTTAGCTAGCTTGCCCTGTTCCCCAGGCAGCCCCTGCGCAGAGCACGAATGAGCAGTCAAGAGTTAGCCAGGAACCCCTCCCAACACACATTCAAACATATTCACATGTATAACCACAATGTACACACACTCATCTCACACCTGTATAACCTAATGGCTACATAACAAAGACTGAACAAAACTGCCCAAATCAGCCAGCTCCCCCGCTTCCTAATGTGTGACCTTGGACAAATTATTTAACCTGGCTGTGCTTCAGTCTCATCAGTAAAGAGAGGGGTAATAAGAATGCCTCATAGGGTTGTTGAGAGACTCAATGAGATAACAAATGGAAATCTCTTGGAAGAATGTTAAATGTTAGCTATTTTTAGCAGTGGGCTCCAAGCCCCCAAAGGAAGCCTCAGTAGCAAAACAAAAAATCCAGGGCAGTCCATAACCATGAGCAAACCCACTCGGGTCAAAGCAGCCTCCTGGCTCCACCACAACCCCCTTGGAAGCCAGGAGACCTAGACCCCAGGTGTTTCTAAGTCACTCCCTGTGTGCCCGTGAGTCAATCCCTTTGCCCTCTCTGGCCTCAGCATCCCCATCTGTCCCATAGGGGCTAAGCTGGATCATTTGTCAGGGCTTTCTTCCAGCTCTGCCACATGGTGGGTTCATGCCCAGTGGTGCATGGCAGAGGCAACAGCCGCAATGCCACAGGCCCAGCCCATGGCCCAGTTTCAGCCTTTCTGGAGCTGAGAGAAGCTGCTCGCCCTCCCCGGAGCAGGAGACTGTCAGCAACTCTCCCACAGCCATCTCTTCCACTGGCTTCTCAGGCGCAAAGAGCCTTAGGGCTGCCAGAGGCCTGGGAAGGGATGCCAGAGAGAAGATTCGTGATAACCCCTTTAACTCTGGGCCCTGCCTGTCAGACTACAAACACTGTTGTGCCCATCATCTCACCATGGCCGCAGGAGGCAAGGAGCACAGGAGAAAATGGAGGCTCCGAGAGGTAGTTTCCTGCCCAAGGTACCAGGATTTGAACCCAGGACTACTAAAGCCCAAGTCCACTGGCCTGGGCTATGAAAGGCTGTGGGAATCAGACACGGGAAGAATCCCCATATAACCTCTGCTTTCTGCCTTCACGTTTTTAGTGAAATGTCAACATTCTCAATAAGGTCTCAAGCCAGCCCCACCCTGACAATCCTGACCCTCCTAATTGTGCTCTATTTTCTCTTCTTCTGTAGCTCAAATCACCTTCTAACATAATACATAAATTCTTTATTTATTATGTCTAGTGTTTATTGTGTGGCTCCAAGGGCAGGGAGCTTTGTCTATGTTGTTTATTGAGATATCTCCAGTGCTTACAACAGTGTTCGGAACTCAATAAATATTGGCTGAGGGCTTCCCTGGTGGCGCAGTGGTTGAGAGTCTGCCTGCCGATGCAGGGGACACGGGTTCGTGCCCCGGTCCGGGAAGATTCCCACATGCCGCGGAGCGGCTGGGCCCGTGAGCCATGGCCGCTGAGCCTGCGCGTCTGGAGCCTGTGCTCCGCAACGGGAGAAGCCACAGCAGTGAGAGGCCCGCGTACCGCAAAAAAAAAAAAAAAAAAAATATTGGCTGAGAGAGCAGCACATTCTGAGTAGTGGCTCAGAATGGGGCAGTGGAAACTGAGTCTTAGCTGGTCTCCTGGCCTTGGCCCCCCACACTGCTCTGAAGATGTGGATGACTTTCCAAAACACCAAAGCTGATCAGGTCCCTCCCCTGCTTCCAACCTTTCCAGGACTCCTCATCAGTCCTGAGGTGAACTCCAAACACCTTGACCCTTCATGATTTGGCCTTCTGACCCCTCCAGCTTCATCTCTTAGGCCACCTGACATACCTCTGCCTTCCAACCCGAATAGATTATCTGTAGCTTCTCCAGAGTGCCCTGGTCTCACCTGCCTTTGTGCCTTTGCCCATGTGATTCTGTCTGCCCTCTGGCACCTCTACAGCCTAGCAAACTCTTAATCATCCTCTACCCCTAGCTCAACTCCTCATCTTGGAAGCATTTCTCAATGAGATGATGACTTAAATCATTTCCTGACTCTCACTGACCTACTGCTTCCCACCCCTGGCTGCCTCTGTACTTCCCAAACACCCTGGAGAGGCCTGGGCTCCAGGATCTGTACCCGTGATTTCTAGTCTTCATGTATGTCTCGCTCAGTGAGTCAGGAGCCCCTTGATGGTTGGGGACCCATTGTGCCTTAGTTATTTCTGTGTCCCCAGTGCCCAGCCACAGAGTAGCTGCACGAAGGATGCGCGCATGAATGAAGAGGGGTCTGCAAAGGCATTAATGAACAGCCATGAGTATCTCAATTTTCAAAAGCCCTAAGGGAAAATGAACATTTCCTTATGGTAGGATTGCTCAGGCTAAGATATCAAGTTCTTTTTGCCTTGGGCTAGAATTATATCACCTCCATGAGGCAACCTTGGTTATCTTACGGAAAAACCAATCATATCTTTCATCTCACTCTCCGTCTGCCACCTATGTCTATCTTACCTGCCTATATCTATTTATCTAATCTGTCATATATATATATATATATATATCCCCTAGATACCTGCCTATCTATCAGAGAGAGGCACACAGTGGAGTGAGGGTATAGATCCGGACTCGGATGGTAGAGGTTCCTTCCCAGGTCTACCAAGGTGTATGACCTAGGGTGAGTAACTTAGCCTTTCTGAACCTCAGTTCTCTCATCTGTAAAAGAGAGATGATAATAATGGTCCCTTTCTTATAGGGTGATTGTGAGATTAAGTAAGCTAATTCTTGGTAAGCACTGGTAACAGAAAACATTCACTAAATGATGATGCCTCTTACAACCGTAATTTATATCACAAGTTATTCATCAAAGAATTTGGGACAGCTGAACAAATGCCATAAAATAGAAAATGATAAAATGTGTACCTGAGAGAAATCAAGATAAAGAAAAATGAGGCAGGAAAATAGTAAAGCCAGAAGTAAGATTAACACACACACAAAATGCCTTCTCTAAAGTTCTATAGTTACTAGAGTCTGCATTTGGCTCTCAGCTCCCCTGGTAGCCACATAAAAGAGGGAAACATCATCAGCTATAAGCTTCACAGCATCTGTAACATAAAAATGAACCAAGTGTTCCAGGGAAGCATGGCTTTTCCTGGTCAGAAAAGAAATCACATCTTTCCCTTGGCCCTTCACATAGAGGACCCTGGGAGAAGCGACCACCCTGTGTCCTCAACAACATCCCTGAAGCCAACGAGGACCAGGCTGACTTTCTCACAATGCTCCCTCCAGCTACCTGTTATGAGGACGCAGGGCAACTCTCCAAGAATAAAAATAAACAATAATAGCCACAATTTACTATGTGCCAGGCATAGAATCCCCCCTAAATCAACTCAGGAGGTGAGCATTGTTATTATCCCCACTTTACAGATGAGGAAACTGAGCGTCAGGTGAAATCACTGGCCCAAGGACGCACAGGCGGGAAGTGGTAGGGCTAGACGCAAACCCAGGTCTGTCCGTTACCAGAACCAAATTCATGATCACTATACTCTCCTCCCTCCGGAAAGACCCCAGTGTTGCTCTCCCAATACCCAGCCCTCTGATGAGCTGCCTTAAGCTAAGGATAATAAAAGACTCCAGGAGATAGGTGGACAGTCTGCTCTGTAGACAGCCGACCATAAATATTAGTTCTCTGGAATGAGCTCTTGATAAGGCTGGGGCATCAGGGGCTTCAAGGCTGAGTTATCTGGAGGGATCCCAGAGTGCCACAGTGGTGAGTCGCTGATGCTGGGCAGAGCCCCTTGTTCAGAGAGCCCAGCAGATGGGAGGGCTTAGACGGATCAAGAGGGCCTAAGAGCGATTCTCACAGAAAGGCCCAGAAGGTTCCTATGGGTGAGGGCAGCGTTCCCCTGAAAAGAGTTCTGAATCTCCTCCAGTGTGCAAAGTTCTCCGCCATGGAGCCAGGCCTGCAGCCGTCTCTGTCTGGAACGTTTTCAAAGCAGGCGTTACCAATTGCCTCTGTGGCCATTTAAAAACTCTCAATAAAACACCCTGCGAACATCTAATTTAGGCAATATAGCTTCCTGGTGAACCCTCCAAGATGAATTAGTTGCAAATTGCACCCCCAGGTAACTGAATGATTTGACCTGTTGTATTACATTGTTGGAGAGAAACCAATTGGATGCCAGGGGCTGTCTGCCAATGCTGATGATCTGGGTTTTCGGGTAGTTGATCTTTAGGCCTGCTTTCTGAAAATAATTGAACAGTAGGATCAATTGTCTGTTGCAGTCAGTCCTAGGCCATGACAATAAAACCATACCAACAGCAGAGAGAAAAAGACTGATCTTTCTGTTCTCATTTGCAGGGTGCCGAGCCCTGGCATCTGGTTTGCCCAGAAGTCGCATCGAGTCATTCAAACTCAGGTTCAGAAAAAGCGGGGTCAGGAGAGAAGGTAAAATCCATACACCTCTCAAATGTGGTATCTGATTTCCCAGGAGACCAGCCTTCCCTGCTGGTTCTGTTGTATATTTTTTAAATGCAGAGTGTTCGGTAGACAAGGTCTTTCCAAGCCTTCAGATTGAGCACGGGGGGAAGAGAGGAGTGGGGAGGAATAATTCAAAAGGACAGTCCTAGATGGTGAAATGGTTAAGGACCAGTGGCTCAGGGCACCTCTAAGGCCCCATTTAGCCTCATGAGGGTGGTCAGACCTGAAATGTCCCTCTAAACCTTCTCCCCCCCAACTCCACCCCGCACATACACACACAAACCCCGCCCCTCCAGGTGCTTACTTTGAACCCATTGGCTTTGGAGATGAGTTAAACACCTGGAGAGGTGGGATTTGTGTGTATGGACATGCAGGGATTTTTTTTTGTTTTTGTGTTTTTTTGGTTGCTGTGGGGAGAGGTCATTCCAAGTGGGGGAAACTGCCTAAGCCAGGGCTTGGAAGCAGGTGAATTCTCATGGTGTTCCATTCTCAAGGTGATTTGTAGTGTGAGGAGGAGGAGGGGTGGGAGAGCCTCGAGTGGCGGCTTAAGGAATTTAGACTTTATCCTGTAGGTACTGGGGAGTCACAGACTGTTTCTAGGGAGGCAAAATGGCCAAGTGGGTGAGGTCAAACTCTGGAGTCAGACTATATGGGTTCAAATGCTTGCTCAACAGGGTACTGGCAAATGGGAGCTTTGGCAAGTTGCATAACGTCGGTGTGCCTCAGCATATCCATCTGTGAAATGGAAATGATAGTAGCAATACTTACCGTGGAAAACTGCACTGGAGATTAAATAAACTCTCACACATGAAATGCTTAGAACAGTGCCTGGCACACAGCAACCCCTCACTTGGTGTTAGCTTTTTTCATTATTAGCAGATTGGATGATGACAGAGGGCTTCCTCTGCTCCAGGCATGGTCCTATGTGCTCTATGTGCATGCTCTCAGCTCTTCCTCACAACCTCACGAGACAGGTCTGATTTTTATCCCCATCTTACAGAGGAGGAAGCTGAGGCGTAGAGAAGCTCTGTAACTGGATCTGGAACTGAAGGTCAGGCTGGCTTCAGTGTAGAAGATGAAGGCAATGTGGGACTAGGGAGGAGGCAGAGGCAGGGGACTGAGTGAGAGGCTGGGGGACTAGGGCACTAAGAACAGCGACAGGGAGATAGCAGAGACGGAGGGATGACATGGGCCCCTGCTGTACAGGGAGGGCTCAAGATCTCACAAGTCCTGTCTAGGCATCCATTAGTCTTGAGGTAGTTGTGTCCCAGAAGCCTCATGATTCCCTATAAAATACAGTGGGTCTCAGACCCCACCATGGGGCTGGATGCGAAGACGGAGTAGCCCCACACGTTAGCCCTCTGGCCAGGACTGTCCAGCCAGGAGATGGAGGGGATGGGAAGAGCTGTTGGAGCCAGGGGCCACTGACTGAATCAAAGCCTTAGTCTCCTTATCCAGGGCCCTCGGTTTACCCAGTGATGAATTGGAAAGTTGGCTCCAGGGTGTTTCTGAACAGCGTCAAGCCAAGGTGCATGCCAGAGGATCTAGGAGAGAGGGGAGACGGGGAGGAAAGGGCCAGGTGGGAGAGTGAGGGGAGAGGGACACACTTCACCGGCCTGCCCCTCCTCAGCAAAGCCAAACTGCTGTCAGGCACTGATCAAGCCTGCGTCCCGCCGCTGGGAGGAGGGACAGAGAACGGGGGAGGATTGTGTCCCTGACACCCAAGGGCCTTCCCCTCCTCCTGGCTACTGAGAATCACAGTGGCAAAGGAGGAAGCAGCTGCTAGAGGTCCACACACCTTTCCCTAGGGTAGGGCTGGCTGAAGGCAAATCCTTTCTGGCCCCCAACATTGACCCCAACCCCTATCCCTGCCGTCCCCACCCCAGCTCCTGGCAGAGAGCTCTTTCTGCCCAGGATCCCGGGTAAAGAATGAACAAACGCAAGCAGCTGTGCTATGTGTGGGTGTCTGCGGGTCAGGTCAGAGGTGGGTGGCATCCAGCAGTCCCTTGCATGTAGCTGTGGTGGGAAACCGCTCTTACTCGGAGCTGTCCGCAAGATGGCAAATGGAAGGGGTTTTCATCTGAGGGTCAGAAGACCTGCGGCCAAGTCCCATATTCACCGCCACTTTCCCATATGGATGTGGGTAAGCCTTTTCTCCTCTCTGGACTGTGAGATTCAACTAAAAGGTCTCAGCTCATTTCTGCCTAAAAATCCATCACACTGTGCCCTATCAGTGGGTCACATCCCCATCCAAGCATCCAGGGACTGACACTGTCCTTGGCAGATCAAGGTGAGGAGTGGAGAGAAGAGGACCCTTGGAAGCAGAAAGCCGAGTTTGCAACCCCAGAGCTGTCACTTAAAGCCTGTGACGCTGGGCGAGTCCTGTAGCTTCTCAGACATACCACGCCCATCAAAAAACAGGGATAATACCACCTCCTCATAGGATGATGGTAATGAGGATTTGATGAGGTGATACATTCAGAGAGCCCACAATGCCTCAGAAATCGCCCTCCCTGCTCAGCCTGCCGCATCTCAGCGTAAAATGTTCCTGGGCCAAAGAGCCAGCCTAGCAAAGCAGGGGCTGGTAATGGCCAGGAGGCTGACCAAGACTGGGGAGGTGGGCAGAGGGCAAAGCAGGGAGCTTGGATGGGGATGGAGAGGGGCAGACAGGGTCTGGGGAAGTGGAGATGGAAGAAAAGGGGAGCCTCTGAGTGGGAAGGAAGGGAAAGGGGGGCAGGAGAAAGGAAGTTTATTATTCTTCCTGCAGACCAATCATGGGGCTCCTGGAGTGTCGAATTCCAGCTCCTGCAGCCAGATGTGACCTGTTCCTGTTATCGTGGAATATTAATCAGAGGGGCCCTTGGGTAATTGGGGAGTTTTGATTAGAGAAATAGCCCTTACAATAATAAGCAGGCAGGAGCTTGGGGAAACCCGCCCCCACTCCTGGTCGCCCACCTCTTAGGCTCCATACTTCTGAGGGCTCAGGGACCCAGAGTGAAGAGTTGGGGAGTGCAGGAAGGGGGATGGTACCAAAACTGGTTGTGGGGACCAGGATTGGACCTGGCGGGTGGGGAGAGGGGGGTGCAGGGATAGGTGGCTATGAAGGGGACTAGAGACTGAGGGATCTGGGGCCTGGCGCTGGCGTGGCTTCACTCACCTCCCCATCAATCATCACATTAGCTGTTCCTGGGGCTTCTCCCTCGCCAGGACCCCTCCCAGTCAGCCCGCAGCAGCCAGCACCGCTGCCTCAGCCTCTGGCCCTGCTGGGACCCCAGCTCTGTTGCAGGCTGCACATGGCCCCTGGGCTCTGTATATTTAGACGGTTAATGAATCTTCCTGTTTGGCTGGGCCAGGCTAGAGTTTGAGATGGAGGAAATGAGGGCAAGAATGGGGAGGAGGGGCAGCACAACTGCCCGAGCCCTGGAGATCCTCTGACCACAGGGACCCCAGACCCAAAGTACAGAAACAGCCCAGGCAGTTCAGCTCAAGGAATCCGGGTAGTTACCCCAATCTTCAACTGTACCCCCAAGTCCCCAAGGGACCACAATTTGAAGACAGAAGACCTGAGTTCTAGGTCCAAATCTTGCCTTGCCCTCTCCTGGGCCTCGGCTGCCTCTTCCCCATGTTGAGGACTTTGGACTAAATTTCTTTTCACCAAACTCACTCAGCAGCTACTATGTGCCAAGCTCTGTACCGGGCCCTGGAGGTTCAGAAAGAAAAAAAAAAAGAGAACATAGTCCTTACCCTTCAAGACATCATGGTAATGACAGAGGCAGTCATGTAACTATCGCACATGGAGATAGTAATTGTAATTACAATACTACAATAGTGTTGACTGAACAGTCATGACACGCTGGGCCCTGTGCTAAGCGTTTCCATGTCTTATCTCGTGGCATCTTCTCAATGACCCAACGCCATTGGTAGTATCAGCAGCCCCATTTTACAGATGAGGAAACTGAGTTACTGAGTGGTGAAGAACCCAGTAAAAGGGTACCATTTGAGACTCTTGATATATATATATATATATATATATATATATATATACACACACACACACACATAAATATAATTTTATATATATGCTATATATTGTATATTATATATAACAAATCATATATATATATCATATATAATATATGTGATACATAATTTATATATATATACATATATATTGTTACCTAAGTGGCCTTCCAGAAAGGCTGTACCAGCTTAAACATCACCAGGCTAATGAGTGTAGAAAGAAGCCAGTTAGTGTAGCATCTTTCTTTCCAACAGTACCTGGAAACTCCAGTGTCTCTGCTTCGGATCTGGGCCTCTGGCTGCTGGAGCCTGGCTGGGGTTGAGCATGGATTCTGGGTGGGAGAGACACTCACTTATTCATGTGTTTATCAGCTCTTTACTGAGTGCCAGGTTCACTGCCCCAAAGGAACACACATTCTGATGGGAAGTGCTAGCTCTTTGCATCAAGGTATACTTGCTGCTTTTTACAAAGCAGTTTTGCTTACATCATTCCGTTCCCAATAAATGAAGAAGAAACCCAGGCCTCAAGTATGAGTGGCAGAGTCAGGCCTCAAATGCAGGGCTTCTGACTCTGACTCCAAGCTCCTGTGGGGGCACAGCTGACTGGGTGTTCCTCCCCTTTGGTTTACAGGAGTCAAGTCCAGGCCAGCCAAGCCCTGGGGCCTTGAGCTTGAGATGCAGGGAATGAGGGAAAGAATGGAGAGGAGGGGCAGCACAACTGCCCTGGCTCTGAAGATCACCTGACCACAGGGACCCCAGACAGAAAGCATGGAAAGAGCCCAGGCAGTTCAGCTCCAGGAATCAAGGAGGCTGCCCCCCCTCACCGCTGGACTTTCACTGGGGCCATAGCGACCCAGGCTGAGGCTGAGGCCGAGGCTGAGGCCCAGAGAATCTCTGGTCACTGAGCCTCCGATTAAAGTGGCCACTCAGAGACCAGCCTGGAATGGTCTTGGCTGCCTATGGCTGGGTGACAGGAAGAAAGGCTGCCTCCGGACTCAGAAGCTAGCCGATGCCATGTACTGAGCAATCACCAGGGCCCTGTTCTCAGGGCTTTCTGTGTGTGCATTCACTTCATTCTCACTTCAGTCTCATGAGATGGCTGCTACTCTCAGCCCCATCTTACGGAAGAAGAAACCAGGAACACAGAGGGGTTTAAACGACTTGCTCAAGAATTCATAGCTAGAAAGTGGTAAAGCTGGGATGTAAACCCTGGCAGCCTGATCCCAGAGTCTGGGCTCTGCACTACCGTATTAGACAGCCCCTGAAGCCATGTGTCTGACATCAAGGGTGCAGGCCACAGGACCCCACCTCACTCTCTCCCCATGCTGGTACCACCACCTCACGCCCCTCAAGCACCTAAGCGTTTGGACTCTGGATTCAGGCTTCTTGATTTCAAATCCTTGCTCTACAACTTCCTAGCCGTGTGCCCATGGGCAAGGTACTTTCCCTCTCCGAGCCTCCATTTCCTCATCTGTAAAACAGGGCTAATAGTGGTTCTACCTCAGATAAGGACCTCCCTTATGAGGCTCATGAGACTTGCGGTGTCCGTGGAACAATGCATGTGACTAAGTTTTGAGCACGGTGCCTGGCCCGTAGTAAGTACTCAATAAATGTTTGCTTTCATTGTAGGGTAATATAATAAGGCGTTGACTCTGCCGATTGGCTGGACAGTAATGTGAGCAGGTAGAGGGCAGAGACAGAGCCCTGGGATGAGGTTCCAGCCCAGCCAAGCCCATTCAAGTGGACAGATGTTTCAAAGGTTCATTGATATTGCTCTGTGCTCAGGTCTGTTCTGGGCCTCACTCTAGGTAAGACACAGAGGTGGATGAGGCACAGTTCCTGCTCTCCAGAAACTCCCAACCTATTGGGGGAAACAGACACAGGCACACAGTATAAGCAGAAGCACTGCGAGAGCTGAGAAGAGTAGCAACTTTGCCTGGATTTGAGGGTCAGAAGTGTCCATGAAGGATGCACAGGAGTTTGCGGGCCAGGGGCAAGGGGATGGGCATTTCTGGCTGATGGAAATGCAAATCGAAAGACTCAGAGGCTTACGGGTGCCTGTGCTGGTCAGGGACCCGTGAATAGGCTTGTGTGATTGGGGTGTAAGTTGAATGTGGTGTTGGAGGGGTTGAGGTGAGAAACTTAAGAGGTGGGCAGGGGCCAGATCAACCAGGGCCCTGACTGCCATGATGAGGAGTTGAGGGATGACTGACAATGTGAAATGGAAACTGAGATGACAAGATCAGGATGGAGTTTGGGAAAAATCACTTTGGCTGCTGTTTTGCAGGAGAGACGGACAGATGGAGGCGGGGAGAGAAGTCGGGAGGCGATTGCCATAGTCCCGGCAGGAGGACCGGAGTGTTGGCACTGGGGGTGGTCAGAAGTGGGCAGAATCAAGAGATGCTGCAGAGGCAGAACTGAAGGATAACCCAGAAGTTTCTAGCTCAGGCCCATCTGTGGCAAGACCTCAGCTGAGCTGGGAGCAGACACCTGTGCTCTGTAAACTGGTCTCTTTTCCCCCTTTGGTGTTTATTTTCATTTCCTTGTAAAGTTCAATTCAGAAAATTCCGATCTTGTTTCAGCTGAACTGAAGAGAAGGAAGGTTTTTCCATACCCCAGATGGGATCTGGGTTCCTGGGGCCTCCCAGGGCCTCCCAGGGCCCAGGCTTTGCTGGTGGCAACTCCAGCAGGGTGATGTTACACAAAGCTGGGAAGATCTGTGGGGCTAGAGCCCAGGAGAAGGCTTGGCATGGCTTGGCAGGACTGCTGTGGGGGATGAGAGCAGTTTGGCCAGGATCGGGGGACTGGAGGGGGCTGTGCACAGAGAGAGAAGCGAGCAAATCCTGCCTGTTGCCTCTTTGAAAGGAGAAAGGCTCCCTTCCCTGGGCAGTGCCCCTAAGTCATGGACACCTCTGGCCTTTTCTTTTCTGGATTCCACGCTCCCAGGCTCCACTGAGGGGTGTCTTGGATGAGTGTCTGTGCTAGAGGGAGGGATCCCAGAGCCCACAATCAACAGCCCTGGATGGGTGTGGGGGTGGGGTGGGAGAAGGGGGATTGGGAGGCTGTGAGGTAATGTGAAGAGGCAATGGGCTGAAAGTCACAAGACCTGGGTGAGGGCCAGTCCCGGTAAACTCTCTGTGTGACTCTGGGCAGTTCCTTCTTCCCTTCTCTGGGCCTCAGTTTTCCCATCCATCCAACTAGGGGGCTGGACTAGAAGGTCTCTAAACGCCCTAACAGCTTGAAAGATTCCATTCTCTTCTCTGAATCTGCCCAGGGGGAGGCGTTGGGGGCTGGGGCACCGGCAGGGGCTGAGAATTCCATAGCAATTTGCATGTGAAAGCATGTTACTGCCATGGCTATTAGTGTGTGCAGGGGGGCTGAAGACAGGGCAAGGACAGCTAACTGTCAGGCTGTCCAGAAAGGCCCGCTGCCTGGGTGGGGGAGGGAGGGAGGGAGGCCCTGGAGGTGTGCAAGGGAGGCTGGACCACCACCTTGGGTTCCCAGGGAAGGGTGAATCCCGAGACCTTTAGGGACCCAAGCTCGAGATGCCCAATCCTGGGTCTGGCCCCTACAGGGACCTCCAAGCTGTCGTGTCGAGGAGTGACTTCAGAGCTGCGTGAGGTGCCACAGGAGAGGGGCCCCCAGGGAGGGGGACAAACTATTAGTGCATTTGCTTTTCCGGGTCTGCTCTTACCAGGCCTAAACCTCCCAGGACCATATTTTCCTCAGGTTTATAATGTGACCTTTTGGTAATTGCTTTGTATAAACTTACATAGTTTGTCAATATAAATACTGTGTGTGTGTGTGTGTGTGTGTGTGTGTGTGTGTGTGTGTGTGTGTGTGTATGTATATATGTTTGTTAGGTTCACTCACACAAACTCCTGGGGATTCTGGGAGAACAAAGCAGCTGTGTGCAAAAAGGGCTCACAGCTGTGGCCTGTGAGGAAAGAGAGGTGGCTCTGTCAGCACTCCCTGTGTGCCTTTAAGTCCCTTCCGGCATCTGGGTCTCAGTTTCCCCATAAGGGGTTTGATCTGGAAAGGAGCTCTCAGGAAAGTCCTAGCTCTGCCATTTCCTGGCCTCTGACCTCTCAGATTCTACTGAACAGGCATGAGGGCAGCAAGGGAGGCCACCAGTCAGTCCCCCCTGAGAACAAGGGCTCTTCCCCGCAGAATCCAGCTGGTGGAAAGGCCCTGGTGCAGGGTGGCTTCCACGGTCTCGGCTGCTCCTGGGACCCTGGAAGCAAAGGAGCCACCTGGAGCTCCTCCCTAGGGCCCTGGTCAGAAGCCAGGTCTTTACCCACTGCTCCTGCGGAGGCTGAGAGAGACCAGCCCGTGGGGCCACAGGGGTAGGTAAGGGCTGAGGACACACACCTCTTCTACTTCGGCTTTGGGAGGTGTTTTTCATGGGTATATTTTGCCCAGCCCCCAGTCCAGGTGGGACTGGGGCTGGGGGAGGCAGACTGGGATTGAGGCCTCAAGATAACTTCTGATGAGGATGTTTAGGAACTCTGTAAGGGGCCGGCTTTGGTCAGTGATGATGGGAACAGCCAGGGCTTGGGGGCCACTCTCAAAGCAAGAAGGATCCCTGGGAAGCCCAGCCCCAGAGTCCAACTGCCCACTCCACACCTCGTGAGAGAAGCAACAGCTACCACTTATTGGTGCCAGGCATTCAACACTTGTTTAAAAACTATGGATGAATGAACAAATGGAAGGCTAAGTTTAGTACCCAAGCTTTTAATCTGTGTATCCTCCATTCTGCCTCTCACATCACCACACAAGAACTTTAAGAGCTAATCAGGCACTTAAAGGCCAGTCTAGAATGTGAGGTCCCTGGGAGCAGGGGCCTTGACTATCCTGTTCATCACTGTACCCTAGTGCCCAGATTGCTGACTGGCGTATAGTAGGTGCTCAGTAAATATTCTCTGGATAATTGAAGAAATCTAATCCCACTCCTCATTACCCAGACAGGGAAGTCGAGGCCCAAAGAGGCAGGGACCTGCTTGCAGCTGGTCAAAAAGTCACGGTAGACCTGGGACAGGCCCTGGGCTCCAGCCTCTCAGCACAGGGCTCTTTCCCCTGTACCAAAAGGCCCCCGTGGCAAACTCCTCCTGCCCTTCCCTATCCCTTCACGAATTCCTTATTCCCCGCACCCCCAGCTTTCCCTCTTTCCTTTCTCTTTGCCAGCTGGATAATTAACCACTGGAAACAAAACCTGTAATTACTGTCCTCCCCATGCCCTTAAATTGCTTTCAGTTTGGGCTCCATGACCCCCGTCCTGGGTGGGGGTTGGTCTCCCCCTCAGCAGCCTCCCAAAGGGGGAGTCAACCTAACAAGCACCAGCTGAGGCCCCAGCCCCCCAGATCCAATGGCCAGCTGTACAGGAGGCCGGCAGCAGATGGGCGAGGAGGGTCCCCTGGCAGGCTGGGGCTGACTCAGCTGGGGTGTCAGTGGGACTGTGACGTGCCCGGGCAGGACAGGAAGCCAGGCAGGCGGGCCAGATTTCCGAGAGTGATTGATGCCAGGTGGCCAAAGGGCCGCTGGCTCAGCAGGGACCAACTTAGGATGGTCCCAGTAGAGCCAGGTCTTTTCTTGGGTTCTTCAGCTCACCCTCATGCCCCTGCCTAGAGGGTGCCAGGCCATCCACATCCCTGGTGCCTCCGGGAGGCCTCCTGGGAGCTTAAAATGGATCAGCGCAATAAGTCCCAAGAGCCCTGGCCTTCCAGCTCCACAAGGCCTATCCCTTCGGGGAAACTGAGGCCTGGTTAGCACCTGCTCAACTTGGCTTCGTTGGTGATCTGGGCTCAGCCTGTGGAGGAAGTGAGGCAGCTCCACCCTCACCTGGGAAGCATCCTCTATCCCTGACTCACCAGGAGTTTGGGCCCAGCTGGGACAGGAAGGAGAGCTGAGGGTGGGGCCAGTCTGGGGCCCTACCACAGGAGGCTCACAACCCCTGCCTCCAGCTAGCTAAGCTTGTTCCGTTCCTGACCCACACAGAGGCTAAGGGAACGGCGGGGGGATGGTTCCCGTTCTTCAAGAGCCCCAAGGAAGCACGCTTGCTCAGTCCCACCCAAGACGGGGCAAGGAGCAGGGCGGTGGGCCGGAGAATCACCTTCTAGCAACTTCTGTTTGCTCATGGTAGAGTAAAAACACCTGGACTTAAAGCCTCGTGCTTGCGTTCACTTGATGTGTGTTCTTGGGCAAGTCACTGCCCCTTGCAGAGGGTCTGTTTCCTCACCTCAAATATGGAGCAAAGAATTCCCCACCGTCCACCCTCACAGGGAAGCTTATGAAAGTCAATGAGATAACATGTGTAAGTGTTTTTATTTTTAAGTGGCAGGCACTGGCCGGGTGAAGGACACTGCCACAAGGGGCTACTGAGCAGTGCTGTGTGGCCGGCACAGCAGACACGGAGCTCAGACGAGCAGCGGCCACGGTGCCCAGGCCAGGGCACGTGACAACAGCAGTCACAAACCTTCTGGGCTGTTGGAGAGGCTGCCTTATACTCTGCTTTGCTGTCTCCCAGAGATTTTACTTCACACTCCTCACAGCTACTCCCAAGGGGCCCCCAGAAACTCGATCCTCCACTGAGAGGGTGGGGGCAGCCGTGTCCTGGGCTGGGCGGGGGACCACCCAAGGACACTCATTGGTGATGTGTGGGAAGGGCTCTACCCAACCCAGATCAGGCTCCCCCTCAGTTAGAGACATCAATCTGGCCTGAACCAGCCCTGAGTAGAGACCCCTGGCCCAGGCAGGGGCCCCCGCTCTGGGCAGGCAGTCAAGCAGCAGAGGCCCCATCTGATCCAGGCACTTCCTTTGGTTAATGAGAAACCAAATAAACAGCCTCTGCCCCAGCTGGCTTCGGGAGCACCCCAGCCGGGCCCAGCCCTGCCTGCTCCAGCCAGCCTCCCTCCCTTTCACCCTGCAGGTCCCGTGACTTTCCTCCCTTGCCTCCTCCGTGCGCTTCCCACTTCCCTCACAGCCCTGCCTGCTCCTTGGCTGGTGCGCTGGGGCTTCCTGCTCTGGATCGCTAACCAACCCTCCCCTTCCTTCCTCCTCCTCCTTTCCTCTAGTGCCTTCTTACCCATTTTTAGCTGCTGGGATCCCACTTGTCCTCCTCTCCTGACGTCTGTCTCAGCCATCTCCATAAGGAGGGAGTCCCCCGCCCAGAAGACCTGCGGGCTGCTCCGGGCCTTGCCAGCCTGTGTCTCTGCTGTGGCAATGAGGCCAAACCCTCTTCAGGGCCCTCACTCCACTCTCAGACCATCAGCCTGCAGGAGGGAGATGCTCAGATGCTTGGGTGCTCGGGGCTGCTCTAGCTCGAGGGCTTTGTCAGCCGGAAGTCCCCGAGTGTGCCATGGTGAGAGCTCTGGTGTGCGGGAGAAGGAAGGCTCTTCTGGCTAAGAAGCGAACTGGACAGCCTGAAGCAGCCTCGTTACCCAGCGGGCCACAGCTGAGGCCCAGCTCTTGGGAAGTTATTTCTAGCCACCTCCAGGTGTCTTGAGGCAGGGCAGGGCTGGGCCTGCCAGCAGGTCCCAGATCTAGCCCCAGTGAGGTGGTGGCAGTACTTGCGGACACACCCAGGTCCCCATGGAAACACCTCCTCCCCCATCTACTCTCTCTAGCTGAGCCTAGTGCCAGACGGGGCAGATGCCCATGGCCTATGCCACAGCGGTGATAGGATAGACAGGGGGATATGGTCACAGGGTCCAGCAGAACAAGAGGGTAGAAGAACTTGTGACGAAGAAGGGCACAGAGCATTTTCAACATCTTGCTCCACTAGGACAGCCACCATCTTCCCATACCAGACCAGATCACCAGTGTTTTGGGCACATGAAAATCACACACACGTGCTCTCTCTCTCTCTCTCTCCTCTCTCTCTCTCTCTCTCTCCCTCTCTCTCTCTCTCTCTCACACTCATATACTCACTCATACACTCACACGTCATTCCCCAACATCACGACACCATTTTACACCCATTTCTCCATGTGGTTAATTTTTTTTTTTTAGTTCTCATTTTTTCTAAGAAAAAAGCAACAAGAAAATAATTCAGAGTTTATACAAAACATCTTTACATTATTTTTTTTCCAAAAAAGACTAGTATTTACACAAATGGCAACAGAAACAAAAACAAAAAAAACCTTTCGACTGCCACCTGGAAGGGACTGGCTGTTCCGCTCCCTCTCCCACCTGGCAGTGGGGTGGGCACCTGGCCAGGAGGCAGTGTGGAAGTGGATGGTGGGAGGCCCAGCTCCTTCCATGGCCACTCTGGGAGTGCCTGCAAGGCGCTTGCTAGTGGCAGTCTGTTAGCAGCCGTGCTGGCAAGGAGCCGGGGTCAAAGTGCACGGCGTGCTGGCCCAGCCCTAGGCAAGCCTCTTCCTCTTTCCAAGCCCCAGCCCAAGACTGGGGGGCTAGCGGGAGCTGGGTTAGGGGGGCACCCACCTGAGCTAGAGCCCAGAAAAGAAGCAGGCTACCTGGCCTTATACCCGCTTAGTTCTCCGCCCTGGGCCTCTGTTTCCCCACCAGGCCGAAGGGTGCCAAAGGTGAGGGGAGAACAGGGCAGAGCGGAGAAGGGGGAACTCCCAGCTCTGCAGGGCAAATAGCCACCTGGGTACCTCACCTCCCTCCACCCCCCATGAGGTCATCTGCCTGCAGCAGCTCTCCTGTTCCCCAGGCAACAGCCAATTAAGACATTAATAACCGTGAGAGTGAGGGAGGCAGGATATGCCCAAGTATCCCACAGGAAGTTTTTTTTTTTTTTTTTTGGTGGAAGGGTGGCAGCCACTACCCCATTGCCAAGATCAGCACTGTAGAAGGAGAGTCAGTGGGGGAGGGTGAGACACCTTGCCCAATGGCACTCTTGTCTTCCCTCGTGGGCAAGAACAGCCCTGGCCTGTCCCCTCCCCACAAAAAATACACCAACAAGTTTATAAAAGAAATGCCATCCTATGCTTCCCGGCTGGCCACATCCTGCCCCAGGCCCCTGATACTGCGGAAGGCTGGGCTCAGAAAACCTGGGGAGGGGCTGTCTTTTCCATTTTTCCATTTTTCTTAAAAAAAAAAAAAAGAGAACAGATGAAAATGAGTTGACAGCTAAAAAAATGAACACAAAAACATTAAAAACAGTGATGATAGCGGACAAGAAGTCCTGGGAAGGGAGAAAGGGGGCGAGGGGGCACAGGGCCGGGGGGGCGTCTCCCTGCCTGCTGTCCATCAGCATCCGACCCTGCCCTCCAAGAAGGGGTGCCCCTGCAGAGCCCAAAGGCCTGGCCAGAGGGGGAAGGCACAAGAGCATGGGGGCTGGGGGCACAAGCACCCCCCTCTGAAGCCCAGGGGGCGGGGCAAAAGGGGGATTATAAAAGCCAAGAAACTACAAAACTAAATACAAAGATGGGCACAGCTGGCAAGGGGAGGGACGTGGGTGAGGATGGAGAGGTGCAGTCCCGGCTGACTGTCCCTCAGGGCCGAGGCTGCCAGGGCCCTCAGACCTTGTAGTAGATGTTCGCGGGGCTCTGGGGCGGCATCTCCTGGACGATGTAGACAGGGTGCCCGTAGTCCCCACTCACCTTCTCATAGTGGGGGCAGTAGTTGTTCTCTGTAGTCCGTAAGGGGATGATGATGTCGCTGGGCTCGGTGCCCGCCGTGCCACTGCCCCCCTTAGGACTGGCCAGGGTGCTGAGCGAGAGGGCGGGCGCCCGCTGCTGCGTGTGCTTGCGGTGCCGCTTGCGCAGCTTCAGCAGCAGGATGGTCAGGAAGATGATGATGAGCAGGAAGATGACGCAGCCGGCGCCCACGGCCGCAAACAATGCCACCTTGGAGTTGAAGAAGCTGTCGGGGTCCCCGCTGCTGCCTCCACTCCCACCGGAGCCGCTTTTCTCATCCTGGTTCACAGTCTCTGTGGACGGGGGAGGGAGGCAAGGGAGGGGAAGAAGGTCAGCCAGGGGTCCCAGGGACACATAGCAGATCTCGGGCCACGCCCTGCCTTCCTTCAGAGCTAGGGCCTGAAAGGGCAGCCGAGCAATGGCTTCTGCCCTCTGGGAGACTCCCATACACTCACCGTGCTTGCCGTCAGAGTCACCCAGGGAGCCCCGACCACTGGGGGCCTGTGTAGCCATCTTGATAGTGTTGTCTGCCTCCTTGCTGGGCCGGCTGGTAGTCAGCTGCTCGGGCGTCACAGCATTGGGGTCTGGGGGTGGGGAGAGAACAAGTGAAGGGGGAACTCCGGCAGCGTAGGTGCCTCAGTTACATAGCACCCACCGGCCAAGAATGGCCCGGATACTGGACCTCAGATCCCCTATCCCTACTGCCCCCTCTGCCACTACTCCCCACGCCACCCCCCGCCACCCAGTGAGGAGCATCTGTCGCAAAAGCCTAGCTGAGGAGCCCTCGGCCTGGGTGCTCACCTTGCCCAACCTTCATGACAATCTTCATGGTGCGTGTGCGGCACACACCTCCCTCCCGGTTCTCCAGTCCCTCCAGGCTCCCATTGGATGTAGCTGCAGCAAGAGGCCAGAGCAGTCAGGAGGAGGAAGAGGTCTGCCAGCATTACCCAGAAGCCCTAGTGACGTCTAAGCCCTTAAGAATAGAACTGGGAACCAGGGAGTTGCAGGCAGCTCCCACCCACCCGTGAACCTTTCTACTTCTCTCCTCCCACTAGGAACAGAGTCCAGGAACTAGCCCCTCCCATGAGGATGCTGCTCCCCTACCATGACCAAGGCCACAGGCCCTTCTTTCTCAGTGGAAGCTACATGTGTCTCCTCATTGGGTGACGTTGCTCAGAGGCCAAGCAATCAGAACTGGCATGGTGAGGAAGACTTCTCCACAGACTAGAAGGAATCCTAGATTAGGTGTCAGGAGAACTGGGTTGGAAACCCAACCCACTCCCTAACTCTCTGTGTGATCTAGGGCAAGAAGCCCCTTCACCTCTTGGGGCCTCCATTTCCCATGAAGAGAAAGGCTGAAGCTTTGCCAATTCTGCCATTCCCAAGGTTAGATCTTAGGTGGGCAAAGAAAATAAGAGAGAGAGCACCACGAATCAGAGTCGTCTCCCACCCAGCTCCTAGAGCCAGGGCGAGCTGGCAGCGGAGGCCCCTTGGTAAACGCTGGGGCCGGAATTCCAAGGCCACACTACGAGGAGAGCACGCCACTCTTCAAAGGGGACTGGATCAGGCTGGGCCTGAATTGTGTGCGGTCTCAGTGCGCTACTCAGAAGTTCCCACTGCTACAGGACAGGAAAGAACCATGCGGTGGGCAGGGACTCACAGGTAATATAGTAATCGTGGTGCTTCTTGAACTCCAGGCCCATGTAGTTGGGGCTGAACTCCTGGAACTTGATGGTGAAACGGATTTCCTGCTCTGGCCTATTGCAGGTGACCAGCACGTTGGGGTCGAGCACGGTGCTGCAGGCAGCTGCCTGCTCAGGCCGCACCAGGTACAGCTTGTAGTACTCATAGGGCCGCCCAGCTTCTGCTCGGGGGCAGATGATGTCCAGCTTGTCTCCAATCTTTGGGTAGATCACCAGGCCCTTCCCACTCAGAAACCTGCCCAAGAAGGAAGAGATGGTTAGCCTCAGGGTTGGGGGTCTCAGGCCATCCCCAGAACCAGGGGAGCAGACAATGAGGGCCAGGCTGGGCACACTGGGTGGAGATGGCGAGGACAGGCATTCTGTCCTTTTTCCATCCTTATGCTGGGGGTGGGGAAAGAGAACCATGCTGCCAGCAGGGTGTGGAAGGGGTGGCCCATGGGCAAGGCTGCCAGGCTTTGACTGCTCGGCAGGGTGGGGCACTGCCTGGCTGGGGGAGCCCTTTGTCCTAATGTGGCATTTCCGCAGGGGGGCTGACGTGGCAGATGGGCTGGGCACCTAGATGTCAGGCTTGGGTTGCCTGGATGTGGCAGCCCTGTCCTCCTCGCACTCCCAACATACTCACATTCCTTCATAGCCTCTGCTACCGGCCCTCCAGCACACACGCGTGTACATGCGCTCATGCGCACAGACACACACAAAGAAGCACACACACAATGAGCCCTAGAAACCACCCCCACAGCTCCCAGCCAACGGCTGGGGATGCACAACCTATCTTGGCCCCATGCCTTCTCCCCCATCCTTGCTAATCTTGGGCATGATGGGGAGATAGGAACAGGCCTTGCCTAGAGCCAAGGGATAATGGGCACAGTCTCCAGCCAGGTACAGCTCCACACAGCTCTCTCCACTCCCCACTCCCACTGCCTGGCATCCTACCAGGACTCATCCCACCCCCATAATGCAAAAGCCTGAATCCCCAAATCTGGCCAGTCTCACTGCAAAGGATAACAGAGAAAGGGGAGAAGAGGCCTGAGCAGGAACAACAGATCATACAAGACAGAGCCCCAGGAACCTCGCTCATCTGCCTTCTAATCCACTCCCAACACACACACACACACACACACACACACACACACACACACACAGCCTCTGCTCCCCATCCTGAGAGGAGATGGACAAATGCCTCCCGAGCCAGGTTCATCTTCTAATCCAGAAGGCCAGGCACTGGGAAATAGCAGGGGGAGGGCAGCTGCCTGGGGCCACCGATTCACATCATCCTGTCCTTGCCTAAGCACAGTAAGCGCTCTCGGCCATTTCTGAGCCTGGGAGCAAGTCGGTACAATGTAGGAGAAAGAAGACAGACTTTGGAATCAGATGGATGGTGGCCCTTACTAGCTCTGTGACCTTGGATGAGCTGCCTGATCTCCCTATCTTTCAGTGTCCTCACTTATAAACTGGGGATGGGAAGAGGCCCTCCTCCAAGGATGGTGGAGGGGAGGCATGATGGCATGTATAGAGCACATAGTTGGCACTCAACCGTGATTCCTGCTTAGAAATAGCGTGGTCTGCCAAGAGGCAGGAGGCCAGACACTAACACCAAGGACCTATGAGCCCAGTCTCGTTTCTTGGGTGGGAAAGAGGAAAAGATGATACAGCTCCATCCTCAAGGACTCTACTGTCCGGTGTGGTTCAGAAAAGTAAATGGCCCATGCCACAGCAATGGATAGCACCAGGCTATCTGGAGGCTGTGTGAGAGGATGGTGGCTCAAAAGGCAAGGGCTGGACGCAGAGAGAGGAAGGAGACAGCTCATCGGACAGGACAGTCAGAAATGGTCCCACAGAAAGAGTGGGATGAAAGCAGATCCTGGGGGAGGAATAAGAAGTCAACATCCAGCAAGAGCAGACAGCAGTGGTTGGGACAAAAAACCCAGGCCAGTGACTGGCCCAGTGATGGGTAGAGAGGAGCAGAAGAAGAGGGGGTAAAGCTCAGCTGGGGCCAGACTGAAAGGCCAGGGTCACAAGAAGCAGTGTGGGTTTCATCCAGTGGGGGACAGACTCTCTAGCAGAAGGGACAATGAAGGGCCGAAGGCAGTGCTTCAAGGGAATGAAGCTAACGGTGGAAGAACATGGTTCTACTCCCTGAGGGCCCATTCCACAGTGGGGGCTACAAGGCACAAGGGCCTCCTGGGAGCTCAGTATCCTCACCGGATGGATGGAAATGATACCCAAGGAGGTGACTAAGGGAACTAGACCAAGTAGATGGAGTGGATGAAGAACAGCAGCCCTCTCTCCACGTCCAGGGAAGCTCCACTAAGCTGGGACCTGCCATCCTTCTGTGCAGGAGGGTAAAAGCAACAACAAGGAGGTCTCACCCACCTTAGTACCTAGCTTTACCACACTCCAGAAGGCCAGAAAGGAAGCAGGCATGGGATGGAGGCCCACACAAACATTTGAGAGAAAACACCCCCAACTCCATGCGCTACAGAAAGCCAAGAAGTTTCACCAAAGCCTCTATAATTCCTAAGGCATTTTTCACTTTCCAATCTTCATACTGGTTCCATCCAGGCAGTAGGATTAGACAACTTCTAACATCTTAGAGATAGAAGGAACCTTCGAGACCTACTGAGTCCAGGCTCCTCATGTGAGGGAATGAGTAACCAGGTGAATGTTCCTGTTGAAGAGGGGTGCTCAGAGCCAACCCGAGGAGCCTAAACTCACCCAGGATGTTAACTCCTAGGGGTCTAAGAGTACCTTAAACATTGGCTGAATCCTTATAGAGCTGCACCTCCGTAAGACCGTAACTGGAGATGACAGCAGGTAGAGGGCACGCAAAGGGGTACAGGCCAGCTCACTTTTCTAACCACTTGGCCCGCCTTACTCACCAGGGAGTCTTGTCTACCCTGAGCAGTCTCCCATCACCATTCAGGTTCTGGAGCCCTGGAACCCAGAGACAACCGAGGAAACAGATGTCTACATAGTGGGTGGGGGAGGGGGAGGAGAGAAGACTATTGCCCCCAACACCCCTCAGACTCTCGTCAACCTCAGAGAACAGAATTCATAAATATTCATGAGTTCATTTGCATAGCAGCTGGCAGAGGGAAACTCACCTTCCCCTAAAGTGCAGAAGGGAGAGGAGCCTGATGAGACCCACCTTCCCTGACCCTGGTCCCCCATGATGGTACCTTCTCAGCTTCTTCCCCACCACTGTGAAAAGTGCCTCTGGGCCTGTGAGAAGCCCCAGAAAGTGGTGAGAGGCCACGAGGTGTGGGTATGCAGCCCGTGAGAGTGAAGCCCAAGGTCAGGTATGACGCTAGTCATCCTGTACAGCGGGGACCCTGCTGGTCTCCCCTCGTACCCTCCAGGTTAGGAGTAGGGGCCGACAGGAGGAGGAAGAGAGTACCTAGTTAAACTCTTTACCCTCCAGTTTTCAAAAACTACTACTCCCCCCATTATCAAACCAAGCTTTCCTGCCTGGGGCCACCCCCAGACAAAGCCCTTTTCTGGAAAATAAGGGGATTGACATGGCCCAGCAGGAAGCCTGCAGCAGGTCGCCATGGTAACCCCTGAGGCCTTCCCTCCTTAGCCTCTGATAGCTCCTGGGACCCCAGGGAGCCACCCCAGGGAGTAAAAGGACTTAGGGAGGCAGCCTGCCATTCAGTCTCTGTCTGTGGCCTGCCTCTTCCCCTCTACCCTAGCCCAAGTCTCTCCCCCAGCCTGCCTACTGAGCTTAGAAGTATCACCATGACTGCTGAAAAGAATCCTGGGAGAGAAGAAGCCTGAGGGTCTGGGGTAGTGGCCAGTGCTGGTCAGAGGCCAACTGCCCCCCCCCTGCTTCTTTGTCCAGTTAAGCCCCTATCCACCCATACACAGACAATCTATAGCAGAGAGAGTTTGGAGCTATGGGGGTCATGCCTAGAAAGCTGCCAACGTTCCACCACACTTCCTTCCCTCTCATCCTTCCCTCAGGCTCTAGGGACTTGTGGTCAGAGAGTGGCCAAAGGGAGAGCCTGGTCCTAGGCCATGCCAGCCCAGGTTTGGTAGAAGACTCTAGCCACAGCTTTGATTCAGTGACTCTGGCACCACTGCGCCTGCACCCCAGGGTGGCAGGACCAGCGGAGGACAGAACCCAAGCTGGAGCTCAAGTGTGCTCTCATCCCAGCAAGGGTGGGGAGACCCCAAATTAAAGGCTCCTCTTTCACTCCCCCAGCTCCACCCAGCCCCCGAGGCAGCAGGAGCAGGCCTGGCATGTCCCAGCAGTGCCCGCCCAGGCGTGGGTGGGCAGGAACAGCAGCTGGGTCCTGGCACACACACAGCACTGTCGGAGGCAGGGAAGCCAGGAGAGCCCCAGAGGAAGTCCCCCCCACACCTACACTGAACTATGCCTCCCCTCTGCCCCACCTGGCCAATGCTAGGGCCCACTGAGGGCTTAACAGCCCCTTCCTTGTTGTCTGCTTTCTGTGGGGTCCCTGAGAGGCAGTGAGATTCCTGGCCCAGAGAGGAACCAAGGCTGCTATTCAGAGCCCGGGAGGGAGAGTGCCAGGCATCGAGCTGGCTGCCTCTAGATCAGGTCACCCCGAGCAAGCGGCCCTCAGACGTAGGCCTAGTAAAATCAAATGAGGAAGCTGGAGCACTGCTCATCCCACGTGGGCAGGGCCTGAGTCACAAGGACAGATGCACACACACCTGTGAGGTGAGAGCGAAAGCCGGGGGCAAAAGCCAGCGCCTCCTCCGAAACCCAGTCTCTCCCAGATTCCAAGGCAGTGGGATGGTGTGGAAAGAATGGCACAAGGCACAGCTCTCCCCACTACAAGCTGACTGACTTTAAACAAGTCATTTTCCTTTTCTGGGCAAATGCCTCCTCGTCTGGAAAATGGGCAATTCCAACTTCCCAGGGCTGTTGGGAACATCCAGTGAGTTCATATCTGAGAATGCTTTGGAGGTAGCAAGGTACTGCCCAACTGTTAGTTAGCACACCAAGCACAGTACCATTTAGAAGAAGCTGAACGAGCTGACTACACTCCTGGCTGCTAGCACCGCCACCCAAAACAGCTACAATGAGAACCCACCCAGGAGGGGCTGCTACAGAGCCCAGGGCAAGGAACCCAGAACATGGCTGGTGAGCATTCCCTTACCTCAGCTCCCCTAATAATCACAGGGTGGACCCTCCCCGCAAACCTACTGTTCCCATGGCAACCAGCGGCCTCCTGGCTGGCCCACCCACTCCATACTCCCAACACCAGGAAACAGTGATGCACAGTGGTATCCAGGGCCCACTCATCCCCATCCCTCATAGTTGGTGAGGCAGTGGAGAGCCTGAGGGGAGAAAGGGAACCCTGGATTCAGCCTCCAGTCCAGCCTTACCAGGCCCTTCTTGCCCCAGGTCTGGCTGCCTGGGGGTGGGGGAGGGAGGGAGGGGAACAGGGAACTTTAGAGGAGCTGCTGGCTTCCCATCACTTTCAGGCCCCCACCTGTGGCCAATCAGCCACAGAGTAGAAGAGGTCAGGTCCCTAGCCACCCCGGAAAGGGGCCCCCTGAGCTGGCCTCCCCAGGACTGTGAGCTGGAACAGCTGTGAGGGGGCTGGGACCTACACTTTGGCTTGTAGCAGGCAAGCCTGGGTTGGGGTCTGCAGCTGCCCCCACCCATGCTGGATGGAGTCAAGGGTCCTGGATGCCAAGCTGAAGCCCCCACCCCCGCCCCTTGCAGGGAAGGTGTAATATGATCTCAGGCACATTCCCACTCTCTGGAGGTGGAGGAACCTGAGTGGGGGGCAGGAAGGGGTCAGAATGGGACTGAGAGACTGAACTGCAGCAGCTGGACTTGGCTGAGGACTCAAGTATGAGGCCTGCCGGCTGCCCCAAGTTCTCAGGGGAGGAGGCTGGAGGAGGGGTCTGCCCTGGGACCTTCCATCACAGCCCCCCCACCCCACACAAGCATGCCCATGTACTCTGGTTCCTCCCAACCTCTAACGGGCCCAGACCCACCTTCCCACCCTACACTTATCGGGCAAATCTGACAAGGGGCCAAGCTCTTGCCACCCAGGGACTACCACCCTGGAAGGCCACAGCACCAATTTGGGAAAGAGGCTGGGAGTCTGGAGTCAGCCCTTCCGGCTCCCCTCTCCCGGTCAGGGCTGGGGCTGCCCGTATCCTGGAACCTGGAAACATACCCCCAGCCCCACCACTTCTTTATTTTGATTTTTTACCAAGGAGGAAGCAATTAAGCAGGGTTTATAGGCGCTGGGAGATTTCGGGGGGGGGGGTTGCCAGCTCCTGACAGGACTGAGGCGAGAGACCAAAAGCTGGGAGGAAGAGGGGAGGGAAGAGAGAAAATGAGCCTGTGAGGGAGAGCACGGGCATGTGCGAGAAACAAAAGGACTCGAGAAAAAGAGGCAGAGAGTGACTAAGAGTGAGAGGGAGTGTGAGAAAGAGGGAGAGCGGGCAAGCAGAGCTGGAGAGTGAACGCGGCTCACACAGGATGTGAGAGGGCGAACCGACAAGGGCCTGAGAGGGAGAAGTCAGGCAGGAGGAAAAGAGGGAGAGACGGACAGGAAAAGACCGTTGATTTGAAAGGCTGTGGCAGTCCCAGGCTTGGGCGCAGTGGCAGAGACAGCCTCCCCGAGCTCAGAGTGAAGCTGAGGGCAGTGCCTTCCTCCTGTCCTCCTGCCCCCCCAAACCCGTGCCAACACACACAGACAGGCTGCATTCCAGACCCCTGAGCATAGATGGAACTCTGGAGGGGGTGCTGCGCGCAGGGGCACCAGTATGAGTCCCCCACCATTCCCAGGATCTGCTCAATTACAGGATGGAATTCGTGCAAGTCCTATTGAGGCCTCAGCCACCACTCCCACCACCCCCAGGATGCCTACCCTCAGCCTGAAGTGGATCGGGGAATGGGGCAGATCTCAAAAACCTGCAAACCGTTCCAGAGCACTCAGGCCTCAAGACACAAAAAGGGTGAAGCTCAGGGAGATCTTGTTTCTCCCAGCCACCCCCGACCTCACTCTGCAGGAGGGCTCCTTTCCAGCTGTGGAGCTGCCTGCTATCTCTGGTTAGAGACCCGAGAGAGCAATTAGGTCACTCCCATGAGCCCCTAGGATGGGCTACCCCAGGCTGATTTCAGCTCTCCTGGCTCAAGAGAGAGCATTTCCAGCCTCCACCTTTACAGGAGGGAACTGGGCACTTCACAGCCTTTCTCCTTGGTCTGAGCAGCCCGAGGCCCCCAGACCATTTTGAGTCCCTGCTGTTAGGAGAGCACTGGGCCCAGTTTGGCTTCTGGGTTAAGGAAAAATCGTTGTCAATCCCTTTCCTTGTACCCTGACCCTGGTTTAGACATCCCACTAACCAATAAATAGGACTGTACCTTAACCTAAGGAGAAGAGAAGTAAAGAAGCTGCCCTCTCCCACTCCAGGGCTGAGAGGTGCATGACCCCTGGAACCTAAGAGGTCAAGACAGGCAGGAGCTCGGGAAGTTAGCGGGGAGCCCATAAGAGTGGACAGGAAGAGATTCCAGGTACAGGAATCATAGAGCACAGAGGACAGGCCAAGGGCCCCCAGTTTCCCACTAAGTGGGGTGTCCGCACACTGCTGGGACCTCCAGAAAACAAGAAGGAAGAGCAATTTTGACCCTGGGTTCCAACCTGAGTCCTGGATGCCAAAAGAGAAAAAGGTCCAGAGGTCACTACACAATCCAGCGACTCCCCACTAACAGCCCAGAAACCACTGAGCCACCGCCCTGAAAGGTGTGTGTGTTGTTGGGAGGTGGGGGAGGATTGTGAAGGGTAAGGAGGAGGGAGAAAAGAAAGGATCTCCTCTACATAGCTGCCTCCCCAACCCCTTTGGGAAAGCTAAGCACAACTCCCCAATCTGAGGACAGAAGGTGGGGGGGCCAGTGGGACCCGCCTGGGCAGGAATCCTTTGCTTGCCACCCACTTCCCTAGCCACCTCGGCCGCCACTCTCCACCCCGGCCAGCCCTGGAAGCTCTGCCGCCGGCTCCATTGGACCCCCGACGAGCGCTGGATCGACACCCCCCCCCCAACAAAACCTCTCTCCCACTCCGCCCCTCTCCACCCGCCGCCTTTGTGAGCCTGGGAGCGGCGCCCGCCCTTCCACGGACCCAGCAGGGAGAAAGTCGGGGGTGGGGGGAGGCTAGGAGAGACGGCAAAGCGAAAAGCTAGGGAAGCAAACTGGGAAGAAAGAGAAATGAAAATGAGAGAAGCCCGAATGGAGATACAGGCACTGCCACCCGCCCCAAGCGCGAAGTCCCACGCCACGGTCCCTTCACAGCTAAACAAACGGGGAACCTGTGTTCCGGCCTCTTCCCCCGCCCAGGTCAAGCTCGCCCACCCCCCGCCCCCAGCGGCTCTTGGCGAAAACCGCCACGTTCCCAGGGGCCCCAGAGGGGGCTGCTTTCTCTCCCCGACCCAGCTCTCCGGTGCGCTCAAAGGCGCTCAGACTCCCAGCTCCGCCCGGCGCGACCACCTCGACTTGATCCGGGACGTGCGGAGGAGAGGGCCGGGAAGCTGAGGGGTCACAACCCAGCCAAGTGCCCCCACCCAACCCCACCGCACCCTTCCCCGCCCGGCCGCAGGGAAACACACTCGAAAAAGCCATAGACAAAATGGGGCGCCGCTCCTCCTCCGAACACCTTCCCACAGGCGCTCGGGGGCGCGCGGCCTCACCCCCAGGGACCAGAGCAGATAAGTTACTCACTTGGGGTTGAGGGAGCTCCAGGACACGGGCTCTAGATTCTTGGCCAGCGGGGTGGCGAGCCGGCACAGCGCCAACACGACCATCGCCACAAGCCACTTGCCGAGCCAACGCTGGCCAGGCCGGGCCATCTTCCCTGGGGCAGGCTGCACTTCGGGATGCCCTGGCGCCTCCTCAGCAAAGCTGGCCTCGCCTTCCCGTGCCGCGCTGCGCTCCGAGAAGCTCAGGCGCCCATCCTCCGCAGCCGCCGGCCTTGAAGTGCTCCCCTCCCGCCGGCTTCGGTGTCGCTCTTCTCCGCCCCGCCGGCCAGGAGGACTCACTGGGCAGCCGCCCCCAACCCGAGCATGAGCTGTGGCCTCCGAGGGCTCGCTCCACTGGCCTCTCCGCCGCACGAAGCACGACGGGGGCTCTGCGCCCCCGGGTGATCCCGTCCGATTCCGCTCGGCTCCCCGAGACTGTTTGGGACTGTGCGACCTCTCCCCGACGGGGTCTCGCCGCTGGGGACTCGGTGGCCGCCCGGACGCCTCGACCGCCCCGGGATCGGCACCCCTGGGAAGAAGTGGGAGTCTCCCCACCACACGAGCTCGGTCTGGGGGCTCCCGACCGGGCCGCCCTAGCACGGGCTCCGTTCCTCCAGGCCACACTGGGACTCCGGGCTGCGCGCCCCCCGACAGCTTCGACTTCAGCGCGGGGCCCGCTCAGTGTACTTAGAAGAGCGCGGAGACACTGCCGAGCGAGCTAGTCCCATCAGTTTGCGCCTCTGAAGCCTAGGCCGGGTGGCCCGGCAGCCCAGTCGCCGAGTCCTAGCTCCCTGGCGATTGCGCCCGAGGCTCTACGGTCAGTGCGAGGCTCACACACCTCCCACTGCTGACCAGCGCGCATACACTCCCTCCGCCGCCGCTGAGCTGTCTACTCCCCTGCTCAGGCGTACGCAAGGCCAACCCTACGCATCTTAGCCAATAGCAAGCTGCGTCACGGGGTCCTTGCCCTGCACCACGCCCCCAGAACAGGAAGGAGGCGGGGTTTTAGGGAGCTCTTAAGGACGCCGCGCTCTCGATGGCACCAATCTGAGTGTGCGGCTCCTGCGGTTATTGATGGATCCTGCCTAGTCCTGTTACCAGAGCGCTCAGCCCGTGGGAAGTTGGCGCTCCTCTAGAGCTATCGGCCTGCTCTCCTCCCCGAGCGCCTGGTCGACACTCCGGCCCACTGACCTGGGCCAAACAGGCTCAGTACTTTTCCCGGGAAAGTACTACCATTCTTTTTGTTACACACGCGAGCCCTGAAGTCCTTGCTCGGTGCCCACCTCCGTGACAAGGATAGCTTGTTTACTCCTGGTGCCATCTCACATAGGGCTCTGGTGGGCTTTCCTCCTTCCGCCCTCGCCGTGCAGTGTCCGCTTGCACATGGACCCGGACCCGGAGTCCTGAACAAACGGATAGCGGTGGGCGGTGGCGTCTCAGAGGGGTCAAGTACGGGAAAGTTGGGAAGATGAGTTCTTCGCCCCTGGGGAGCAGGCCTTGGGAATCTCAACTTTGGGGAAGAGACTTGTGGGACACCAGGGGCCCAGATTTCGAGTCTTGTCCTGTCTGAAGGCGCGGGCAAGGCCCTGGGATAGGCCAGTGGGGATGAGAGGGCACCTCGATAAAGAAAGACACCTCGAGGGCAAAGAGGAAAGGGCGTAGGGCAGAGGAGCCTTTCGAAAAAGTAAAAGTTGGCGCCCTGGTCCCAAGACGCCGGACTCCAGCACCTCCCGGCCTCGCCATCTGGGTCTTTGTCTCCCAGCCCCTTCTCCTCGCCCCTCCTTGCTTCCTTGCTTATAACTTTGGCTCCAGCCCATAGCGCAGACCCTCCCGGTCCGACCCGCTCTCCCCAGTTGGACCTCGGCAGATGTACCCACGTGCTAATGTCTCCCCCTACTGGTCTTCTATAGCACCGCGGGTGCCTGGGACAGACTGAGAGCGCCCACTCCAACGGGAGCGTGGCACACACGAGCCTGGCACACGCGCTCGAGCACAAGACCCGGGACAGGGGTGGTGACCTTGGCTAGAACCGCGGCCCGGTATGGGGAGGAGGAGGGAGCACTAGGAGTAAGATCTGGGTTTGGGGTTGGCTCGGCGACTGCCGAGGACATAAAGTCTCCTCGCTGCTTCTTTATGGAGATAATTCGGTGAGCGACATTCCCAAAGTGCTCGCCATTTACACAGTTTCCTGTCCGTCTCTCACTTAAGTAGGAGGCTGATCTACTGAGTTCCTCACTGGATCCTCTGATGATCTCTTTGGTTCATAGAGTGGACCTCTATTTGGGGGGAAATAAAGAGGGAGAAGTGTGTTCCTCCCACTTTCAGGGACAGAGCCCGGAGGATGAGAAGGATCTGTGTAGAAAGAGAAGAAGAGGAGCTGTTTAGGGTCTCTCAGCTCCCAGCTGGACCCCTTATTGGGGTGTGAGCAAGGAGAGACAAGAACAAGGTGCAGGGACACACCAATAGTCCAGCTTGGAGACTAGGATTGCCCGAAGTGCATGGCAGAACAGCAAAACCTGAGAATGGAAAACAGCCTGCCACTTACTGAGTGCCTACTATGTGCCAGGAACCATGGTAGAGGCATTTCCCTTCACAATCCTTTGAGATGAGTTCCACAATCCCTATTTTATGTAAGAGGGAAAACTAAGGCTCAGGGGGAAGTGACTCATCTGAGGTCATGGAGCTGATCGGTGGTAGAAGCAGGATTTGGCCCCAGACTTCTCTGTCTCCTAAGCCTGTGCCCAGTTCCCTATACCCTACTGACTCGCCACATTTCCAGCACCTTCTTGCTTACTTGCTTACTTAATTCATTCCTGGTTAAAAGCTCGTTCATGCCTGGAAAGCAGCAACCTTCAGGACGGCCAGGACTCCACTCTTCACTCACAGTCTTCTGAGAGGTTTCTAGGCCTAGGAAAGTTCATCTGCGTCCCTGGCCATGCCCCCAAGTTCCCAGCTAGAGTCACCACCACCAAGCCCAGAATCAGCCTCAGATTCCACTGCCAACATGTCCAGTGCCCCTCGGGAGGTGAGCCCAAGACCAGGTGGGAAATGGGGCCGATGAAGCTATGCTGCCAGACTTGGGAAGCCTGGGAAGACAGCAGCAGCTCCTGAGTGTGCCAACGCCTCATCCTGGGTGGGGAGGGCACAGAGGAAAGAAGAGAGGACTCTGTGTCTAGGCCTGCCCCACAAGCTGGTCACCCCTGGTCACGACATAGCCTTTCTGCCTCAACCTGCCTACCGGAGCCTCAGTAGCAGGGCTGGGCCTACTCCCTGCTGCAGCCAGGGCCAATGACTCCAGGCTCCCACCTCCTGCCCCACCCTAGCAGGGCTTCTGATGTAGTGATTCATGCCCCTGAGGTAGGGAAAAATTACTCCTCAGGGAAGCCAGAGAGGAAGTCAGGATCTGTGGGGGATGTTGACCCTCTCTTATCCAAGCTCTCCCTATTCCAGTGGCAGTCACACCCCTCCCCAAGCCTCCCAGATCAGTGTCACCGAACACACACATCCCTCAGGGTTCAAGTCCACCAGCGTTTCCTGAGCACTGATCCTGTGCTTGCCTCTGAGCTGGGATCCAAAGAGGAGCCCACCAAGCCCTGCCTTCAAGGAGCTCCAAGCAGATGGAAATCAGTATGTGGGGGCCTCCTGGACCCAGGGATGCAGAACAACATCTAGCAGCTGCGGGAGGCCTCGGGTACCATAACAGCCCCCGGAGAGCTCAGCTTCCCACACCAATGGGAGGCAGGGGGAGTATGAACTTCAGAGCCATAGAGTTCACTGCTTATCAGTTGTGTCTCTTTGGGCAAGTCGCTTCCCCTGTGTGCTTCAGTTAACTCTTCTGTAACCTGAAGATCATCTCTTCTTCACGGAGCTGTGCTGAGTGGGGAGTGAGATATGCACAGAAAGGGCTTAGCTTCATGGCTGGCCCACCACGGTGCTTACTAAATGGAAACTATTATACCTCCGCAGAGCCTCCCACAGAGACATCCTCATTCCCGGTCACACATGTTCTCACCCGTTCACACATGCTTTGTGTGCCATGCACACATTTTTTAGCTCCTCTCGTTTTCTCACACGTGTACATATTCATACATGAACTTGCCGTCTTCCTCCCCTATCAGTTCACGCAGCACCAGCTGACAGGCTTGGTTCCTGCCTTCACGGGACGTGGAGCATAGTCCCCACATTTCCTCAAGTCACTGTCCTGCTCACGTGCATGGACATTCACACCCCCTCTCTATTACTGTGGCCCTTGTCCTTGACCTCTCCTTGCCTGCCTTGTACTCTCAGATAAGAGAAGTGAACTCCCTCACCTAAGGTCACACAGCCAGGAAGCAGAAGAGTCAGGATCCAAACCTGGGCCATTGAGCTGCACGACTTGAGCTTCTACACATGACTCTACTCGGACACCCCAGGGCTCTGGAAAGGAATGTGTGCCAAAGGGTGGACCTTGCACACTGAGGGCAGGAAACCTGCCGCAAGGCCCGGGGCGATGCCAGCTGGGACCACTCCATGAGGCTAGCAGCCCTCTCTCCTACCTACAATCATCTCTGGCCTGTCCTAAGCCTCCTGTCTGTCCCTTCGAAGACCCACAACCTCTGCCTGCATCCTCCTCACAGATACACACGACCACTCCCTACAGGGCAAGGGAGAGCCATGTTTCTTGAACAACTTCTGTATGCCAGGCACTGTAGCCAGGTACTCTCACCCTTGGTCCTATGCTATCTTTGCTTAATTCACAGAACATCCCTGAGGTTGATATTGATAGGCCTATTTTAGAGAAGAGGAAACTGAGGCTCCAGGCTCAATCTGCCTGCATCCCCTGCCCCCGCCAACCTCAGCCTGCAAAGTCCTCTCTTGCCCAGCCAGATTTGTCCCGCCGCCCGCTTCTCTCCTTCTCTCCCTCTGCCTTCACTGCCCTCTAGCTGAGACCAGTTGGGGTCTGTGTTGAGCCCAGGCTGTCCTCCCTCCCCCACGAATACCTTGCTCTTCCCAAGTCACTCTATCTCTGGGTCAGGCTCAGGACAAGCCCAGGGTGGGACCTGAGCCCTCCTACTCTTCCTCCCGCCTGCTGGCTGCACCACATCCCAGATCAAGCCCCAGGTGGGTAAGCCCTGCTAGTCTAGTTTCACTGCAGCCATGGAGATTCTCAGTGGCTGGGGAAAGAGGGGCTGGTCCCAAAGGCCAAGGGTTCAACCAAACGTTCAACCCCCCCACCCCTCCCTTGTCCTTGCCCCAGCTTCATGCCTGGTTTATGGGTGTTTGCACTGAGATCACCTTGATCTTCCAGGTGTCAGTCACCAGAGATAGGAGGAGCCCTTCTCTTCCTGAGATGGGCCTGCCCCGTCCCTCCCTCTCTCTTTATCCCCTCCTTATACCTCGTTACCCTTCCCTGGACTCCTAGAAATCTGTCCCAAGCCCATGGGCCCCACACAGGCAAATGGCCTCTGCCCCTGCTCCTCAAAAGAGCCTAGAGCAGAGCATCTGAGGGCCAGCGCATGGCTCAGTGTGGCATAGCAGGTGGCATAGGCTCTGGACTGCAGCCGGGACCCTCGGCTCCTTAGAGGCTTCATCTTTGGATATCCGTGCCCTGCTGTGTATCACTGATCTGGGCTCAACTTCCTCTAGCAGTCCCTCTTGTTCTCACTCTCCAGCCCTGTGGGGGACAGCTATGGGGGAAATCCTGCAGCACTCCAGCCCGGCCCACCTGTCACTCCCTCAACTCTGGTTACCTGGGGAGTGTGCAAAGAGGGACTGGGCCATTCATCACTGTCAGGGGCTCAGGAATTCAGGGGTGGGGGGCAGCCGTTGTCACCACCTGTCACTGACCCCGGCCTAGCTCCCCATCTCGGAGAGCCAGTAAGCCCAGGGAAGGATGACGCTGGCTGCAGAAATGACATCTTTGCCCAATTCTGCTCTTGGCTCCTTAGAGAACACACTGGACTTGTCAGGCCCCATAAACACAGGGAATAAAGTTCCCCTGGAGGAACACCCCAAGCAGACCAAATATTTGAACAACACGAGGAGCTGAGGGAAGGGGCAGTGCTTCTTCCTCTCTCCAGCCCTCCTAGCTCTGACCCCTCACTAGCCTATGAGATAACTTCCTGCCTTCCAACCTACCATAAATGCTAAAGGGTCAGGTTCTGGGCTTTCTCGACTGATAAACCCAAGCCTACTGTTACAAAGGTCATAAACCCCTGGGGGCATCCTGAGGATAGATAAGGGGCTGGACCCAGCTGGCCAGATAACCAATGGCAGATATATGGTACCCAGGCCCGCCACCCTCCAGCTGCCCCTGAGCCAACGGAGCCAGGATCTCTGACATTGAAACCTCTGCTCCCCACACGCACAACTTAGTCCAGCTTGGTTTAGCGACCTTCCTTCCCACCTTTTATCATCAAGGTCCCAGTGCCTGGGCTCAATGTACCTCCCAGTGCCCAGTTTCTTTCTAAGCCTTTAGTCTCCCCACCAACCTCTCCCACCGCGCCCCTGCCATACCCCCGCCTCCCCAGCGCTGCCCAAGTTGGAACTGGGGTGAGACCTCAATTGACAAACCACCCATCATCTTCCTCATGAGGAAGCCAACCCCCTCAGAAGAACATAAATTTCCCTGGCCTGGCTTGTTTTTCTTTCACAGCCGCTCTCCTGGACACAAACCAGAGACTATGGCAGCCTCTGGCTTTAGCCATGAGAGGTGGGGCTGGGGGTGGGGATGTGGAGAGGGAGGGAATTTTCCTCCTTAGACTGGTGTTCTGGGCAGGGGTGGGGAAGTCAGGAAGCTCTGGAGAGCTAAGAGTGTCTCTCTCGGGGGGATTAGGGCTCTATAGACGGTGGAGGAAGGAGGAGGGAATTTCAGAGGTAGGGAAATGAGACATTAGGCAGGTTGTTCAATCAAAGGGGTAGAATCTCCAAGGAAATCTGGCCCCAGTAGCCTCCATATTTCTCAATCTCTGTCGACCCCCAGTGGCCAGCCCAGTATTTGCATTCCAAAAGCTGACCCAGCACTGAGCCTGACCCCCAACAGCCCAAAGGGAGATGAGGGACACTCCCAGCTTCGGGTGCTGGCCTGCGCTGAGCTAAGCCAGGAACACCCTTTATCCTCTTCCCCCTCCTCCTCCCAGTACTAGAAATTCAATCTATCCAGGTCTACCGTAGCACCCATCTCTTCTGGGCAGCCTTCCTAGAAGGCCCTAGCCCACAGATCTGTTCCCTCCTTTGATCTCCATATCCTGACCGTATACCTCTTACTGGCACTTGGATTTTCAATATTTGTGTGTATCTGAGCTCTCCCGCTACATACTAACCTGGAGCAGAAACCACTGACTGCTTCTCCTTTATCTTCTGCATCAAAGCCAAGCATCAGGATGGGCATACAAGAGGTGAACAATAAATGCTAATGGTGTTGGAGTTGATGATGGTGGTGATGGTGGTGACAGGTACCATCTGCTGAGCACCTACTATGTTCCAGGTACTTTGTATCCATTCTCTCATTCAAAGTCATTTTATGCACAGATGAGAAAACTGGCATTCTCAGAAGTCAAGTGACCCAAATAACATCTCATGTCTAGTAAGTGGCAGACCTACATGCTAGACACTGCCTTTACCCCTGGAAGGGACACAGGGATGACAATGACACAGGTCCTGACAACATGGCACGGTGTGGGCCACAGCAAAGACCGTAGCTCCATGGAGCACAGAGGGACTAGCTTTGCATCCGTCCTCCTTGTCCTCTTTCTCATCTCAGGGTACTTCTTCTCTAGTTTGCTCATTTGGCAGAAGGACAGATAGCTCACCCCAGATGGGCAGTCTCTCAGGTCCTGTCACCTAAGGAGGCTGTGGCCAACTAGGAGACTCCTATAGACAATGGGCACCTGAGAAAGTCAAGAATCCAGGACCACAGAAGGAGGGTCCATCAGAGGTTGCTACTCATGAAATACCCAGACCCTCCCAGGAACCAACATAGGTCAGTTCAGTTTACAAACACTGCTGGGCCTCCCCTGGGAGCCTGCCAGGTGCTGGAATCTGAGAGCAAACTGCCCCAGGTCAATACGCACCATTGAGTAGAGGGCCCATCGACCTGAGCCTTACTCTTGTCCGTAGCCTCCCTGAGTCATTTTGCCTTTCTCCAGCCTGGTGACCTTGGTGGAAATCGAGGCACTCTTTCCTCTCCCCTTCCCCAGGTAAGCCACTCACCTGAGACTCTCTTTCAGTCACTTGGTTCTTGGTGTGAAGAATGCCTGCCCGGACTGAAAAGGAAAATAACCTGTTGAGGGGATCTGAGGTAATTCAACCCACACTCCCTTACCTGCGCCCACCACTAGGGTTCTCACAAGGCCCTGGCTTGGAGTTGACAGCTCTGGAAAGCAGGCAGCCTATTCCATTTCCCAGGCACATTCTCCAAGGAGAAAAGCTTGCAGGTTTCAGGTTGGACTTTCCCAGGGGCACTTCATGAAGGGATTTTATGGCTAAAGTGGATCAGTAACACCTGTTTTTAAAAAGGTCCAGACCGAAATGACCAGAGCCAGGTAATAAGGCACAGGCTTCTGTGACTCTGATTACACATTTTTCCCCATGTTGGTGCAGAATAGAACTGCTTCCTGCAAGAAATCTCAGCCCTGCCAGAAGGGCCTCCCAGGGCCCACTTCTGGGCAGAAGCACAGTGGTCTTCCTCTAGAAGCAGACGTGCCCTAGCCAAGCAACCCACCTTTCATCAGTAGCTGACAACCTCCCTCCCAGGCTAGCTGATTGCTAAGGCTGATTCGTGTGCATGGACCCCACCATACAGAATATCTGTACTACAGGAGCTCATTAGGGAAGATGAGCTCACATGCTGCCACCTAGCACATAGCTGAACCATCATCACCATCACAAACATTTTTTGAGTGATTACCATATGCCAAGCTCCATGCTAAGCCCTTTATGGATATTATCTCATTAAAGTGGCCCAACCCTCTGAGCTGTTACTATTATTATCGCCATTTGCCAATAAGGAAGCTGTGGTACAGAGAAGTTAAGCAAATTGCCCACACTCACAGAACCAGGAAGTGGTGGTGCCTGCTTACTAGCTATATGACTTCAAATCCAGTATCCCTAACCACATCCATCAGCTTCTCCCTCACACAGTCCCGGGGATTGGGATTCAAGGTGCTGCAGTGGTTTTAGAAGCATCCTGATATGACTGTTCAGAGCCCAGGCTTTGAGATCAAATAGGCTTGGGTTTCAATTCTGTTTCTGACCCTTATTACTTTTGCAACCTCCCTGAGCTTCTGTTTGCTCTATGAGGAATTGGGGAAAAACCGTTCCTTCATTCATAAGTGCCTACCATGTGCCAAGAAAATAACACTTACTTATGGGGGTGCTGTGCATCTTGAACTAGCTGATATATATAAATCCCCTGGCCCATACTACATGCTTGCCAAATAGTGGCTATTATTATTGTTGTATAGTTGCAGTTGTTGGAGAGAAAGAGACAAAGGGGGAAATGACCAGGAGGTGTCCCATTTGGAGTGAGACCAGAGGCAGTCCCCAAGACCTAGGCTGATTCAAACACCAGGGAGGCAATGGCACAGGCAAGTGGAGAAAGGCTAGGATCCTTGGCCAGGTTAGTAGAAGAAGGCTCTGCCAGCAGGGCCTTAGGCTGTAATCTCAGGCTGAATTTACACAAGGCGAACACACGAGGGCATGCGCCCCTCAAAATGGGCTGGTTCAGAGACTCCCAGAAGCCAGGGCTCCTGCTCCCTGTTTTCACCTCTAGGGCAGCTGGCCCTGGCTCTGAGACTGAGAAGGAGGCTGAGGGAGGGAGGAGACATAGGAGATTAACAAGGTCCTCTCTGGGGCACAAAAGAGCAGATACAGGGTGTCGACCCCCTGAAGAGAATAAAAGGGGAAGTAGAACAGACTCAGCAGATCTGAAGGTTGAGGGGGGAAAGAAGTCACAATACAGGAGATCAGAATGACCTCTTAGCCTGGGGACCAGGCAAGTAAACAGCATCAGTCTGTTATTCTCTGTTTCTCTCTGTCTCTCTCTTTCACACACACACACACACACACATACACACACACACACACACACACACACACACACACACAGGTGTTATGAGGCAGTCCCAGATTTGGAGAAAGGAGCCTGAGTGAGGCATGAGATTGTCCAGCCAGGGGCATTTGGGGTCAGACACGATCTCAGTCTTCATGCAGTGATTATGAAAAATAAAGCGAGCAAAACTTTGTGTCTCTAAAGGGTCAGTTTGTGGGAAAGGCTAACTTGATATCTCTACTGAGAAAGGTCCAATGAAATCAAGCCAGTCCCAAGGTTAGGAATCTCAAAGAACTTCTAAAGCCTGAGCAGGATGGTTTAAACTTCAGAATGAAGGGAGAGCAAGGGATGGTAGCAAGATGCACCAGCCTTGGTGTCAGGCACACTCACTACGCACTTGCTGGCAGTGTGGCCTTGGGCAAGTTACATAAACTCTCTGAGCTTCCTTCATCTTTCAAATAGGAATAATAATAATAGTACTACTAGGTAAGAGTTAAGTAAGATACTGGGTATGAAAGTGTCTGGCACACAGCTGGTGCCTAGAAAATGCTGGTTCTGCAGCTATCCATAAGGGAGTCTTGAGAACCAACTGAAATGGGAAACTTTGGGGACCTTGAGGCAGGTTGTCCTACCTGGGGGCAGCAGCTTACTGTCAGGAGGTGAAACCTATGTAAGATTGGACCTGGACTAGATAACCTTTAGGAACATTCTACTCCTGACACTCCATGGTCTGTCAGTCAGCAAATGCGATATGTAGGGCATTGTGGGAGATACAGAAAGATCCAGATTTGATCAGTCAGGTCTCAGCTCAATTGCCACTTCCTCAGGGAAATTTCTCCAACCATCCAGATGAAATTAGTGCCGTTCCCCCAACCCTTGTCTTCATCTAGGCCGTTAATTTATTTTATTTTCTTCATAAGTTATCAGTCTAAAATGACTATTTTTCTTATGTGTTGATTTTCTGGCATGCACACACACACAAATAATCTCAGTAAAATGTGTTGCTGTGATGTATAAGAAATGGACCCTAACATCAAAGAGCTTATGAGACCGGTATGGGAGTAGTTGAGGGCTCATGTGTCAAGGACAGGGGCTCACTTCTAGCCAAGAGATATGAGTTCCAGGAGTTGTTGGGTCTTGAGCGAGGCTTTGAAGGATGAATAGTGTTGGAAAAAGTGGAGATAAGTGAGGGGAGAGGAGTCGATGAATGACAACAGAAAACGCAATTCTCATTTTCCAAACACCACAAGTTACCAGACCTGGTTCCCAGTCCTGCAATAGAGCAGTGAACAAGCCAGAGGAGGCTCTGCTTCTGGAATCGTACTCGCATCCCAGCAAGAGAAGACAGGACACGTTCAGATCGTAATCAATACTATGGAGAGGATAATGCAGGGTAATGGGATGGAAAGAGGTCGAGATAGAAGTGGCAGGGGTTCCTTCAGAAGTGGGTATCACATCATCACGGGACCTTTGAAGTGGCCATGTCTGAGCTGAAATCAGCATGATTAAAAGGGTCAGGCATCCAGAATCCAATCCATCCTTTTACACATGGGGCTAATTCCCCCCACAATCAGCCCCTGCTACGTCTTCTCTTTCTCTGCCTTCTTCTGATCTTTCCCCAGAGCTTTCTTTGCTTTCTCTGGTCACTCTCTACTCTTTTTACTGTAAATCAGTCCTGACTTTCAAGGCCTCTTTCAATTTTCCTTTAGTCATTACTACCAGTTCAACAAACCAAAAGGCCCCAAATCAAGCCAGAAAACCCAAGAAGATTTTTAGAAGTGGGAGGAGAATGGGGAAAGACAGTGAATCCTTAAGTCTCATTTTTTCCCGTCACCCTGGTGAAATTGAAAATAAGGAATAGCAACCTGACAGGAATGCTGTGGGGATTACCTTACGAGTACATAGCATGTACTCAGAATATGTTAATTCTCTCTCTCCTCTTTCTTGATATTTTAAAGCATGAAGTGTCTGACGTTAATTACATGTTCATCATAGAGTGTATGGAAAGAGCTGTAAAGCAGAAGAAAAGAAAAATATGAAACGATCTCCCTCACAAAACCCCACAACTCAAAGTTAACAACCACTTGTTAAATTTTTGGTGTGTTTCCTTCCAGGATTTTTTATACGTTCCTTTTTTTTTTAAACAACTCTATTGAGATATCATTCAAATCATAAAGTTCACTGTTTTAAAGTGTACAATATAATGTATTTTAGCATATTCCCAAAGTTGTGTGACCGTCATCACTAACTAATTTTAGAACATTTAATCACCCCAAAAAGAAACTTTATACCCATTAGCAGTCACTCCCATTCACCTCCACCTCACCTCCTGCCCTAAGTAACCATTCACATACTTTCTGTCTCTATAGATTTGCCTATTCTGAGAATTTCATAAAAATGAAGTCATACAATATGTGGCCTTTTGTGTCTGGCTTCACTTAGCAGGATTTCAATGTTCATCCAAGTTGTAGTATGTATCAGTACTTCATTCCTTTTCATGGCCAAATAATATTTCATTTTATGTATATAGCACATTTTTTATCCATTCTTCAGTTGATGGGCATTTAGGTTATTTTCATTTTTGGCTGTTATGAATGATGCTGCTATGAACATTCATATACCAGTTTTTGTGTGGATATATATTTGGATATATACCTAAGAGTGGATATATACCTAGGAGTGGGCCTGCTGGGTCATATGTAACTCTATGTTTAATAGTTTGAGGAACTATCACACTATCAACATTTCTTTCTTCACAGTTATGGTGATGCTGTAATACAATCACCTATACTAGCTTTCTGAGACTATTTGATTTTCCCTAGTTTCTTAGTGAAATATTTTTTCAAATGTCCTTTAAAAACACATTCAATTCAATAAGGCATGGGATAAGCCCTGGGAATATAAACACGAATAAAAGCTGGCCACTGCCATCAAGCAGCCCACAATCTAGTGGGGAAAGCAGACTCAACAAGTTAAATCCCATGTGATCTGTGCTATAGTAGAGCAATGTACTAAATGCTTGGACAGCACAGGGGAAAGGGCAAAAATCTTCCTGTGGGGTGGTAGGGAAGGCCTCCTAGGGAAGGTGACATTTGCAGACTCTGGGAAGATGAGTGTGGCTTCATCAGGGAGATGAGGAGGAAGAAGAGGAGGAGAAGGAGAGGGGGAGGGAGAGGGGAAAGTCAAGCAGAGGCAACAAAACGTGCAAAAGCATGGAAGCATGAAAGAAAATGGTACCCAAGATGCTGCAAATAGATTGATGTGACTAGCGGCCCAGGTACTTTAAGGAAAAGAGCAGTAATGATGCTGGTAATGTAGGTCGGGGCCAGATGTTGAAGGGCTTTTAGTGACAAGGAAATAATTTATAGTTTAACATGTATCATTTGAAGGGGGGAGCCTTAGAAGGATTTGAGGCCAGGAGGGGACAGAGTTAGAATTACAGAGTTTAAAAAGTACTTTTGAAATCAAAATATTACACATGTATATGGTTAAAAATCAAAGAGCAGAAGTGTTCAGTATAACAACCAACCATCCCTTGCCCCATCCTTTCCCATGCCAGACCTTCTCCTCTTTTAGTGGTTTCTCCTGGTAATTAGTTTCCTCATTTATTCCTAATTTATATACATAAGCTGCTATTTCTTTATTTTTCTTCCAGTTTTATTGAGATATAACTGACATACAGCACTGTATAAGTTTAAGGTGTAGAGTATAATGATTTGACTTACATGCATCATGAAACAATTACCACAATAAGTTTAGTGAATACCCATCATCTAATACAGACACAAAATTAAAGAAATAGGAATGTTTTTTTCCTTGTGAAGAGAACTTTTAGAATTTACCCTCTTAACAAGTTTCATATATAACATACAGCAGTGTTAATTATATTAATCATGTCATACATTACATCCCTAGTACTTAATTTATCTTATAACTGGAAGTTTGTACCATTTGACCACCTTCATCCAATTCTCCCCCACCCCCAACCTGCCCCATTAACCACCTCTGGTCACCACAAATCTGATCTCTTTTTCTATGAGTTTGTTTGTGTTTGAAGTATAATTGACCTACAACACTATGTTAGCTCCTGGTGCATGATACAGTGATTCTATATTTCTATACATTTCAAAATGCTCATCACGATAAGTCTAGTTACCACTGTCACCATACAAATATATTACATAATTATTGACTGTATTCCCTACACTGTACATTTCATACCCATGACTCATTTATTTTGTAACTGGAAGTTTGTACCTCTTAATCTCCCTCACCTATTTTTCATTCCCTAACCCCTTCCCTCTGGCAACCACTTGTTTATTTTCTGTTTCTATGACTCTGTTTCTGTTTTGTTGTATTTGTTCATTTGCTTAGTTTTTTAGATTATACATATAAGTGAAATTGCAGAGTATTTGTCTTTCCCTGACTGACTTATCATAATACCCTCTAGGTCCATCCATTTTGTCATAAGTAGCAAGATTTCATTTTTTATGGCTGAGTAATGTTCCATTGTGTATGTACACCACATCTTCTTTATCCATTCATCTATCAGTGTGCATTTAGTTTGCTTCCACATCTTGACTATTGTAAGTAATACTGCAGTGAACATAGGGGTGCATATATCTTTTCAAATTAGTGATTCCGTTTTGTTTTGATAAATACCCAATAGTGGAATTGCTGGATCATATGGTAGTTCTATTTTTAGTTTTTTGAGGAACTGCTATACTGTTTTTCATACTGGTTGAACCCATTTACATTCCTACCAACAGTGTACAAGGGTTCTCTTCTCTCCACATCCTCTTCAACAATTTGTTATTTGTTGTCTTTTTGATGATAGCCATTCTGACAGGTGTAAGGAGATATCCCATCGTGGTTTTGATTTGCATTTCCCTGATGGTTAGTGATATTGAGCATCTTTTCATGTTGGTCACCTGTATGTCTTCTTTGCAAAAATGTTTATTCAGATCCTCTGTCCATTTTTTAATTGGGTTGTTTGTTTTTTGATACAAAGTTATATGATTTCTTTGTGTATTGGGGATATTAACCCCTTATTGGATATATCATTTGCAAATATCTTCTCCCATTCAGTAGGTGGTCTTCACAGTTTTTGGATAGTTTCCTTCATCATGCAAAAGCTTTTTAGTTTGATGGAGTCCCATTAGTTTATTTTTGCTTTCATTTTCCTTGCTTGGGAAAACATATCCAAAATATATTGCTAAGACCAATGTCAAAGAGAATACTGCCTATGCTTTCTTCTAGGAATTTTATGGTTTCAGGTGTTACATTTATCCCTCGAATCCATTATGAGTTTATTTTTGTATATGGTGTGAAAAAGTAGTCCAGTTTGATTCCTTTGCATGTAGCTATCCAGTTTTCCCAACACCATTGATTGAAGAGACTGTCTTTCCCCCATTGTATATTCTTGCTTCCTTTGTCATAGATTAATTGACCATATAAAGGTGGGCTCATTTCTGGACTCTCTATTCTGTTCCATTGATCTATGTGACTATTTTTGTGCCAATATCATACTGGTTTTGATTACTGTAGCTTTGTAGCATAGTCTGAAGTGAGGGTGCATGATGTTGCCAGCTCTGTTCTTTTTTCTTAAGATTGTTTTAGCTATTCAAGGTCTTTTGTGTTTCCATACAAATTTTAGAATTATTTGTTCTAGTTCTGTGAAAAATGCCATTGGTATTTTGATAGGGATTGCACTGAATCTGTAGATTTCCTTGGGGGGAATGGTCATTTTATCAATATTAATTCTCCCAATCCATGAGCACAGTATATCTCTCCATCTGTCTATGTTGTCTTCAATTTCTTTCATCAGTGTCTAATATTTTTCCAAGTACAGGTCTTTCATCTCCTTAGTTAGATTTATTCTTTTTGATGTGATTATAAATGGTATTGTTTTCCTAATTTCTATTTCTGATAATTAATTGTTAGTGTATAGAAACACTACAGGTTTCTGTATATTCGTTTTGTATTCTGCAGCTTTATGAATTCATTGATGAGCTCTAGTAGTTTTTTGGTGACATCTTTAGGATTTTCTATGTAGAGTATCATGTCATCTGCAAATAGTGACTGTTTAACTTCTTCCTTTCCAATTTGGATCCCTTTTATTTCTTTTTCTTGTCTGAATGCTGGGGCTAGGACTTCTAATACTATGTTCAATAAAAGTGATGAGAGTGGAATTAAGATAATTTAAAAAAACAAACCAAAAAAATGTGGTGAGAGTGGGCATCCTTGTCTTCTTCCTGATCTTACAGGAAATGCTTTGAGCTTTTCACCATTGAGTATGATGTTGCCTATAGACTTGTCATAAATGGCCTTTATTATGTTGAGGTATGTTCCCTCTATACCCACCTTGTTGAGAGACTTTATCATAAATGGATGTTGAATTTTGTCAAATGCTTTTTCTGCATCTATTGAGATGATCGCATGATTTTTTATTCTTCAATTTTTTTTTTTTTTTTTGCGGTACATGGGCCTCTCACTGTTGTGGCCCCTCCCGTCGCGGAGCACAGGCTCTGGACGCGCAGGCCCAGTGGCCACAGCTCACGGGCCCAGCCGCTCCACGGCATGCGGGATCTTCCCGGACCGGGACATGAACCCGTGTCCCCTGCATCGGCAGGCGGACTCTCAACCACTGCGCCACGAGGGAAGCCCTCTTCAATTTTTTAATGTGGTATATCATATTGATTGATTTGTGGATGTCAAACCTGGGATAAATACCACTTGATCATGGTGTGTGATCATTTTGTATTTGGTTTGTAATATTTTGTTTAGGATTTTTGCATCTATGTTCATCAGAGATACTGGTCTGTAATTTTCTTTTTTTGTGATATCTTCGTCAGGTTTTGGTATCAGGGTGATGCTGGCCTCATAGTATGAGTTTGGAAGGGTTCCTTCCTCTGCAATTTTTTGAAATAGTTTGAGAAGGACAGGTGTTAACTCTTCTCTGAATGTTTGGTAGAATTCACCTGTAAAACCATCTGGTCATAGACTTTTGTTTGTTGGTGATTTTTTTGTTTGTTTTGTTTGTTTTTAATGATTCAATTTCATTCCTGGTAATCAGTCTGTTCATATTTTATATTTCTTCCTGGTTCAGCCTTGAGAGATTATATGTTTCTAGAAATTTGTCCATTTCTTCTAGGTTGTCCATTTTATTGGTGCATAATTATTTATAGCCATCTCTTATGATCTTTTGTATTTCTGTGGTATCAGTTGTAACTTTTCCTCTTTCATTTCTGTTTCTGTTTATTTGGATCCTCTCTTTTTTTTTTCTTGATGTTTCTGGATAAAATTTTATCAATTTTTAAAATCTTTTAAAAGAACTATTAGTTTCATTGACCTTTTATTTTTTTTGACCTTTTATATTTTTTATTCTCTATTTTATTTACTTCTGCCCTGATATTTATTATTTCTTTCCTTCTACTAACTTTGGGTTTTGTTTGTTCTTCTTTTTCTATTTTCTTTAGGTGTATGGTTAGGCTGTTGATTTGAGATTTCTCTTGTTTCCTGAGGTAGGCTTGTATCACTAAAAACTTTCCTCTTAGAACTGCTTTTGCTATGTCCCATAGATTTTTAATTGTTGCATTTTTGTTTTCCTTTGTCTCCAGGTATTTTTCTTATTTCCTCCGATTTCTTCAGTGATCCATTGATTGTTTAGCAGCATATATTTTAGCCTCCACATTTTTATGTTTTATACAGTTCTTGTAGTTGATTTCTAGTCTTATAGCCTTCTGGTCAGAATAGATGCTTAATATGATTTTAATCTTCTTAAATTTACTAAGACTTGTTTCATGGCTTAGCATGTGATTTAAAATCTTGGAGAATGTTCCATGTGAACTTGAAAAGATGTGTAATCTGCTGCTTTTGGATGGAATGTTCTCTCTCTCTCTCTCTCTCTCTCTCTCTCTCTCTATATATATATATATATATATATATATTCCTAGTACGTATGTTAAGGTTTTCTTTATCATGAAATGGTGCTGGATTTTGTCAAATTCTTTCTCAGCATCAATTGAGATGATCATGTGGATTTTTCCTTCATTCCATTAACATGGTATATTATAATTTTTTTGACATAGAAAACAAATTTATGGCTACCAAAGCGGAAAGGTGAGGGGGAGGGATAAACTAGGAACCTGGGATTAGCAGATACACACCACCATATATAAAACAAACAACAAGGACCTATTGTATAACACAGGAACTACAAAATACTTAATATTTTGTAGTAACCTGTATAAGAAAAGAATATATATATGTATAAATGAATCACTTTGTTATATACCTGAAACTAACACAACATTGTAAATCAAATATATGTCAATTTTAAAAATTAATTAATTAAAAAAATACTTAAAGAGAATACTTACTTTTAACATATAGTCCTGATGTACCAAACCATTACTTCAAACAGCTGGATATTTTAAACAGTTATCTCCCCAGTGCCCTCCTACTGTTCTAAAAATCACCTCTCTTAAATAAAGAGACAAATAGGTCTCCTTTCTTGAGTGTGTAATTTTTATAAATTGCATCAGACCCGCAGTGAGTGTCTTTCTGGGAGTTTCACCAAAACCAAAAAGAAGTTCTGATATAAAACTGCAGCAGGAAATCAGGGAAAGTGTGTGGAACTGCAGGGTCATAGAACTGACCTGCGAGCTACCCTCAGCCAAACCCACAAATCGATACCCCAGGGGTGTGAGGGCCCTGGGGGCCAGCCAACAACAAGGCTGGCCCTATCTCCCCTGCAGAGGTCTCAGGTGCAGCTCGCGTTCCAGCTGCTGGGCAATCAGGGTGCCCTGGATGGCCCCACAGCCTGGGTTGAACACGGAGTACCCGCTTTTCCCCCCTCTGTCTTCTCCTCAGGGCCTCATTTCCCCACATGCATCCAGTAGAAGAGGGACAGGACAAAATAGGCCAGACCAAATTCCAGTTCCACAAACAGTCCCAGCAGGACCAACCAGAGGAGCACCTTCAAGAAGGTGATGTCAGTCAGGGGAGACTGGCCCCCCTAGGGCAAGGGCGGCAGAGGTGGTGGCTTGGCTGGATTCCGCGGTGGCTGTGACATGCAGTCTACAGGCTAAGCTGCTCCCTGAGCAAGGCTGGGCTGGGCCTGGGCACTCAAGGGCCTCGGTTTCCACACCAAGAACTGTTTTAGCCAGCCTAGGGCTGCCTTTGGAGTTGCAGCTGCTTCCGCCTTCTCTCCCGAGGTTTGTGCACAGTAGCTCTGAAGTGCTGGGTTCTGCCGCCAACCTGGCTGGTTTCTGGGCCCTACCTCCAACTCAGCTAACCGCTGCTCCGTGGCACATGCCCTGTTCTCTGTGTGCCCAGGAGTGCATGTGCCCATGCTGGTGTATTATATTGATTGATTTTTATATGATGAAAGACCCTTGCATTCCTGGCATAAATCACTCTTGGTCTTGGTGTATAATACTTTTAATATACTGCTGAATTCAGTTTGCTGGTGCCTTGTTGAGAATTTTTGGATATATATCCACAAGTGATATTGATCTGTGGCTCTCTTTTAATGTGATATATTTGTCTATCCTTAGTATCAGGGTAATGGTGGCCTCATAGAATGACTTAGGAAGTGTTCTCTCATCTTCTTTAGGAAGATTTTGAGAATTGGTGTTAACTTATTTTTAGGTGTTTGGCAGAAATAACTAGTGGAGCCATTTGGTCCTGAGCTTTTCTTGCTTGGGAAGTTTTTGATTACTGATTCAATCTCTTTATTCGTTATTGCTCTAATCAGATTTTCAATAAGATATAACAATTATGAACATATATGCACCCAACAACAGATCCCCAAATATATGAAGCAAAAATTGACAGAATCAAAGGGAAGAATAAACAATTCTATAATAATAGTTGGAGATTTCAATACCCTGCTTTTATTTTTTTATAAATTTATCTATTTATTTATTTTTGGTTGCACTTGGTCTTTGTTGCTGTGCACAGGCTTTCTTTAGTTGCAGCAAGCAGGGGTTACTCTTTGTTGTGGTGCGCAGGTTTCTCATTGCGGTGGCTTCTCTTGTTGCGGATCATGGGCTCTAGGTGTGTGGGCTTCAGTAGTTGTGGCACGCAGGCTCAGTAGTTGTGGCTCACGGGCTCTAGAGCACAGGCTCAGTAGTTGTGTCACGTGGGCTCTGCGGCATGTGCTATCTTCCCAGACCAGAGATCAAATCTGTGTCCCCTGCATTGGCAGGCAGATCCTTAACCACTGTGCCACCTCAATACCCTACTTTTAATAATGATAGGACAATCAGATAGAAGATCATTATGGAGATAGAGAATTTAAGCAACACTATAAACCAACTAGGCCTAACAGACATACACAAATCCTCCAACCAACAACAGCAGAATGCATATTTTTCTTCCAATTGCAGGTAGGACATTCTTCACAACAGAACATATGTTAGGCCACAAATCAGGTGTTAATAAATTCAAAAAGACTGAAACCATACAAAGGATATGCTCTGAACACAAAGAAATGAAACTAGAAATCAATAACATTAGGAGAACAGGAAAATTCCAAATATGTGGAAATAAAACCATACATTAAATAGCCAATGAATGAAAGAAAAAATTCAGAAGGGAAATCAGAAAATACTCTGATACAAGTTAAAATTAAAAACACAATATACCAAAACTTACAAGATGAAATGAAAGCCATGCTCAGATGGAATTTTATAGCTGTAAATGTCTACATCAAAAATGAAAAGAAATCTCAAATAAGCAACTTATCTTCATACCTTAAGGAAGTAAAAAAAAGAAGAGCAAATTAAACAAAAAATTATCAGAAAGAAAGAAATAATAAAGAATGGAGCTGAGAATAACAAAATAGAGAATAAAAACATAATAGAGACAGTCAATGAAACTAAAAGTTGTTTTTTTAGAGATTATTAAAACTGACTAACATTTATCTATACTTACCAAAGAGAGAGAGGGAGAGACAAAGAAGAGAGAAAGAACTAAATTTCTAAAATCATAGGTGAAAGTGGAGACATTGCTACTATACCTTACAGAAAAAAAAACTTATAGGAAAATATTATGAAAAATTGTTTGCCTACAAATTAGATAACCTAGATGAAATAGACAAATTTCTAGATACAAACTACCAAAACTGATTAAAGAATAAATAAACATCTTAAATTTGTACCAATTAGTTTGAAGTAGTACCAGCTTAGCTTCATTACTGTACAAAAATATTGCTCTTATGCAGCTCCATCCCATCTTCCTCATGCTGTTATTTTCACAAATCACATCTTTATACATTGTATACCTATTAACATAGATTTGTAATTATTGTTTTATGTGTTTTTTCTTTTAAATCGTATAGAAAAAAAGAGGATTTATGAGGTAGAAATCAATAATACTGGCTTTTATGTTTACCTACATAGCTACCTTTACCTTTGTTTTTTATTTCTTTATATGGCTTTGACTTACTGTCTAATGTTCTTTTATTTCAGCCTGAATTAGTACCATTAGCATTTCTTGTAGTACAGGTCTACCAGTGACAAACTACCTCAGTGTCTGTTTATCTGGGATTGTCTTGATTTCTCCTTCATTTTTGAAGGATATTTTTGTTGAGTATAGAAGTTTTGGGTGACAATTTTTTTTCTGTCAGTATTTTAAATATGTCATTCCACTGTTTACTAGCTTCCATGATTTTTGATAAGAATATATATTCTGGGCTTCCCTGGTGGCGCAGTGGTTGAGAGTCTGCCTGCCGATGCAGGGGACACGGGTTTGTGCCCTGGTCCAGGAAGATCCCACGTGCCGCAGAGCGGCTGGGCCCGTGAGCCATGGCCGCTGAGCCTGCGCGTCCGGAGCCTGTGCTCCGCAACGGGAGAGGCCACAACAGTGAGAGGGCCGCATACTGCAAAAAAAAAAAAAAAAAAAAGAATATACATTCTTCCCAAGTGCTCCTGGAGCAATTACCAGGACAGACTATTTAGTAGGCCATAAGAAAAACCTCAGTAAATTTAAAAAGATAGAAATCATATAAATTATGTTCTCTGACCACAGTGAATTGAATTTAGAAATAGAAAGATATTTCAGGAACTCACAAATATGTGGAAACTAAACAACAAACTCCTAAATAACCACTTGGTCAAAGAAAAAACTCAAAAGAAAAATTAGAAAATACTTTGAGATCAATGAAAATGAAGATGAAACATTCCAAAACTTAAGATGTGGTTAAAGCAGTGTTCAGGGGGAAATTTATAGCTGTAAATACTTATGTTAAAAAAGAGGAAATATTTCAAATCAGTAACCTAATTTCCACCTTAAGACACTGGAAAAAAAGAATAAACAAATGTAAAACAAGCAGAAGGAAAGAAATAATGAAGTGCAAATTAATGATATAGAGAGTAGAAAATAGAGAAAATCAATGAAACCAAAAGCTGGTTCTTTAAAATGATTAACAAAATTGACAAACTTATAGCTATATTCACAAAGGGAAAACCATAGATGACTCAAATTACTCAATCAGAAACTAAAGAGAAGACATTCCTACAGATATTACAGAAATACAAATGATTAAAAAGGAATACTCTGAACAATTGTGTGTCAATAAATAAGACAATTCAGATGAAATCGAAAAATTCCTAGAAAGACACAGACCACCAAAACCAATTAAACAAGAAACAGACAATAAGAATGGATCTATAACATGAGTTGAATTAGTAATTTTAAAAAACAGCTACAAAGAAAGTATTAGCACAGATGGATTCATTGGTGAATCGTACCAAACATTTAAAAAAGAACTAATACCAATTCTTCAGAAACTCTTCCAAAAAAATAGAAGAGGAAGCAATATTTCCCAATTTCCCAACTCATTCTCTGAAGCCAGTATTACCCTGATACCAAAACCAGACAAAGAAATCACAGGAAAAGAAACCTAAAGACTAGCATCTCATAATAATAAAGATGCAAACATCCTCAACAAAACACTAGAAAAGAGACATCTATAGAACATTCCACCCAACAACAGAATATATATTCTTCCCAAGAACATATGGAACATTCTCCAGAACAGACCATATGCTAAGCCATAAAAGAAAACACTGACAAACCAAATTCAGCAACATAAATGATTTATACACCATGGTCAAGTGTGATTTATCACAGAAAAGCAAGGATGGTTTAATATCTGAAAAATAATTAATATACCATATCAATGGAATAGAAAATGAAAATCACAGCTATCTCAGTAGATACAGAAAAAAAACATTCAACAAAATATAACACCCTTTTATGATAAAAACACTCAACAAACTAGGAATACAAAAGAACTTTATTAAGTATATAGAAGACATGTAAGATATCCCCACATTTAACATCCATAAGATCAGTTATGAGACAAAGATATCTGGTCTTACCACTTCTATTCAACATGGTACTAAAGGTTCTAGCCTGGCTAATTGGGCATAAAAAAAGCAATAAAAGGCATCCAAAATGCAAAGAAGAAGTAAACCCATCTTTATTCACAGATGACAAGATCTTATACATAGAACATCCTAAGGAATCCACTAAATACCTGTTAGAACTAATAAACAAATTCAGTAAGGTTGCAGGATACAAGATCTATATACAAAAATAAACGGTATTTCTATATACTTGCAATGAACAATCTGAAAATGAAATTAAGAAAACAATTGCATTTACAATAGCATCAAAAAGAATAAAATATTTAAGAATAACTTTAATAAAAGGAGTGTAAAACTTATACATGCTCTAAAAACTACAAAATTTTGTTGGAAGAAATTAAAGATCTAAATACACATAAAAACATCCTGTGTTTGTGGATTAGAAGACTTAATATTTTTAAGATGGCAATACCCCCCAAATTGATTTACAAATTCAATGCAACCCCTATCAAAATCTTCGCTGCCTTATTTGCAGAAATTGGTAAGCTGATCCTAACATTCATATGGAAATGCAAGGGACCCAGAATAGTCAAAACATTCTTGAAAAAAGAACAAAGTTGGAGGTCTCACACTTTCTGATTTCAAAACTTACTACAAAGCTATAGTAATTAAGAACATATGGTACTGGCATAAGGATGGACATATAGATCAATGGAATAGAATTAAGAGTCCAGATATGAACTTATATGTCTATGGTTAACTGGTTTTCAACAAGGGTTCCAAGGTCATTCAATGGGAAAGAATAGTCTTTTCAAAAAATGGTACCATGACAACTGGATAGACATATGCAAAAGAATGAGATTGAACACTTACCTCACACCATATACAAAAATTAACTCAAAGACCTAAATATAAGGGCTAAAATTATAAAACTCTTAAAAGAAAACATGGAGATAAATCTGCATGACCCTAGGTTTAGAAACAGAATCTCATATATGACACCAAAGCATAAGAAACACAATCAAAATATATAAATTGAACTTCATCAAAATAAAAAACATCTGTGCTTTAAAGGACACTATCAAGAAAGTGGAAAAACAATCCCCACGATGGGAGAAATGTTTTCAATTTACAGGGAACTTGTATCTAGTATCCATAAGCGACTCTTAGAACTGATTAATAAAGAGACAACCCAATTTTAAAAATGGGCAAAGTATCTGAATAGACATTTCTCCAAAGAAGATATACAAATGACAGATAAGCACATGAAAATGTTCTCAGGGGAATGCATATCAAAACCACAATGGGATACCACTTCACTTCTACTGGAATTGCTATAATCAAAAAGCCAGATAATAACAAGTGCTGACAAGCATGTGGAGAAATCAGAACCCTCATACACTGCTGGAGGGAAAGTAAAATGGTGCAGCCACTTTGAAAACAGTTTGGCAGTTCCTTACATGGTTAAACATAGAGTTATCATATGACCCAGCAATTCCAATCCTAGGTATATACCCAAAAGAAATGAAAACATACATTCACACAAAAACTTGTTCATGAATGTTTACAGCAGCATTATTCAAAACAGCCAAAAGGTGAAAACAACCCAAGTATCTATCAACTGATGAATAGATAAATTAAATGTGTTATATCTGTACAGTGAAAATTTATTCCGCAATAAAAATAAATGAAGTACTAATACATGCTACAAGATGGATGCACCTTGAAAACATCACATTAAGTGAAAGAAGCCAGTCATACAAAGCCACTTATAGTATAATCCCAATTACATGAAATGTCCATTATAGGCAAATCCACAGACACAGAAAGTTGATTAGTGGTTTCCAGGAGTTGGAGACAGGGGGAAGGGGAATGCCTGCTAACAGGTATAGGATATCTTTTTGAGGTGACAAAGCATTCTAAAGTTGACTGTGGTAGTGGTTACACATATACTAAAAACAGTTGAATTGTATGCTTTAAATGGATGAATTGTATGGTATGTGAATTATATCTCAATAAAGCTGTTCTTTTTAAAGGAAGCTCCACTTCGAACATTAAAAAAAGAAGCTGTGATCCACTCAGACCAACTCAATTAGTGAAAAATTGGGAAAGAAACATGGGACTTGAAGAGACAGAACCTTAGGATGATCTGGCCTCATGGAGGTTGGAACTGAAGCCGAAGCTATTCTGGAGACCTCTGCAGCAGAACTTTATTCACTCTTAGCCTTTTTTTTCATTTTTTCAGATTCAACTCCCAGTTGAATCTCCCAGTCAGCTTCTTGATTTTCTCTAGTTCCCAGTTCAGAATCCTTTTTGCATAGAAGTTCCTGCCAGACCACTTTCAAGGCACCACCAAGCAGACTGCCCTTTGGTCAGATGGACAACTTGATCCAACTAACCATGCTCACCCTTACCCCACCTCACTGGATTCAATTACTTCCTCTCTCTCCCTTGCTCCAACAGCACTCTGAACCTCTGTCTATTATATACTTTAGCCTCTTGGGTTCTGGCCAGTAACTATACATTTCTCTCCCAGAAACCTGGCCTAATTTTTCTCTACTTCCTGCAGGGCATCTGGTACAGCCAGGTACAATATATGTACTAAGAAAAAAGCATTCAAAAATAATGATAGGGCTTCCCTGGTGGCGCAGTGGTTGAGAGTCCGCCTGCCGATGCAGGGGACACGGGTTCATGCCCCGGTCCGGGAAGATCCCACATGCCGCGGAGCGGCTGGGCCCGGGAGCCATGGCCGCTGAGCCTGCGCGTCCGGAGCCTGTGCTCCGCAACGGGAGAGGCCACAGCAGTGAGAGGCCCGCGTACAGCAAAAAAAAAAAAAAAATAATAATGATAATAGCACTTACCAAGTGTTTACAATGTGACAGGTATTAAGCCCTTTTCATGAATTAACTCATTCAATCCTCACATCAGCCCTATATGGTAAATACTATTATTATCCCCACAGTACTGATAAGGAAACTGTGGCTTTAAAGAAGTTAAGTAGCTTGCCTCAAATCACACAGCTAGTAAGTGGCAGACCATGGAATGAAGCACAAGCATCCTGGCTCTTGAGAATTTGCAAATTACATACAACCCAGAGGACTAGCAGATTCCTAGGATTATAGTGATTCAAGCTTCAGAGAGTTCTCTACAGGCTGAAATGATGAGTTGAAATGTTCTAGCACCAAATGCCCCAATCCAACTGCACAAGTCTAGGAAGAGGAAGATGGGCTTAGCAGCAGCAAATTTGGAAGCCCCTTTGAACTTTCCCTTTTCCCCTCAACCATTTGCCAAGTGAGGTTGCGGTCACTTCCATGATATTTGCCCCACCTTTGCCCTACTCTCCATTCTCACTGACTCTGCCCTAGTCTAAGACACCACCATCCCTTCCCTAGACCACAGAAAAGTCTCCTAGGTGACATTGCCTGCAGCCACCCCTTTCTCCACACCTAGGCAGATTATAAAACCCTACTTGGCACACTTCCCCGTTAAGACTTCTATCTATCCTTACTAAATTGTGAGTCCTTGAGGTAGAGTCCAGATTTGTTTATTTTTGTATTTCTCCCCACCACCACCAAAAAAAGAAACACACACACACAAACACAAACACACACATACAATATGCTCAGTGCCGTGCCTGGTATGCTGAATGCTTCTTAAGTTTCCTGGGTCTACCTAAGAGGGCAGATTTCTATTTCCTCACTGAGGATGGTAGGGGAAAGGCCTGCACCACCACCACCCTCATGTCCCTGTGCCCCCAACCTACCGTGACCCTGAGCATTGTTACCAGCTGATGAGGAAGTATCCTTTCCCTCCTTGTGTTGGGTCACCAGCAGCTCTGTATGACAGATATAGACTCATCTTATCAACAATTAGGTGAAACCACTCAGAGTTTTATCCAAGGGGCAGACACACAGATGGCTAGTGGAGCTAAGTTGTTTCCACCTCTCAGGAAAGACTACACCAGGGTGGCAACCACCAAGGGCCTTGATACACTGCTGTAAGCTTTCCACGTCATTTTTATCTTTAAAAATGCTGTAAGGGAGGTAGGGCAGGGGCTTCATATTTCAAATGGGGAAACTAAGGCTCAGAGAGTGAACTGCCCCGAGTCAGCGAGGCTGCCCATGCAATCCTAACTCCGACACACACACGCAGTGCTGGAGCACGCTTGTGGATACATTAGCAGCAGTTTCACTCACAAGCATTCCTGCCATCCTGATAAGTGCAGGGACCTGAAATAGCAGATACAATCTGCATTGGTTAATCAGACTTGTTGGTCACACCACTGAAGAGCACCAGTCTCAGCTGAAAGGAAGTAAGGTGAAGCATGACACATAAGCCACCAAGAAGTAGCTCTGGGACTGTGACGGTGGATGTGCTATTTCTATGTGTGTATGTGGTGAAGGCAGGGGCTGAGTGGGACATGGGAAGAGATGGGACTGCAGGCGCCGTGCAATTCCAGGATCAGCCCAAACTCCAGAGTTGCCAGTTTGGTCGCTGGCTCCTCATTATAGCCTCCCTCCACTTGGAGGCCTGTTGGGGAGCTTGCTATTGCTCGCACCGCCAGTCCCCTCTACAATGTCCCCTCACCACAGGAAAGGCTTCTAACCTCCTGCAGGCCCATGACTCCCCTACTTGTAATTGAAACATATGCCCCTTCTAGCAACTTCTTAACTCCCTTCCCTCCTTAATTTTTCTCCATATATATATAACCATCTAGCAGTCTATAAATTTTATTTATTTTGCTTTTGGTCTGTCTCCCTTCACTAGAATGTGAGCTCCATGAAGGAAGGGATTTTTTTTTAATTGAAGTATAGTTGGTTTACAATGTTGAGTTAGATTCTGGTATATACATACTTTTTCAGATTCCCTTCCCATTATAGATTATTATAAGATATTAAATATAGTTCCCTGTGCTATACACTAAATTCTTGTTGTTTATTTTATGTACAGTAGTTTGTATCTGTTAACCCCAAGCTCCTAATTTATCCCTACCCTCCTCTTTCCGCTTTGTAACCATAAATTTGTTTTCTATGTCTGTGAGTCTGTTTCTGTTTCATAAATATGCCCATTTGTGTCAATTTTTAGATTTCACATATAAGTGATATCATATGATATTTGTCTTTGTCTGTCTCACTTACTTCACTTAGTATGATAATCTCTAGGTCTATCTATGTTGCTACAAATGGCATCATTTCATTCTTGTTAATGGCTGAGTAATATTCCTATATATATATATATACACACACACACCCCACAACTTCTTTGTCCATTCATCTGTCTATGGACATTTTTGTTACTTTCATGTCTTGGCTATTGTAAATAGTGCTGCAATGAACATTGGGGTACATGTATCTTTTCCAGTTAGAGTTTTTGTCTTTTCTGGATATAAACCCAAGAGTGGGACTCCTGGATCATATGGTAACTTTATTTTTAGTTTTATAGGAAACCTCCATATTGTTTTCTATAGTGGTTGCACCAATTTACCCACCAACAGTGTAGGAGGGCTCATGAGGGAAGGGATTTTTGTATGTATTTGCCTCTTATATTCACTGCTGAGTTCCTCAGTGTATAGAATAGTGCCTGGCATAGCATAGGTGCTCAACTAATATTTATGCAGTGAATGAGGTCTCACGAATCTCCCTCTGCCAGCCATCCAGGCTGCAAAATACCCCGGTGTGCAAAAGCACACAGCCAGCCTCCACAGTGGGGAATGAGCAGTGTGGTTACAGAGAACCATCTGGTTTGCTTGAAGAGCTAAATCTGGTGTCTTTCCTTCAGGTCTCCATGACACAACACCCACCCACACCTGTGGCCTGGACCGGCTTCCCCTTCTCTCAACTCATGTAATCCTTCCTAGCAAGAACTTTGGCTTCCAGCCGAAACTCTGCTCCACTACCTCAAACTCTTTTCTAGTCCTATGCCGTTTCATTGACATCCCCATCTACTGCTTCTTTCCTGGATAGCAATTCAAGCCGATAAACATTGGCTTACTATGTATAAGGTACCAAGCCATTTCAACATTCATTCGACACACATTTATTAAGCACCCATATATAAAATGCCATACAAGGACAAAAAAGACATAATTCCTGTCCTCAAGGAGCTCCCAGTCTAGTGCGGGAGTCTGGAATGTAACCAGATAAATACTAGTCAGTGTGATCAGCTCAGTCACAAAGAGACACCCAAGGGTTGTGGGGACCCAGAAGAGGAACCGCCAACCCAGGCTGGCTCCCAGAAGGAGAGGTTGTATGAGACGAGGCTCAAAGGATGAGAAAGAGTTTGCCAAGTGATGAAGTAGGAAGAAAGAAGATGTTTTAGGCAGAAGAGGCAGCATGTGCCAAAGTCTGGAGATGGACAAGAGCTGTTTTGTAAGATAGGAATGTTGCCATCTACACGGGGAGTAGAAGAGATGAGGTTGCAGAGGAAGGCAAGCACCAGACCACACAGGGCCTTGGAGACCATGGAGAAGAGTTTGGACTTCAACTGGGGAGCACTGTTGAGCCATTGAAGGGTCTTTCAGGGGTGCGGAGTATGGGTTGGAGAACTCAAGCGTGAACTCAGGGAAACAGGAGGCACCATGTTATTCCGGTTGAAGGGGCAGGGAGAGGTAAATTAGGAGTGTGGGATTAACATATACACACTACTATATACAAAATAGATAAACAACAAAGTCCTACTGTATAGTACAGGGAACTATACTCAGTATCTTGTAACAACCTATAATGGAAAAGAATCTGAAGAAGAATATATATATATATATGTATATATATATGTGAATCACTTTGCTGTACACCTGAAACTAACACAACATTGTAAATTAACTATACCTCAATAAAAAGAATATGGACAGGTGAGTGCTGAAAGATGATGATGGTGTGGTAGTGGCAGTGTGGATATGGAGGTGGGGACAGACTCAAACGTGAATGGTAAGGGGGAGAGAAAAACCCCTGGACTTGGGGACTGATTGACCAGAGGATCTGGCTCAAGAGGGAAGAGATGCTGAGTTGGGGTAGAACTATGGTGGCTTTGAGGTGCTGATGGGACATCCAAGGGGAGATATCCAGCAGGCAGGGAGACTCATGAGTGCCAAAATTTCCCTCCAGTAGCTCTGTCCTGTCCATCTTTGGATTCTCCCTTCTCTCATTTTCACCCCTTCGCCCTGTCATTTCTACCAGATCTCTTTGTTCATACCTCTCTTCCCTCTTCTTTGTGAGGCCATCTACTAGTCTGCCCACCTCCTTCCTGTTACCTTATTCTCTGTTCCACCCCAACTAAATATCCCTAAGTATGTCTGAGTACAACTGCATATCTCTAATGAATACATTACTCTTTCCTGTCAGTCAGTTTCCTCCCCATAGTGAATTTTTAACTGCAGATATGCACATTAACTCTTGACATAGCATCATCTGATCAGAGGCTTTTGGGTTACTAAATAGAAAGGCCCTTGGAATGTGAAGCTCAGAGAGGGGAATTGAATTGTCAAGGTCACACAGTGAGTCCATAGCAGAGACAGACTAGAACCTGGTACTTCTGTAGCCCAGGCTGGTCCTTGAGTGCATAAAGCAGATTCTTCCTAGAATAAAACGGGTTCTTGAGATACTGAGCAAACACAGAGGGCGTCCACTTACCATGAAGACATGAAGAGGAGCTAGGAAATCTCGTCTTCCAAACTCCTTCAGCAGAGAGTCACTCTTCAGTTGACTCTGTCTCTCCTGCTTCAAGATAGGGGTTGTACTAGGCTAACCTCTGCCCCCCCCATGTGTTCTCACTGGGGTGAATGTCACCTAGCAAGTATTAGGTAAGCTATTGGGACCAGCCCATTGGAGGAGAATGGAGACAGGCATCTTCTTCGCCGACAGTATCTCATTCAAGTAGAGACATGGGTGCCTTATCGGCCAGTCCAGAGATCACCTGGAGATGACACCCTTGTTCAAACAGTGGCTGCTGAGAGCCAGGAGTCCTATGGAGAGCAATGAAGGTTAATTATCCACAAGGACAGGTTCCATCTCTTCCAGACCTACCCTAGGGAGAGGGAAGGCATCACAATGGGAATAGGGAACCCCTGGGGCCTCTAACCCACTTGGTGACCTCTCTGAGACCTGGAATCTGTTCCAGGATTCATCCAACTGACACAGAACTGCCTGTAATTATCACCCAGGGGCAGACCTGGAGCCAGATTTCTTCTCCAAGACTTAGTAGCTGAGTGATCTTGGGCAAGTTACCTAAATTCTCTGAACCCAATTTCCAACTCTGTAAAATAGAAGTAATTCGTGTCCACCTTACGATGTTGTGGGATGCTTAAAGAAGAGTGTGAACATGAAAGAGCTCTATAAATTATAAACCACTGCACAAATGAGAGGAAGTTTTATTGACAGAAATTCTTCCTACTGTCTGACTAGCAACCCACCTCTATCATGGATGCCCCTTGTTGTAGTTTCAGCCCATACCATCTTGCTAGTCCTTCTTCTTCAAAGTGGAATGAGGTGTTGTCCAAATGGTACAACTGCCTTCCTGAATCTTGTGAAGCCCCCATATTCCTTTTACTTAAAAGTCAAGACTCAAGAGGACATGGTCTCTGACTTTATACCTTGAAGGTGTTGTCACAAGCAGAGCTCGTAGATGGGATCTTGGTGGCCCCAAGGTGGGAGAGGAAGGACCTATGCTCAAAATTTGCTTCTTCTCCCAGCTATCCTTCTTCTGATAGCAGAAAACCAGTCCCACAAGACCACCTCAGGAATTTGCATTTTGAACATGCACCCGAGATGATTCCAATGAAGAGTACCTCAGACTGGGCTTTAAGGACAGCTGCTCAAATTCCTCTACATGGCTGGAGCCAGTAATTAGCCCACCTGTGTTCTTTGCAATTTAACACAAGGCAGTAATTTATCCCAAATGGTGGCAGTGAGACACTGTGAGTGACAGGTGGGAGTGATATTTGGCATCCAGCCTCTCCACCTCTCTCAGGTGGTACCTCATGCATGTGACCACACGGGCCCATAGGTGCCTCTGCTACAGCTCAGTCTGAGGGAGCTGTGACCACCCTGGGAAGCAAAGATCATGGGGAGGCAAAGAGTCAATTTTCACGAGCCTGGGAAGAACACACAGAGTGACTTCATGGAGGAAGACAGCAGGAAGCCCCTTTCAGAAAGGACAAAAGAGGAGTAAAGGAGATGGAGCAATTGAGAGAGATGGTCAGAGGGGCTCTGAGCCCAGGATGCATGTTCAGGGAAGTGTCTTTGAGGGGAGACCGATGGGAGCACAGGGCAGCGGACTGTGTGAGGGTGGGGCATGATACGATTTGCAAGCAGCTTGAGGGGAATGTCACCCAGTTCCTTCCCTCCATGACTATATCAGTGACAGCAGAAACTGGTGCTATGTATGGTAACAGTGTCATCAGATACACACCAGACAGAGAGGCAGGAATACCAGGTGTGAGTGGCACCCCTACTATAGATGCATTAGGGACGGGGAGAGGGAAGGGATCTATGAACATGTTGCAGCTCTGCATTTGCAGCCAGTGCAAGGACCTCCAGAAGAGCTGGAAAGCACTTGTCAAGGGTGCTGCACAAAAGACCCCAACGCAAAATAAATGTGGAATCAGAAAACTTTAAAGTTTTTCTCAACCCTAAGTGTCTATGTTTCTGTACCTATGCTTAATCCAATCAAGTTTTAAGAGATTTTCCAGGTGGGAGATAATAGTAAAAATCTAACATTCATTGAATATATTAATATTTTATGCCCCAAACTGTTCTAAGTCCCTTATGTATTGCTCTATTTATTCCTTATATCCACAGGAGGTTGAGACTTTTATGAACCCAATTTTACAGACAAGGAAACTGAGACGCAGAAAGGTTAAGTAACTTGCCCATGATTTCTATTTTAGGTAGCACAGGCCAGATTACGCTACAGTAATAAATATCACCCAAATCTCAGTGACTTCAAAAGAAAGTTTACTCTCACTCATCTTATATGTCTACCGTGGTCAGCAGGAGGGTTCTAAGACACAGGCTGGGGAGACAGCAACCATCTTATGACACCACATCTCCATGTGCACTTTCCCCATCACCAAGACTGTGGAAGAGAAAGATGGAGAATTGAAGACCTACAATTAAATGCTTAGGTTCTGATGTGACCCCTGTCACTTCTGCCCTCACTTCTTTGGCCAGAACAAGTCACATGGCCACATCTAACTTCAAACAAGTGGGAACATATAATCCCTGTGTACCTGGAAGTACAGAGAACTTGACATTGATGAACCCTTGATGATGCCCATCACAATCCTACAGCTGACAAAGATTCAACCCCAGGCTGCCCAGTTTCCAAGCCTTCCTCTTTATCACTGCTCCACTGCTCTCCTCTGCACACCCAGGAGGAATGGCCAATAACCCCTCCTGTGAGACAGCCAGCAATGGACATGGCTTGGGGAAAGTGGGAGAGGTGGGAGATTAGGGCCTCTCTCTGACTGCTCAGTGTCTCTCCCATGACTCTTGCCACTTAATCCCTTATGGTCCCAGGGTGCTCTCTACCCCCACTCCTGGAAGAAGTCCCAGTCCAGTGTCCTTCTATTCTCTGACCTGGGAGGGGTAGGAGTACATAAGCTTCCAGGAAACCACACCTCACCCCTCCCCTGTCACTAGCTCAGGTTCACAGAAATACTTTTCCGTTGTGTCCTCAGAGCTAAGCGATAGAGCAATGCAGACAGAAAAGCCAGAGGGAATTGGAAGGTCTTTGTCCTGGTGAGCAGAGGACATTAGCCAAAGTTCAGCTTGAAGTCTGAAGCTCCTACTACATCCTACCAAGGTGATGTCAGGAAGCTGAGGGGGGGCTGGTGTAAAGGAGTCTAGGGTGACATCGTCCTGGACTGCTGCAGGAGAGAAAGTTAGATGCTGAGGACTTCCTGATGACAAAGGCAATTCTTTCTTTATGCCTGTCTCCCTACTCCTTGAAGAAGAAACCGTTAAATTCATCTCTATATCCTCAGCACCCAGCAAAGGCCTGGAGCAGAGCAGGTGTTCAGAAAGTACTGTGGGGAAGGGCCACACTAGAAGCAGATTTTTAAGAACAAGGTGGAGATAGCCAGGCGGACTCAGGCCCCTTCCAAGTTAAAGACTCTCCCACTAAGTGCTCGTATACCACGCTGGGTTGCTCGATGAAAGGCAGAGCTGGGCTTAGGCCTGGGGAAGCTTGACAGGCTACTGTTGCTGTAGGAACTGAGAGGCTGGTTTCCTCTGCAGGGCTTCACTCTCCCCCCTTCCAATGGAGCCTGCAGTCCCTGACCCTTGGGTACCTGAAAGAGGATTAGGAAGAAACAAATCCTGCAGGGATCAATTTGCAGGATCAATCTCTTGCCCCAGTCATACCAGTCTCCTAATTCTTTAAGCATTCTAATCTCTTCCCCATCCTGAGGCCCTAGCTTGGTGTAGTTTCTCTTTCTGGAACATTCTTCCCTGCACTTTGATTTGGCTAACCCTTACGCATCCTTAAGTTCTTATTATGGGGTCTCTTCCTCATAGGGGATTTCCTTGACACTTCCCTCCCCACTCCCCAAATCTGAATTGGGCTCCCCTTGCTATACACTCTCAAAGCCACTTTAATTTTTTTCAGAGCATTTATCACACTTTGTAATTCGAGATCAATTTGGGGAATGATTTACTTTGTGTCTGTCTTTCCCAGTAGACTGTAATTTCATGAGGTCAGAGATTGTGGTTTTTCACTCTAATATCCCCAGTACCTAGTCCAATGCCTGACATAGTATGCTCAACAAATGTTTCTTAAATAAATGGATAAAATTATGAATAAATGAATGTCAAACTCTAAAGTCTTTGTTCTTTCCATCAAAGACTTTCCTTTGGTGCTTACTATGGCACCTGGCACATAAGTGAAGTTCAATAAAAATTTCCTCCCTTCCTCTCTCCCTTCTTTTTTCCTTCCCTCACTGACGCATTCCCTGGGAAACTTCTGCTTAGATATGTGTCTTCTTGTGCGAACTTCAGGCACTGAGACTCCAGATGAGTCAGCGGGAGAAAAGAGCGTGGCTGGGCCACCCCAAGCTCAGAATAGGCCAAATTAGGAGGCAGACAACAGGCTACCTGATCCCCAGCATCTCCCACTTCCACCAGGCTCAACTGTAAGTGTGGGCAGATGCCAAACCACAATAGGCTTCAGTGTCCAAGGCTGATCCTTCACCTAGCAACCAAGGCTACACTGAGGGTAGGGACTCAGGTGTATGGGACAGGTAGGGAGAATGACAGGAATATTAGAATGTCTCTCTGGACCACCCAGTAGCCCCAGGGGAAGCTTGTTGACCTGGCTGGGGAACTGCACTCCACTCTCCATCTATGGGGGAAACCTGTGGGGTTGTCTCTGGAGAAAGCTGGGCAGAATATCCATATCACAGCTCTCAAAGCAGAAAAGGACATGGGGATCCACCTAGTTCCTCTCCATGTCCACTGCCACTGGTACCCCATGCCCCAAACTCCTCTACAGCTTCCCCAGCAAGTGTTCTCACAGTGTCTGCTTGCACAGCCCCAGCCACAGGGCACTCACTACTCCTGAAGAGGGAAAAACCTGGACACTCTGCTATTTCATCCAGGTGTCTCTCCCCACTGGACCATGCGGTCAAAGCTCAGATCCCATCTTGGGGATGGTCTTGGTCCAGGGTACTGGTCTGTCCCTCAGTCAGGAGATATGGAGGTATGGAGGGCTAGAATCTTTTGTCAGACCTCCAAAAGTTTGATGGACCTTGCTTAAGACCCTAGTATACAGGTCCAGCCAGAGGCCAGACAGAGCGGACTGTACAACCTGCCAACCTGATGGGCAAGGTGCTTATAGACACAAGAGCTTTTTGAGGGTGGGGACAACATCTTTCTTGTTCACCATTCCTATCATATGGCTGTTGCCCAGTAAAGGATAGGATTCAAGATGTATTCATCTTTGTGACCAGCACAGTGCCTGAGCTTGTCTGTCAAATGAATGGAGGGATGAGTTCTCCTCCTTGGGTAAGTTACTTCACTTCTCTGAGATTCATTTTCCTTATGCTTCAAACGAGCATCATAATCCTTGTCTCACCTAGCTCCTGAAGACAGTCATTGGGAGGGGGAATGCAAAGTCAGTTGGCATACTTTGGAAAGGATCTGAGAAATCCTTGGTATTATCTGTCCTTTTATCCACCTTTTATTTCCTTCTATTTGCAGAGGAATGTCGACCTCTCCTAACTGGTCCTCCTGTCTCTGGCTCCACACCTCTCCTCAGCAGGACCTCCCTCCCGCAACTTTCCTCCACCTGAAGCTTACAGGGGTCCCTCAGCCATGAACAAAAGACTCCCGTCTCAAGGGCCCTCTTCCACCATTCTTGACCCCATAGTCTGGCTTCAGCTGCCCTTGCCCCCGCTCATTTCTGGAAGGGTATGGTTTCCCACCGGGCCCTGGAAGGTATCCCTAAAGCTATTCTTGTGAGCCTCAACAAAGATTACTTCTTGGCAGCTACCACAGTGGTTGATAAGACAGGAATTGGGATTTGTCACCAAGAAGGCTAAAGCTATAAGCAGCCTGGAACTGGAAGGAAGAGTGTGTCAGCTCAGAGAGCAGACAAAAGTAATCCTAGCTATCGCTGAAATAAACTTCTCAAGGAGAACAAAAGCGACCCCCTTGGAGAGAGAATTTAGCACAAGATGAACTTTAAGAGTGCATATCAACAGTCTCCCTGCCTCTGTACTGGGCTACCTTGAAACCGTCTCAGACTAACGAGACTCTCTGCACTGTTTAAAACTTGGCAGTTTAAAATAAATTGGAAACAACCTAAACAGCCAACAATAGGGGGTTGTTTAAATTAATACAGCTCACCCACAGGATGGAACACTGGACGTTATTTTTTTGAAAGCTCCTTAATGGTATAGTATATATAATATATAATATAATATCATAATATATGAAAGCCTGAAAATAAATACACTAAAATGTGTACACTGATTCCCCGGGATGGTGGAGTTAAATATGATTTTTATTTTCTTCCCTGTACTGTCAGTACTTAACAAATTTTATCCATTAAATATATGTAATATTGAAGTACTGATCCAGGCTACAACATGAATATACCTTGAAAACAACATTTGGGGGAGTGGCTTCCCACAAACTACAAAGTAAATACTCAGCAAATCTCTACTGGGTACCTAGGACCAAAGTAAATGATGAGTCCAGTGCCCCCGATGGATCTTGGGAGGGGAGGTGGAAAGCTTATTTGGTAGAGGAACGAGACTAGTCCCAGCTCTGCCTTGATCTCCCTGAGTTACCTCGGGGGCATAGTACTTGAAAACTCCCAATTCTCAGAACTGAAATGGGCTCTTAAATACCCTCTAGTCCAAAGAGCGTGGATAGGTGGCACATGTGCTATGCCTCCTCTCTCCCTCATCCATGGCAGATATCACTGGTCCAATCATGGAACTCTTTCTCCCTTAGTACAGATGCCCTCAAAATCTGCCTCCAGACAGTGTTTCAGGTAGCCAGTGCCTATTGTGCAAATTTTTATCCCTAATCTATAAAGAAGATGGATACACAGTGGAATACTACTCAGCCATAAAAAGAATGAAATCTTGCCATCTGCAACAACATGGATGGACTTGGAGGGTATTATGCTAAGTGAAATAAGTCAGACAGAGAAAGACAAATACTGTATGATATCACGTACATGTGGAATCTAAAAAATGCAACAAACTCTTGAATATAACAAAAAAGAAGCAGGCTCACAGACATAAAGAACGAACTAGTGGTTACCAGTGGGTGGGGAGGGGCAATGTACGGGTAGGGGATTAAGAGGTACAAACTATTAGGTACAAAACAAGCTATAAGGATATATTGTACAACATGGGGAATATAGCCAATATTTTATAACTAAAAAGGGTATATTATTAATGTTAATTAATTATTCATATATTTTATAACTTTAAAATTGTAAATCACTACATTGTACACCTATAAATTATATAATATTGTACTGCAACTCTACTTCAATAAAAACCCTTTTATCTCCAATCTGATCTAATCCCCTCATTTTATAGTTAAGGAGAAAAGTTTCTCAAAGCCACAGAATGAGTAAGTAGCCACACCAGGACTTGCACCTGGGACCCCTGCATCCCTGACCAATGTGTGTTCCACTTATCATCTCCCTCTCATAGTACTTCTCTATACAACTGGGGTTGGGAGGCAAATAAAATAATTTATCTGAAAGTACTTTCTAAACTGTTAAATGTAATACATATATGTGGAAGAATGATGACTGTTATAGAAATTTGATGACTTATCAGTCCATATATATGGACTGTATATATATCAGTGTATGTATGTATATATATCAGTGCCCAGGCTGTGCAAAGCTTTCTGGAGGATGAGAAATACACAGAAGAACACATGATTCTAGGAGAGGAGCTAGTGAGCAGAGGTGGCCAGTGAGAACAGATTCCAGACATGCAAATAAGCACCAGGCACAGGTCCAGTATCTGAAATAAATCAGGTGGTACGTGAGGATTTGCTGTTTCTCTGCTTCGTTTCTTCTTTGCTTTCTGTCTCAGCTTTTCACGGTCATGACTGCCATAGGCTGGGGCCATTCTGGAGTTCTGGAAGTATCTGCTACAGGAAATATACACATAAATTATTACAATTTGAAAGTTGGAGTAATTTGTATATACTTGCAGAGAGATGAATACACAGCCACCAGACTTGTGGCTCCCACTCTGGACCAGCCCCATTTCTTCTGGGCAGGATGCACCACTCCTTTATAAATTGTTTTGAAACATCTTTATGGTTTGTGAATATTTGTCTGCATAAGGAGCTTTGGTAATATTGTGGTGGTGTCCTCTCAGAAGTGTTTGGTAAGCGGCTGAATCCCAGGGTGTGCTTCGAAGGCACGTGCAGCCTTTAGGGCAAGGCTCACCAGACACAGTGGGCACCACCACCCATGGCGAGCAGAGGGTGTCTCTTCTAGACCAAGACTCTGAAAGGTGGGAGGGCCTGGGCCCTTCTGCGATAATAGAACAACTTCTCCCACAACGCACTGGGACCTGATCCCCAGGGTGGGAGCTTGAGCCTCAGGCTCTTTCCTGTTTTCTACCTTCCCTTCCTTTTCAAAGGCCTTGGCATTCTCATCTGCGACACGGGCATACTGACACTGCCCCACAGGGTAGCTGTCAAGGTCCAAAAGAGAAGGTGTCTGGAACACAGAGTACAGGGCTGCCTGTGGAGGGGCCGCAGTAATTGACCACTTCCTTTCCTTTCTCCAGGGACAGAGCCACTCAAGGGCCTTTGCTTCCCTAAACTGCAGCCTCACTCTCTAAGAGAGCCAGCCAATGGACGTGAGGAAACCAGCAAGTTACCGTCAGGTCTTAGTCAAGAGATTTTACTTCCACTGCCAGAGGCTTTTTTTTTTCTCTTCAGAGTTTTTATTAAGAATGAATGTTGAATTTTTTCAAAGGCTTTTTCAGAACTATTAATGTATTAATATAGTAGTTTATATTAATAGATTTTCTACTATTGAATCATCCTTGCATTTCTTCATAAACCCTCCTTGGTCATGATGTTTTCTTTTCTTTTCTTTTCTTTTTGCGATACGCGGACCTCTCACTGTTGTGGCCTCTCCCATTGCGGAGCACGGGCTCCGGACACGCAGACTCAGTGGCCATGGTTCACGGGTCCAGCCGCTCTGCGGCATGTGGGATCCTCCCGGACCAGGGCTCAAACCCATGTCCCCTGCATCGGCAGGCGGACTCTCAACCACAGGGAAGCCCCGGTCATGATGTTTTCTTAATGTGCTGTTGAAGTCTGTTCACTTAAGTTTTATTTCAGAATTTTTTGCATCAATATTCATAAGTGACATTCATCTGAAATTTCCTCCTTTTAAAACTATCTTTATCATATTATAGTATATATCATATCATATTTAGATGTTAGTGTTACACTCACTTTGTAAAAAGAATGTGGAAGTTTTCCTTCATTTTCTCTGAAGCAATTTACGTAGCACTAAGGCTATCTGGTCTCTTTTGCAGGATTTCCCTATGATATCATCTGGGTCTACTGACTTTTGTGGGATCTAATAATTTCCTTTAATTCTATTATAACTGCTCTGCTTATGCTTTCTATTGACACTTGGGCCCATTTTGGTAAATTGTATTTTCCTATGAAATGATGCATTTCATCTAGGTTTTCTAATTTATGTACATATAGTTATACAAAGTAGTCTTTTATTACTTTTTAAAATTTGCTGTGTATTAATAGTTATTTCTTTCCTGTCATTTCATTTGTGCTTTTTCCCTTTTCAAAATTAAATTTGTTAGTGGTTCATCTCTTTTGTTGATTTTTTTCAAAAAACAAAGATTTTGATTTATTTAATCTCCTGTTTTTCTATTTTCTGCAGAGGCTTTGCTTTTATCCGCTGCCCACTCAATCTCTCCAGCTGCCTTTGAGGCAGATGTTATCATTAGCTCCATATTAGGGATGAGGAAGTTGAGGTAGCTCAGCAAGGCGAAGTGACTTGCCCAAGGTCACAGCTTTCACAGACAGCTCTGTCTGTCTTGGAAGGCCAAGCTTGCTTGGTTCATAATGCCACATGAGAGTCACAAGAGAGTTCCTGCTCGCTGAACTGCTATGTTCACAGTAGCATGAATGGGGGTGATCAGGAAAGCCTCCCAGTGAGGCCCTGAGTCCCATAGAATCCCCATAGAGTTAAGTAAAACAAAGAAAAGGAAGCAAAAAGGCAGTCCAAATATACATGGCATGATGTGTTGAACACTGAGTAAAGCATCAGTCATGGACGGAGGCTACAACTTTTGTCCCTACAGCCATGTAACCATAGGTGGTTTACCTTACTTCTCTTCATCTCAGTTTCCTCATCTACTAAATGGGTCTGTTATAGGACCTTTGTATAGGGCTGTTATGAGAATTTGATGAGCTAATACATGTAGAGCTCTTAAAATAATATCCGGGTGATAGTAAACATCTCAATAAATAGCAATTAGCACTATTACTTAATAGAAGAGGGAAGATCAAGTGAGGGAGGTAGACTGGGGCCAGGTTATAGACCATCATGGATGTCCACAGTCTAAATTTAGACTTTCTCTATTAAATAATGGGGAACCATTGATGGTTCTTGAGCCAAGGAGTGTCACGAAACACAGCTGTGCTCTAGGATGACCAGAATAACAGAGTCATTGTAGACTGAAAATTACGACATTTTCCTGATGTCCAGAAGAGATGGGAGCAATTAGTACTTTGGGGATTTGGTGGGGAGGAAGCAGGAGTAGCCTGAGTACCTGAAACCTTTGCTCTGGGATTTGGTCTCATGGGAATGAGACAGACTGTGAGTGGAGGCATCTCTGCTCTCTGTGCCCTAACCCTAACACTCCCTCCCTGACTATCAGACACTCAGGTAGCCTCATCCGTAGGAGACTGGCTGCTGGAAATGTCACAATGTTTGGGTGCAGGGAATTGTGAGCAAAGACTTAGTCCCCCTAGATTAGGCCACCAGCATTCCTTACCTGGTTAGTGATACTGGACTCTGTGTGTCTATCATTTGCCAGTTTACACTCAGATATTGCCTCTACTCCTCCCCCCACCCTGTTCTGTGTTGGGTTTGGCCAATGGGAGGCACTGGTGGGAGACTAGAGGACAAGACTAATTGGGTCTTTCTCCGCCTCTGTTTCTGCCTGGGGTGGTGGCTCTGGCAGTAGCTGTGTCTCTCCTCTATGCTCCATCTCTCACCAGACAACTCTCTGTGCTTCTAGCTTCCATTGGATTGGCCCAGCTTCCAGGTTCAAGTAACCCCCCTTTTCCCATTGTTCCCCCAGCCTAGGGGTGATAGCTGTCTCCTGCTGCTGCTAAACTGTGGGCTGCCTCACTCTCCCTTGTTTGGCTTCTCAGCTTTTCTGTCCTCTATGTAACCCAGTCCCCATGTTAAATTCCCTCTGTTTGGAAGACACAGAGTGGGTTGTTTTCTTAACTGGACTCTGCCCAATATACCTTCCCTATTGGTCTCTCTGAGTTGGCTCTTGCCTTCTTCCAAACCATCTTTTCCACAGAAGCCAGAATGATCTTTCTAAAATGCAAATCAAACCATGCACTCCCATGTACAGAACCTTCCAGTGGCTTCCTGTTGCCCTTAGATTCAAGTCCAGTCTCTGCCACGGCTTTCATGAGCTCTACCTGTCACATGTCCTCTGCTAGCCGTCTCTTCTGCTTTCACTATGCTCTAACCACATCGGGCTTCTAAAACACTCCAAATGTTTCCAGCCTCAGGGCGTTTGCCCATGCTGTTTCCGCTGCCTGAAACAGCCTTCTCCTCCACACCCACCCACCCCACTTTTACCTAATTAATTCCTGTTCATTCTTCAGATTTCAGTTTGTAACATTTTTCCGGTAAGCCTCTGGCCCTCCAAGGTAGGTTTGTTCTCCCTATGCATGCTTTCATTATGCCCCATCATTTCCCATTATAGAGCTCACCACAAATAACTGTAATTAACCATCTGACAGATTTACAGCCTGTCTCATCCTCTACTGTAAATTTCATAAGGGAGAGGGGCCACATTTCTTTTGTTTATCACTATATCCCCTGTGCCTAGTGCAGAAGAGACACTCAAAAATATTTGTTTGGATGAAAAAAGTGACCGTCCATCTCCGACTTTCCTAATGAGGTCAGGATGGCAGCGCCAGCTGGGCCTTTCTCAGCTTTTTTATTTTGCCCTGCCTGCTGAGGCCTGGGGCAGACAGGGTGGGTGCCTGGCACCTGACAGCAGGAAAGTCCTCTGATCCTTCTTTCTCCCTCTCAGCGGTAACTGTTTCCTGACTCTCTGGGAGAGAAAGAAGCTGGCAGGGTCCCGAGGCTCAGCTGGCACTGTGGGACCCTAGACAGGCCTGGCTTCTTAAGTTCCTCTCCCAGTCTGGAGAGGCAGCTGGGAGCACCTGAGGGAGGACAAAGGAAGAAAGCTTTAAGAGCAATTCAGACAGGGCTTCTGAGTGTATGTGTGTGTGTGATTGTGAGCATGTGTGTATGAGCTCCTGTATGTCTCTGTGTGCGTCCTTGTGTCTCTGAAGGGCTGAGGTGTGTTGGCAGCTGCATGTGAAGGTTAGTGCATGGGGGGAGCAAGACCTCATGTGTATGTGTGTGACAGTATGTGAATGAGGGCATGTGTGACTGTGTGAGAGCACGGAGGATGGGAGGGAGGGAAGCGGGAAGATGAGTGAGAGGCTGGCCTGTTTGCTGTCCCAGAGAGTTTGAATTATGGAAGGTTGGTCACCAACAAGAGGGGTGCTTCTGCCAGAAGAAGGTGCTGTTGCAGGGGGGAAGGAGAGGAGAAGAAATATGTTGACTTCTCTCTACTCCCCTTGTTGCGGCAAAAATAGAAATGAGACTTTTCTGATAAACAAGGAAAATAAGGAAACAATAAACAGGCTGGGGAAACCACATAAACAGGCCTTAAAGAGTTAAGCAATCTTGGTTATTCTTTAGCTGTTACTACTAACAAACACTTGTAGCTAGACTTGTCCTTCACAAAGCAAATTACTCTCTGACTCCATATGAATTACACTCTGCACCTGGCATTCTTCTCCCCCTACACTCCCTTGTAGCACTCTTCATTTCAGAAAGGTCACAGGCCAAAAACTTCAGGGACACCAGACCCGGTTGCTGAGCCACCTGACAGCAACTTTGGCCATGAATTTACAGAAGAAAAGGAAAAAAATGCAAGACCTTCATTACTCTGAGCCTTATTACCTACCTCAGACCATGAACGCTGGCTATAAAAACCTTTCCCTATTCCCCAGGGAAGGGGGGCACAGTCCTTGAGGTGCTAGCCTGCTGTGTTCCCTCTTTGCCTGGCAAAGAATAAAGCTACTCTCTCTTTCCTCCAAACTCTGTCTCTGCTTCTATTCGACATCAGTGCACAGAGAGCGAAGATTTTGGCATCACCCTCCCATCCCCTGCAGGTGCCTCCCATTGACTGAACCCAACAAGAGCCCAGAGGGCCAGGCAGACAGGTGATGTAGTCCCTAAGGGTCACCTGCCCCCTGCTTCCAGGGGGTAAATATCAGGGGAAAGAATATAGCTGGGGGAGGGGGTTAGGAGCCAAATGGAGTTAATCAAAAAAGGCTTGCTGGAAGAAGTGAATTTTGAGGGAGAGGATAGGGAGCCAGCCCCTGAGAGCCTAGCAGTTGAGTTCAGATTGAGTGGAGTGAACAGGAAGTGTCAGGTTTGGGCCACTAGCCTAGTTCTGGGCAGGGTTGTGTAGAGGTCAATAAATGACACCATGCAGTCATATATTTGGGGGGAAGTTCTGGTCACTGTGCAGAGTGGGAGATGTCAGGGAATGCAGGCAGAGCTGTGCAATGGGGTGGGGCATCTCCCTCCAAGAGGGAGTCATCAGAGCAGGCCATCTGGGTGGGCACTGCTGGGCTGCACAGGGATTGCTCTCTCTCTGAATAAGAGCATCCTCCAGAGGTCTTAGAAAACCCTGGAATGCCAGCCAGAGAGAGAAGTACACGGTGGGAGATGTGGATGGAGATGTGGATGGAGCAAGTACATTCAGTTTCTCTTTGCTGCCCCGACACTGAAGTCACTTTAGGAATAAGACATACTGGGACCTGGGACCCTTTACTGGAGTGCTTGCATCTGGGTAAATATCTCCTTGAGCAACAGAATATAAAGAAACTATAAGGGACTAAAGATAACTGCATGCAAGCACAGTTGGGGAAAATTATGAACAAGATACAAAAAGGCCAAAACCCAACTGCCGCTTCTGAGGTGCTGGGAGCAAAAGCAGGCTACTGAGTGTGATCCCTGAACAAAGCACCACCAAGGGGGTGGGCAGACCACCTAAGCCACCCCTCCACCCTGACCCACTGATTCGCCCCACCTTCACGCCATTTAAGTAACCAGCTCGCCCCACACCCCCCAGGGAGCAAGCAAGGGCAACTGTTACTTGTTCTTGCTCCTTCGTGCTGTAGCACAAGTCCCAGTAAAGCCTTGCCTGAATTTCTTGTCTGGCCTCTTATCAACTTCAAACACTGAAACAGTCACCCATGAGAGGGTGTGGGAGCTTGTGCCTGGAGGAGATGGCCTGCTGCTAGTAAGTCCACACAGAACTGGGAGTCAGGGAGCCTGCCTTCTGGGACCGGTTTCGCCACTGACTCTGATCTTGAAAAAAGTACGTTCTGGCCTTTGAACCTCAGTTTCTCCATTTATAACAGTGAAAGCTGTTCACTGTTATACCTTAACGAGTTTTATAAGGAGGAAATGGTGAATGGATGAGGAAGTATTTTTAAAACAATGAATCACCAGGTAAATCGGAAGTATGGTGAGAAACAGTAATCACACTGACAGGAGGCCCTGGGATCTCTCTGAGCAGGGGAACATATTTGTTCACCGGATGAATGAATGTCTCTGTATAGACACACATTTCTGTGTGTACCGAAACCTGAAGTATTCATAAGTTTGAACGCTCTACGGGCGTGGGGAGCATTTTGATCTAGAACGTATATACACTCTTGGGTGGAAATCTCTGTGAGAGCTGCAGTGCCTGGGGAGGGAGCAGCGTGGAGGAAAGAGACGCAGCCTGCTCAGAGCCAGCCCCGGAGGCACACACTGTGTTCAGTCTTATTGAAAACCTCACTGGAAAAAGCCAAGTGGCAGGCAGGGTCCCACAGCCAATTCCATCCTGCCTTAGCCGCTCTTCTTCCAGTTTGCCTTTGAGCTTCTCTGGGAAATGCATTGCCTTACTACGATTTGAGGCCCTGCCTGGGTTTGAGGAAGAGGGCTTAGATGTGAAAGTGAATGAGATATCATGTTATAATCAAAAGACCACTGGACCGGGAGGCAGAAATTCCTTTCCACTCCTGTTGTGCCATGTAACCTGGGCTAAGCTCCTTGCCCTACGTGGGCCCCTGTCTGAGAAGGTAGGAGAGGTTCTAAAGACCAAGTGAGCTGAGAGCAGCTGAGACTATCGCACAGTGAGGCCAAAGAAACCAGAATGTTGGAGTTTGGAGCAGAGAAATGTTTATTGCAGTGCCATGCAAGGAGATGGGTGGCCCAGGGCCCCAAACCCCCGAACTCTCCGAAGGGTTTCAGCAAAGCATTTTTAAGGCAAGGTGAGGGAGGGGTGTGGTTGGTTGTTGCAAACTTCTTGGTATAGGAATCCTTTGTTTTTGCAGCTGCCCATGTAGGTTAGGTCAGGTCACGATGTTCCTGCAAACCTCCAAGACAAATGTTACTCTCTGCTCTGCAACTTTTAATCTCTATATGGATGGAAAAGTGTTATACCCTTAAAGGCCAGAGCCTTGAGAATGGACTATCCTGTACATTTCGGGCTATAGAAAACATTCGTAACTTGAGGCAAAAGGAATAGAATACAAAAGTTAAAGTAAAATAAACAGATCTAATATGGAGTCAGATTTATTCTTCCCTATTACAAGACCAGATAGGGAAGGGCCTGGAATTCCTGCCTGAGAAGTGAGGCAGGTGAAGGTGAAGGGGAGCCCTGGATGCATTTGTCGAGGCGGGGGGTGGGTAGTACCTGCTGCACTTAGGAAGATGGGAACTTCCGCATGGCCCCTACTTCTTCCTGAGTCTGTCTGCTGGAGATGTGGAAAGAGAGTTACTGCCAGACTGTGGGCTCTGTGAGAGGCTGAGAGCTCCAGGAGAAGGCGTCCAGAGCAAATCCCCATCAGACTCCCACACTAGCCTTTAATTCACTTTGGGATGCCATCTGAGTCACTGACTGCTCCAGAAATTGGGCTTTCAAGCTGGATATTCAGACTATGCCTGTACACAGGCAGGCTTCCCTGCTGCCCTCCTCTTCCACCATCTAAGCAAGTAGTCAGAGATGCTTCAGTGCTCTCTCCACTTCAACACACTGCCTCCCCAGAGAGGCCTGCTCCTCTCGCCCCTCAGTGTCCTCTCCCCCTCCACTAGGGGTCTTATCAGCCACATGTGGTCTCTAGGCCATACAATTTGAGGCTGAAAAGGGGTTCACAGATCATCTAGGATAGTGGTCCTCAGTCCTGCTTGCACATTGGAATCGTCTGCAAAACTTAAAAGGAATACCGATGCCTGGGTTCCACATCCAGAGACCCTGATGTCATTGGTTTGGGGTGTGACCTGGGCATCCAGTAATTCTGATGTGTAGCCAGGGCTGAGAACCACTGATCCAGGGTTTCCTAAACATCCCTGATAAGAATCACCTGGGTTACTTGTTAAACATCCACATTCTCTCACTTTGTCACAGCTTACCCTTCCCCCTCACCATATCCTCAAGTCCATTCTCTAGTAGGTCTGTGTCTTTATTCCCATCTGACAAAGTGAGAGAGTGGCATGGACATATATACACTACCAAACGTAAAATAGATAGCTAGTGGGAAGCAGCCGCATAGAACAGGGAGATCAGCTCGGTGCTTTGTGACCACCTAGAGGTGTGGGATAGGGAGAGTGAGAGGGAGGGAGACGCAAGAGGGAAGAGATATGGAAAGATATGTATATGTATAACTGATTCACTTTGTTATAAAGCAGAAACTAACACACCACTGTAAAGCAATTATACTCCAATAAACATGTTAAAAAATAAGACAGAGGAAAATAACAGTCAAAAAGCTCAGAGACTTTACAAAATCTGTTTCCAAAATCTTCTTTGGAGAAATGTCTATTTAGGTCTTCTGCCCATTTTTGGATTGGGTTGTTTGTTTTTTTATTATTGAGCTGCATGAGCTGCTTGTAAATTTGGAGATTAATCCTTAGTTAGTTGCTTCACTTGCAAATATTTTCTCCCATTCTGAGGGTTGTCTTTTGGTCTTGTTTATGGTTTCCTTTGCTGTGCAAAAGCTTTTAAGTTTCATTAGGTCCCGTTTGTTTATTTTTGTTTTTATTTCCATTCCTCTAGGAGGTGGATCAAAAAGGATCTTGCTGTGATTTATGTCATAGAGTGTTCTGCCTATGTTTTCCTCTAAGAGTTTGATAGTTTCTGGCCTTTCATTTAGGTCTTTAATCCATTTTGAATTTATTTTTGTGTATGGTGTTAGGGAGTGTTCTAATTTCATACTTTTACATGTACCTGTCCAGTTTTCCCAGCACCACTTATTGAAGAGGCTGTCCTTTCTCCACTGTATATTCTTGCCTCCTTTATGAAAGATAAGGTGACCACATGTGCGTGGGATTATCTCTGAGATTTCTATCCTGTTCCATTGATCTATATTTCTGTTTTTTATGCCAGTACCATAGTGTCTTGATTACTGTAGCTTTGTAGTATAATCTGAAGTCAGAGAGCCTGATTCCTCCAGCTCCATTTTTTGTTCTCAAGATTGCTTTGGCTATTTGGGGTCTTTTGTGTTTCCATACAATTTGTGAAATTTTTTGTTCTAGTTCTGTGAAAAATGCCAGTGGCAGTTTGATAGGGATTGCATTGAATCTGTAGATTGCTTTGGGTAGTAGAGTCATTCTCACAATTTTGATTCTTCCAATCCAAGAACATGGTATATCTCTCCATCTATTTGTATCATCTTTAATTTCTTTCAACAGTGTCTTATAATTTTCTGCATACAGGACTTCATTTCTAATTGTATTAATTTGAGTCCTTTCCCTCTTTTTCTTAATGAGTCTGGCTACTGGTTTACCAATTTTGTTTATCTTCTCAAAGAACCAGCTTTTAGTTTTATTTTTCTTTGCTATTGTTTTCTTTTTTCTATTTCATTTATTTCTGCTCTGATCTTTATTATATCTTTCGTTCTGCTAACTTTGGATTTTGTTTGTTCTTCTTTCTCTAGTTACTATAGGTGTAAGGTTAGATTGTTTATTTGAGATTTTTCTTGTTTCTTGAGGTAGGCTTGTATAGCTATAAACTTCCCTCTTAGAACTGCTTTTGTTGCATCCCATAGGTTTTGGATCATCGTGTTTTCATTGTCATTTGTCTCTAGGTATTTTTTGATTTCCTCTTTGATTTCTTCAGTGATCTCTTGGTTATTTAGTAACGTATTGTTTAGCCTCCATGTATTTGTGTTTTTTACATTTTTTCCCCTGTAATTCATTTCTAATCTCATAGCGTTGTGGTCAGAAAAGATGCTTGATATGATTTCAATACTCTTAAATTTAATGAGGCTTCATTTGTGACCCAAGCTGTGATCTATCCTGGAGAACGTTCCGTGTGCACTTGAGAAGTGTAGTCTGTTGTTTTTGAATAGAATGTCCTATAAATATCAATTAAATCTATCTGGTCTATTGTGTCATTTAAAGCTTCTGTTTCCTTATTTATTTTCATTTTGGATGATCTGTCCATTGGTGTAAGTGAGGTGTTAAAGTCCCCTGCTATTATTGTGTTACTGTCGATTTCCTGTTTTATAGCTGTTAGCAGATGCCTTATGTATTGAGGTGCTCCTCTGTTGGATGCATATATATTTATAATTGTTATATCTTCTTCTTGGACTGATCCCTTGATCATTATGTAGTGTCCTTGCTTGTCTCTTGTAACATTCTTTAATTTAAAGTCTATTTTATCTGATATGAGTATTGCTACTCCAGCTTTCTTTTGATTTCTATTTGCATGGAATATCTTTTTCAATCCCCTCACTTTCAGTCTATATGTGTCCCTAGGTCTGAAGTGGGTCTCTTGTAGACAGCATATATATGGGTCTTGTTTTTGTATCCATTCAGCAAGCCTGTGTCTTTTGGTTGGAGCATTTAATCCATTCACATTTAAGGTAATTATCGATATGTATGTTCCTATGACCATTTTCTTGATTCTTTTGAGTTTCTTTTTATAGGTCATTTACTTCTCTTGTGTTTCCCACTTAGAGAAGTTCCTTTAGCATTTGTTGTAGAGGTGGTTTGATGGTGCTGGGTTCTCTTAGCTTTTGCTTGTCTGTAAAGCTTTTGATTTCTCCATCGAATCTGAATGAGATCCTTGCCGGGTAGAGTAATCTTGGTTGTAGGTTCCTCCCTTTCATCACTTTAAATATGTCATGCCTCTCCCTTCTGGCTTGTAGAGTTTCTGCTGAGAAATTAGCTGTTAACCTTATGCGAGTTCCCTTGTATGTTATTTGTCGTTTTTTCCCTTGCTACTTGCAGTAATTTCTCTTTGTCTTTAATTTTTGCCAATTTGATTAATATGTGTCTCAGCGTGTTTCTCCTTGGGTTTAACCTGTATGAGACTCTCTGCACTTCCTGGACTTGGGTGGCTATTTCATTTCCCATGTTAGGGAAGTTTTCTACTATAATCTCTTCAAATATTTTCTCTGGTCCTTTCTCTATCTCTTCTCCTTCTGGGACCTCTATAATGTGAATGTTGTTGCGTTTAATGTTGTCCCAGAGGTCTCTTAGGCTGTCTTCATTTCTTTGCATTGTTTTTTCTTTATTCTATTCCACAGCAGTGAATTCCACCATTCTGTCTTCCAGGTCACTTATCTGTTCTTCTGCCTCAGTTATTCTGCTATTGATTCCTTCTAGTGTAGTTTTCATTTCAGTTATTTTATTGTTCATCTCTGTTTCTTTGTCCTTTAATTCTTCTAGGTCTTTGTTAAACAGTTCTTGCATCTTCTCGATCTTTGCCTCCATTCTTTTTCCAGCGTCCTGGATCATCTTCAGTATCATTATTCTGAATTCTTTTTCTGGAAGGTTGCCTATCTCCACTTCATTTCATTGTTTTTCTAGGGTTTTATCTTGTTCCTTCATCTGGTACATAGCCCTCTGCCTTTTCATCTTGTCTATCTTTCTGTGAATGTGGGTTTTGTTCCACAGGCTGCAGGATTGTAGTTCCTCTTGCTTCTGCTGTCTGCCCTCTGGTGGATGAGGCTTTCCAGGAGGCTTTTGCACGTTTCCTGATGGGAGGGACTGGTGGTTGGTAGAGCTGACTGTGGCTCTAGTGGGCAGAGCTCAGTAAAACTTTAATTCACTTGACTGCTGATGGGTGGGGCTGGGTTGCCTCCCCGTTGGTTGTTTGGTCTGAGGCAACCCAACACTGGAGCCTACCTGGGCTCTTTGGTGTGGCTAATGGCAGACTCTGGGAGGGCTCACACCAAGGAGTACTTTCCAGATCTTCTGCTGCCAGTGTCCTTGTACCCACAGTGAGCCACAGCCACCCCTCGCCTCTGCAGGAGACCCTCCAATACTAGCAGGTAGGTCTGGTTCAGTCTCCCCTGGGGCCACTACTACTTCCCCTGGGTCCCCATGTGCACACTACTTTGTGTGTGCCCTCCAAGAGTGAAGTCTCTGTTTACCCCAGTCCTATCGAAGTCCTGCAATCAAATCCCACTAGCCTTCAATGTGTGATTCTCTAGGAATTCCTTCTCCCGTTGCCGGAACCCCAGGTTGGGAAGCCTGACATGGGATTCAGAACCTTCACTCCAGTGGGAGGACTTCTGTGGTATAAGTGTCCTGCAGTCTGTGAGTCACCCACCCAGCAGATATGGAATTTGATTTTACTGTGATTGCACCCTTCCTATCGTCTCATTGTGGCTTCTCCTTTGTCTTTGGATGTGGGGTATCTTTTTTGGTGAGTTTCAGTGTCTTCCTATCAATGCTTATCCAGCAGCTATCTGTGATTCTGGTGTTCTCACAAGAGAGAGTGAAAGCACGTCCTTCTACTCCGCCATCTTGGTTCAGACCCCTGAACTATGTTTCGGTGCATAACTCTTTTTGAAGTATGGCTTTCTCAGGGTATATGCCCAGTAGTTGGGATTGCTGGGTCATAGTGTAGTTCTATTTTAGTTCTCTATGGAACCTCCATACTGTTCTCCCTAGTGGCTGTATCAGTTTACATTCCCACCAACAGTGCAAGAGGGTTCCCTTTTCTCCACACCCTCTCCAGTATTTATTGTTTGTAGATTTTTTGATGATGGTCATTCTGACCGTTGTGAGGTGATACTTCATTGTACTTTTGATTTGCATTTCTCTAATGATTAGTGATGTTGAGCATTCTTTCATGTGTTTGTTGGCAATCTGTATATCTTCTTATTACTGTAGCTTTGTAGTATAGTCTGAAGTCAGGGAGTCTGATTCCTCCAGCTCCGTTTTTATCCCGCAAGACTGCCTTGGCTATTCGGGGTCTTTTGTGTCTCCATACAAATTTTAAGATTTTTTGTTTTAGTTCCGTAAAAAATGCCATTGGTAATTTGATAGGGATTGCATTGAATCTGTAGATTGCTTTGGGTATTATAGTCATTTTCACAATATTGATTCCTCCAATCCAAGTACATGGCATATCTCTCCATCTGTTGGTATCATCTTTAATTTCTTTCATCAGTGTCTTATAGTTTTCTGCATACAGGTCTTTTGTCTCCCTAGGTAAGTTTATTCCTAGGTATTTTATTCTTTTTTGTTGCAATGGTAAATGGGAGTGTTTCCTTAATTCCTCTTTCAGATTTTTCATCATTAATGTATAGGAATGCAAGAGATTTCTGTGCATTAATTTTGTATCCTGCAACTTTACCAAATTCATTGATTAGCTCTAGTAGTTTTCTGGTGGCATCTTTAGGATTCTCTATGTATAGTATGTCATCTGCAAACAGTGACAGTTTTACTTCTTCTTTTCCAATTTGTATTCCTTTTATTTCTTTTTCTTCTCTGATTGCTGTGACTAGGACTTCCAATACTATGTTGAATAATAGTAGTGAGAGTGGACATCCTTGTGTTTTTCCTCATCTTAAAGGAAATGCTTTCAGTTTTCCACCATTGAGAATGATGTTTGCTGTGGGTTTGTTGTATATGGTCTTCATTATGTCGAGGTAGTTTCCCTCTATGCCCACTTTCTGGAGAGTTTTTATCATAAATGGGTGTTGAATTTTGTCAAAAGCTTTTTCTGCATCCATTGAGATGATCATATGGTTTTTCTTCTTCAATTTGTTAATATGGTGTATCACATTGATTGATTTGCATATATTGAAGGATCCTGGCATCCCTGGGATAAATCCCATTTGATCATGGTTTGTGATCCGTTTAATGTGTTGTTGGACTCTGTTTGCTAGTATTTTGTTGAGGATTTTTGCATCTATGTTCATCAGTGATATTGGCTTTTAGTTTTCTTTCTTTGTGACATCTTTTTCTGGTTTTGGTATCAGGGTGATGGTGGCCTCATAGTATGTGTTTGGGAGTATTCCTTCCTCTGCAATTTTTTGGAAGAGTTTGTGAAGGATGGGTGTTAGCTCTTCTGTAAAGTTTTGATAGAATTTGCCTGTGAAGCCATCTTGTCCTGGGCTTTTATTTGTCGGAAGATTTTTAATCACAGTTTCAATTTCAGTGCTTATGATTGGTCTCTTTGTATTTTCTACTTCTTCCTGGTTCAGTCTCGGAAGGTTGTGCTTTTCTAAGAATTTGTCCATTTCTTCCAGTTTGTCCATTTTATTGGCAAAAAGTTGCTTGTAGTAATCTCTCATGATCCTTTTTATTTCCGCAGTGTCAGTTGTTACTTCTCTTTTTTTTTTTTTTTTTTTTTTTTTTTTTTTTTTTTGCTGTATGCGGGCCTCTCACTACTGTGGCCTCTCCCGTTACAGAGCACTGGTTCCGGACGCACAGACCCAGCGGCCATGGCTCATGGGCCCAGCCGCTCTGCAGCATGTGGGATCCTCCCTGACTGGGACACGAACCTGCGTCCCCTGCATCAGCAGGAGGACCCCCAACCACTGCCCCACCAGGGAAGCCCAGTTACTTCTCCTTTTTCATTTCTAATTCTATTGATTTGAGTCTTCTCCCTTTTTTTCTTGATGAGTCTGGCTAATGGTTTATCAATTTTGTTCATCTTCTCAAAGAACCAGCTTTTAGTTTTATTGATCTTTGCTATTGTTTCCTTCATTTATTTTTCATTTATTTCTGATCTGATCTTTATGATTTCTTTCCTTCTGCTAACTTTGCGGTTTTTTTGTTCTTCATTCTCTAATTGTTTTAGGTATAATGTTAGGTTGTTTATTTTAGATATTTCTTGTTTCTTGAGATAGGATTGTATTGCTATAAACTTCCCTCTTAGAACTGCTGTTGCTTCATCCCATAGGTTTTGGGTTGTTGTGTTTTCATTGTCATTTCTTTCTAGGTATTTTTTAATTTCCTTTTTGATTTCTTCTGTGGTCTCTTGGTTATTAAGTAGTGTACTGTTTAGCCTCCATATGTTTGTATTTTTAGGGTTTTTTCCTGTAATTGATATGTAGTCTCATAGCATTGTGTTTGGAAAAGATACTTCATACGACTGCAATTTTCTTAAATTTACCAAGGCTTGATTTGTGACCCAAGATATGATCTCTCCTGGAGAATGTTCCATGAGCACTTGAGAAGAAAGTGTATTCTGTTGTTTTTGGATGGAATGTCCTATAAATATCAATTAAGTCCATCTTGTTAAATGTATCATTTAAAGCTTGTGTTTCCTTATTTGTTTTCATTTTGGATGATCTGTCCATTGGTGAAAGTGGGGTGTTAAAGTCCCCTACTACGATTGTGTTAGTGTCGATTTCCCCTTTTATGGCAGTTATCATTTGCCTTATGTATTGAGGTGCTCCTATGTTGGGTGCATAAATATTTACAATTGTTATATCTTCTGTTGGATTGATCCCTTGGTCATTATGTAGTGTCCTCCTTTGTCTCTTGTAATGGTCTTTATTTTAAAGTCTATTTTGTCTGATATGAGAATTGCTACTCCAGCTTTCTTTTGGTTTCCATTTGCATGGAATATCTTTTTTCATTCCCTCACTTTCAGTTTGTATGTGTTCCTAGATCTGAAGTGGGTCTCTTGTGGACAGCATATATATGGGTCTTGTTTTTGTATCCATTCAGCCAGTCTATGTCTTTTGGTGGAAGCATTTAATCCATTTACATTTTAGGTAATTATCGATATGTATGCTCTTATTACCATTTTCTGAATTGTTTTGAGTTTGTTATTGGAGGTCTTTTCCTTCTCTTGTGTTTCCTGCCTAGAGTAGTTCCTTTAGCATTTGTTGTAAAGCTGGTTTGGTGGTGCTGAATTCTCTTAGCTTTTGGTTGTCTGTAAACGTTTTAACTTCTCTGTCAAATTTGAATGGTATCCTTGCTGGGTAGAGTAATCTTGGTTGTAGGTTTTTCCCTTTCATCACTTTAAATATGTCCTGCCACTCCTTTCTGGCTTGCAGTGTTGCTACTGAAAGATCAGCTGTTAGCCTTATGGGGAGTCCCTTTTACATTATTTGTTGTTTTTCCCTTGCTGCTTTTAATATGTTTTCTTTGTATTTAATTTTTGATAGTTTGATTAATATGTGTCTTAGTGTGTTTCTCCCTGAATTTTTCCTGTAGGAATGGGACTCTCTGTGTTTCCTGGACTTGGTTGACTGTTTCCTTTCCCGTATTAGGGAAGTTTTCAACTATAATATCTTTAAATATTTTCTCAGTCCCTTTCTTTTCCTCTTCTTCTTCTGGGACCCCTATAATTCGTATGTTGGTGTGTTTAATGTTGTCCCAGAGGTCTCTGAGACTGTCCTCAATTCTTTTCTTTCTTTCTTCTTTATTCTGCTCTGCAGTAGTTATTTCCACTATTTTATCTTCTAGGTCACTTTTGCATTCTTCTGCCTCAGTTATTCTGCTATTGATTCCTTCTAGAGAATTTTTAATTTCATTTATTGTGTTGTTCATCATTGTTTGTTTGATCTTTAGTTCTTCTAGGTCTTTTTTAGAAGTTTCTTGTATTTTCTCCCTTCTATTTCCAAGATTTTGGAACATCTTTACTATCATTACTCAGAATTCTTTTTCAGGTAGACTGCCTATTTCCTCTTCCTTTGTTTGGTCTGGTGGGTTTTTACCTTGCTCCTTCATCTGCTGTGTGTTTTTCTGTCTTCTCACTTTGCTTAACTTACTGTGTTTGGGGTCTCCTTTTTGCACGCTCAGTTTCGTAGTTCCCGTTGTTTCTGGTGTCTGCCCCCAGTGGCTAAGGTTTGTTCAGTGGGTTGTGTAGGCTTCCTGGTGGTGGGGACTGGTGCCTCTGTTCTGGTAGATGAGGCTGGACTTTTTCTTTCTGGTGGGCAGATCCACGTCTGGTGGTGTGTTTTGGGGTGTCTGTGGCCTTATTATGATTTTCGGCAACCTATCTGCTAATGGGTGGGGTTGTGTTCCTGTGTTTCTAGCTGTTTGGCATAGGGTGTCCAGCACTGTAGCTTGCTGGTCATTGAGTGTAGGTAGGTCTTAGCGTTCAGATGGAGATCTCTGGGAGAGCTTTTGCCATTTGATATTATGTGAACCCAGGAGTTCTCTGGTGGACACATGTCCTGAACTCAGCTCTCCCATGTCAGAGGCATAGGCCTGACACCTGGCTGGAGCACCACCACCCTGTCAGCCACACAGCTCAGAGTAAACAGGAGGAAAAAGAGAAAGCAAGAGAAAGAAAGAAAGAGAGAAAGAAAGAAAGAAAGAAAAGAAAAGAAAAGTTATTAAAATAAAAAATAATTATTAAAAATTAAAAAATTAAAATGTAATTTAAAAAAAGAAAAGAAAGAAAGAAGAGAGCAACCAAACCAAAAAACAAATCCAACAGTGATAACAAGTGCTAAAAAGTATACTAAAAAAATAAATAAATAAACTGACAGACAGAACCCTAGGACAAATGGTAAAAGCAAAGCTATACAGAGAAAATTACACAAATACACATACACACTCACAGTAGGAGAAAAAGGGAAATATATATATATATCGTTGCTCCCATAATCGACTGCCTCAATTTTGGGATGATTCATTGTCTATTCAGGTATTCCAGAGATGCAGTATACATCACGTTGATTGTGGAGCTTTAATTCGCTGCTCCTGAGGCTGCTGGGAGAGATTTCCCTTTTTCTTCTTTGTTTGCACAGCTCCTGGGGTTCAGCTTTGGATTTGGCCCTGCCTCTGCACGTAGGGCGTCTGAGGGTGTCTGTTCTTCACTCAGACAGGACAGGGTTAAAGTAGCAGTTGATTTGGGGGCTCTGGCTCACTCAGGCCAGGTGAGGTGGTGGAGGGATGGGTACGGAATGCGGGTGAGACTGCGGTGGCAGAGGCCGTCATGACAGCGTGATGTTGCTCCAGCCTGAGGCACATCGTGTTTTCTCCTGGGGAAACTGTCCCTGGATCATGGGACCCTGGCAGTGGCGGGCTGCACAGGCTCCCAGAAGGCCAGCTGTGGATAGTGACATGTGTTTTCACACAGGCTTCTTGGTGGCTGCAGCAGCAGCCTTAGTGTTTCATGCCTGTCTCTGGTGTCTGTGCTGATAGCCGTGGCTCGCGCCCGTCTCTGGAGCTAGTTTAGGTGGTGCTCTGGATCCCCTCTCCTCATGCACACCTAAACAATGGTCTTGCCTCTTAGGCAGGTCCAGGCTCTTTCCTGGACTCCCTCACAGCTTGCTGTGGTGCACTAGCCCCCTTCAGGCTGTGTTCATGCAGCCAACCCCAGTCCTCTCCCTGGGATGTGACCTCTGAAGCCCAAGCCTCAGCTCCCAGCCCTCACCAGCCCCGGCAGGTGAGCAGAGAAATCTCTCAGACTGGTGAGTGCTGGTCGGCACCAATCCTCTGTGTGGGAATCTCTCCGCTTTGCCCTCTGCACCCCTGTTGCTGCACTCTCCTCCATGGCTCTGAAGCTTCCCCCCCACCACTCCCCCCACCGTCTCTGCCAGTGAAGGGACTTCCTAGTGTGTGGAAACTTTTCCTCCTTCACAGCTCCCTCCCACTGGTGCAGGTCCCATCCCTATTCTTTTGCCTCTGTTTTTTCTTTGTTCTTTTACCCTACCCAGGTACATGAGGATTTTCTTGCCTTTTGGGAAGTCTGAGGTCTTCTACCAGTGTTCAGTAGGTGTTCTGTAGGAGTTATTCCACATGTAGATGTATTTCTGATGTATTTGTGGGGAGGAAGGTGATCTCCACGTCTTACTCTTCCGCCATCTTGAAGCTCTCCCCCATATTGTGGTTTTAATTTGCATTTCCTTAATGACTAGTGATGTTGAGTGTCTTTTCATGTACCTGTTGGCCTTTCATATATATACTTTGGAAATTGACTATTCAGGTCCTTTACACATTTTTTAATTGGGTTATTTGTTTTTTTGCTGTTGAGTTGTATGTGTTCTTTATATATTTTGAATATTTACCCCTTATCTGTTATATGGTTTGCAAATATTTTTTCCCATTCTGTAGGTTGTCTTTTCACTTTGTTGATTGTTTCTTTTGATGAATAGAAGCTTTTTAGTTTAATGTAGTCAAAGTAAACAAGTCAAACTTGTTTATTTTTATTTTGTTGCTTGTGCATTAGGTGTCATATCCAAAAAATTGTTACCAAGACCAATGTCAGGAAGATTTATTCCCATATTTTCTTTTAGGAGTTTCACATTTTCAGGTATTACATTTAAGTCTTTAATCATTTTGAGTTAATTTTTGTGAGTGGTGTAAGTTAGGGGTCCTGTTTCATTCTTTTACATGTGAATATCCAATTATCCTGGCACTATTTCCTGAAGAGACTATCTTTTCTCTGTAGGGTATTCTTGGCTCCCTTGTCATATATTAGTTTACCATATATGCTTGTGTTTATTTCTGGCATCTTGATTCTTTTCCTTTTTTTTTTTTTCTGTTTTTATACCAGTACCATACTGTTTTGATGATTATAGCTTTACATTACAACTTGAAATCAGGAAGTGTGATGCCTCCAGCTCTGTTCTTCTCTCTCAGGATTTCTTTGGTTATTCGGGGTCTTTTGTGGTTCCATATAAATTTTAGGAGTGTTTTTCCTACTTCTGTAAACAGTGTTATTGGAATCCTGACAGGTATGCATTGAATCTATAGATGACTTTTGGTAGTATTGACATTTTAACAATATTAATTCTTCCAATCCATGAACTCAGGATACCTTCCCACTTATTTGTGTCTTCTTCAATTTCTTTCATTAATGTCTTATAGTTTTCAGAGTAGAGCTCTTTCACCTCCTTGGTTAAATTTATTCCTAAGTATTTTAATATTATTGATGTTATTGTAAATGGAGTCAATTTCTTTCTTTTTCAGAAAATATGTTGTTAGTGTATAGAAATGTTACTGATTTTTGTATGTTAATTTTGTATCCTGCCAAAATTATTGAATTCATTGATTAGGTCTAACAGTTTTATGCATGAGTCTTTAGGATTTTCTATATATAAAATTATGTCATCTGCAAATAGAGGCAATTTTACTTCTCCCTTTCTAATTCTGATAACTTTTATTTATTTTTTGCCTAATAACTCTAGCTAGGACTTCTCGTAGTATGTTGAACAGGAGTGGTGAGAGTGGACACACTTATCTTATTCCTGATCTTAGAGGAAAAGCTTTCTACCTTTCACCATTGAGTAGAATGTTAGCTGTGGGCTTTTCATATATGGCCTTCAGTATGCTGAGATATACCCCCTTTATGCCTAATTTGTTAAAAATTTTTTATCATGAATGGATGTTTTATTTTGTCAAATGCTTTTTCTGCATCTATTGAGATGATCATATGATTCTTTCATTCTATTAATGTGATATATCACATTGACTGATTTGTGTATGTTGAGCCATTCTTGTATCCCAGGGATAAATCCCATGTGATCATGATGCATGATCCTTTGATGTGTTGCTGAATTTGATTTGCTAGTATTTTATTTAGAATTTTTTATCTATATTCATTAGGGATATTGGTCTATAGTTTTCTTTTCTAGCAGTGTCCTTTTCCGGTTTTGGTATCAGGTTAATGCTGGCCTTGTAAAAGGAGTTTGGGAGTACTTCCTCCTTTTTGGTTTTTTGGAAGAATTTGAAAAAGATTGGTGTTAATTTTTCTTTAATTGTTTGGTAAAATTCACCAAGGCAGACATTTGGTCCTGGGCTTTTCTTCATTGGGAGATTTTTGATTACTGATTTAATTGCCTTACTAGTAATTAGTCTATTGAAATTTTCTATTTCTTCCTAATTCAATCTTGGTAAGTTGTATGTTTCTAAGAATTTTTCTATTTCTTTTAGGATGGCCAGTGTGTTGGCATATCATTGTTCATAGCAGCCTCCTATGATCCTTTGTATTTCTGTAGTATTAGTTATAATGTCTCCTTTGTTAGTTATAATTTTGTTGATTTGGGTCCTATCCCCTTTTTCCTTGGTTAGTTTAGCTAACAGCGTGTCAATTTTATCTTTTCAAAGAATCAACTCTTAGTTTGGTTGATCTTTTCTGTTGTTTTTCTGTTCTCTATTTTATTTATTTCTGCTCTCATATATATCAGTTCCTTTCCTCTGCTAACTTTGGGCTCAGTTTGTTTTCCTTTATCTAGTTCCTTAAGGTGTAGTGTTTGGTTGTTTATTTCGAATCTTTGTTGCTTCTTAATGTAGGTGTTTAATGCTATGTACTTCCCTCTTAGAATTGCTTTTGCTGCATCCAATAAATTCAGGTCTATTGTGTTACCATTTTCATTCATCTCAAGAAAGTTTTTCATTTCCCCTTTAATTTCTTCTTTCATCCCTTTGTTTTTCAGGAGAGTGTTTAACTTCCATGTATTCATGAATTTTACAGTTTTCCTCTTATTAACTTCTAGTTTCATGCTATTGTGGTCAGAGAAGATACTTGGTATGATTTCAATCTTCTTGAATTTGCTGAGTGGTTTTGTGGACTAATATATGTTTTATCCTAGAAAACGTTCTATGTGCACTTGAGAAGAGCGTGTATTCTGATGTTGTTGGATGGAATGTTCTATATATGTATGTTAGATACATTTGGTCTATAGTGCTATTCAAATCTGCTGTTTCCTTATTGATTCCCTATCTGGATGATCTATCCTTTGTTGAGAGTGGGGTGTTAAAGTCCCCAATTATTGTTGTATTGCTGTTTATTTCTCCTTTTAGCTCTGTCAGTTTTTGCTTTATATATTTAGGTGCTTTGATGTTGGGCACGTAAATATTTACAATTGTTACATCTTCTTGATGGATTTGACCCCTTTATCATTTTGTAATGACTTTGTCTCTTTTTAATATTTAAAGTCTATTTTGTCTGATATAATTAGAGCTACCCTGATTTTCTTTATTACCATTTTCTTGAAATGGCTTTTTCCATTCCTTCACTCTATTTGCATCTTTAAGGCTAAAGCAAGTCTCTTGTAGGCAGCATATCGTTGGATCTTATTTTTGTTTTTTTTAAATCCATTCAGCCATTCTATGTCTTTTGATTGGAGGATTTAATCCATTTACATTTAAAGTAATTATTGATAGGTCGTTTTGTTCATTGTTTTCTGGTTGTTTTCAAGAACTCTTGTCTTTTTTTTTTTTTTTTTAGATCTCTTGTCTTTTATTTCTTGTCCTGATATCTTTTTATCATGTTTTGATGTATTTTGGTATTAGTACGCTTTGATTTCTTTATTATGTTCTTTTGTGAAATGTTCTTTTTGTGTAAAAACCTGTAGAGGTTTTTGCCTTGTGGTTACCATGAGGCTTATATAAAACATCTTAAACTTGTAATACCCTATTTTAAGCTGATAATAACTCATGGATAACAACTAGCTATGGTTATACTTACTACATTCATTTTTTTTACTTTTAAACTGGAGTTGGAAGAGAATTATGCACCACCATTACCAATTACAGGATCTAACTTGGAATGTCCTATTCAAATAGAACTTGATAATAATACTCTTTTTTCAAGCTGAACATGTAATGGTTTGATTTTAGACCTTATAAAAATATCTTTGTGTCAAATACACCCATTAAAGCAGTCAGAACAAAATATTCCTGGTGTCCAAATGCATTCATCTAAGTAGCCAGGTCAAGATGTTATGTACGTGTGTGTGTGTGTGTGTGTGTGTGTGTGTCTGAGCCTCCGAGTGAGTATATGAGTGTCACTGGCTACATGCTCTCTTTTATGAGCATTTGGGCCAGGCCAGGTACCTGTAGGCCTGGGGACCTTGCTCAGTGTACGCAGAGTGTGTCCATGTGGAGAAAGGTGCCCATTGCCATTGCCTACAGCAGTAGCCTGTCAGAGTGCTTCCACACTTGACCAGAGTGTGGAAGTGAGGCTAATCCATGAGAAGAAGCACCCTCCTCACTGTCCAGCTAGCCTTCCCAACAAAATCCGTCCAGTGGGAGGTCATAAAATGCTTCATAAAAGAGAAGGAAGCCTGGGGCCAGTTGTTCTCAGACTGCAAATCCTATTAGGGAGAAATGGAATTGAGGACTGTGGGCCTTGCGGGACCCCAGTCTTTCAAGATTTTAAGATGGAGAGAAGCCAGGAACCCAACCTCCTCGAGTGTCAGCACTGGCATCCTGGGCAGTCTGGAGGAGCTGGGGCTGGAAAGGTAGAATAGGGCTGGTCAGAGAGAGTGCAGGCAGACCTAAGGTAGGACTGGGCTGACAATGAGGGCTCAGTCCTGGGCTGTGGGCAGGCTTCAGGGTGCCATGGACTGGGCCAATTCAAAGATGAGACAGGTTCCAATGCCACTCACCATCCCTGTTGTATCCCTGCTATGGGTGGGACCCTTAATTCTTCTGCCTAGATGATTGCAGTATCTCCCCTGATCTCCCTGAAGCTCTTCTTGCCCTCTCCAGTCCACAACCCACACAAGCATCCAGAGTGAGCCTTCCAAAACACTGGCCCAATCTTGTCACTCCCAGCCTGAAACCCTCTGCTGGTTCCCTTGAGTCTATGGCAGCAGTTCCCAAATTATGTGGCCTGGGATGATCATTGGGATCTGGTGACAAAAGGGGTTCCAAGGGCAAATAACTTAGGAGAATGCTTCCTTCAACAAAGTAAAACAGATGTCTTTGTTGTAGAACAGATCAGCATCTGTACTATGCTAATGTGTATGTCATCTACCACATCTTTCTCATAGGACATAGTGTTCAAAAGAACGCAGTTTGAGAAACACTGGCTCTACATGCCATATACGACCTGGTGCTTGCATGTACCTCCAGCCCCCTTGTCTTCACTCATGCTGTCCCCTAAACTAGAATGCCTTCCTTGGCCCTCCCATTGCCTGCCTAATTCATACTCACCTTTGAAGACTTTTAGACTGTGCCTCCTCCAGGAAGCCTACCTTGGCTTTCCCCACCCACTCCACATCCTCACTCTCCAGGCTGTGCTTATCTCTGGCTTGTGAATTACTGCCATGTATTGAAACAATTTCCATATTTGCCTCCTTCATGGGATTTTGAGCTCCTTGTAGGCAGAGTCTGGGCTTTATTCAACTCTGGGCCCAGAGCCCAGCACAGGGCCTGCCAGTTCTCAGTGAATGCTGGATGGAGAGATGGGACAGAAACAGCAACAGAGAAAGAAGGAGAAAGAGAGTTTAAGAAGAGTAGAAAGAGGGAATGAGAGAGCAAAAGCAAGTATATGAAAGCTTTTGTCAGGAAGCACTCAGAATGCCCCAGGTTCTATGTGCCAAGCTAATGGACTTGAAACAGAAGAACAGTACATTATATAAGATGCTCTATGCAGCTTTACTAGAAATGGCTTATTGGCATCCAATGAGGCTGCAGCCCACACACAACCTTTCCACTCAAGCCAGCCCTCACGGGCCCTTCAGCACACCCACTGCCCAGGTAAGCCTCAAGCTCAGCCCTGCCCTTGTCCCTGAGTCTTCTCTGACCTTTGGAGCCTCTTTGGCTCTCCCTCCCTGGTTCTTTCAGGACCTTTCCCTGGAGTGGCTGTGAGTGGTTTCTTTCCTTCTGGATGAGGGAGCAAGATGGAGAGGAGATAAGAAAAGGCTCAGCGAGTGTTGGGAAAGGCAGTCTCCTGCAGCTGTCCACCTCCCACCCCTGCTGGGCCTTGGACCTGGAATACTGTGCTGGGCTTACGGCCTCGTGAGGGACTCTCTCTCTGTTCTGGGCTTGATGTAGATTCCTTTGTTCTGCTTATGCTCCCACGTCAGTGGTCCTCAGGCACGCCCCCAGCTTTCTGTATTTCAGACCCTGGAGAGGGAGAGGGGAAGGATGTTGTCCTTCTTCTACAGCACGAAGTGGGGCGCCTGTAGTCACACTGCACGAGTTGGCTGCAGAACAGAACTTCCGGCCCTGGGGGACCCACACTCTGCAAGTTCCTGGATCTTGTGCAGTGTCTTTCTCCTCTGTTGCTGTAAGTAAAACCTGGTGTGCCTGTCCTCTGTTTTCAGCAACCTGGAATCACACGCTGGTCTCTTCCCCCAGTGGCACTTATTTGCCTTTTAACCTTGGCCACTCAGCCTGAGCACCCTGCGAACAATGACACAGTGAGACCCCTTCACACATTAGTTGGTGGTTTTCGCCCTTTGTATGTGGACGAACCAGGACAATGCAAGGCTGAAGGCCTGGGAAGCCCCCACTCAGAAGGAGATGTCACCTCAGATGTCCACAAAATTCTTGGCTACGTTGACAGGGCAAATCTGTGACACTTTCCTGGAGGCTGTCTAGGATGAGGGCTGCAGTCTGGGGGAAGGCTGGCAGGAGACCATGCCTCCGACTGCACCCCACCTGAGAGCTAGGCCTCCTGCCTGGGCAGCGCCGGCCTGCTGCACCACCTTGCTGAGGCTTACCTCCTCGCAGGAGGCTGGTTGGCAGTAAGCTCACACAGCTGCTCCTGGACACTGTCTTGGGGCTGAGATCCTTGTACGTTCTGTAAGTTCTCGATCCTATCCGCCCTTCTCCCCACAATTGCTCCAGCCAGGGAACAAAGAATCTGGAGTGTGTGTGTGTGTGTGTGTGTGACTTTGTGTGTGCGTGACTTTGTGTGCGCCCACATGAGTATGTGTGTGCAACGCACATGTCCCTGGACATGAGTGTGTATGCACAGGCCTACCTGCACCCAGGAGAGGGCCAGGGACTTCTTCCCAGGGAACAGGATCCCAGAAGCCCCCAAGTCTAGCCCCTGGGACTGGTGGAGGGTGTGGAACACGTACCCTGGTTCAGCTTCCTAGACCCTGTGGGCTTGGAGGAAGAGCCGGGTGTGGGGGTCTTGCTCAGAGCAACAGAGCTAAGACCCCCCTATGGCTCCTGCTTCATGGAGCAGTGTTTTTTTATACTACCCCAGAGCAGAGAGAAGCATCTTCATCCTGCCTCTCCCTGGAGCACTGATGAAGCCCACAGGAGCCAGTGGACAGAGTGAGACTTGGTTAGATGTAAAGGGCCATGTGGCTGTGAGAGGTGACTCTGAGGCATTGTGTCTCCCTGGGTGCCTGGCAGAGTGTTGAGCCCCGGGAGGGCACTCAGTCCTGTCTACTTGCTTGCCCCTTCTAGGCACCTGCTCGACAAGTCTCTCCCTACATAGCTTCACTGTCTGTGAGGGCGGCTTTTTCAGAGCTCTGAGAGCAGGGCTGCATGGTACACAGTCGGTTCCTTATAGCCCTCCTTTTCTTCTCCCTTCACCTTCTCACTCTTGATCTCCTGGCTTTACAGACTTTGGTCACACTGGCCTTGGCCTGTTAACCCCAATCACGGCTGGAAGGCTTTGGGTTAGACCAGGGGTTTTCACCCTGATGTTTGGGGTGGTGAAATTCTTTGTTGTGGAGCCTGTCCCGTGTCCTAAGCAGCAGCATCCGTGGCCTCTCTGTGCCATTCTGTGTGCCACTAGCACACGCCTCCCCTCTGCCCCCTAGTTGTGACAACCAAAAACACTTCCAGATATTGTCAAATGTCCCCTGAGAGGCAAGATTGCCTTCTGTTGAGAAGCACTGGATTAGACTGAAGGCAGCTACTGTGGTTCTGCCTCCCTTTCCTGGGAAGGCCGCCACGTGGGTGGTGAGCTAGTCCAGCTGCAAAGCTCCCAGTACCTCTTTGAAGCCCTTTCCCTGCCATGTTCCTTGCCTGGTTGGCACTAAATCCCATAACTCCAGGGCCAACATTTGGTGGCTAGGCCTGGGCACTCCCATCCATACAAGTCCTGAGGACTCAGAGGTGGCCTGGGGTAAGAGCTGGTAGGGAGGGAAGGGGGCAGAGGCTGGCGGAGGACACTGGGGCTCGCCAGTATATCAGTAGCGAAATTGTATGTGTTTGTAATGCCAAGCCCTAGGCCAATGCACCACTTACTTTTTGTACCCCAGCTGGGTCTTTTTAAGACTTTGCCTATCCTGCTAGGTGCTCACACCACTGCCGAGCCCGACAGCTCCTGGCTTTCTCCTCTCGAGGCTTTCTGCCATCACTGTGGGCAAGACCAGTGCCTCCGGGTGTGTCCCTGGGCTCCACCCTCCAACTCCTCTGCTGTCAGGGACCTGGAATGTGACAACATCAGTGGCCCGAGCAACTCCATTCTCAGCCTCCCTGCCCTTATTGCCCACCCTGCTTTACTACCCCTTGGGCACCTTCACCTTTCCAGTCCTGTGCTCGCAAGGCAGGAGTAGCCAAGGTTTTGAGTTTGTTCTTCCAGGGAATCTTGGAGGGACCTTGGCAAGTCAGAGCTCTGGGATGTTTTGGCCGAAGGGCCCTTGGAGAACCGAAGCCCAAATCCCTTACTGTGCAGATTGAAACACTGAGGCCGAGAGAAGGGGAGGGACAGTGACTCACTGGCTGTGCTTTTGTCGAGAACTGATGTCTCTTGGCTCCCTGGCCATGACTTTAACCTTCTCTTTCCAGGAGTCTTAGAAACAGCTTTCTCCTTGGGTTTTCTGTCTCCAGACCCTCCCCTTTCTCCCCTCCCCCCCACCACGCTGCCAGGTTTATCTTCCTTGGGCACAGCTTTGGCCAGACTCCTCTCCTACTCAAAAACCTTCAGTGGCTCCTAGGGAGTTCAAAGCAAATCTCCCTCTGGGCATGTAGGGGCAAGCCTCTGCTCCAGACCCATCCCCTCCTCTCTCCCTGCCCCCACTGTGTTCTCCTGCGAACCCAGTTCCTCAAGTTCCTCAGGTTCAACCCAGTTCCTCAAGTTCACCTCCCGTGCTTTCCTGACTCCAACCCTAGCTCACACTCTTCCCTCCTCCATGGTACCTCCTCCCATCCTCCTGATATTGTCCCCACATTTGCAGTTGTACCCACTCTTCTAGCCTCTTCCAAATGCTACCTTGGAATGAGGCCCCCTCTGCACTATCCCATTAGGATGAAACCTTGCCCTCCTCTAAACACTGCCACTTGGCACATCTCCTGTGTTTCCTTTCATGTTCTAGTCCTGTCTGAGTCTGTTTCCCTGGCCTGTATGATGGGGATCTAAGCTCTCAGCACATGGGACTGCTGTGAGATTCAGACCAAAGCAGCCTGTGTAGCATGAAAGTGTTTGACCGCGGTCTCCATCATCCTTCCTCATCTCACGGTCCCCAGCGGCCCAAGGCCTCAGCTGATGAGGTGCCTAACTCAGTGATGCTGCAGCGCTGTACACTGTACCACAGCCCCCATCTCGTGGGGGGACAAGAGCATGCAAATATTTCCAAGGGGCTGGGCCTCTCAGACCTGGACAGAGTAGGATGTAAATTTGCCATTCAGGTGTAAACAGTGAAATACACAGTTGGGGGACAGACCTGGCCTGGGATGGGGAAGACAGTGAGAGGAATCTGGTGCTGGGGGCTCAGGCCCATTTCTTCTCCTTCCACCTGTAACTGGGAGCTGGTCTCCGAAGGAGAAACTCAGCCCTGCTGTTTGAGACAATTTAAGTCCTTGCATGTCCTCCCCAAAGTCTGATTCAATCTCCAAGCCTCAGGAGAATCATTTTAGACAGCCCCTGCTTCCAGGCAAGATGCTGCCAGGTAAGTGGTGCTTTAGTGATCCACAGAATGAGGAAGTGCTTCCCAACATCCAACCCCAATCTCTCCAGCCACTCCCTAGACCTACTTCCTCTCTTTCCTTCTGGACATGGAAACTTCTAACCACCCCTCTGGGTGAAGAACAGTCTCTGGCATTTGAGGTTCCTTCTTTGACTGGGCTCCGTCTTCAGCCCTCTCGCTCTGCCGAGTATATCCCACTGCGTCAACGCCCACTGCCCTGCCCAACCCCAGTTCCTCTTTGGTCTTTAGAGTCTGACAAACCAAGGTTCAAATCCAGGGTCTCTCATTGGCTAGCTCTGTGACCTCAGGGAGGTCCCTTCACCTCTCTGGGTTTCAGTTGTCCTCATCTGTAAAATGGGGCTATTCATCACAGGAGTGTTGTGAAGAGTGAACGAGCAAATACACTTAAAGTACTCAAGCCAGTGCCTGTCATAATCAAAGCACACTAAGCACTAGAGGAGGAGAGACATGTAAAGTATGTAAGCGGTGCTTGGCATATAGTAAACATCAGCTACTAGTATGCTGATACCCACCCCAGAGTATTTTGGAAACAAATCAAGTGTACTTTAGGGGAAACAGTGCAGATAAAAGGCTCTCCTGCCTCACTCACCCCCACCTCTCTGCCACCACCTAACTGACTGAGCTCTTCTCACCCACCCAACACTGAATCACACAGACCCAATTTGTTCAAATCTAACTCCACCACTAACAGAGAATCCCTAGTTGGGTATGATGTTGGGCAAGTGCCCTCCTTCACCTCTCTAAGCCTCAGTTTCTGCACCTCAAAAGTGGGGATAAAAGTGTACCTACCTTCAGGGTTTTGTGAACATGTAATGAGAAAACAGGTAGGCGAGCTGTGTCAACCACACCGAAGAGGGAGGGGCTGGGTTTCATTTCTGTAGTTCCCCCTCCTCGCCCTGGGCCCTGCCTCCCTTCTCAGCACCTTGTCCCCCACCCCCCATCTTTCACTCCCCTCATCTCTGCTTCCCCTTCTCATAAAGCTGTCACAGGCCAAGACATGGCCATTTCTTCTGCCTACATAAGCAGTGCTTGTTCATGCTGGTGTTCTTCTGTGACCTCTACAACATGTCCCACTCCAGGGACAAGCTGGAGCCACTGGTTCAGCTGACCCCCCCCGGGGGGCTGGTTGGAAGGAGGCCAGCCTCAGGTTGGGCCCAGCTCTTCCCCGGCCCCTCAGAGGAGAGGAAGCTGGGAACCAGGGGCTCTGCCGCCCAGTCAGGAGCCTGGGGCGATAAATCGCTCTCATTTGCCAGCAAGAAGTCGGTCCAAGGCCATAGGAGCCAGTTAGAGGCCCTGACAGGAACGTGCTTGCCTCTCTGGACTAGGAAGCATAGCTGAGGTGGAGCTGGGAAATGAGAAGCGGTGTCCACAGTCACTCGTGTTCAATGCGCCCAAAGTGAATTGTAGAGACGGACACCCAGCTGCCCAGGCCTCAGGACCTCTCTCCCTCTGAGCAGAGTTGTTTTTACTCATTTATAGCTTCTGTGCTGCCCTCTGCCAGGGCCAGCTTATTGTTAGTTGTGTAGGTCCAGCATCTAGGGCCCAAGAAAATGTTTTAATTTTAATTTATTTTAACATCGGAAGAAAAAAATGAATATAATAACAGTGAATATATAATGATTAGTTCAGCCCAGAGAATATTTGAGTTTATACCAATGTAGTTGTAAAATATATATTAAAATATTGTTTAGGAAGGAAGGGCCTACGAAGGCAAAAGTAGGCAGGGCCATGAAAGCTCATATGCGGCCCTGGTCTCCGCACAATCACAGACCTTCCCCGTTGGCTTGAGACACCATCTGCCTGTCTAGAGGCCGTGGCAGCCCAAGGCCACCCTAGGGCCCTTCCTGGGCAGGGCAGGAATCCTAGGGACAGGGCAGACCAACCCCCAGCAGGCTGCGGGGGTGGCCTGGGGCAGAGAAAGGCAGCCTCGATGACCAGTGTGCATCCCTGCAGTCCTGCCCCTCTGCCCTGCGTCCTGGTCTCAGCTTTCCTCAAATGCTTTTCCTCCCTTGTTCAACAGCTCTCACACCTTCCACTCCCGGTTCCCTCCCCACTGTTCCGGCAGACACGCTGACGCTACCAGCAAGAGGTGGGAGCATCCTCTCCCTTCACTCTGGATGGCAGTGGGAAGAAGACAAGTTTGGGAATCTGGGCAGAAGTTCTAGCTCAACTGCTTGCTTGCTGTGGACCCCAGGGCAAGTTTCCTTGCCTCTCAGACTCTCAGATCTCCATCCAGGGAAAGGGGGTGCTAACACCGCCCAGGGGACTTTTGAGGTTAAAGGATATCCTGCGTGGGAAATACATGGCACAGGGCCTGGTATAGAGTCAGCGCTCAGTATCCACGTGCTCACTCCTGGGTGGCAGAAGTTTGATGCCATCCTCACTCACTCTTCCCCAGGTTCCTTTAAGCTCCAGGGCCCCTTTCCATCCTCACTGCCCCCATCTCATGTTCTCTCATGTCTCCCTGCTCCTACACACAAATATTTAACTGCATTCAGCACACACTCCCTGAGCTCCCTGACACTGGCTCTTCTAGACCAGATCCGGTGCTGGCCACTGGGGCTACAGAGATGCCTCTCACCTGGTCCCTGTCCTGGATGTCGTAACCTAGATGAGGAGATGAGCTTGTACATTTGATGTTAGTTTTATGTGACAAAATTCCACTCAAAAAGTACTTCATGAGCTCAGGGGCAGGTTGGTTGGGAGAGGCTGGCTGAGCCTAGAAGGGGGCAAACCTAGCTGGTGGGGGGGCTTGTAGCGCAAGGGCTTGGAGTAAAGGAGGCTACACAATAAACAGTGATGACGTGCTCCCTTTCTGCCTAGGACTGTACTGGGCACTGTGCTGGGTAGGTGGGTTCCTCACAACACCCTAGAGAGGTAGGCATTCCTGTACCCATTTTACAGATGAGAAAACTGAGGTTCAGAAAGTCAAGTTCACACTGCCAAGAAGTGGCAGAACCAGGACTTGAACCCACTTCTGTGTCTCCAGATGCCTTCCCTGGGCCTCCCTGCCTCCTCGAGCTGGGCACTATGAAGGACTCAGTGGTGAACCCCACCAGGATCCTGATCCCAGGTGCTCCCAGACTACTGGGGATACTGGCAATGTGACTGGTGCCCAAAAAACCCTAAGAGGAGGCATCAGTAAGATGGAGGTCTTAGATGCAAAGGGCAATGACAAGTCAGAGGAGGGATAGAACAAACCTTGCTGGAAGTTTTGGGAATGACTTCATGGTGGAGACATATTGGAATTGAGTATTATTGCCAGACTGGTGAGGTTGGACGGTGATAGGACTTTGCAATAATCAACCTACCTTGCTAAGTAATTCACACATCTCTCTGAACCTCATTTTAGTTATGTATGGGGAAACTGGGGCCCTGAAAGTTTAAATAATTTGCCCACAGCCCCACAGCTAACCACTGCCAGAGCTGAGACTTGAACCTGGGTCCTCTGAGTCCAAGACAGTCCTACTTCCACTCCTGGCAAAGGGAACTAAGGGAGCGTGCCTGGAACACAGCTGGAGAACAGAGGGTAAGGGGGAAGAAACTTGGTGGACAGGTCAAGGCTGCATTGTGGGGGGAGGGGAAGTGGAGGCATTGACAGTTTTTGAGTCAGAAAGACAGGGTGACACTCGACTTTAGAAAGATTGACCTGGTACTGGGTATAGGTGGAAAAGGGTGGGAGAGGAGAGACAAGAGATGAGGGCCTCTCCCGAATATCCAGGTGGAAAGGAATGCAATGTGAACTGGGCTCCTGCAGACATTGGGTCAGGGGCTGGAAGTGGGGACACCGTGCAAGGAGACTCAGCAAGACGTGGCTACTTCCCCATTAGGCCCACGTGACCTGGCCCTACCTCTCTGACCCCATCTTCTCCCACTCTCCCCTGCTCCCTGCACCCTAGCCACTCTGACCTGGGAATGCCAACTTTGTCTCCACCTTAAGGTCATTATACTTGCTCAGTATTTCTTCTGCCCAGAAATCTTTACCTTAGATCTTTGCATAGCCCATTCATTTTCCCCAGGTCTTGGCTTCCATGTAACCTGCTTAGAAAGGCCATCTGTGACCACCCTATTGGAGCAAGTGCTCAGTCACTACTACCTCAGCCTGCTTTATTGCCTTCATCACCCTTATAATAGCTGAAGTTAGCTTGTGTGTTTATCATCCACCTCCCTCCACTCACCCATCTACTAGAATGTGCACTAAAGGCAAGTGAGAATCTTATGAGTCTTGTTCACTGATGTATTCTCTGTGCCTCAGCAGAGTCTGGCATCAAACAGACGTTCCACAACTACTTGTTGAAAAGCAGAATGGGTGAGAATTTGAATGGATGGATGGATGGATGCATTGGTTGAGAAGGAAGGTGGGATCATGGCTGATTTGGGGATCTGAGCTGTGCAGCCAGGAAGATAACATGTACCATGAACTGAGACAGAGCAGGCAGCAGGGAGAAGACTGTGTGTGGGAAGATGGTGAGTTTGCCTTGGGCCTGTTAATTTTGATATGCAGGTGGGGCCTTCAGGTGCAAAGGTCCATTCACGCAGTGATAAATACTGGCCAGAGCCAAAGGAAGTGATGGGCATCTTGGTAGTGATGGGGCGGGGGACGGCATATGCACAGAGGTGTAAAGTGAAACAATGGATGTCAGCGAGGTCCCTAATGAGCAAGGTGAGGCAGAGAGGACAGGATAAGGAAGGAAGGCTTCAAGACTAAAGCTAAGGCCATGGGGCCAAATTCTCAAGGAGGAGGTAGAGTGAAAACCAATCAGTAGTTAGGATGTAAAGAGGTCACTAGGATATTTAGAGCCTGGTGAAGGGGTAGCTGTGTCCAAAATGGTGAAAGCCGAAGTTGTGGTGGTCTGGGAGCCAAAAGGGTAGGTAGGGCCTTGATGCAAATCAGGAAATGATATGCATGTGCACCCCACTCCCACCCACCTAAGTCCAAGCCTTCCACGGAGTCTGGCAGGGAGGCGGCAGGGCAGGGGAGACTACCATTTATTCATGTTCGCCATGTCCTAGGCACTGTGTAGCCATATTCACAATCGCTGGCTCATTTAACCCTGATGACACCCTCGAGGAAAACCAAATCAGAAATGTTACATGTGCCACTTAAGGTCACAGAGCCAGGTGATGATATAGCTAGTTCTGAGCCTGGGTTTGTCTACCATCTACCCTCAGCCACTCTGGCAACAGGGCTCTGAGACTAGAAAATAACAGATTGATGCTCGTGGACAGATTGTTCAGTTCCCACGTGGGATTCACCCACAGCCTGGTTTCACTGGGTCGGGGGAAGCATAAGAGTAGAACGTACAGGCAATGGGGTTGGGAATTTGAGGGTGAGAATTCTCTGGCACCAGGGAAAGTCCAACTCAAGGTGGATCAAGGTACAAGACTGAGGGTTAGAAATGGCCATGGGTGGTGCCTGCCATGTGTGGGAGTGAGTGGCCTGGGCAGCCTCATCATCGTGATACCCACTCTGATGTCTATAAGCCATGGCAGTCCATTCACAGACTGCATGGTGGGCCAGGCAGAGATGCCAGGGTGGAGGAATGGAAGCTTCTGCTTTATGCAGGGGGGTAACACTGCATAAAGGCCCAGAGCAGCTCCCCTGCTTGGTACTACCTCTCCTAAAGTGCCAAACATAGAGGAGCCACGCTGGGCAACTGGTCCAGGGCCTCGGAGTCCAGAGCTGAAACACGGGAAATTCTCTGGCCCTTCCAAGAACCTCCTCCATAACTCTTTTCTGTCTCCTGGCATTTTCATGCCACCCATGAACAGCATGCTCAACCGTATCCTCTGTACCATCACCACGGCCTTCTTCCATGACCAGGTGGGGCAGTACCTGTGCCAAAAGTTCCCCTGGCTGCCTGCCTTGAAAAGTACTGGCTCGAGCTTCACGCCGGTGTCCCCTAACACTAGAGCTGCTTGAGTGATCTCCCATCCTACATCACACACGGGGTGCCTTCATTGTTTTCCCAAAGTCAAGGGGCTGACAGGTTCTCTGCTCCACCTCACTCCCCTCCAGGTTTAGCCAAGACCCCCAGGCAGCAGCAGTGAGGAAAGGCCAAAGGCATGTAGGTACAGCTGAACCCAGAAGAAGAGACTGGAAGAAAGTGACAGAGAAATGGGACTTGACAGACACCGAGTGTAAGTGCTGAACACTTACTGAGCCAGACTTGTGATGAGGTGATCACTGGACTGTTTGGCCCAAGAGGAAGCTGAGGTTCAGAGAAAGAGAAAGAACAGGACTTGTTTACCCCGGGCTACTCAACAGCACTCAAACGATGCAAACAGATTGATTGCAAAGCCTGTACTCTCTCTCTAGCTGCCCCTCGGAGCTTGGGGATTTTATGGCTATAGCAATGTGGCAAAGAAAGCAGGAAGTCTATATGAGGGGTCTCTCTTTGCCGGCCACTGGAGCCAGGCCAGGGGCTGCCTTGAGGCACTGAGACCTGTATCAGCCTGGCTTATGGGTAGAACAGGGTCCCCCAGCCTCTTGAGCCTGGGTCTCCATTCTTCATCCTTCAGCTTGAGCCATGTGCAGCAGGGGAAGAAAGGACAGCATAGCAAAGGCATCCCTCCATAGGGCTATCGTCAGGATGCATGAGGTCATGTTGGGGGCTACTCAGATAGGGGACCTGGTCAGGTCAGGGAATAGGGTTTGTGGCTTCTGCCCAAGCCCTGGCTTCTCAGAATCCTGCCTCTCCCAGCCCCAATCATCTCCCGAAGAGAAAGGCTGAGGCCCTTCCCCATTTCTCCTGCGGCCTCCCTCAAGTCCTACGTTGGTAACACGCACAACCTCTGACCCTAACACCGAAACTGCATCGTAATTTGCCTCTCGTCCCTGGCCCATCGTCTCAGCAAAGACAACCACACAGACAGAGTGCATCTGTAGGAATGCTTTATTGTTCCACTAGGGGTGGTCACATGGACCATGCTCTCCACCTCCCCTGTCTCATCTTAAGTGCCCTTCCCGCCGAGGCTTTCCAGACCCCTGCCCCCACCCAACAGATTATGGTACACTAATGATAGAATACATGTGTGTGTGTGTGTGTATAGATGTGTGTGTGTGTGTATATGTATCTATATATATACACAAATACATTTTTTATATTCTGACTGTACAGTATTTACAGATACAAATAAAATAGATAGATAGGTTTAAACATTACAACTGACTGGCTGGAACCCATCCCACTCCAGTTTATTCAGCCAAAAACGATAATAAAGCACCAGCTGGCGTTTGGCATTTGACTTTGCACGTGAACCAAGATGGCTGGTGGGTGGGATAGGTCAGGTTTGGATCAAGCCCCAGCAGGCTGAGATGACATTATGCCCTTCCATCTGACTAGCTGGCTGCTTGAACCAGGGGCCAGGTCTCTGCTGGAGGAAGGGACTGTCATATCAGCCTGCTAACGCAGGCAGGAAAAGCAGGAAAAGCGACGCGGACATCGATAGTGTCTCCTCACCACCATCTGCTTTTGCTCAGCCCGTGTGGTGGGAGCGAGGCTGTTTACCCTCTAGACATGGCAGTGCGTGGCCAACAGCTACACAGGACCCCAGGGAGTGGCAGATAAAGTATGGGGCCCGAGTCAGGGGAGATTGGTTCATTGGTCTCTTGAGATCTGAGAAAGGAAGGTTCCCCCCACTCTCACATCCCAAGCTACCCCAAATCGTCATGTCACCTACTGGGACCCATCAGTGCCTCCTCTTTAAATCAGCCTCATAAAAATCAGCATCATATTTACACAAATCAAACAGCTCATGGTGGCTGGGGCTGCTCTGTGCTCTGCCCCTGTGCCTATCCACTCCGGTCCAAATTCTCTGCAAAAACCAGTTTAGGACCAATGTTGGGCCCCAAGGCACTACCAGAACCTCCTGTCCAAACTCAAAGGGACCCTAGCACCAAACAGGATGGCTTGGCCTCTCAGAATGGCAGAGTGCTAGGAGCACACACTACTCTCTGCCTCCTCACCCCGCAGGCGGAGGAGCTGGGAAGGCTTCAGACTGACCGGTGGCTCCTTGGACTTGAAGGGCAGTAGCCGTCTTCCTGCTCCAAAAGTGACTCCTCTCTCTCGGGAGGGCAGAACACAGGTTTGGGGGTGGAGATGGAGTGGAGACAGGACACTGAAATTCTCTCTTCCTTCCCTGTACATATGGAGGAGCTTCAGGAAGTAAGGGCGACCGCATGGCCTTGCCTCTACCCTTGGAAGCAGCAACCATCCGAGGGCGGCTCTGCTCTCATTCCCCCTCACTGAGGTGGTGCCAGGGGGCCTGAGTGGTGCCAATCTGGGACCAGGCCAAGGCTCACAACTTTGTCTCAGGGCCAGCTGCCTGCAGGGTCGGGAAGGAATCCCGGATCTTTGCCACCTCCATGGCACACAGGTGCCCGAAGACTTTGTTGTACCAGTCAGGAGAACGGCCCCTGGGGAAGTAGAAGCAGGAAGCCATGAGCCGTGGGTACTTCCCTGGAGCCCCTGCCAGGGACAAGGAAGACAGGACTTGCCCCCCAGGATCAGGGGCATGGGGTAGAGGTGGGGGGGGCGCGGGGCTGAGGTGGCCTGGTACCTGAGGTCAGCGCGGCAGATGTGAGTGAGCCGGGAGCGGCCCAGGCCGCAAGGTTCCATGAGGTACTGGGAAGTGAGCATCAGGGCCCGCACCCCCGACTCCGGCACGGGTTGCTCAGGATCCAGGGACTGAGAGACGAGGAGGCAACCCCCACGGGGCAGGTCAGAGCGCCACATCCTGTGGGGAAGGGACACACACATTCAGCTTCCTAGCGCCGGTTCCCACCCCACCTCCTCAGTCCCCCAAGTACAGCAGGGTGACAGCTCAAGCCCCTCACCGGAGCACCACAAAGTCGCGGCAGGGATGGGGCGCCATGCTGTCGGTGACGTAGTGGTACAGCTCCACACCCGGCATCAGGGCTTCCAACACCTGGGCCCGCAGAAGGTCCTCATCCCAGAGGGCCCTCTCCCGCAGGACACGATGTAGCACCACGGCCGGAGGGGCAGCCACTTCTGTGGATGCCTTCCACACACACAGCGGGTGCCCGTCTGGTGCCTGCGAGCCACAGGAGTGGGGACGGGGGAAGCTGTCAGGGCTGGAGAACTCCCAATCCACCCCTGGGCCCCGGCCTGCCCTCACTCCAGCCCCCAACAAGGGAAGGAGGCAGGACTACTCCGCTAACCCCAGCCAGATCCAGACAGGCCAGCCCTGCGCTCCCTGTCCTCTTTCTCCTTTCCAAATTTCTGCTCCTCCGCCTGCTCAAGGGCACAAAGAGATGACAGGACACACATTCTCTGAGGCCTACTAGGTTCTACCAAGCAATGGGCACAGTGCTTGGAATTTCTGGAACTGAATATGGTGGTCATCCTCAAGGAACTCCCCGTCTAGTGTGGGAAGCGGAACACGTGCATGGCAACAAAAGCCGCCACTTCCTGAGCCTTTTGCATGTGCCAGGCCCTGTGCAAGCTTCTCACCCTGACCCTGTAAAGAAGCTTTTACTATGACCGGTTTATCCATGGCAAACCTTGGGCTTGCAGTGTTACTTATAATCAGAATCCGAGAAAGAACATGGCTAGTGCCAAGAGAAGGACAGAGAGAAGTCACCTCCAGCCTGGGGTATGACTGGAGGCTCTGAATGGAGGAGGGGCGTATCAAGCTGGGGCTGAAAATGGCTGCGGAAATATAATGCTTGGGGCAGGTCCAGGCAGGAGGACAGCAGGGGTGGAAGCACAAAGGTGGAAACGTGAGGAGCTCAGCGTGACTGCAGTGCAGGTAGGGATGGCAGGTGAGGCTCTAAAAGTAGTGACATGTCTGGAGTGGGCTTTCGGGAAGATAATTCCGGCAGGTGCTCCCTGAGAGAGCGAGCCCTGGTCTCATTTGCTTCTCACTTCCTTAAGGTCCTCGCTCTGCTGGCTGACATTCTCCAAGTATCAGGCGGAAGCACAGCGAGACAGGCGGGGGCAGCTCCTTCCCTGAGGATCCCTGCACACAGCCTGCACTCTGCCCTCTCCCGGCCCCATGGTCACCCTGGGCAGTGTGGTCCTCACCTTCTTGCAAGCCAGCTCCGTGTTCTGGGGCCCTGGCACACTCATCCAGCCCTTGAAGCGCTCAGCGGCATCGCGCAGCAGCTCCTGGATGCTCTCTTCCATGTAGAGGCACAGGCTCATGCCAGAAGCTCGGGCCTGCCGCAGCTCAGCCAGGGCTGGGCCCGGAGGGCTGAGCTCAGCTGCACTGTAGGAGCCACACAGTTGTAGCACCATGTCCTGGGGCACCTGGGAGAGCACACACACACCAGGCTGGGGGCCATGGGAAGCAGCAGAGTCAGGGACGCCCAGTCCCAGAGCCCACGGGGTCTGCCAGGTTCATTTTAAGGGAGCGGAGAGACCTGGCTACTGCGGTGTGGTAGATGAAAAACTTTGTAGGGGAAGAGCTGAAAGTAGGACATTGAAGCATTATGTGTCAAGATGCGCCCTATCCCTGACTTAGGGTGCAAAGGTCAGGCATGTTGGTTCTGCCGGGTCTGAGAAGTAGGCACCATGGCCTAGAGTGACTCACCTGGAAAAGTTTCTTGCAGTCACTGATCATGTGTGATAGGCCCTGGGTGGCAGCCATGTTCTCACTCAAGTCCTTAGGGCCTGGCCGGCCAACCAGGCTACGTTTGCTCTTGATCCTGGAGGGAAGGGCCAGGAAGAGAGGATGGCACGAGGGCACAAGCCAAGCTCCCCAGAAGCCTGTTTGCCAGTCCTGAACACAAAACAACCTGCTGCCCTTTTTTTTTTTTTTTTTTTAGATTTTTTTTTTTTTTTTTTTTAACATCTTTATTGGGGTATAATTGCTTTACAATGGTGTGTTAGTTTCTGCTTTATAACAAAGTGAATCAGTCATACATAAACCTATGTTCCCATATGTCTTCCCTGTTGCGTCTCCCTCCCTCCCACCCTCCCCATCCCACCCCTCCAGGCTGTCACAAAGCACCGAGCCAATATCCCTGTGCCATGCGGCTGCTTCCCACTAGCTATCTACCTTACTGCGTTTGTTAGTGTGTATATGCCCATGACTCTCTCTCGCCCTGTCACAGCTCACCCTTCCCCCTCCCCATAACCTCAAGTCCGTTCTCTAAGAGGTCTGCGTCTTTATTCCTGCTTTACCCCTAGGTTCTTCATGACATTTTTTTCTTAAATTCCATATATATGTGTTAGCATACGGTATTTGTCTTTTTCTTTCTGACTTACTTCACTCTGTATGACAGACTCTAGGTCTATCCACCTCATTACAAATAGCTCAATTTCGTTTCTTTTTACGGCTGAGTAATATTCCATTGTATATATGTGCCACATCTTCTTTATCCATTCATCCGATGACGGGCACTTAGGTTGTTTCCATCTCCGGGCTATTGTAAATAGAGCTGCAATGAACATTTTGGTACATGACTCTTTTTGAATTTTGGTTTTCTCAGGGTATATGCCCAGTAGTGGGATTGCTGGGTCATATGGTAGTTCTATTTGTAGTTTTTTAAGGAACCTCCATACTGTTCTCCATAGTGGCTGAACCAATTCACATTCCCACCAGCAGTGCAAGAGTGTTCCCTTTTCTCCACACCCTCTCCAGCATTTATTGTTTCTAGATTTTTTGATGATGGCCATTCTGACTGGTGTGAGATGATATCTCATTGTAGTTTTGATTTGCATTTCTCTAATGATTAATGATGTTGAGCATTCTTTCATGTGTTTGTTGGCAGTCTGTATATCTTCTTTGGAGAAATGTCTATTTAGGTCTTCTGCCCATTTTTGGATTGGGTTGTTTGTTTTCTTGTTATTGAGCTGCATGAGCTGCTTGTAAATTTTGGAGATTAATCCTTTGTCGGTTGCTTCATTTGCAAATATTTTCTCCCATTCTGAGGGTTGACCTAATGAAACTTCAAAGCTTTTGCACAGCAAAGGAAACCGTAAACAAGACCTGCTGCCCTTTTGAAGACCCTGCTTCACACCATCCGACCAGCCCAGGGCCCCTGAGGAGTCAGGCTGGCCCCTTGTGGTGATGCCTGGGAACTGCAGTGCCAAGCACCCAGGGCCAAAAAGCCAATGGGGCCCAAACCCTTCCTGCTTGGCCCTGCCATGCCTTGCCCTGTCTCACCTGGGGGAGGGGTTATCCTTCCTGGAGACGTTGAGGTGGAAGATGGAAGGTGCCAGGCACACAGCCAGGTTACCAGCTGTCATCTGGTTTTCCTCAGCTGAGGCAATGTCGCTCAGGAAATAGAGCAGGGTCTGTAGCACCTCTCGGTTCTCATCGGGGAGCAGCAAGGTGGCGGCTTGCGCGGCTGCCAACCATTGATCCTTGGGGAGGACTGTGAGGAAGGCAGACAGAAGGGCTTCCTTATTCCCCAAGAGCCTCTGGCAGCAAGCTTCCTGCTTCCAGGAATGCAGAAGGCACAGTGGTCCCAAGGGGAAGTTGGTGAGGGGGAAGGTGGACTCTGGGAGGTCTCTGGGTGCTAGATCAAGCCCGGCTATAATGCGAAGCATGAGCTTGGGGAAGTCCCTGCCATTCCTCAGGGCCTCAGTCCATATAATGGGTTTGGGGAATAGAATGTGGTCTCTAAGGACCTTTCCAACTCGGCATAGTAAATCTTCCACTGAGCTCATTGGCGCAGCTACACTTGCCTGCACAAGGTTTATCCTCCACAAGCCCTAGGATTCAGGGAGTCCGAGAACCTGGCAGGTTACTGAGGATAGGTGCAGGCGACTCACGCTGGTAGATCTGTAGGAAAGTGGTAGTGAGCTTGCTGGTGAAGATTGGCTCAGGCAGGTCCCGGAAATACTGCTTCAGCAGGTCAGCCACATCATAGGCAGACTGGCCCTCGTAGCAGACGTTGTCGGGGGAGGTCTCGTTCATTTGACGCAGGTTCTGGATCCTGGACTTCACCCCGGATTTGCGGAAGATGCCCACCTGGCCCATGCAGGGGAGGGAGAGAGGGAGACATGCAGGGGTGGGAGGGAGACTGTGAGGCCAGCCCTAGACCGTGTGTGTTAGGAGTGTAGGCCACCCCAGAGACATCCAAGCCTGGCAAGCTTCCTGCTGGGCAGGGTAGGAGAGAAATGGCAAAACCAAAGAGCCTTGGGGCCAAGGAGAAAGATGGCTTTAGTGGAGATGAGTAGGAAAACAAGGACCTAGGCTAAGGCGGGCTCCTGGAAGGTGGGGGCTAATGCGCCTGGGCCAGAAAAAAGCTGGCACAGAGCCGGGCAGAAGGGAGCTTTGGGTCCATCCTTGTTGGGCCTTCCTGAGGATAGGAAAAGCTTCTGGTGGGCCAGCCCAACCCAGGGGGAAGGCCAGAGCAGCTCCCCTCCCTAATCCCTCAGCCTTGGACTTCCTTCCCATCACCACCTCTCTTCGTGCTCCCCAGAAGGCCTCACCTGGTCCAGGCACTGGCTACGCAGGTAGCGCATGGCTTGCTGAATGCTCTGGGGTAGTGGCTGGCCTGTGCGCTGCACATGGATGAGGGGCGGCACCCCAAACACATGCTGACCCCGGTAGTCCGGTGTCTTGTTCCTCTTCATGAACTTGGGCACTGACCTGTTTGGGGGAGGGACAAAAGATCAGGAACAAGGATGGGGTAGGCCCAGACACAGCTTGGAGACTCTGTCTGCAGTCTTGGGGGACTCAGGTGTGGGTGAGCAGGGTAAGAAACATGCCATCTCCCCAGAGGCAACATTCATTGAGCACCTGCTCTGGGCCCAGTCCTAGGGAGTCCCAGAGGAACACAGGGAGCTCTCAGTCTGGTCAAGGAGATGACCGCACTGACAGGCAGTGACAATACATGTGGCCAGGAGTGTGCCAAGAACTTAGGGGAAGACCCACGAGGGAGGGGAATTGTATGTACCTAGGGGGTCAGGGAAGGCTTCAGAGAGAAGGTGGAAATTCAGCTGGCTCTTAAGGGATGGGTAGGCCTTGTCCCAGAGGATAAATGGGAAAAAGACATTCCAGGCAGAGAGAACAGCATGGGCAAAGGCAAAGAGGCAGGAACAAGAGCATGGTGTATTCAGATAAGGGTGACTAGTCTGCTGGCCTGTATGGTGGTGTTGCTTGGGTATGGCGGACTAAAGAGCCTGACAGATGAGGCGGGGTTGGAACGTGAAAGGATCATGATGGGAAGGAAACTGGACCGTATTCTTTGGCAATGGGGAGCCACAGGAGGGTATCTGTCAGGAGAGTGACCACCAAAGATGCATATTAGGACAATCTCCCTGGTGGCAGCATGGAAATTGGGATGGAGGAGGTATAGCTGGGGGGCCTGGGATCCCAACCCCCACCCCAGCCCTCCTCATTCATGGCACACACTCATGTGAATCCCATGTGCATCCCCCACAGACATACATTTGCCACCCAGAGCCACACTGACCTCTCCAGCCTCCTGGCACATCCCACCACTCCATTGGCCTAGGGGCTCCACCTGCCTGCACCCACCTTCTGAGGGTGACCCTCCCAGGGCCCTGGAGTGGGGGCAGAGAGGGATCCAGGACTTGGATGAGCAGCTTGGTGCCCACCATGGCCCAGGACTCACCAGACCCAGCCCTGTTTGTGGGGGACAGTGTACTTCTCCATGAAGGCGGTGAGCCGCAGCAGTGAGCCCTTGTGCAAGAGGTGGATCTGGCTGGCAAACTGCCGGTTGATCTCCAGCGACTCTGAGTTGAGGCTGGGCCGGTGGGAGTTCTGGAAGCTGTGCCAGCGGAGCTTCCTGGTGAGGGGTGAGGGGGTAGAGAAGGCCAGAGGAGCAGGTTTCAGTAAACCTTAGTAAAATTGTGTTCTTCTGGTCTCTTTATTTTTCCCCAAAAGAAAAAATATACAAGGAGAAGGGACCACTGTCAGCAATGACGCTGGGCCCCAGGGTGGAGAAAGCTTAGTCTTGGTTTCCAGGGCTGCACAGCGGCCAGATGCTGTCAGAAAGGGTGGCACCGAGCTCAGGCCCATCTAGTGCCAGCAAACAGTATCAGTCCCCCTTCCTTTCAAGACTGCAGTGGAGGGGCTGCTCTGAGAAACCCAGAATAGTGAAGCTGGGGATCAGAGACCATCTCCTGTGATGCCCTTGATTTACACACGGGGCAACTGAGACCCAAAAGGAGCCACAGTTTGCGCAAGGCCATGGCAGAGGCAGGTCCTGAACCTCACATTCCAGATTCCTGATCCCATTACTCTTTCTATTTCTCTTCTGGGACTGGATTCCCAGGGGCAATCACTCAGCCCCTAAGAACTTGCCCCTGCGCCTTGTGATGAAGCAATTGGCTTGGGGGAGTGAGGAGGGAAAGAGGAAGGGAAGAGAGAAACGGGGTAGGGGAAGAGATGAAGGGAGGGAGAGGGACAGGGAGATGGGGGAAAGAGAGAGAGAGGGACAACAGAAGCCCTGCCCCAACCCTACCCTGAACTCCCACCTGTAGGGTCTGGTAAGTGAGGCCCCAACACCTGAATCTCGTCGTTCACGGGGTGCTGATGCCTGGAGTCCAGCCAGGGACCCTGTGGCCTCAGTCTCGTTTGTGGAGTTCCCGCTACTGTCCAGCTCACTGGAGGAGGCCACAGTGTCAGAAATGGAGTGTCCTTCCACAGACAGACTGGAGGCAGAGGTGGGCTCCCCGCCTGAATTTGCCTCCTGCTCATGATCCTGAGCCAAGCCGGGGGCCCCGGCCTCTGCCAGTGCCAGAAGTTCAGCCTCAGCTGGGGCCTGAGCCTGAGCCGGGACTCCTGGCTGGACATCCGCCTGGCCCGGGGCTGAGGACTCCCTGAGGGCTGGAGCCTCTCCCTGGGCCTGAGCCTCATCGGTCTGGCCTTCCACTCCACTGGTGGCTATTTCTACTGATGAAGCGGCTTCCTCCTCTTCTTCCTCTTCCTTATCTCCAGGCCCCAGGTCTGGGTACATGGCCTGAGACCAGAGCTCCACCCGCTGCTGCAGCCCCCACACGTGCTGGAGGATGTCATCCAGGTGAGTATGGCTGTCCCCACCCTCCTCCTCCTCTTCAGCCTCGGCACCAGCCAGGACAGGCTCAGCTGGGTACAGCTCAGGCATGTTGTCATAGGTGCTGGCGTGGCTGCCCGTGGAGCCACAGGAGCCCCGGCGCCCTTCATAGCCCCAGCAGCTACCTGGCTGCCGATCTGCCAGGTGGTGTCCATCCTCAGGGCACAGGCTCTCAATGGACAGGGAGCGAGGGAATGTACCTGGTTTGTGGTCCCTGGGCACGTGCACCAGGCAGTCACCCCAGTGTGCCCGCTGAGGACGCTGGAATGTGGCCACAGGCCAGGCCTCCCAGGCCCTCTGGGTCTCAGTGCCACTGCCACTGGCTGAGGTGGCCGCCCGGTTCTTGGCCCTGTAGAGGAAGCCACGGCGACTTCGGAAAGAGGCGGCTTTGGTGGCCTTCTCCGAGGTGGCTGAACTACGCTCTGGCTCTGCTTGCCGGCTGCCACCCTTTTCCTTCCGCCTCAGAGACTCAAGGTGCTTGAGGAAGCTCCGGGAACGGTGCTTCTTGGCTTTGCCTTGTGGAGTCTCCTGGTCCTGAGTGGGGCTGAGGAAGGGCCGGCCACTTGGGCTGGGAGCACAGCCTAGCAAGGGCAGGCCCACTGGCTCGGGTGGTAGGCTCACAGTGATGGCTGGCAGGGAGGTGGCACTAAGCTCAGTGAGGACGCTCTCACAGCTGGAGGTCACTGGCAGGCCAGGGCTCGGTGGGGCCAGCAGGTCAGAGGAGCCCACATGAGACCAGCGCTTACTTTCTCTCTGGAAGGCCCAGTGGTTGTTGATGGTACAATGCTCTTCCTCCTCTGAGTCTTCATTCTGGGAAGGGCGCCACAGGGTGGGGTCAGAGGTGTCCAGCCCACGAGCCCTTGCTTGGGCTCCACTCTCTGCCTCCAAACTCTTGGGGGACTTTGGGACAAAGGGCCCTGCTCTCTGGCTGAGAACACGTCCTAGGAGGGGGGAACTGGCTCTGGGATTGCCAGAAGAAGCTAGGAGTCATGGAGGAAGCCAAGATGGAGGGTAGTGGTCATCTGATCAATCAAATTCTTCCCCATTTTATAGATAGGGAAACCCAAACAAATGAGAAGCCACTTGCCCAAGGTCATACAATGTCTGCACTAAGTCGGTGACAGGGCCAGGGCTAGAATCCAAGCATCTTGACCTCCTGTTCTCAGCAGCCTCCCAGTGAGTCTCTAGCCTATACTCTTAGATTAGAATCCCAGAATGGCAGAGCTAGAAAGGATATTTTAGATTTTCTAGTTTTCTAATTTGCAAAGTGGGGAAACTGAGGACCAGAGACGGGAAGAGGCTTGTCCAAGGTCACTGAAAAGTCAGTGCAAAGCTGGGACCAGCCGCCAGGTGTCTCCTGCTTCCCGGGCCAGTGCTCTGGCAACTTGGAGATGGCAGGACTCTGGTAGGAAAAGCTCCAGAGAAAAGCCACAAAGCCTGACCCCGGGAAGGATGGGTTCATCCGGCCCACATTCCAGGGCTACATGCAGACCAAGAGCCCTCTCCGTTTCTACAATCGCAGATTGGCGGAGTCAGAAAGGCCTTTGGAGACTATTAATGCCACCCCCAATTCACTGCAGAGATGGAGAAAATGAGGCTCAGTGGGGTAAGACCCTGTGGGGTGAGGTTGGGGATCCTGACTTCTAAGACCATACAGGCCATGATTTTCCATCACATTATTCTGTCTCTGCCCCCTAGTCAAGGAATTTTTGCCATCACAGAGCAGTGTAGGCAGATGGATTTCCCTGAGGGACGGCCATCACTAGGTCAGGTTATTAGTAAGTCCAGGAGGTAGGGGTGGGCTGAAGGGGGTGGGTAAGGCTGCAGGCCAAGGTACTTGTTCTCACACCCCAACTTTGAGACCAGGCTCACCAAAACCCAACAGCCTCATACAGCCCCCTACACCCCACTCCCAGGCTGGAGCAAGGCACTGCTCCAGACAGCCCAGACTCACAGGACACTGGAGCTAGTTTCATAAGTGGTTTTTCTTTGACCTGGGTTCCCCACAAGACCACAGAGCCTACTCTTGTCCTAACTCACCTGTTTGCATTGAAAATGAACCTCCAGTTTCATCGAGGCACAACTGTTCAAGGTCATCAGCCTCCTGCAAGGAAACAAAGCAGGGTTCACTCAAGGGTCCCAAGCCCCAGAGCCTGCAGGGCATAGCCTGCCAAGACACTCCCAAGATGCCACCCACTGCTTTGCGTGCCCAAGACATCAAAACTTCTCCCAAGTCCCCATGTTCATGAAGGTTTCAGTGCCAGACATGATGCTGTGGAGATTATGGGCTCTGCCCTCTGGGAACGTATAGATGTGGGAAAACCCACTACAGAGATGGGACATGTTCAAAAACAGAGTAGACAGAAGGCACAGCAGGCACACAGGGGGTGGGACAAGGAACTTCCATGAAGGCAGGGGAATGCAGTCAGGGAAGACTTGCTGGAGAACAGAAATAGGATTCAGAGGGAGAGAGAAACAGGGACTCATATACCAGGCTTCGGTAAGAGCCTGTGACAATGTAGAGAGGGAAACGGTCAGTAAACAGACCAGTGTGTGTGTGAGGGGAGGACTGAGGCTGATAAGGTCAGTCAAAGCCAAGTTGCAAAAGGCCTCAGGTGTCATGCTGAAAAAGCTCTGGACTTCTCCCTGCAGACAGCGAGACATTTGAAGCATACGAGTACCCACTGGGAAGCTGACTCTGGTGGCTATAGGGACGTTGGATCACAGCAAGGAGGGGAATGCAGAGCGGGAAGGCCCGAAGGCCAGTTAGGAGGATGAATCCAAGAAGTCGTGGTTTGGCCTCAAACAAGTAGAGAGGGGACAAATCAGAGGAATGTTCGGAGGCTCTAACTGAAGGGAAGAAAGAATCAAGGCTAGACCTTGGCTTTCTAGTGCCTGGGTGGGTGAGGACGTCACAGACACAGTCGACAGAGTGAACAGCGTGACTGCACCAGATGACCTTTGTTAATAGGCAGGCTCCTCCTCTGTCAGAGGGGACAAGGATTGCTTTTTCCCATGAGGAAGCCCCAAGCCAGGCCCCTGACCTCCCAGGCCTGGCCCTTAGCACCCCTACCTGCACAAGGCCCCCAAAGAGTCCTCGTCCAGAAAACCGTGGTCCTTCTTCACAGAGCCAATATCCACAGGAAACGAACCTTCTGTATGCCAGAGAAAAGCCAAGATGAGTCGAGGGTGGCAGGTTAGAAACTCAGTGCCAGCGACCCTTGAGCGAGAAGAAGGGGGCCCAGGAAGTGGGGAGGCAGGCAGGCAGGAGAAAGGCTGCAGCGAAGAAGGGGCCCAGGGAGCTCATGGTTGGCCGTTGGGGGAAGGTCAAGGAAAGGATAGGAGGGTCAAGCTGGACAAGAGGACCCATCAGTCAGTTTTGGCAGGTCCATGGGGGACGGCAGGCTCGAGGCCCTGAGTGGCTGCCCAGAGCCCATGTGGGCTCCTCCAGTCCCCTCTGCATCTTGGGCTGCTCAGACAGGGAACCTCTTCCCTGACCCAAGGTGAACCGGGGAGACCAGGGAGAGAGCAAGGACAGTGTGCATGTGCAGCCAAACAACACCTCGCTTCCACTACCGCTCAGAGCAAGGGCACCCACTCCCTTGGGTCTGGGAAAGAGGAAGGAGTGGGGGAAGAGGAAATAGCATCCCCAAATCCTACACCTCTCTGCCTTACTGGTAAAACAAGCCCATGGACTCATTTACTATTATTAATTGAGCATCGACTTTGTGCCAGGCACTGGGGACACAACAGTGAATGAGACTAGACTGATCCAAGCCTACATGGAGTTTATATTGTCACAGGGGCAACAGACAGTGAACAATATGTGAGAGAAACAAACTATGCAGTTATAAATGCTAGCAAAGACATGAGCCAGGGTGACGGGGTAAAGAGAGGCCTTGCTAAGGTGGTGACTTCTGAGCTGAGCCCTGAAGAGCGAGAAGGGGTCAGCCGTGCAAAGAGCCTGGGAGAAAGTCCCAGGCAGGACCAAAACTAAGGCTCCAAGGAGGGCTAGAGCCTGGTGTGAGCAAGTGGTAGAAAGCAGCCCAGAGAGTAGTGAGCAAAGCAGAGAGAAGTATGTGGAAGCTGGGTGATGCAGTCTCGTTGGCGGGAACAAAGTGCTGACACTCACTTCATTCTGGGTGTGCTATGAAGCCAGCGGAGGAGTAACACAGAGCAGAGTAACCGAGTAATGTGGTCAGGACTGCACTTCCAGGGTCCCTCCAGCTGCTGTGCATTCAGAGTAGAGGACGGAGCACAGAAAGGAGGCTGCAGCACTAGGCCAGGCGAGCGGGTCACACCTATGTGGCAGTGAAGGTGGTAGGAAGTGGATGGATTCAAGATATATTCTGGGGCTTCCCTGGTGGTGCAGTGGTTGAGAGTCCGCCTGCCGATGCGGGGGACGCGGGTTCGTGCCCCGGTCCGGGAAGATCCCACATGCCGTGGAGCGGCTGGGCCCGTGAGCCATGGCCGCTGAGCCTGCGCGTCCGGAGCCTGTGCTCCGCAACGGGAGAGGCCACAACAGTGAGAGGCCCGCGTACCGCAAAAAAAAAAAAAAAAAAAAAAATATATATATATATATATATATATATATATATTTTCTGGAGGGAGAAGGGACTTGCTGGAGGGTTAGATATGCGGACGAAGGAAAAGAGGAACGGAGGATGATGCCTGGATATGGGGTGCCATCAGGTGGTGACATCTGAGACATCTGTCAGACAGCTAAGCAGAGATACTGAATTCGGAGTTGAAGAGATGAATCTGGAGCTTGGGACTGAGGTCTGGACAGAGAGGCATTGGGGAGTCATCAGAATATATATGGTACTTGGACAAGGATCTCCTGGGAGAGAGATGTCGAGCGAGAAGAGGGGCCAGGATGGAGCCCTGGGACACCCTAACAACTAGGAGCAGTTAGAGGAAGCCAAGTCAGCTAAGGAGACTGAGAGCGGCAGCCAGAGAGACAGCCGGGAGAAGAGGACATTCTAGGAGCTGAAGTGAGTGGCCAACTGTGCTGAATGCTATTGAGAGACTAAGTCAGGACTGAGAAGTGACCGCTGAATTTGACCACGTTGGAGATCTCTGGTGAGCTTGACAAGGGCTGTTTTGTTGGCAAGGTAGGGATGAAGCCAGGGTACAGTGGGGGTGTGGGAAGAAGAGGGGAACTGAAAACAGCAAGTATGAACAACTCTAGAGAAAAACAGAAAAATGAAGGAAAGCAAAGAAATAAGGCCACGGGGAGGGAAGGTGAAAGCAGGGCTGCCAGGGTGCACCCTCCATGTTGCATCTATGTAAATAGGGTTCTCAGAAACAGTACAAAGCAGATGTGGTGGTACAAAGCAGCGGCCTGGCTTGAGACAAGATACTTTAACACACGGGTGACTGCAGAGCTTGTGAGAGCTGATGAGCATGCAGGAGATAGGACAGGATGGTGTAGGAGAGAGGTTGTGACTAAGGGAGCAGGGCCAGGGTATGCAGCTTTTTGTGTGGTTGAAGAAAAGATCTGAGGGACCCCATTTTCCAGCTGAAAAATGGAGGGAGAAGGCAAGTTTGGGGGTGGGGAGGGGGAGCCACTGAGTGGCCTTACCTTCAAAAAGCTGAGCATACTGAGGGAATCCTGTCGCTCGGAGCCACCTGCATGCGTTTTTGGCCTCAGCTTCTAAAACAGATGAGGGGGAGAGAGACAGAGAAAGGAGATTAGGGGGTGCTGGCGCCAAGCCGCCCTGGTGTGCGCCCCTGCACCTCCAGTAGGGAGGTACCTACAGCTCTGGTGACCTAGAAATGACAACAGAAGCACAAACAGGCTGGCACATTCACTCCATGTCACAGCTAGGATTTCCCCTCTGCTCCCCAAGCCCTACTCCCAGGATGTGCTGGGACACCTCTCTTATGCTTCATTACCTGTCCCAATCCCCCTCCCACTCTCCCACCCCTGCCCAAGAACAGGACCACCAGCAGCAGCAACTCCCAGGAACATCTGGGGTCAAGGAATACTACCAGGGGAAGAAACCACTGCTGTGTCTTCACCTCCCACCACCCCCGGGGAGCTACCCCCTTCCATGACCCAAGTAGACCGTCCTAGTACAGCTAGGGATACGCAATGTTCAACAGCTATTATTCTCTTTCCTATCATCATACCTAACATTCCCCAGCACTCTGATAAGCAAATCTCATTTAACACACACCATAAGCTGCGCAGATTTTAATATGCCCATTTTACATATCTCCAAACAGGCTCAGAAAGGAAGGGCTCGTCTACAAGTCTCGCACTTGACAAAGTAGAGTGCAGGGGCCGGAGTCCAAGCTCAGTCTGACTCCTGCTCGGGGTTCCGACCCCTTCTAACATGGCAGCTTCCCCAGTGCACTCCCTCCCCCCCCATTCACCAAGTCCCAGCCCTCCCTCCCCACGGGGCCTCCCAGGACTGTTCCGGCACTCTCCTGTGGCTTGGCCTCTTTGTGGCACAACTCAATGCTGCTTGCCAAGCTGACAGTGCTGGCCTATGGGAGTCTTGAAGGGCAATGGCTGGGTTAGCCTCCTACCTCTGCTCGGAGAGTGCCTGGCACAGGGTGGGGCACCCCTGCCAGCCTCAGTGGAGACTTGCGGCTGGACTGAAGCCACAAAGGAGGTCCTCCTGGCCATGGTAGGCTGAGTACCTGCAGCAGAACCCTGGGACTGCCAGTTCCCTACGCAGGTGGTACCAGGAAGCAGTGGGGCTGGGAACATGGGACCTGGCATTGTGGTTGGGGGCACAGAGAGGCTGCTGGCTCAGCAGAGCTTCTCTGCCCACGGAGTCCTGCCCCCAACATTTCTTCTACTTCCTTAGTGCCTGTGACCAGGAGACTCCAAGGAGACTGGGGGTGGGGGGCGTTCTCCAAGACAGGAAGAGCTCTCTCCCCAGTGTTCTCCCACAAGGAAATCCAAGATGAGATTCTGGTAGCCAGGAATCATAAGTTAAAGGACAAAAAGGTATTTCAGAGATGCTAGGTGGGTAGACAAGGGAGGGAACAGTGCAGGAAGGTGGAAGTCGGTCAGAAGAAATAACAGGCTCCACAAGGGTCGCACACTAGTGAGGATTCGATGGGGAGAAGAGAAGGCTCTGAAGCTTCTGGAGCCCCTGAGGGCTTTGGGGGCAAACGGGTGGGGCGGGGATGAACACTTGTGCATTTCTGAAAGCATGTGCGTTGGTCGCTGCTGTCCCAGCATCTGTCTCTGCATGTAACTGTAGCCAAGTTTGCTCATGTCCATGATCCACATAGATCAGCATGGGACCACGAACCTGTGCACACTCCCCCACAGGCCCCTCGGTCTGTGCACGCACCTGCACCTGCATCTGTGTGCACATGTGTGTGTTTTATGTTACTACAACCTTCCAACCTACGATAGAAATCTAGGAATCACCAGGACCTCTGAGAGGTACTGGAAAGTGTTTGTTCCTGCAGAGCCCAGCTAGCAATACCTCAGCCCCTCTGGCCGGGGGGCAATGCAAGCCCAGGAAATGATCCAGGTCTCTAGGCCAGTGATGATCTCGGGATGTGGTAAAAGTAGCCCAAAGGGACTTCACACCAGCCCAGGCAGCATTTGAGGGACATGGTTTTGCTGCTAGGACAGTTGAGCCGGCTGCCACAGCCACTTCCCTGTCTCCTGCTCCTACCACGCCCCCGTGAAAAGGCCCATCCCTGTCCTCAGAGCCCCTCCAGGCAACCAGCTCTGCTTTCCTGTCATTAGGACAAAGGAGAGGTGCCAAAGGAAGGACCAGGTCCGAGTTTCCAGAAAGGCGGACACAGAAGGAGACAGTGAACTCTAAAGGGCCACAGGTCTAGAATGGCCACCCAAGGCAGAGGAGCCAGTCCCCAGGAACAGGTCTGCATGTCAAGAACACACCCTTGAAGACCACTGCAGCCCTCGGTCACTCGTGGCTAGAGGCAGAACAAGGAGGAGGAGGGGGAGGAGAGAGGAATCTGACTGGAGGAAGAGTGCAGTGATGAAGTCCTGATCTTACACATCTGTGCCTCCTGCCTGAGTCACAGGTCCCGTGGGAGAGGGGCAGGCTGCCCACTCCCCTAATGCTCGGCAGCGGCCCTGGCCAGGGTTGGCGGAAAGGGGACCAGCTCACTCAGGTGGGCGCCAAGTTTTTTCATTCCTATGTAGAGGCCTCTAGCCCCTGCTATTCAAAGCATGATCCCTGGACCAGCAGCAGCACTGGCATCACCTGGGAGCTTGGTAGAAAGGCAGAATCCCAGACCTACTTAATCAGAACCTACATTTAACTAGGTCCTCAGATGATCTGCATGCACATTAAAGTTTGAGAAGCGCTGGCATAAATCACCTACCTCAGGGCTTTTCACCCTTCGATGCACGTCAGAGTCAGCTAGGAAGCTTTGTAAAAATACCAATCCCCCGGGGCCCCGTCTCCGGAGGCCCGTTTAATTGATCTGTGGTGACACTCTCCAAATCAGTATTTTTTTAAAAAGCTACTGTATGGACTGGAAAGGGCCCAAGGGACTTTACCAAGTCACAGAGTTAAGTGTCACAACTGAGACTACGACCCTGATCTTTTAATTCCACGTCCAGCGCTCTTTCCACTGCATTATGGCACCTTCCTTCAGATGCCAGATAAACAAAGGGCTTAGACTCAAAGGAACCAACTCCAGGCCCCCAGACTTTTTTCTGCCCCTTCTGGTCTAGTGGAGTTACAAGTCTGAGTTCCAATCCTGGTTAGTCACTAGCTCTCTGACTAGCCGGTCACTAGCTCTCTGACTTTGGGCAAGTTGTTTAACCTCTCTATGACTCAGTATTCTCCTCTGTAAAATGAGAATAATAGAATCCACTTCTAATAGCTACTGAGAACATTAAATGAAATACCACACATTGTACCAAGCATTCAACAGAGAGTTCCTTCCCCACACTGACTGAAGGGTCCCAAGGACAAAGAGAAAATGGGAGAAAGAGACTCAGCTAGTGTTCTCTTCTGGGTCTGGAGAGTGGCTGCATCTGTATCTCTGTCAGAATTGGAGCCAGATGGCTCAAGGAAGTGAGATTAAGAGGCAGAAGTTTCAAAGAGGCCACAATAGCTCCAAAAGACAAAGGAGCCAAGGAGTTAGAAGCAGGGCTCCGAATGAATCCCCAGCAGCCCTCCCTGGCAGGAATCTGGAGAATGTAATGGGTTATTACCCAACAGGATGTCAGGGACATTGGCTCCTGACAATACACCACCTCCTGGAAGGCTGAGAGGCCCTGAGGCTCCCTCCCAGATGGAGCAGTCAAGGACGTAGGTCTCGGTGATGAAGGGCTGAGCTAAGGTGCTTTGCTTTGTCCCTCCCGCCCATCCCAGCCTGCCCAGGCCGGGGCCAGGAGTGACCACCTACACCCAGGAGAGTCAATCCACCTGGGGCTGGGGCCCAGGCAGCCCAGACTGAGGATTGCCTTATGTGCCTGGCGGGAAGAGTGACACTGGGCAGGCTGAGGCGAGTGATGGAGGAATGTCTGTGGCCCCGGTCCTGCCTCTGTGTCCAGATGTGCAGATTCCAGCAGTTTCAACCACTATGTTCTGCAGGCCATGTGCTGGCCAAGGCTAGGGTGATATGCCAGGACAGGTCAGGGACGGCACTCAGCTGGCACAAGCTGGATTCCACTGAGATTTAACCCCAGACTCTCTCCCTGGGGAGGAGCCCAACTGATCCCCTTAGGGGTTGGGGGAGACAACATACTAGAAAGCTCCAGAGTCAAATCAGGCCTCAGGGCCACACCCACAGGTCTCCCAGAGGGAGTGACAAAGAAGGAATAGCCGAGCAGCAGCGGATTGTCTCAGGGGTCAATGACAATATCTACACCTACACTTCCACAGGCCACGTCCAGGGATCCTCTTAGCATGGCACATTTTTCTATGCAAAGATGGACAGAATGAGGAGAAATGCAGGGCTTCTGTTTTTGAGAAATGCTATATGAATGAGGGAAGAGTTTATGCACCCAGGAAAAGGGCAGCAATGTTTTCCACTGAGGAAATACAATAATGCCCAAAGATGACAACTGAGTTGGAGAAAAAGTTTTGTCCAATCACGCTGACTCCCCCACTTGCTGCCTAAGTCATCTTAGGCAAGTTGCTTTACTCTCTAAGCTTTGGTTTCCAAATCTATAAAATGGGGACTAACAACTTTCCTGCCTACCTCTGAGGTTACTGTGTGCATCTGGTTGGCTTCTGTCTGGTTTTGAAAGCAGCTCTATGAAAGTTATCATCAGAGAGGGCTGTTTTGTTAAGACAACTTGAAATCTGCATTCACAGTCTTTAAAGTTCAGTTCCGATTGTGTCCTAGGTGTAAAGTGAGAAAGTAAGTGAGCTAGAAGGAGAATAAAAGGCAATCGGCAACAAAGCTGCCAGCGCTTAGGCCTCAGCAGCCACTCTCTTCCCTCACCAATCCCCCCCACTTCTCTTCACACCACTATTGGGGAACTCAAGCCCTTTACACCTTTTGGTCACTCAGCGGGCTGTGAGACAGCTGCTGCCCAGGGCCCGGTTCAGCCTGCTCCCTCCCAACTCAAAGTCCAGCCCAGGCCTAGGGACCAGGCAAGATCCAGGGCCCAGATCAAAGTGTCCTTGTTACTGCTGGAGCAGTCACCTCTCGACGCAGGCTATACATTATAATCTGGGGAGCTTTAAAATGCCAGTGCCTGGGCCCCAATTAAATCATGACCCATTAAATTAGACTCTCTAGGGATAGAGTTAGTTTTTATGTTTTTGAGAGCTCTCCAGGTGATTCGAAAGCACAGCCAGGGTCAAGAACCGCTGCCCTAAACAGACACGACCAGCTAAAAAGCCACAGCATAGGTCTTTAGGAGGATTCTAGCTGGAGGCGATACTCAGGCCCGTTCTCATCACTGGCCTGCGTTTTCTCCGGGCCCAATGAACAGTGATCTGAACGCATGTGGTAGGACAGGAGAGGGCACATCTGTGAGTGTTTGTGAAGGTAATTTATTCAAAGCTGACTTACTCCATGAGGCAGCTTTCAACAAATATGTTGGTTTCCTTTCCCTTACTTAGTTGCCTATTTGGAAAGGTGTCTCCCCCGTGGCCCTCACTGCAGGATGGGTGTCTCCAGCGTGATCTCTCTCACCTTCAGTGAACCCAGAAGGTAGCGCCAGTGTTCAGAGGGGTAAAGAAAGACCTGGGAGGCAGCTGTCTATGTGACAACCCAAGTTCCGAAGGTGGGCTCTGAGGCCAAGCTGGTAGCCAAAGTAGGCAGAGGGGCCGCCTACCACTCCAGGTCCTGCTGCTGCACCTGGGAAATGCCAGGTTCTGGCAAACAGCTTCTCAGATCATTTCTCTTGGTTGGTACAAGTCTCAGTTCCTCTGCCCACCCCCACTCTTAGAGAGGGACCCCGCTTGAGGAGGAGATGTTGGCCTTCCAGCAGAGGGCTCATATCTCAGTTGGCCCCAAGTGCTCATGACCAGCTCCTTTCACCCTCCCATAAGGTTACACTAAGGGGCCTTGGCCACGAGAAGAGTGCCCACCCAGCCCCAAGGTGGTGTCTCATTTGAATCTGCACAAAGGGGTCCTCGAGTTTGGTAGTGACCCTGGCATAGGTGCTGCAACAGGTGACCACCTGGCTATGCCACCTCTCTCTCTGGGGGACTGAAGGAGAGGGGTCTTCACAAGGGCCAGTACTAAGAGCTGTCATGGATGCCACGACTGCCAAGCCTTCCCCTCCTGACCTTGAAGCGGACATTCAGGGGGGTCTACCATGCACTGTCCTCTGGGAGGTCAGGTGCACCCATCATCTCTCCTGCTCCTGCTGCTCTTAGCTGGAATCACAACTTTAACTAGATTGTTCCAGGGGAGGGAGGGAGAGGGAGGAAGGGAGACTGAGACCAAAATAGCTCTCATCCCACATTCCAACCCTCGCAGGAGGGGAGCCGCAGCAAGGGCTGCCGATGTCAAGCGGCTGAGCTTGACAGTGCTGGACACTGACCAGCCTCTGGCTTGTTAGGTCAGAACTCGGGGCCCCTGCTGCACCTGTTCGGATGCAATCCTTGGTCTCTCATCTGGAGCTATGGCAGGATGCCAAGGCCCTGGGCCCACGTGAGCAGCACTTTTGGAGCCTCCCCATCACAAGTGGGGCACCACCGAGGCAAATGGCCCAGGAGAATACACTACTGTGGTACTGGGTGGCAACAAAATGAAGACATCAAATCTTCTTGCTAGCCAGTAGCAGGTTCACACATGCGGCCCTCCCTCCTTAACACTCCATATCCATGTCATGGCCACAGGGCCACAGGGATTCTCAACCAGAGACAATTTTACCCTCCCCCCGGCCCCAGGAGCCCTTTGGCAATGTCAGGAGACATTTTTGGTCATCACAACTGGGGGAGGATGCTGCTAGCATCTGCCAAGTAGAAGCCAGGGATGCTGCTAAACATCCTACCGTGCAAAGGACACCTCCCACAATAAAAGAAAGGCTGACTCCAGACCTGAAGTGCGAGACCAGGAGGGCACTTTCCTTCCACCTTACCTGGAGGCCTCAAGTACCTCCAGGCATCCCCAGCCCACCTTAGGGATGTCCTGAGGAGTGAGGTGAAGAATGGATACAGTGTTCACTGGAGGTCCCTTGTCTTTGCACACTGTGGACCCCTTGCAGGGTCAGCCAAGGCGAGGTGACAGTTCTCGTTTTTGGAGTTTTTATAAATAAATACGGAAGTGACACAAGGAACCCTCCACTGTGTTCCCACACACAAACACAAACTGTGGCCTGAGCTCTAGTATGCAGCTGTAAATAGAGGAGGGTCATGAGGGCCCTGTGGCTAACCCAGACCTCTGGCTTGCTGGGGCTGCTTGACAATTTGGGTCCAAGGTTGGCCCAGCCTGTGGTCTCCTAGGCAAGCACTTGATGTAGCAGAGCCAAAGCAGGCAGCTGACATTCCTGCTTGGCCCAGGGCTTCCTTGTGAAAGCGAAGGTCAAAGCTGTCACGTGCTCTGCCGCAGCGGCTCCATTAGCTTTCTTGCCCTCAGGGGATCCTGTCCCAGGTGCTCTGACAAGGTCATGGTGACAAGGAAAGACAGGTGTTTTAATAATCCACGTGCTACTCCATCACTTCCAGTCTGGAGCCTGGAGGCAAGAGATACCAGCCTAACCGGTCTGGGGCAGATGGAACCGCTCTCCACTGTGGTATGGGTGGAAAGAATATTGGTTGAAGGTCAGGACAACTACATTCTGGCCTTAGCTCCACTAGGAACTTGTCGGGTGACCTTGGGCAAGCCAGTACCTCTGTCTAAGTTGCAGTTTCCCCATCTTCTTATGGCCACTCACCAAAATCTAGACCCGGAACAGAAGTATGTGTAATTGGCAGTGGCTGGTTCGGTAGAGAGGGGAGCCTGTCCTGCACGTTCTCTTCTGGGAGACTCAAGAGAGGACCCTCTGTAGGGACCAAGAACAAACCCATCTTTCCCTCCCAATCCAGCTCTCCTGAGTTCCTGCCTCCAAAGGCACCAAACATCGAGGCTTAAACCTCCAGTCAGCCTGGTCCGTCCTCTCTCCGCTTGTGTATTTAGCCACCAACTCCTATCAGTTTTTCCATCCAATGGTCACGGTTTCCCAGGCCCAACCATGCCCTAGACTCTCATGCCTGGATTACTTCAGCCCTGTAAGTTCCCAGCCTCCAGGCTCTCCTTTCAACAGGTCATCCTGCTAGCTTCTTCTCCCAAGAGCCCAGCTCTGACCTGGCCACTCTCCTACTCTGCAACCTAATGGGCTCCCCACTGCCCACTGCCCAGGGCAGACGTCAGACTGTTTTCCACCTCCACACTCTAGACCCAGCCTGGCTTGAAGCTGCAAACTCCTATTACTCATCAAGATGGAGGTCAAACACCACCTCCCATGAAGCCTTCGTTCCCTGACCTCTCACCAACCCCCTACCACCCAATGGTTTCGTTAAATTAAGTGGCCCCCAGAGCATTTCCCATACCTTCTTGGCAGCACATAACTCTGTCTCCCCCATTCAACTGGAGCTACACCGCACTGGGGTCCTTTAGGTCTCAGTATCCCCACTGCTGTGTGGTATGGGCTACTGAATATTCTTGCAACACCTAGATAAGAAGTCCTGCTTCCCAACTCAACAGAGTGAAGACCTCTGACTGCACCCCCTCCTCTGGTATCCCCATAGTGAGGACACAGAACTGAGCACACACCTGCGACCCAGCAGACTGGCTGACTGGCAACCCACCTTGCCCCAGGGCAGAAACCACACGGCCAGGAACCAAGACCCAGAGATGTGAGAAGGAAAAATGAACTCTGCCTGAGGGTGGAGGCATTCTGGCCTCAAGGAGCACTTAGTTCTCCCATGCCAAGCTCCCGTGAGGGCATCCAAGCTCACTTGAGAGAAGGGCTATGTGCCATCTCCTGCTTCCTTCTCCTGGCCTGCAAAGTCTTGGTGCTCGCCTGTTTTGACCCTGGGCCACCACATCTACATCCCACCCCCACTTCCTAGTCCTACTTCCCTTTCCTTTTGCTGAGGCCAAATATAAACTCCCGTGCAGGAAATGCCTTGGAGGAGCCTGGCCCCACCCTGAGATCCAGAGAAAATTGTCTCTGACAGAAAGGAAATGGGCTTGAGGGAAGTAGCCTCCTCAGGTGGGGCCTGCTCTCCCTCTGGAAGCCAGCAGACACAAGCCCGCCGCGGAGCCCCACAGCAGCCAAAGGGAGGGCCAGGACAAGGAGCACAAAGGAGAGGGTCGGGGCAGGGGTGATGACAGGCATGCTCAGGCCATGATGGGGTGAAGGGAAGGAGAACCCAAAACAGTGGTCTAATGGCTGTGTTAAGACCTCAGAGCATAGAGGTTCCGGGGTACAGTGAGTGGGAAGAGTAACAGGCTAACGATCTGAAGACTTGGCTTTTAGCCCTGGCTCTGCTACTTCTCAGCTGTGGCTGTGATCATTATTGACAACAATATTTATAATACTAAATGTAATTATTAAGAATAATTCATAATAGACACTAATATTTTCTGAGCACTTACTATGTGCCAGACCCTGGGCTAAGGACCTTACACAGATCATACTGTATAAGACAACTTCTCTATGCCTCAGTCTCCTCATCTGTCAAATAGCGTTACGATCATAGTACCGACAACATGAGGTATTTGCAAGTATAAAATGAGATAATAATAATAACAGCCAAAGGGTACAAGTCATCATTATGTCCCAGGCATTACTTTAGGTACTTTTTAGATGATTTATGTTACTGAATCTTCACAACAACCCTGTGAGGTAAATGCTCTGACAATATCTCTATTTGACCAATGAGAAAACTGAGGCCCACAGCTATCAGGTAATTTGCCCAAGATCAGCAGTGAAGAAGTGGTGGGCCAAGATGTACATCTAGGCAGTCTGGCTCCAGAGTCAGAGCCACTAAGTTAGAATCCTCCTCATTAAATAGGAGAAATCGCCTAGGCTATAGACACAAAAAACATATACCAGGGCTTTTGCAGTATGAACCCTTAACCTGAAGTAAGTTCAGAGTAGTGGAGAAAGCACCTAATCATCCCATATCTCTTTGGTCTCCAAACAGCCTTGTCCAAAGCAGGCCTGCCGCACAAATGGGGAAACTAAGGCTATGGAAAGGCCAAGTGGCTTCTACTGGACTACAGATGGAGCCAGGAGCCTGCCTAAATACCCACCGCCCTCCTGTTGATCTGTTCCCATGTCAGCCTCCCCAGGCTCTCCCCTCCAAATCCACTCCCCCTTGGTTTTGTACTTATTCAACCACTATTACTTGAGCACATACTCCACACCAGGCCCTATGGTAGGCACCAAGGTCTGAAAACTGAACAAATGTTGAACTCTCCTGGAGTACTTGGCCAGAGCTGCTACCACACCCATCCTTCTCAAGGAGGCAGAGGCTAAGATGGAATGTCCTTTGAAGCACCCCCTGGAGCTTGTTTGGAGGCAAGTAACAGAGAATGAGCTCGAAAGCAATGGAGCTGGCAACTGGTACAGCCTGAGGGAAGGACGCCTGCAGCACCCAAGAGCCCTGAGGTGGGAACATTGTGGGGAGGACTAGAGTTTCCAGACAAAAGCCCACCACACACATACCCAATTTTAGCATGGGCCACACCAGCTGGAGGGCTCACAAAAGTGAATCCAGACAGCCTCCCGCCTGCCCCAACCTTCTAAATAATGCAACCTGGTTGTGGAGATAGCTCATTAAAATGTCTCTTCTCCCCTGATGCCACCCAGCAGCCTGCTCTGTGCCCTCAGTGCTGGAAAGTGCTAACGAGGCAGGCCTGCTGCTGACATCGGAACAACCCCCAAATCCCTCCTGCACACACTCCCCCACCCCAGTGAAGCTCTGCTTTAGAGCATGGATACCCAGCCCTCAGTGTTTTCTTTGCTCTCCATCTGTCCACCTCGGGGGTCTGGGAGCAGGCAAGGGCCTGGGGACTGTCACTGCAACAGCAGTGACTGATTGCTGGTGGGTGCGGGGAGCAGTCGGGGTAGAAGGGAGACCCAAGCTTCAGGTCGTGCCTCCCAGCCAGGCATGTGGGAAAGGGAAGGGGGAAGCATGACACAGTCACTAAGGGTGTGGGTGGTGGACTCAGACTGCCTGTGTCCTGATCCCAGCTCCATCATTCCCGAGCTGCTGGAGTGACCTTGAGGAAGTTCTTCTTTTAACCTCTCCTTGCCTCGGTTTCTTCATACATAAAATGGGGGTGACGACAGCAGTACCTACTTTGCTGAATTGTCATGGGAGCTAAGTAAATTCAAATGTGTGAAAAATTGAGAAGAGTTCACTATTATTCTTGGTGTTATCATCATTACTACAGCCTCTTGCAGTGTCATAAATGCCACTAAGGAGGCCAGAGGAAGGGAACCCTGTAGGCGGGCATGGCCAGGAAGAGCTTTTCGGGAGGAGGTGGAATCTGAAGTGACAGAAAAGTCCAGACCTATGCCCAGGAGGTGGCAGGTTTGTGCACAGCATGTCCCCAGGTCAGTGAGAAACAGTAAAGTGACAAGGTGGCAGAAAGTACTACTAAAAAACAATAACAGTGAGAGTACTACTTATATTATTGGATTTCATATTCAGCAACCCATGAGGTAAGTACATATCTCCATTTTATAGCTGACAAAATGGAGGCTCACAGAGATTACGTAATTTGCCCAAAGTCACCCAATGCTGCATTATACCAGAGTCCCCAGTCTTCACCATGACACTCTCCTGCCCCAGGCTCCGTGTGTACACTTCGGGGGGTGTTTTGCTCCGGCTCCACTCTGGCCACTTTCCCACATGCCCCTCTTTGTTGTTCCCATTTAGAAGGCCCTACTCAGGTGAGGGCGGCTCAGACCAGATGTTTGGGGCAAGGTGCTTCCCAAGCTCGCTGCCCCTGTCCCTCCTGACTTGACTTCAGCCTGGAGCAGAAAAGCTGGCTGCAAGTGCCTATCTCACACCTCAGACAGGCCTGCCTTTGGCCAGTCCAGATAAAGGACAGGAAATCCTCGGGCACCTCCCCTGGAGGTCACTCCCTCTACCATGGGAACAGAGTTGCAGCTTGGGCAGAGGTTCCTCTGTGGTGGGGAAGCTGCCAAGTCAGCCCCAGCCGCCCTGGCTGCCGAGTGTGGTTTGGGGGAAACAGGGAGGGCTGAGCGTCAGAGACCTGGGTTCCAAATCCTCCCTCCCTGGAGACTGTGTCCTTCCTCTCTCTGGGCCTCAGGTGGGGATCAGCCAGGATCGCACTGGGGGGATCACACTGTCTATCTGACTGGGCTCCTCTGAGAACAGAATGGGATCGTGGAACTGAAAGTGCCTTGGAAACTTTAAAGAAGTGGGAGGACGTGTCAATGTCATCGTCATCAACTGCTAGAGGCGTGGCTGAGTTGGTGTTTCTCCCCGTCTGATTCACCCTTCTAGGCCCCACTGTGGGCATGGCTCAGACTCATTTCCAGCTTCGATGCTCCTTAAAATATCCCCTTCCTCCACCCCCCGACCAGCTCAAGAGGCAAAAGCAAGTCACAGAAAAGCGGGCTATACGGGCACCCCACACACAGTACAATGCAGTCGGCCCATCCCAGTGAGCACCTCCTCCCCTCAGGCTTGCCCTCTGCTGTGGGAGCACTGAGAAGAAGGCCCTACCCTCCCAGGGCACCACAGTCATGGGAGCTGGCTGGACCGGAATGACAAACAAATCAGAGAGAACCGTATGAGGTGTTTGGACCCAGGACTCCTGGGGTTCAGAATCTACCTGAGATTCTGGAGTCAACCAGGAAAAGGTAATGGAGAAGTCTTCTGGAAAAGTTCAGGCTACAGAAAAACAGAGGAGAGTGAGGAACTTCCAGAGCCCCATTTCGTGCCCCAGAGCCACAAAGGGTAGCATGTGCAAAGGACAGTAATGAGGCTGGGAAGGGGACTGGTCCCTGGTCCCCTGAGGGTCACTTGGAGGAGCTGAGGCTGTTTGGCCTGGGGAAAACACAGGGGAACTTGGGCTCTGTCCTCAGACACCTACAGATCAGAGAGAACAGATAGGATCTAAGTGGTCCCGGGGGCAGAGCTGGGACTCAGGGGTAAAAGCCATAGGGAGACAGAGATCAGCTCAACATCAGAAAAAACTTTTGGAGATTACAGGGATGTAAGCAACCACCTTGAAACATTGCACTCCCAGTTATTGAAGATGGGTGACAGGAGCTGCACAAGTACTTGGAGGGGGAAGACCCAAGCTTCAGAAAGAGAGTCAGACCCACTGCCCTCTAAAGGTTCTTCTTCCCCAAGCTCTGTCTGCTTCCCACCTCTGGGGTATTGTGGGAGAAGCATAAAGGTGACTGGAGCTGGCTAGGCCCTCGGCTGATTCCCACAGAGACCTGGGATCTCAGGAGCACCTTGGGCTGGTACTACCCAGGGGGAGCAGGTCACTCATTAACTTGTGGCTGAATGGGTCAGAGGGTGGCCACCTGAGACAGATGGAAACATGAGGAGGGGCGAGAGAGCAAACTGCACAAAAGCCCATGCTCAAGGAAAACCCAAGCTCTGGCAGCTCAAGGCCCCGGCAGCCCTAACTGACCAGCCGGCTAAGAGTATTTAGTGATTGGCCCTGGCAGAATTTGAAGCCAGCTCACCTTTGCCTTGTGGATAAGAAAATGCTCTTGACTGGAAACGCATACTCTCATGGCTAAAAGGAAGCCTGGGAGACCACTGAGTCCATGCCATGGGCCCTGCATTTTAAAGATCTAGGTCCAGAGAAAGCAAATGTCTTCTCTGAAGTCACTCATGGAGAGGTAGCTATAGAGAGACACAACCAGAAGCCAGGTTTCCTGACCCTATCGTAGGCCCACAGGGTTCACTAAATGTTGTTTCCTTCCCGTCTCACTGAAACTGCAGAAAGCTTCTTGTGGTCTAGAGCTTTCTAAATTGGACCTGGGTCCTAGCTTGACCCTTCCCAACTCTCACTGCTTGTCAAGATACAGGTTCTCTGAGGAAGGTCTCCTCCTCCACTATGGAGGTCTCAGGCCTCATGTCCCAACCTGGTGTGAAGGGACCTACAGTGGACTGAAAACACACACACACAGCTCCACCCCAAAACCCAGTAATGGCAAACCCTTTGGGTGGGCATTTCTTGCTCTTTTAGACTTTCAGATTGAGATGAGGGAGTCAGCTGCTCCTGGAAACACCCCAACCCCCTTATGACTCCGATGCCTAAAAAAACCCCAAAAAACTCCTACCCCACTGTCCATCTGAATCCCTATTAACTCAACTCCCTGCCCCTCTCTGTAATACCACCCAAGTTGCATATGTGTCCTTCAAGCAATGTGAATGACTACTTCTGTTTGCTCAAGTGAAAACAGAGGAGCAGAAGTTTAATTGGCCCCAGAAGTTCCCATGACTGAATGTTCATTAATGTCCCCTTGGGGGAAGGTAAGGGCTCAGAAATGGGGTCCCTTTAAGGCCTGGGGTGGACAAAGAGTTAGTTAATGGCCATCCCTAGAGGTGACTTTCCAAAGTGGTTATTATGTGGCTCAATCATTAACCAAGCAGTGGCAGGACCCCAGGCTTGTTGGAAAGAAGCCACTCCTTTCCCAAGGACAGCCCAAGAGCAGGAGACTCTGGGGCAGCAAGGCCTGGATGAGGGAAGCTCTCTCTCAGCTCCACACAGGGGTGGAGGAAGGCTGGCCCGGATATGGAGGAAGTCAGCACACCCTTACTGGAGTGGGAGGGAAAAGCGAGACAGTGAGGGTTTTTATCATGAATGAGAGAGGAAGCTCCAAGCTGGGTCATGGTGATTAGATGACAAGCTGGGAAAGACGCTCATCCTGAATGCATCCTGTTTTGCTCTGAAATGGAACTGGCCTCAGGGGCCAGGGGCAGGGGAGGGGCCAGGAGGCAAGCAGCCTCCCAGGAATTCTCCCAGGCCTGCCGACCTCAAGATCCTGGGTGGCCCTGGAACTGGGGAGGCCAGCAAGAGAGTCAGAACTCTCATTTACTACTAGAGAACCAAAGCACGCATGTACTTTCCACAAGAAGCCTCCACAAGTCAGCCTTGGGAGCCCGAGCCCCAGAGCCAGAGCTTCAGAGATGGCAGCAGGCACTGTAAAACAAGGGGATAGGGCTCCATAATCCCTCCAGCTCAGACCTTTCCTGGGCCTCTCTTTCAAGGTTCAGCTCAAATGTCACTGCCTCTGTCAGTCCCTTCCCCTCAGTCAAAAGCCACTTCTCCCTGGTCAGGCCTCCCAGGGCAAAATATCCTCCTTAACAATTGGAAATATGAACACTGTTAGGATATTTGATGATATTAAGGGACTGTTTTTTTTGTCTTTTGTTTTTTGTTTTTTGTGTTTTTTTGTTTGTTTGTTTGTTTGTTTTTATTTTTTTTAACATCTTTATTGGAGTATAATTGCTTTACAATGGTATGTCAGTTTCAGCTTCACAACAAAATGAATCAGTTATATATATACATACATTCCCATATCTCTTCCCGCTTGCGTCTCCCTCCCTCCCACCCTCCCTATCCCACCCCTCCAGGCGGTCACAAAGCACCGAGCTGATCTCCCTGTGCTATGCGGCTGCTTCCCACTAGCTATCTACCTTACGTTTGGTAGTGTATATATGTCCATGCCTCTTTATCGCTTTGTCGCCGTTTACCCTTCCCCCTCCCCATAGCCTCAAGTCCATTCTCTAGTAAGTCTGTGTCTTTATTCCTGTTTCACTCCTAGGTTTTTCATGACATTTTTTTTTCTTAAATTCCATATATATGTGTTAGCATACGGTATTTGTCTCTCTCTTTCTGACTTACTTCACTCTGTATGACAGACTCTAGGTCTATCCACCTCACTGCACCACTATCACACTTTAAAAGGGACTGTTTTAAAGTGTGATAGTGGTGCAGTGTCTATCATTTAAGTCCCTATCACATATATATATAATATATACATATATATTATATATATATGACTATTTATAGATAAATCAAAAGGTGTCTGGGATTCATGTCAAAATAACAAGAAAGAGAATGAAGTAGATGAAGGCATATACAGGGAAGGATTGGCCATGGGCTAACGGCTGTTGAAGGTGGGTGACGAGCACATGGGACCTTATTACATTAATCATCTCTACTTTTATGTATGTTCGAAATTCTCCATAATAATTTTTTAAAGCCCTCACTGAGGTAAAGACTTAGTGTGTCATGTATCATTCATGCCACTAACCCCCATCTACTAGATGGTAGGTTCCCTGAAGGTGGGGGTTACACTTTGTGTCCTCCACAAGACCTAGTACCAAGAACTTAATGACTAATAATTTATATAGCACTTGGTAGTTCACCAAGCACTTAGCCATGGATCCTCTTGTTTAATCCAGTAAAGTGGAAAAAAACGGGGAAAAATTAAGAGTCTGAGAGATTGAGTGGAGCAGCAGAGCCTGGATTTAAACCTCCATGAGTCCTGCTCCCAGTCCCCAGTTCTTGGCCCCACACCATGCTGGACTCCTGAGGAACTTAACCTCCAGTTCTGCAGTCCCTGAGAGGTCTCGGGTAAATAGGGACAGCAACAGTGGGCATGCAAGTTCCCAAGGTAGCAGGCTGGGCAAGAGGAGACTCAACACACAAACACAGCACTTCAGACTGGTGACAAGGGCCCAGACTGGTGCCTCCTGTCCACTGATTCAAATTTACTACGACCCGCTCCCCCTTAATATACACACATAAACCAAGGCCCCGGGTCACAGATGAATAAAGCTGTAATAAACACTTGACACCAATAACTGTGTTTCCAGCCCTGTGCTCAACTCCTCTGTTTAGGGTTGCAGGGTGGGGGAGTTCACACATCCCATCCTAGAGCCCTTGCATCTTTCAGATCCCCTATCTTTACTTTATCTGATAACAGCCTTCCAAAGGCCCAGGGCCATGACACTTCATCTTACCCAAACTGGGAGTCCAAGAAAAAAGTTCTCCTTATCCTATTCAAGCCAGAGGCAACTCCTTCTTCCAGTGAGAGACCCTATGCCCCACCTTCCCCAAGAAGGTGGAGGCACAGCCTGCCTTTGTTAAACCTGTCATCTGTTGAACCTGAACTTTCCAAGGCTGGAACAGGGAGCTCCAGGAGTCTCCGGGCAGAAAAGCACTGACTGCTGCCACAGCAGCCCCATTAAAGACTCGATCCTCTAAGGGAGGCCTTCCGGACTTTCTTGCTTTTGTGTTGCTGCTGTTATCCCTATACCCGGCTCCAGGGGTCCTCTGTTCCCTCTCCAATCTACAGCAATCCCGCTACTGGGCATATACCCTGAGAAAACCAAAATTCAAAAAGAGTCATGTACCAAAATGTTCATTGCAGCTCTATTTACAATAGCCCGGAGATGGAAACAACCTAAGTGCCCATCTCGGATGAATGGATAAAGAAGATGTGGCACATATATACAATGGAATATTACTCAGCCATAAAAAGAAACGAAATTGAGCTATTTGTAATGAGGTGGATAGACCTAGAGTCTGTCATACAGAGTGAAGTAAGTCAGAAAGAGAAAGACAAATACCGTATGCTAACACATATATATGGAATTTAAGAAGAGAAAAAAATGTCATGAAGAACCTAGGGGTAAGACAGGAATAAAGACACAGACCTACTGGAGAACGGACTTGAGGATATGGGGAGGGGGAAGGGTGAGCTGTGACAGGGCGAGAGAGAGTCATGGACATATACACACTAACAAACGTAAGGTAGATAGCTAGTGGGAAGCAGCCGCATGGCACAGGGACATCGGTCCGGTGCTTTGTGACCGCCTGGAGGGGTGGGATAGGGAGGGTGGGAGGGAGGGAGACACAAGAGGGAAGAGATATGGGAACATATGTATATGTATAACTGATTCACTTTGTTATAAAGCAGAAACTAACACACCATTGTAAAGCAATTATACCCCAATAAAGATGTTTAAAAAAAAAAGAATGGAATTTTTAAACCTCAAGAAGACAGAGAGTGTCAAAGTTTGGACTTCTCTGTGCCACTTCCTTCACTCCTCTGTACAAACACAGGAAGTGTTGTCTTCTGTCTTCCCCGCAAGACTCATGCCACCCGCCCCCCCTCCAGGACTCACACACGGTACACAGCCCTTTAGTGCAACTTCGGCCTCTTCTTGCCCTAAACACCTCCAGATATCATCTCCCTCTCCTCTCCAGATCAGGGAGAGGAGCTGCAGATGCACAGAGAGGTTTAGCATACTTCTCCAAGAACTGCTTACGGAGGGGAGAAAAGGCAAGCAAATAGGGGAAACCAGACTCTATCCATGTGGTGTTTTCTAACTACAGAGGTCCAGGGAATAGAAATTCCAAATCCCAAATCCAGAACATAGTTGGACAAAGGCCAAATCCTGGAAACGAGGACCAGCCCAGAATGTCCAGCAGTATGGTAGCTGTAGCTTTAGGGTGAAAGAATCCCCCACCCCTAAAACCATCATTCCCATCACATTCTTTTGGTTCACTCCATCAACCACTCAGAAACCACCTGCAGTCACCACCTTCTCTACGCCCTTGGGCTGCCTGCCCTCTCATTCCCCCGACAAGAACTGTCTCTCTTCTACACCAGGAGGATGAAAGTGAAGGGAAAATTCAGAGAGCAGTAAGACAGACGGTGGGTGGGGACATCAACCCCTAGAGTGGGAGCGGGAACAGGTCCACAGTAGGAGTCAGGGTTTGAAAATAGCCCTGGGTGTGATTCATCACCGTCTCCTTCGGGGTCGGCAGACGTGGGTGCTCTGAGTGAGATGGAGACATGCCAGGGCCCTCCAGCCCAACCTCTGGGGCCCAGGGCTCCGCATTGGCCCCACAACTCCCCACCAGTCTGGCTGCTGTCCTGCCTGCCCTTCCCAACACCACTAGTTTTCCAGCTGGCTTAGCTGCATAATCACCACAAGGCTCTCCATCTGCAAAGCTCCTGTCGCCCCAAGCATCTCAGAAACAACCCTTTACCTGCCAGTTTAGGAGCCTGGATAAGTCACCAGATGTCAGGGTGGAAGAGACTGGCCCTTTAGATACCAAATTCCAGCCCACCACCCAAGGTGCAGTTGAAAACACTGTGGCCCACAGAATTAGCATGACTCGCCTAAGGTCACATGAATTAGTGGCTGAGCCCTGGTTCCCTGAGTCGTAACTCAGTACTTTAAAGAGTTTGGGAGAAGAGAAATGGAGAGAACCTCAGACTATCTAATTAGGAAATCCCAAAAACTTCCACTAAAAGGCCTTTGCTCAGAGGTTCTCTAATCTAAACCCATTTTGGACTTCATGGGGAAACTGAGCCCTGGAAGAAGCGACTTATCCAAAGGTTTTCGCTTGATCCCCGCTGCCACCTCAATACCAGGAAAGTCCGGGCGTTTCTCAGAAGGAAGGCAGTGGCCGAGGGGAAAGCCCATGCCGCCCAACCAGGGGCTTCCTGGAAATGCGCTCAAAGCAGAGGAAGGAGGAGAGGAAAGGAAAAGCGGAGTGACCCGACCGCAAAGCCCAAGCCCCGCCACCTCGCCCAGTTCCAGCCCGTCTCCGAAGCCCCTGAGCTACGGCTCCGGGCTCCAGTCAGGCCCGGGGGTAATGGGCGGACAGCCGCCTTCCACCACCCCACTCCCGAGGCTTCCTAGGGAGAAGCGCGGCTGGCGGGCTCCGGGGTTCCCCCAATTTCGGCGACAGCGGCCTCAAATCCTGGGGACGCAAATGGCTCGGCTCGCTCCCTCCGCGTCTCCCGTGGACGCCGCGCAGCCGAACCGCTAAGAGCGGGGGCCGGAGCGCGCCGGAGAGGTGAGGCGAGGAGAGGCGAGGCGAGGGAGCCCCGGCCCCCCGCCGGCCCCGACATCCCCTGGCCGTCGCCCCAACTCCTACCTGGAGGCCGCGTCCGTCGCTTTGGGTTCGAGACCCCGACGCAGCTGCCAGCGGGCGGGAGGCACGCGCGGAGCCTGGGGTTGGGCGGGGGTAACGGTGCCAGCCAGAGGAGCAGCTGCCGCGGCTGCTTAGCTGTTGTCAAGCCGCGGCCACTCTCTGCGCAGGTGGGGAGGGAGCAGCGGCGAGCCGGGTGGCGGGGACGCCCCGCCCACCTACGGGACCTTCGACCAATGAGGGCGCAGTCCGGCCCACCGAACTCCCCAGAAAGCGGCCCAAATTGTGGTGGGCGGGGCTCTGCCTTCGAGTTCTTCCAATCCCCGCGCTGCTGCCACTTCCTCCGGTCACACCAATGCGGGGGGGCTGGGACAAGGCACAAGCCCAGGGCCAGCAACTAAGGGTGAAGGAACCGGGTGGCCGGGCACGCAGACTAATATCTATTGAGCTCTGTAAGTGACTGGCACCGTGGCGGGGGGGGGGGGATTTAAATACTTACGCCATGTGCACGGGAAGGTTCAGTGGCTTGCTGAGGATAATTTACAGGGAGTTCAGAAGACACAACTTTGGTGAGATCTCCAATTAGTTGGGGCAACCAAGAGAACATTAGATATTTGAGAAGGAAGTTGCCATTCCCACCTTGTTCAGGCCTCAGCATTCTGCAACTCCCCCACTCTCTGTCCCGTGTCCAGACTCTACCTCTGCAGAGAAATGCACGGAAAACTTGGGGCGTTTGCATTAATCATAGTAGGAGAGGGCTCCCAAGAGTTGTGACAGCAAGTACCACCAGAAAGCCTGTTTAAATTCAGTAAGAAACCGAGTGTTAAGATTTGATTTCTCTCTTGCCTTTCCTCACAAGGGTCCAGCACAAGTTCACATTTTGATTTCATTGTTGACTTGGGGACTCCTATTAGCCAGGGATGGAAATACCCAAGACCCCATGCCATCCAATCACCATCCTCCACATTTACAAATACAGAAACTAAGAAGAGATGACTCACTCAAGTTTCCCCAGCAAATCCATGTCAGTAACAATACCTGCACACCGGTGTTCTAACAGATGGGAGATTTCATACCTAACAGATGGGAGAAACGAAGCTGAGATTCCTAGAAAGCAGGGACTGCATCCAACTTGTTGCCTAGGGTACCCAACACTGAGGAGAGCAAAAATTAATGTTTCTTAGGACTACAACTTTCTTAAGGTCGTCCGAGGCAATGGTAGAGCCAGACCTAGCCCCAGGTGACCCCTCTTGTCTGGCCTTCAGTACACTAGGCCAAATTGGAATTCTTCCACCTTCCTTCCCTGCCAGCCCTGATGAGAATCAGAGGAGAAACGGTGAAGCAAGGCTACCTCCAGTGTGTACTCCTCTTTTCCTCTCAATGGCATAACCGCACACAGCTGGCACTTTGCTCCAGATGAGACATGTCCCCTTGGGTCTTGGATGTGGATGAGGCCTGTATGCCAGAACTCACTCCTGGAAACAAAATCCTACCCAGAGTCCGAAACTTTTATGATGTGTGGGAAGAAACCTTTATGATGGGTCACTCAAGATGACCTTCCTGAGACTGGGTTGCTATATTTGTAAGTATCCCTAAGGCTCTGAGTTGGAGCCCAACTTATCTTGCTTCTGGAAAAGGCTAGAACAATATAAGAGTGTGGGTCCTGCAATGATCCTAGAGCTTCCCTAAGGGCAGGAAACCATGTCAGAGCAGATTCCATCCACCGCATGACACCAAGCACAGTGCCTACAGTAGCTTCTCAATAATGTTTGCTAATGGGTGAATGTATGTTAAAAGATACTCAAGGGACAACCACGAATAAATACAATCAAACGAATGATGAGCAAAAAACCCAATTTACCTTTTGGTATATACATTTAACTGAATCAGATATGATGGGTTCTGAGATACCCAATTCTTTAAAAAAAAAAAAAAGGCAATCAAACCTGAAAACTGCAAAAGGGAAAACTGCAGGAAGTACAAAAACTACAAAGAGTACAAAAACTACAAAAGGAGCAATTGCTATAAATAATGAGAACAAGAGCTTCACAGTGCCTGGCATAGACTAGGCACTCAATAAAAACATCTGGGGCTTCCCTGGTGGCGCAGTGGTTGAGAGTCTGCCTGCCGATGCAAGGGACATGGGTTTGTGCCCCGGTTCGGGAAGATCCCACATGCCGCAGAGCGGCTAGGCCCGTGAAACATAGCCTCTGAGCCTGCGCGTCCGGAGCCTGTGCTCTGCAACAGGAGAGGCCACAACAGTGAGAGGCTCACGTACAGACAAAAAAACAAAAAAAATCTGGTAATGAGTGAACACGATAGTCAGCGAAAGCTACAATCCTAATATTTGCCATGCACACCGTGACATTCTGAAATGGCCCAAGCAATGTTTAGGCTATTTCTCTAGGTGTTTTTTGATCTTTCCCGTATCCCATGAGCTTCAGAAAAGCAAGGAGAGCTCAGCCTTGTCAGGAAAACAAAGATAGTTCATCTCCTTCAACCACCAGCAGCCCTTGTTCCCCAAGCCTCCCACCCCCAACCTAAGCCAGAGTCTTGCATAGAACAGATATTCGGTAATGGTGCCTGGAAGATGAGAACATGGTACCTTTTCACAGGTTCCTTTCTGGGCTGCAACTTCAATGACTCTAGAGATAACTGGAGCCTCCAGGTCTTTGCCATCCCTTTTTCCATAAACCCCCCTATTTCCTGTGTGTCCTATAGTGCTGCTGCTGCCCTGGATGTCAGCTCAACCATCAGGCAGAGAAATGTAGAGTCTTCATGGGGGTAGGCTGAGGGCAGGTGAAAAAGCCTCAGTGTGAATGCGTGTGTTTCTATGCCTGAGGCACAGCGCTTCCCTCATTCTACCACTACCACAGCCCAACTGTGTCATACAAAAGGCAGTACAATGGATTCTGGAGCCAGACAACCTGGGTACAAAGTGCAACTCTGCTACTTACTAGCTGTGTGACCTTGGGCAAATTACTTTCCAACTTTCTGTGCCTCAGTCTCCTCATCTGTAAAGTGTGGACGATAATCATAGTCCTGACCTTATTCTGCTGCTAAGCAGATCCACTGGACTAAGTGACACTTAGAACAGTGGCTGGCACCTAGACAGTGCTTCTAAGTGTTAGATATGGTGACAGAGGCACTGAGAAATGGTAGAGTGAGCCCTGGATCAGGAAGTAGGAGAGTTGGGTGCTAGTCCCAGTTCTACAGCTTTCTGGCTGTGTCACCCAGGGAAAGTCATTGTGCCGCTCCAACCATCAGTTTCTTCATCTGTAAAATGAGGGGAGAGTACAATCCCTAGTGGGCAAAGTTGAGACAATGGATGTGAGGCTGTACTGTAAAAGGTGACAGGTGACAGGATGGCACTGAAGGTGTTGCAGAGCTAAGCTTTTTGCCAGGGCCAATCAGCTCTTTCCTTCTAGGCAGTGGCAGAGCGAAACTCTATATGCCCTTACCCTGAGCCTCGCTCTGAGACACTTGCATCCCAATAAGCACCTATCTGAGGACTTAAAACAGTCCCTACACCCCTCCCTGCCCAGGATGGGGGTTCCTCAGGCTGTTGCAGGTAGACCCATAGCCCCACTCCAGAATGGCCCAGGGTAACGTCAGGTAGGAACCCAACAGACTCTTCCACTACTCTTTTCCATGCAGCTGAAGGTGCAGCAGCAAATAATTCCAGGGAACTCAGCTGGGAAGAAAAAAAGAGGAGTAGGAGCTGCGAGGGGAAAATCAATTGCCCTCAGACCAGCCCTGCCCAGCACAAGACCATGGGTGCCCTGACACACGCACTCACACTTGCACACATATTCCTGCAGGCCTCATGGAAAGCCCACCCATCAGGCCTGGGAGGGTAAAGGACCGCTCCCTGGTGGTTTAGGGTCCCCACCCAGCCTCATGAAAAGGGGCTATTGATCAGGCTGCCACAACGTGGGATTGTGACAGGTGGTAAAAAAAAAAATTCCTGAGGAGCTGTGGCCATGTCAGGGGAGTGTGCACTAAGGGGGTAGCTGGAGTAGGGCCAGATGTGGGAAGGGGAAAATGTAGTGGTGGGAGGGGCTTGCAAAGGTGAGGGGCACACAGACACCTCACTGAGCACTGCCAAGCGGGGGTGGGGGACAGAGAGCTATGTCCTGGGAGGAGCACAAAGACCCCCTGCCAGCTCACAACCCAGGGGTCTGCCATGGCTGTGCTCACCCCACACCCCAGAGCATTCTGCAGCAGGGAGCTCTGTGTTGGGCTGGGAGCCCTGGGCTGGCTGTGAGGGGAGTTGGAGCACTGGCCAAGCCAGGCACAGGCCAGGGGAGTTTCAAGGGTCACTTTTGCCCTTTCTGGGCTCTCCCTCCTTGAGCTAGGACACAGAGGCACTCATTCCCTCCCACCTGCCTTCTGCAGCCGTCAAGAGGAGAGTGTTGGGGCAGCTCATGACTGCCTCCAGACATTTGGACTAGACAGCTGCAGGCAGAAAACCCAGGCCTACTCAGTCCCTGTCCGGGGCTCTTCCTCAGACATCCGAGAGCCTGTCTCCCTGTTCCTAACAAACACCAGATATAGTGTCAGCTTGATGGCATCCTGCAGCATCCACACAACAGACCCAGCGATGGGCCCCTTTCACACCCAGGATAGGACCCCTGCCTGGCTTTACTGGCCTATCTCAAAGGAGCTAGAGGTTTTCTGCTGCAAGCAGATGGTGCACCACCCCACAGTACTCTCCCCACCCCCACCCCATTCCCTTGGGGAAGTCGGCCTGCCTTGGGCCAAACGAAATAGGTGGGGTCACACTGGGCACGGACACCCGGAGCAGGATGTCCACCCCCAGCCCCCACACCCCATGCCATTCCTGTCCTTCAGAGGAAGGTCACAGTGTGCTGAAGGGAAATGAGCAAAGGCAAGCCCACTTCCAGCTCGAACCCCTCACCTTGCCTCACACCCTCCCCATGCACACATACAAGCAGCTGAGGTCAGACAAAAGTCCCTCTAACCTCCCCAACAGCTCCCTCTGCCTGATCTAGTTTCAGCCCTCAACTTGCTCCTTCCTGTCTAGGCTCAGTTTCCTCATCTGGAAAAACAGGGCTGGGTCCGGGTTTCTACGGTCCCTTCTTTCCAGATAATTCTCTGCTCCTGTGAGCTTCTCTGTGTGTCCCCAAGGGGTGGGGCTCCCAGAAACCCTACATGCATGGGGCTTCTGTAAAGGAAGGGGTAGTGGGGTGTGAGGGTCCTCTGAGGCTGGGGGTTAGCAGGCAGCCAGGTGAGAAAGAGCAGAGGAAAGTGCAATAAAGGAAGGGGTAGGGCTGAGGTGAAATGCAGAGAAAGCGAGGGGGCTGAGGCCAAGCTGGTCCAGATGGCTGGAGACCCGTCCTCTGCCTCCAGTGCTGTCCTCAGCTCACCCTGCAGCAGACACCCAGAAACCCTGAACAGAGCTCAGGATCCTGCCCCCTTGCCTGGGACCCTTCCACATGTCCCTCCCAGGAAGCAGCTCCCAAGACAAACTCTGGGAGGGTGAGGAGGAGATGAAGGAGGAGGAAAGAGGGGACTCTTCCTCCCCACCCACAGGCTCCACCACCAGCCCACCACAGCCTGACCTCATGCTGCAGCCCACAAAGTTGGAGGGCTGCTGGGGTGAAGGGGAGGATGGGGGCGGAGAGTAGCTTTTACAGGTCCTGCCCACAGCCTGGCCCAGACCAACCCTGTGATTGTGGGTCTCTGGGGCTTGGCAATCTCAATTCAGACAGACAGTGCCTGGCCCCTGGCCACCCATCCACCCTGCTTCCTTCCCCTGAAGGATAGCCCTTAGAGGCCCCAGGATGACATCAGAGAGGGCAACGGATGTGTGATGTGGCTCCAGGGCCACTCAGCAAAGGGTGTGGGTTCTCCTTGGCCTTGGAGTCCCTGTCTCATCTCAGTGGGCCCTTCGGCAAGCACAGCTCTCCCCCTCCTCAACATCCCTACACACACACACACACACACACACACACAAAAGTTCTGATCTGACCCTGAGCCAGCACCAGGGCTCCCCTACGCATACACATCAACCTGTCAGTCAACATAGACATCCAGGCACTGACAGGGGCTTGCGTGGGGAACAGGGTAGATAGGCCCAACAAGGGTCCCTACCTTCCTGGAACTCCCATGTCAGTGTAGGAGGCAATAGCAGCCCCGGATGGAGAATGCTCAACCCAGGCAGATGGGCAGCCAGGTTAGGTCCCAGAGGACAAGGAGACAGGAGGGGACAGCAAGGCTCCCAGGTTGCATATCTGATGTCTCTGGATCAACTGATCCCCAAGAAACACCAGGAAAGCAGCTTCTGGGTCCCACTCTCATGAAGGCTCCTGGATCAGGGGACAGGACACTGCAACTCTGGCTTCTATGCTGCTTCTACCACAGAGACGCTGTGTGACTGGACTGAGAGTCTTGCCCTCTCTGGGCTTCAGTGTCCACATATATACAATCAGAGGGTATGGTCTGAGGATCTCCACAGCCCCCATCCTTCAATGCATTGAAGTTCCATGACAAATCTAAACCTGGTTTGCTATTCCCTATATGCCTTTTGAGTGGGAGCAAGGGGAAAATTACCAGGGAAAAGGAACAGGCAGAGCCTGGAAGGTTTTTTTCCATGCTCAAAGAAACATATATTTTTTCCATTTTATTTTATTTTTTTAATTTTTTTTTTTTTTTTTGTCCGTACACGGGCCTCTCACTGTTGTGGCCTCTCCCGTTGCGGAGCACAGGCTCCGGACGCGCAGGCTCAAGGGCCATGGCTCACGGGCCCAGCCGCTCCACGGCATGTGGGATCTTCCCGGACCGGGGCACGAACCCGTGTCCCCTGCATCGGCAGGCAGACTCTCAACCACTGCGCCACCAGGGAAACCCTATTTTTTCCATTTTAAAAAAGACAAAGTGACAGGGACTCTTGGAGGCCTGTTGGAGTGTTAACAGGCCCTGGGATGGAGCTTTTAAGCTTTACCAACTGACTAAAATGTGCTGCCAGGGTGGCTGGGCTGTGTCACACAACTAGGGGACAAAGTGGGGCAGAAAGGGGCCCTTGGGGTGATGGGGAGTGTAGGGAGCTACCGGCTAGGTAGTAAGACATGGAGACAAAACGTGGGATAGAAGGAAGGACAGATATTCGAACGAAGAGGTAAAAATACAGACCGAGGGTCAGACATATAGTGGAACAGGAAAACATAGAGGAGGGTGCAAGCGCCACGCCAGAGGCAGCGACAAAGAAAGTGCTGGAGGAATAAGGGGCCAGGAACATACTGTTTATTAAAACTGCCTACTATGTGTTAATAACCATAGTAGCCTGTTTTTGTTCTTTCTGAGAGGAGGATGCCCACACAGGGAGAGAGGTGGGTAGGAACGAAGCCAGTCAGACCATAGGGATCAAAGGATGGTGCACCCAGGGACTGAGAGAGCTGGCTAAGAATTAGAAGCAAGCAGGCTGCGGGGGTGGAACGTCTGAAAAAGGGGGCTGCCAGCCTGGCGCGGGGTTTAGACAAACGGACAGATGAAATCCACGAAAACGGGACTGGAGCAACAGACGAGGCGGCGAGGGGGCCGGGAGTGCAGAGCCGGCGGGTGGCAGCACGGGGACTCTGGGCTCAGTGCAGCCGAGCCCCGACCTCCCGCAGGGTCCGCCCGGCTCTGATCACCTGGTTTCCAGCTCGGCGGGTCCCAGCGGGTGTCCTTCACACCCCGCGGCGTCCACGTCCGGAGCTTTGAGAGCCGCAAGGCCTGTCCCCAGCCCTGCGCCTGGGCCATGAGTCCGCGGCGGCTCCGGCGCCTCGGGTGGAGGCCCCAGGACTGAGCCCGCGGCCGGGCAGCGCCGAGGAAGGGAGAGAGGGGCCGAGCGAGCCCCGCCCCCAGGGGCGACTAGAAAGTTCCCCGCCCCCACCTTGAGCAGAAACTCCCCCTTCTCTGTCCTACACCAGCCTCAAGTCATTTAGCTCCACTACTCAGCCTCCCCATCGCCATCGGGCCTCCTCTCTGGGGTTGGAGTGCCCCTCCGGCCTTCTCCACCCGGGCCCCCTATTTGAGAGGTGTCTCACAACCCATACCACTTCTCCCACCCCAGTTCGAGATACTGAGGGTCTTTCTAGTCACCAGGTCAGCCCCTCCACCTCCTGTCCACTGGCCATCTCACCAACCACGTGACATAACGGCAGACCTTGTGCGACATCCAGATGCAGAAGGAAACAATGGCTTTTGCCATCTTGGCTGACTGACTCACTCCTGGGCCTCCTCCACCCCCATAGTTCTCGTTACCCCCCAACCCCGTTTTCTGTCTGTCTGACAAGAGCAACGGACCCTGGGTTCCAACAAGGACCCCTTGAAACCCTTCTAGTGCCAAGAATATCCTGGACCTTATGAGCGGAAGCATTCCTTAAAGACTTTCTTGTGTTACAAACCCAAAACTGAGGCCCAAGAATACAAATGACTTGGCCATCATCTAAGCAGGGGACAATTATCTCTCTGTTGCAGGACAGTTATGAGGATGTAAAGGGGCTGATCATGGTACCTGGCACAGAGTACAGTCTCCATAAAGAAAGGTTTGCTTTTATTCTCAAAGAGATCAGCACTGGGCATCCACCACCAAAAACAGCCTGGACCCAGGACCCTAAATTGCATAACCCATTCCCTTACCCCTAACCTCCATCTATGCCCCCGAGTCCCCGTGCTGCCACCCGCCGGCTCTGCACTCCCTGTCCTATCCCGCTTTGCTGACAATGGAGGGAAGGCAGTAAGATGCCAGTTCTCAGACCTGGCCATTTCCACTCCACTTGTGGTGGTGGCTAGTAAGGGGGTGGAGAGTCTAACAGTGGCTCTACGCTAACTGCAGCATAACCTGGGCCCATTTCCTCTCTGAGCCTCAATTTCCTCATCTGCAACATGAGGATAACAATCCCATGACACATGAGAATAAGGATAAGGGGATACACAGGTGAAGTTCACAGCCCCTCCCTCTACTGTCTCCTTCCCTTGTGCCACAAGACAAGGACTTAGCAAACCCATATGTGAGGGACAGGCTGGGAAAAGGAAGAGAGGTTTGTGAATTGATTTGTTCTTATTTGTCTGAAATTTGCACCCACTTTTTATAGACTCAGTGGCAGAGCTGGAATAGAATGCGAGATTAACATGTTGATGATCTCCATGTCATTTGCCCTTTCCCAAGGCAGTGCTGGCACACAGTAGGTGTTTACAAAATATTTATTGAATGAATGTATTCTTTACATGGGGAAGAGAACTTGCCCAAGGTCCCACAGTGAATTCATTTCAGAATCGAGACAGATCTCCTGTCTACTCCTTCCACTAGGCCATTCTGTCTCATGGAATTCTTTTTGTTTTTCTCTCATATGATCACAAACCAGTGGGGAGCCCATTCCTCTCTCCTAGCACCCTCTGGCCTATCAGGAGTCCCCATCCTGGATTAGCTCAGCCAGGATAAACAGCCATCAGGAGGCCCCTCTCGGTGCCCAGCTTAGTGCTTCCAAGCCTTTGACTTTTGAGTTTCCAGCAGCCATTACACAGTACCTGCCACAGGGGCAATTTCCCTTCTGAGGAAACGGAGGCCCTGGTCGGCTCCTTCCAAGCACAGGAGTTTCCCTTTTGCTCTCTGGTGGGGCGGGAGTGCAGGATACAGCCCCTTGCAGCAGCAGCCTAGAAGGAAGGGTGGCAGCAGCCATTTCCTACCCTGCTAAGGCATCTTCCTCCCTGGCCAGTCCCTCCCCTGTTTCCTGAGTTCCGCTTCTTGGGTTCCAGCCAGAACAGTAATATGAAAAGGCTCCAAAGTTTAACTTGAATCATAGGACCTGGGAACTGGGAAGGACCCCAGAGGTCATTTATTCCCACCTCCTCCCCACTGCAGTAATGCCCTCTGTTAATAAAGAGGAGGGGGCATCTGACTTAATCTCTTACAGCTTCAACTTCATGCCTCATCACATGGACAGGATGACACCCACCTGGCAATGTTGTTGTGGGAGGAAATGTGAGAATGGATTTAATAAAAGCTAATGTGTATTGAGCACTAACTATATGCCTGCCATTGTTCTAAGTGCTTTTTGCATACTAATCTATTTAATTCTTACTACAACCAGATAAAGCAGGTAATCATCATCATCATCACACCCATTTTACAGATGAAGAAACTGAGGACGACAAAGATAATGTAACTTGCTAAGTTCACACAGCTAACAAGTGGCGATGGCAGAATCTGAACCCTGATCCTCAGTTTTCACCCATATGATGCAGTGATCATCCTTACCCCGGGGAATGATGCATCATAAAGGTCCTGTGAGCTCACATGTGTTTGTGTGGCTGGAACTTTTGTACCCAAGGACCCTTAAGGCTGAGGGGGAAGAATGTGTAGAAACCCCGGGGGCTGAAGATGTAACCTGAAGCTTTGTCTCCAAGCAGGGAATGTCTTTAAAATCCCTGCTCTTAAACATCTACTTGAATTTTCCAGTTAACTCCAGTGTGCATCCATATTGTTTTCATATAAAAATGGGTGTTTTTCTCCTTTAAGCCTTTAAGGAAAGTTGACACTCCAGGAAGATGAGCCCCATTGGTCCTGTGCATCCATATGCCTCTAGGCCACTGCCTTTGACCCCAGGGGTTCCAGACACCTGACACACTGTAGGCTCTCAGTCACTGAGAATAGCTAACAACACTTATGAGGCACTTGTTATGTGAGTCAAAGTTCTAAGCACTTTCCACTTACGCTTGTGCTTTAATCATCGTGACAACTCTGTGAGGAGGTCAAGTTATTATCGTTGCCCTCATTTTTGGCGGGAAAACTGCAGCACAGAGAGATTAAGTAATTTGCCCGAGGCAGCACAGTTGGGAAGTGACCACTGGGCTTTAAACCCAGACAAGCCTGTCAGCTTTGGCTAGTAATCACTATACATACTGCCTCTCCAGCCACAACAGAGCTTCTCACCCACACATCTCCACAACTTCAAACCAGGAAAATTCAGTTGATTCTTAGCAGAAGCAGACCTTATTCCAATGAGATGAGCAGCTCCTTGAGGGCAAAGATGTAGGGTCTCTCCCCCCAACTCAGCCTTCCTTAGATGGATGCTAAGCCAGGAGCTGGGCTGTGCAAAGGGCTGGCTCTCCATTCATGTGTGGCAGCTGACTGCTTCTTGGCTGGTGGCAGTCTCTTGGACCCAGCACCTGTTGGGCTGATGAAAGAGCACTAGCATTTCACACAGGAGTCCTCTGCCACCCTCCATAGCAAAGATCCAACTTCAGAAAGGGCTGCCCGTCATCTACAGGGACAAGTTCACACTTCTGAGGTTGACATTCATAATTCCACACAAGGTCACCCAGCCAAAGCAGCTGGCCTTCCCAGAACACACTAAACGTCATTAACCCTCCCAATGTGTTACATGTGCTCTTCTCTCACACACACACAAAGAATGCTTATCCTTATTTCCTTGACTCATTTCACAAACGCTTACGTGGTGCTTTCAATGTACCTGGCACTATTCTAAGCTTTTTGCACATTTTAACTCATGGACTCATCACAGAAACCATGTAGGTACTATTATTATCCCATTTTACAGATGAGGAAACTGAGGTACAAAGAGATTAAGGTATTTGCCCTATCTCCTGCACCTGGCAAAGTCCCACAGATCCTTGTAGCCACTCCTATGAATAGCATAAGCCGTTCCCTTTCCAATTGCTCCTTCAGCTCAGTTTCATCAGCAATAATTCTATATTGAGTCGAGTTATCTGTATGTCTTCCTGTCCAATAAGAGTTTGGAAAAAAAAAAAAAAAGAGTTTGGATCCTCTGAGACCAGGGACTGAGTTTTATTATTTATGGCATATCCATTGATCAGGAAGGAGCTTGGCACAGAGTTGGCACTTAGGGAATATTTGTTCAAGGACTGAACGAATGACCCAGAAGCAGCCTTGCCCAAACTCAGTGGTGGCAGAAAGATTTGGGGTCTTCTTTCCCCAACATCACTGGGGTAGAGGAATGTCAAGATGGCTCGGTGACCAAGCATGAAATGCAACCACATTTGGTGAGAGGGGAAGAGAGAGAAGGCCCTTCCACCCTTTCGTGCCCTTTGTGTGGTTGACTCAAACCTGGCACCCTGACCGCAAAGCCATTTGGGCTGATGGGGCATCTACATCTAGCAAGCCACGAAAGCTGGCAGCTCTGGGGTCTGCTCCAGAGAACTGACCTCACTGGCTTCTGTGTTTCCCTCCCAAGGGCCCCATGACTCTGTGCAATTCAGAGGTTCATATGGAAAAGAGCAAAGGGTTTAAATGTCACCCCAGGGAGTTGGGGTTTGCTGCTTTGGGTCTCAAACATTATGCTTCACCCAATTTGCTCTAGCCTTCCCATGCTGGCCAAATGCACTCTATGGACAACTAGAGGGCAGTTTGGGCACAACTCTGGCCTCAAGTCCTAGTTCCACCATTCAGTAGCTGTGTAACCTTTGGCAAGTTATTGAACCTCAGTTTCTTCACCTAGAAAATTGAAATATTTTTTTCTCTGCCCCACAGACCTCGAGATAATGGATCTGAGAGCACTTTTTAAGTGGAAAATGACCAGACGTAGAGAGAATAGCGGTGGAGTGCTGCTCGGAGCAGTGTTCTGCAGCTTTCCGACTGAAGGCAGAAAGGTGAAGGATGGAGCCTCAGTCTTTCCCATCTCCACCTGGCTGTGTCTGACTATGGCCCAATCATTAGCCTTTTCTGGGCCTTAGTAAAATGGGAAGGATCATTCCTAGGTCCTTGCAGCCAAGTCTTAGAAGAGCTACTGGATGGGCAGCAACAGTGTGTATGTTCTACAGATTTTATCAGCTCCAGAGAAGGGGCCCTTAAGAACTGCAACTCTCAAAGCAGCCTGGGGTTTGAACTCCAGCTTCAACACTTACTAGAAGACACATCATATCACCTTTCTGGGCCTCAGTTTCCTCACTATTAAAGGGAGACGGTAACACCTACTTCCCGAAACTGTCATGTGACCCAAATGAGAACTCACTGATAAGATGCACTTGTCAGTGGCAAACTCACCCCTTAGCCTTTCGCCTGCCTGGCTACTTCCTTCCTGTCCTTGTGACATGCAGGCTGCTCAATTTCATGTCTACTAATTCTTTTTGCCTTTATCTGGGAAGTAGTTACAGCACCCACCCACAGCTGCCCCTACTCCCACTCCTGGGCCTTAGCACACACCCCTCACCCTGATGGAACTTGCAGAAAGCCTTCCTCCTCTCCCCATCACCTGGCAAGGTGCAGCACCACCCAACAGGAACATGGACTCTGCAGCCCAGCTCAGGGATCCAGGGCTCGGTCCATTTGAGCAGCTGGCCCGGCCATGAACAAAAGCAGCTTTTGTGTCAGAGAAGGAGTTTGCAGTTTGTCAGCAGTGGTGGGGTGGGTCAGTCATCTGCCTCCTGCATCATCACCCTTGTGTGACTTGCCACGAGGGCTGGCAAGCCATGGCAGTGAACAGGCTTTGTCTGTATCTGTCACTTGGTGTGTTCCTTTAGGATTCCAGGCCACTGTGTGACAGAGTGCCCAAGTAGCTGGGGCCTCCACAGAAGCCCAGCCTGGAGTTGATGGGCCCTCAGAGAGCATCTGCTCCACCCCCTCATTATACAGATGGAGATCCTGAGGCCTGTGCAGGGAGGGGCAAGCAACTTAGGGCCCTGCACCCAGGTTTTGCCCTTCAGTATTTGCCCCTGACTTGCCCTGCCCTGCAGATTCAGTCATCTTCCAGAGGTCTTACGGGTCTAACTGGCTTAAACTATCAGGTCAGAAGGGATTCCAGAGAAGTCCCACAGTTCTCTAGGAGGAACATTTCTCCTCTGTGTGGTATCCTCAGGTAACCCACGCCAAAGTCTGAAAACAAAAGCTGGCCACGCGCAGGTTCTTAGATAAACAGTGGTGAGTCTTGAACAGAGGGGGGCGTCCACACACATAGCAGTGAAAGGGATGGTGAGCCAGGCTGTCCCTCTGTACTTCCTTGACAACAATGCATTGGAAGCCATGGTGCTGTCCTGGAACCCCGAAGGAGAAGGAGCCTTGTGAAAATGTTCTCTCCCGCCAAGAGTTCAATCAGAAGGCCTGAATGGCAGGATTTAGCCCCACATCAGCTGCATCCCCCAGACTGGAGAGCTCAGGGACAGGGACCACGTCCTTGTCAAAACAGAACCCCAAACCCTGTGTAGTGAGAGGTTCCATGAGGACAGGGCCTTGTCTTGTTGTCTTGAAGTCTGGGGTAGCCCCAGCCTGATAGGAAGGTCCAGAGGGGCTCTTCACACTCAGGGCCCAGGGGCAGGGCCTCTGGGTCAGGGTCTCCTCCCCTCCTGCTCACCCCTCCTTTCCTGGCTCTTCTCCGCCCAAGCCTGGATGTTCTATGTTCTAGTTTAACCAAGGAGGCTGTTCTCTTTGACCAAGTTACTGTCCTCCATGCCTGGTGGTGCCACCCATGCTCCCTTCTGCCTTTGACTTGCTGTATAACCTTTGGGCATGTCACTTGCCCTTTCAAGTCTAATGATGTCTTCATCTGAGCATAAAAAGTTAGATGGACTAGGTCAGCAGGCTTGCAAATTGTGCCTCACAGTGGCTGGGGAGGAGCCTCAAGGCCTACCATGGGGATGTTGGGGGAGGGGAGAACAAGGGAAGGCTGAGCCTGGAGACTCAGGTTCCCATCCCTACCCCACCTTGCTTCAATCAGAGCCATGTTGCTTTTTATCTGTTTTATACATTGAGCTTCCACACAGGATTCGGTTTGGGGGAAAAAAAGTCTGCGTCTAAGAAAAAGCAAATGGACTAGACATGTCCTTACACCTGGGCCTCAGTTCCCTTCTGAGTGATCATTGCAGGCCATAAAACAAGTCAAACATTTATAGCAGTGCCTAGCATGTAATGACGATGACAATAATAGCTACCATTTATTGAGCACTGTATGCTGGGCATCACTTAAAGGCTGTACCAGGGTCAACTCATTTGCTCCTTCCAAATCTTCTCAAGAAGGCACAATTGATACCTTCATTTTACACATAGGACACTGAGGCACAGAGAAGTTAAGCAACTTGTCCAAGATCACACAGCTAATGGGGAGTACAACTGGGAATCAAATACAGGCATTTTGGCTCTAGTGCCCTCCTTCTTGATCAGTCCAACTATTGGCTCTCCATACATATTTAGTTATTTTTGTTATTCTTATGGTTATTTCCATTGGTATGTTCTCTTACACTTCATCTGAAAGCTGCGCTGAGTTCACCTCTCAATGTGACTGTGCACCTAAAACCAGACCGTGGCTGTAGAGTGGGTACATTCCTGTTCTGACAGCCAGCCAGACCAGGCTTCAGGGTGCCCTTGCCCCAAATCTGCAGAGATAAAGCCTATGGTCTGGGGCCACTTCCCCAAACAGTGGGCAGTGGGAAAAGACTGAGTTTGCTAAGAAAATAATGGACTTGAGGATATGGGGAGGGGGAAGGGTGAGCTGGGACAAAGTGAGAGAGTGGCACGGACATATATACACTACCAAACGTAAAATAGATAGCTAGTGGGAAGCAGCTGCGCATAGCACAGGGAGATCAGCTCGGTGCTTTGTGACCACCTAGAGGGGTGGGATAGGGAGGGTGGGAGGGAGAGAGACGCAAGAGGGAAGAGATAGGGGAACATATGTATATGTATAACTGATTCACTTTGTTATAAAGCAGAAACTAATACAACATTGTAAAGCAGCTATACTCCAATAAAGATGTTAAAAAAAAAAAAGAAAAGAAGAACTGGCTCGCATGCTCAGAGCCTAGAAGAAGCCAGGGAGCAGACCGGTGGGAACCTGTAAGGTGGCTGGATGTCCCACAGGTGACAAGGCTCTGCTGACTTGCTCAGTTCAGCCCTTACTGACCCATCACTCTAAATGTCCTCCATTCACCCAGGTCAGCCTTCCTTCTTACATTTCTTCTTTTCTGGCCCCCTCTGTTTTTCTCTTCCTCTCCCTTCCCTCTCCTTGCTCAGCAAGGCTCATAATAACTTGCTAAACCACAACCCTCATATTTCTTATATTTCCACTTACCAGGGAAATTTCTCAGCTGGTCCTGACTGATTCTTCTAATTGATCCTCCCACTCTGGCCACATTCATCTCTTCTCGGGCCCCACCCATCTTCCCCAGGCTGGATCCCCTAACTTGAATCCTCCAGCCCAAAGCCTTGCTCCTTCTCCCTACCTTTACTTGGCTGTCAGAGCCACTAACTCCCTGGGTGAGTCCCTTCCCTTTTCTGGGTCTCAGTTTGTCCATCTGTTAAAGGTTGAAGGGGAGCAGTGATTGTACTAAATGATATCCGAGGAGTTTTCTAGCTTTAATTTGCAACCATTTTATATCTGGTCCATTTAGAAAATTGAATCTTCTTGGCCACTTTCCTCTCTTTCTCTCTCTCTCTCTCTCTCTCTCATTTATATCTATGTATATGCACACACACACACACACACACACGCAAATGTGTGTGTGTGTGTGTGTATGTGTGTTCTGAGAACTCTGAAAACACGCCCCACCTGACAGTCACCTCTTGCCTGTTCCAGACAAATTGTCAGAACTAGGGGCAATGGGGACCCAGCCCCAGATGGACCAAGGTTTCTGTTCTCAAGGTGCTTACAGTCAAATTGCAAAGACAAGCATGGAGATAAATAGAGCATCCCTTAGAGTTTCCAAAATGCTTTCATTTCTTTTGTCTCATTTGGTCCTTACAACAACCCTGTGAGATAGCAGGAGAGGAGCTGTTATCCCATTTTACAGAGCAGAGGACTGAGAGTCAACGAGAAGACAGATTTCACCCTAGCTGATCTGACCAGCAAGTGGAGAGCTGAGACACAAACCCAGGTGTTTAATTTCTAGAGCCAGTGGTCCCTCCAAAGCATCATGCTCTCCCGCATTTTCAATAGCTTTGACAATAGAAGCTTTCTGGAAACTACCGGAAAAACTTCCTAAAGTTGGCTAATTCTTAAAAGTGGGAGTGAGGAGTTATAGGACTTTGGCTCTCCATTTTATATCCAGATATTCAGGTTAAAGTCTCTCCTCAGAGAATGTAGTTTATTTCTAATCCTTATGTGAAGGAAATAGCTCCAACACAGGCAGATCATGATCGGTGCTCTAAGACAGATAAACAGTATGCAGAGGATTTGAAGGGGGGGAGGGGACAGTATTTGAACTGACTGTCAAAGAACGGCAAAGGTCTGAACAGATTGAGATGGGTGTGAGGAGTCTCAGAATCCCAGGGACCACAGCAGCTCTCCAGCCCAGCAGCTGTTGCTGACTTCTGCGACAGCAGCCCTGCCTAGAAGGAATTTTTCCTGAACAATTAGGTGCATAGAGTGGACAGGATTTCCTGTTTTCTTTCCTTTCTTCATTTTATATTGTGAGGTACCTGGCCCTGAGTCCCAGCCTTGGGAAACACCTGCTTCACCCACCTGCCCCTCACCTGGAACGTGATCACAAATTGCCCTGGAGATGGGCCAGTCCAGCCAGACCCAGGCAGAAGGAGCCATAGGGACCAGGAGGCAGAAGGGGTCCCAGCCAGGCCTCCCCACACTACTTTTCACTATATTCCAGGATTCAGTATCAAACTATCAGATGATCAGATTGATCACATTTTTGGAAAAACAAGGTCAAACCACTTTCCGATTAAGGGCCATACAACCATAGTGTGTAGGAGATGGAAGGGCCTTAGAGGTCACTCTATCCAATCCCCTCATTTTAATGATGGGGAAGTTGGGGCCCAGAAAGAGAAGATACTTGCCCAAGGTCACAGAGCTGCTAGCCACCAAGCCATCGTGCCTGATTGTAACTTTAGCCCAGCTGACGTGTGACCCTTGCTGTGAGCCAGGCCTCCACAGGGCTCATTGGCAGATATGAGAAAGCAAGCCCATCTGGTCTTTGGAGACTGGAAGTATACAGAGGCACATCTGATACCTCCATCACTCTGCTCGAAGCTGCCTATACACACTGTCTCCCTGGAGTGGACCCCAGAGCCATTCAACCTGGGCCTTCCCCATCAGAGAGGCCCAGGGACTCATTCTTGAGGCCTCAGCTCCTGCCTTCTTAATCTCAAGTCACACTTCTGGACTGGAGAAAACATCTCTCCCTTCCCCCACTCTCCTGCTTGGACTGGTCATGATGGTCACGTTTATAATCATTTAATAACTATTATTTGTGTATTGCCTGGGAGATTATAGAGCCGTCTCACTCCCACTATCACAGTTAGTTCCCACAACAACCCAGGAATTGGGTGTTTGGATCTTTATTTTCAAAGTGAGAAAACTGAGGCTCAGAGAGGTGATCACATAGCTGATAAGTGACAGAGTCAGAATTCAGACCCAGAGCTGTCTGAGTTCTTCAGAAACTGAGCCCTTTTCATCAGCCTGAAGCCACCTTTTTCACTGGTTTCTTGGGGAGGATGGATAGGCTGATACAAGGATGGAGCAAACAGTTCTTGAGTACTCTCTCTGTATTAGGCATGAGGATGCAGAGAGGAATGAGACAAAGTTTCTGCCCTCAGGGAGCCTACCAGTTCAGTGAGTGCTTCTCAAACTTTTGCACCAGAGTACCCCCAAACGACTGAACAGAATGAACTCATTCCCCACACAGCCCCAAAGAACCGGGGAGCCCATGTAGCTAGCCATAAGTGAGAAATTTCTTGGAAGTCTCCACTTTTATCTTACAAATTCATGTGAATTTTGCATGCTATTCCGTTACATATATTTATGCTTGTTCTAATTTAAGAATGATGTTTTCCCCCCAGATCTTTTAGGGAGAATGAGCTATTCCATACAGATGCTCTTGGAAACATCTGGGAAGAGGTTCTGCTTACCTCTGGCCCAAGGGGACACAGAGACCCCTTTGAGAAGCAAGAGACAGTAGCACATTTTTGTGTGGTGAAGGTTAAGATTTTGGTGAAGAGGATGTATGTGTGTGTGCATGCATTCACATATGTGACACATATAGAAGCTCTGTAGAAGCTTCAGAGGTGGCCAGAACTGTTTCTTTTGCAGGACCATGTTTCTCTGGCACCCAGATGATCCGCACTTCTACCCTGTCAACTAGCTGTGAACTAGCCATTTTCCTCAGCCCAGAGACCAGAACTGGAAAGGACACTAGGTGTTCTGGAAGGTTTTTTTTTTCCAAAAGACCTTTTGCTTTGGCCATTTTGGTAACTGTGGTTGGGAAACAAGATAGCACCCACCTCCCAGCAACAGAGAGCTGAGAGGGGAGAAAGTCAGGCAAATTTACAGCAGCTCATGTGGGGCAATGAAGTAATTATCCTGTGAGAGATACTTAGGTACTGGCAAAGTGCTTCCCTGCTTTTGCTCGTTTTCTCAAGACAAGAAGCATGTACTTTGCAAAGTCTGAATGCTGTTCTGCCATTTGCATGTTCTGTTAATGAATTCATTATTCATTCTGGGTTTTTTGGCTTGGTTTTAAAGGAAGGTTCTAAGTGCCAGCCTACTTTGATGATCCTCAGGGAAACAAGAAAAGGTTCTTGGACCTTCTCTTGGGCCATAGGTTAAAGGGAACAGGGCATCTCTGGGGGCCAGATGTGCTGATAACAGCAGTGAGATCAAAGTATGATCAAAGTGCCACGTGGTAGATGCGGGGGGTGGGGGTTGGTGGCAGGGAGCATTGGAGATTCTGAAACAACTGCCCCTCCCCTCCTTAAGGGTCTCCTTTGGCCATTTTCTTTTTCCAAACCTTGAAGGGTTTTGTATTTTGTTTTTAATAAGGAGGCCATTCCCTTCCCCTGTGGAATGTATTCCCTGAAATATCCTGCTCTAGGGGCACATGGACACAGAGTTGGAAGCCTCTGTTCTCAGGAGCCCTACTTCCTATGTTTTCATTTTTCTTCTTGAAACGTAAACCAAATCAACTCTTCCTGTTTCTGGTTTGGGGATGTGGAGGGTCACACAGCAGGGACCCTCTAGCAAACAGGTCAGAAGGGGCCTCTGAAAGCTGCCCCTTGGCTGCCCTGCCATGGGAGGAGGGCTATAGGAATGGAATTTAGTCCCACGGAAAGAGGAGGAGAACAGCATCCAGGCTGTGATGAGGAAACAGCTCTGCTTGCGATGCCAGTTTGCTCGCCTTTGCCCTTACCTCAGGCTGATGGAAGCCTGTACACCACGGAGCTTTCACCAGCTGAGCTGCTGATCTTCAGCACTTGGGTACTGTCAATTGGGAGTAAGTTTAGGGAAGAGTCATCAGGACTGTGAGAAATTAGGAGTGGGAGCTGTTCATCCTGTGGAAAGACAGATTCTGGGAGAATAGTATACATGAGTGGGGACTTGGGTTCTGGCCTCAGTTTTACTGCTAAGTGCTCTTTGCTGTTTTTCAGATCACCTACCTTCTCTGAGCTTCAGGTTCACCAACTGCAATGGGAGTATTGGACTGTATGAGCTACAAGGTTCCTTCCATCTCAGACTTTGGGAAATTCTAAATGCCATCAGATTAGTCATAGGGGAAGAATGAATAGAACAACTTCATGAGACTCCAAGGGGTGAAAACAAGACCACTGGGTGGAAGTTGTGAGGCAGATTCTGGCTGCATATAGAGAAGAACTTTCGACTGAGTACAGGATGAAAAGGGATGCTTGACGATACCTGGAGAGTTTGGTCTGAGCCTGACTGGGCACATAGCAGGAATGGTATAAAGGGAGCCTGTTAAGCAGGTGAGCACTGGACTAGAGCAGCGGTCTCCAATATCCACTTTTATGTGGCCAACTTCAGTCTCCAAATGAAATCTTTATGGAACTTCCAAGAGGTGAAATAGATTGGTTGAGTGAAGCAACCCCCCCCCAAATCTGTCCTCTCCTCACATCTCCCAGTAAGTCTCTGGGGACTCTACAGTTCCTCGGGTCTCAGTTTGTAAGCCATTGATTAATACGAATACGGTCCTTAGGTGCCCTTCTTGCCCTGAGATGTAGGCAACCTCCAAGTTTCAAGGGTTTGGTGGAAACGTGTTTTACATGGATCTGTACCATTGGCTGCAACTGTTAAGCCCCTCAAAGCCCTGTCTCAAGACAATTTGTCATCTGGAGCCAGTGGGGGCTCTGTGTTCATCTGTAATAGCTAGTTCAGAGCTGAAATGATAGGGAAGAAAGTCTGCTGAGAAAGAAGTCACTAGTCTAATCACCAGAAGTTCCTTTGCTACGCCATCAAAAATAAAAGACAGTCCTTGGCAGATTCGTTGTTTATGTGAGGCCCTGTGCTTAGTTCTGGGAATACAGAGGTCAGTCAGATATAGTTATTGTACACGAAGAGCTCATGGTCCATGGAAGATACAGGAAAGAAAAGAAGCAAATGCAGAACTGCATGATGTGTTATAATAGAAATATGGACAAGATGGGCTTGTCCAGAGGACCAGAAGATGGCTTGACAAGCCAAGTAGAAGGACTGGCAAAGACACCCACAGTGGAGAGTCCAATATGAGAGTTCATTGTATGCGTAGGAAATTCTGAGTTGTCCCATGGGGCTCAGAAATGTGGGGATGTGGTGTGAGATGAAGTAAGAAAGATAGGTTATTAACTTGTGAAGAACCTTGATTGCCAACGCAAAAAATCTGGACTTTGACAAAAGGTAGGGAACAATCAAAGTTTTTTGAGCATGACCAAATTTTTCTTTTAAAGAGAGAACTCTGGCATCAGTATGGGAGGTGGACTAGAAGGGAAAGCATGCTGGCAGGGAGACCAGTTAGGAACTGTAGCAACCATCCATGTCAGAGATGCTAAGGGCCAAGATGCAGGGCTATGGCAGTGTGGGTGGAAAAGAAGGGGCAGATTTGAGAAACATTACAGAGAAGTTTCATGGGCTTGATTTGGTGACTGCATGGTAGCGAATGAGATAGGGAGGAGCCCAAGCGATTTCCATGATTCTTGCTTGAGTGACTGGGTGGATGATGGTACATTAACCAAGCAAGAGAATCCCAGAGAAGGAGAAGGTTTCCAGGAGAATGATGAAGAACTATGCTCTTTAGTGTTGAGTTTGAAGGATTCATGTGACCTTCTGGTGGAAGCATCCAATAACGCTTTCCAGACCTGTCATTCCATCTGCAACTCCCATTCCCTCCCCAGCCCCTGGGTAGCTGTCCATGCCACGCAGCCCTTGCTCTGATCTTCTGGATTGGCCCAGGCTGTGAAAATGGCCAACTAAGCTGTGCCTCAGGACATTTGCTTGGCTCGTATCGGTAAGCCTGGACTTGGCTTTCTGTTTTGTACTCCTGACAGCAAGCATCGGGGACCTGGACTTCCCAGCCCATTTTGACCCCAAAGGAAGCTGTTACTCTCCTCCGTGGGTCTGGAAATCCTTCCCCTATCCCAACGAACATCTTGAAACTGCCGTTTTCACTGACCTTATCCCTGCCTCTCCCTCCTTTCAGCCTGACTCTGGCAGGGACAGGGGGTGGAGGACGACACAGAGTAGAGTGCAAAGGACCTTGGGACCGTCTAGTTCAACCTTCTCATTTTTCATACAAGGAAACTGAGGTCCAGGCAGGGGAGGCAACTAACTCAAGGTCACAGAAGGAGTTAATGTCAGACTTGGGATTAGATCTTAGAATTTTCAACTCACAGTCCAGTGTTTTTTACCTTGGCTGAATTCACTGCAGACCATGGTTGAAAGATTTCCTGTCTCAAATGATAATCAATTCCAGATACCCCTTAAGTCGGTTTTTATACTATTCCAAGTTGCTGGGTAAAATATCTGTCAAATGCTAGATAAGCTATGCCCTGCAAATGTTCTTCATAAAATGGCAAATGTTAAATGGCCAGATCTGTCAAGAATTAGTTACAGTAATGATTTGGTCATTTTCAAAAGAGAGGAAGTTAATTGAATTATTATTATTCTGATGATTTTCATAGACTCAGTGTTTTGGTCTATTCTCCTCTTGAGCCTTAGAAGTGACGTCTAAGAGCAACTTAAATAAATGCATTTAATAAATGTATTAGTTTCTATTTTTTCCCTTTTAAATTAGTCTCTCTGCCCTCTCAGAACTGGAGGGAGGGGTCTGGGCAACTGATGGACAAAGTCTGGTGCTGAGTCCAAGCCTGCAGCCAGGCTGGAGCCAGTTGGGTTGGGGAGCCAGGGCTCTTGTTACAGGCCAACTATTACCCCACAGGTCGCCTCAGCCACTTCAACAAGAGAGCTTGAAGAGAAGCCCTGAATGGCTCCAGGCAACAAAAGGAGCCTTGTGCACTGGGAGCAAGGGGCCTCAGGGAGGATTTGGTGCAAGGGCAATGGGAGGGAAGGTCAGCAGCCTTCTCACCTCTGTGGACTGCTAGGAAGGGGAGCTAATGAGTTAAACACAAGTGTAGGGTCTGCAAGTCAAGAAGTCGTTGAATTTCAGAGCAGCAAGATACCTTAGAGGTCATTTAGACCAGACTCTTCATACTATAGTTGGGAACAGGAAGGCCCAGAGAGGGGAAGGGGCAGGCCCAAAGTCACACAGCTGGTCAGGGGCAGAGCCAAAACTGGAACCTAGAACTTCTGGTGCTCTACTCAAGTGTTCTCACTTCAATACCTGTGAGGCAGTTCAGAATTGTGGATTTTGTTTGGAGGGAAGGGGCTCCTTTTAGGTTCCAGAACCTATTTCCATCTCAGGAGCAATTCATCCCTAAGTAACACAGCATAAGGAGTATGGAGTGATGCAGGGAGCCCGGGAGCACCTAGTGAGTCTTGGAGTGAGCTCCAAAGGTCTAAAGGCCTTCTTGACCTGCCGGTTTGTGTTACCGCTACCTCTGTGGTTTCCAATGCTGGGTATATATGCATGGGATGGTTTGGAGTGATACACTGATGTTTTGAATTGTGATAGATATATTTTGAATTCAATATGCATTAGGAAAGCTGTAACTAGTACCTCAACCCTTCATTTCATAGATATTTACGGCTTAAAGTGAGGTTATCGTTTAAAATCGGGCTGAGTTAAAGAAACATAATAAGTACATAATGGCACAGGACGAAATAATGGCAAAAATTGTGAAGCTGGTTCACCAATAAGTGAAATTTGGGAAACATTGTGCTAGTGGATTCTTGGGTCATGATAGCAGGACGACCAAAGTTTATTCAGGCTATCCTCCTGGGCCTGGGCAGCATTACATATGTTGAAGCCAGTGGACATTCCTAATGTTCTCCTGTGCAGATGGTGCCAAAGGTTTGCTCTGTCAATGAAACCACTAGGACAAAAGCAGTAGTGTGGCAGAGAACCCTTTGATTGACTAATCTTAATAGGAAGAAGATTACATATGAAAAGCATACTCAATTATCAGCTTTGAGTCAGTGTATTGGCTTCTCCTTCTCTAAAATGTCCCTGGTCAGTCTTCCCCTCCACCACTTCTGCTCTACTCTGGTGGAACTTGTAAGACTGGCATATGAGAACACAACAGGCTCAATGTACAGATAGAACACTGAGAGTTAGAAAGGGGAAGGTTCTTAAGATCATTCAGCCATGAGTCATACAGTCAAGACTGGATCCCAGGTCTCTTGATTCCCAAACAAATGCTTATTCCACCACTGCTCCACATTTCCTGCCCCGCAATTCCTTCTCCATTGCTCCCCCCCTTTCTTTTTTTCCGCGGTACGCGGGCCTCTCACTGTTGTGGACTCTCCCGTTGCGGAGCACAGGCTCTGGACGTGCAGGCTCAGCGGCCATGGCTCACAGGCCCAGCCGCTCCACGGCACGTGGGATCCCCCCCGGACCGGGGCATGAACCTGCCTCCCCTGCATCGGCAGGCGGACTCTCAACCACTGCGCCACCAGGGAAGCCCCATTGCCCTTTTTGCACACTCCCCTCAATCCTACTCCCAACCCAAATCAGGCATCTATCTACAGCCTCCACTGAAGTCTTGGCTAGTACAGCTCACTTCCTCTAGAGCTTCAAAATTCATCAAGGGCCCAAGAAGCTGGTAACATTGGTCACATCCAAGAGGATTGCTGGGTGGTGGAGAGACAGAAGTGGGGAGATTTTTATTTTCATACCTCCTGAATTTTAAAACAGGTGAAGTCATTAGCTAGTCCAAAAAATCAATAACTGAACAAACCAAGAGTTATCTCCCTCCTTGAGCTGTATCTCAAAAATAATCGCATTTGCTCAGCACTTTGATGGGGTTTTATTGTGGGTTTTTTTGCCGTACGCGGGCCTCTCACTGTTGTGGCCCCTCCCGTTGCGGAGCACAGGCTCCGGACCCGCAGACTCAGCGGCCATGGCTCACAGACCCAGCCGCTCCTCTGCATGTGGGATCCTCCCGGACCGGGGCACGAGCCCGTGTCCCCTGCATCGGAGGGCGGACTCTCAACCACTGCGCCACCAGGGAAGCCCGTGCTTTGATGTTTTAATGCTCTACCTCTTGCGATCCATGCAAGACCCCCATGCAATAAGCTCCATTTTACAGATGTGGACACTGGTCCAGAGAGAGGAAGTTTCATGCCTGGGTCCACGCAGTGAATTGGTTATGAAATTTGGTATACAATCCAGGTCCTTTGATTGTCAGTGCCTTGCTGCTTCCACTGCCATATCCACATAAACTCTTAATTTGTGCCAGATTGTCTTTGGATCAGCCTGAGACAACGTGTTCACACTTGCCCTTAAATAGACATTTTCAAACTTTAACCTAAAGAAGTAGCACAAAAATCAGTCCCAACTCAGTTCTGCAGGTGGCAATCTCTTCTGCCTGACCCTGCCCTCTAAAAGACACTCCTCTTTCCTCTAGAAACCACAGACCACCCAACCACCTGGTGCCCACCCTCCCGGGATTCAGCACTGGTAACTCATCCTGGCACAGACATTCTAATGAGGCAACTTGGCAGTTGCTGAGAGTGCTTTTGTCTCGGGGGGTGGCGGGGGTCACTATTTCAGGGCCTGAGGGTTTCTTTTTAGCCTTTGCAGCTGGTGTCTCTGAAATGGAGAAGTTTGTCCTTCCCCCAGTATGGGCAGCCCAGAGATCTTGTGCCCCCAGAAGTCTCTATTGCAAAGCAGGAACTGTGCTCAGCAAGAAGCCCTGGAATGGTGACAGGGGAGGCTTGGGAGGGGGTGCGGCACAGAGAAACAGATGTATGCTGTATGCTGATCAAAGCAGTGTTCCTGCTCCAAAATAGGTCCCCTCTCATCTGCTGTCATGGCAATGTAAATAAACACCTCGCCCTGCTGGCTCTTCTTTTTGAGCCGCCACCACCCAAGAACTCAGGGTCCGAGGTGGAAAAGTCCTTGAGGGATAACCAGATCCCCTCTCTGCCTCCTGGTAAGACTGTGTCCAAACCAGCTCCAACAACTTGGGGAGGTGATCAGGAGCGAGGGCTCGGGTTGTCTCTTCCAACATCTTCCCAAGATGCCTCGCACAGGCGCTTAGCATGCCGCTTCTTAATTGGTGTCTTTCTGTTTCCATGACCCCCCAGCCCTAATTGCTGTCTAGCAGCCATGCTCATTCAAGTCCTGAACTCATCCTGCTGAAAACCTGAAGCCAGTGGAAATGGCTGAGATCGGGCTGAAGCCAGGAGGATGACCTAGATGACCTCAGCAGAGCCTGGTTGATGCCAGGAGTCCAGGCTCTGGCAGCAAATTCATTCCTGGCCAACATCCTTCTTTCTCTTCCTCCCCAAAGAAGTCATCCCCCTCTAGACAGCTGTGCCCTCTTCAATGGAAGGGAGTTGCTCCAGAATGCCACCCACTTGTCCACACCCAAGTAGGACACCAGAGGCAGAAGGCAGATAAGCAGTCAGCCCCAAAGAAACTTGTTAGAGAGGAAAGGGAAGGATTTTTCTCTCTCAAGCCTATATATATATATATATATTTATTTATCCCTTCAGTCCTAACCAACCCTCTTGGTAGACTTCCACACAAGGTAAGCATTGGAAATATCACACACTGAACTCCAAAAGCCAAGTCTCTTTCCTTCACCCTCATCTTACCTGTTCCCTTTCCCAACATATCTCCCACCCTAATATACTTCCCAGTAGAAAGAAGGCATCTGAGAACAAGGGAAGCATATGGGTGGCTGCCACTTGCTGATAGCTCTGTAGGGAGATCCTCCCCTGGCTCCCTGGCTGGAGAAAACCTGAGAAATACAGAAGTTCTGCATACCCACTCACTTCCAAAAGACCAGGCTGAGGAGCCCAGGAAATGCCCACTGGAGGGAGACAGAGAACATCTCCAGCTTCAGCATCTAGGACATCGGCTCCACGGCCCAGGGACCCGATCAGTTAGTCTGTGAGGACCACTGAGAAGCTCAGTGCCATTGCGTGCCACTTCTGAGCCCTACCTCATGCACTTACCGGCATTCTTCCTCCCCTGCAGCAATGGGAAGCACTGTAAAGGAAACACAGAAGAAATTAAGGCATTGCAGAGCCCTACACAATATCAGAACTGGAAGGAATCTATGAAGTCAGCAAGTTCAATCTACCCATTTTACAGGAAGACACATGGAGGCCCACAGAAAAGGAAAATGGAGTACAAGTAGGGAGCAAAGTGGAGCTTAGAAGCCCAGACTCCTGACTGCCCACTGCATACTACTTTCTCCCACTCCACTGGCTGACTCCTCTGTTTCATGTCATTCTCATGGAATAAGAGCACCCCCAAGTCAGGAGATCAGAGGCAGTCTGTGCAGGTCACAGTACTGTTCCAAGGCCTGACAATAAGAATTATCAAAGAATCAGTCAGCATTTGCTTGGAACATGCCATCCTTGGTATAGCATCAACCAGGTTAGAAGCAAGGTATGTTGGTGGGAAAAGCAGTAATTGGAACTGGAAAGCTGAAGTTCAGGGCCACCTTCCCCTATTTATTGGTTATATAACATTGGACATCACCCATAACCTCTTGAAACTCACTTTCTGCATCCATAAGTCTAGGATAGTAATAATCCCAACGTCACAGATTTTGTGAGACATTGATATACACAAAAGCATTTTTAAATGATAAACAATATTATAAATTAATTTATTCAACAAATATTTATAGAGCACCGATGCCCTACAAGACACTATAATAGGATGCTAAGGATATAGCATAGATTTAGACAGATAAGGTCCCTGTCCTCATGGAGCAGAGACAAACAATAAATAGGTAAACAAGTAAATCAATAAGGAAATCACAGAGATCTCTAAGAACCAAGAAGGAGAAACTTTAAAAAACATGATGAAGTAGAGAATGATAGGGTAGACAGAATAGGTGGGGATTGCTTTAGAAAAGGTGACCAGAGAGCATCTCTCAGGGGAGCTGAACTTTGAGCAAGGCCTGGGTGACAAGAAGGAGCCAGCGATGTGACAATCTGGGTGCAGAACGTTCCAAACAGAGGTTGAGAGAGTCAAGGACCAAATTTTGCAGGATTTTGAAGGCCAGGGTGAGGATTTTGGCTTTGATTCAAACGATGGTAGGTAGCCATTGGAAGGCATAGAACAGGAGAATGGCAAGATCTTACTTCCATCGTAGAGAGATCACTCTGGCTGCTGTGTGGAGAATGGATTTTGGAGCTACAGAGGAAGCAGGGAGGTCTCTTAGGAGGCTTTTGCAGTAGTGCAGGTAAGCAATGTTGGTGGCTTGGGCTAAAATGATAGTGGTATAGATGTGAATTCAATAGTTAAGGAAAGAAAGAAGGGCTCCTCTTAGAGGTAGAAGGGTTTTCTTGCCTATTCTCCTGGCTTCATGCAGCTAGTCTCTAAGCCAACCAAAATATTATAAGGAAAGGAGTTGCCACAGTACTTTTTATCTGTCTTATCACTGCACAATGATTGTCACACCAGGTGCAGACACTTGACTACAATGATTTCTAGTCCCAGGACATTAATCTCAGCTCTAGATCACTCTGAAATGACCAAAAGTCAGATCCACCCTTGTAGACCACAAGACAAAATCTGGTGAATCTCCAACCCACAATTGGCCACAAGAGAGTGTAGGGGTAGGAGGTGTCCCCCCTGACTGTTCATTGGAAAAGTCCACAAGGGATGTTAATGTGAGGGACATGGACAGTTCTAGAATGAGATAGGTGTGAAGAGAGGGGAAAGACCAATCGAGAAAGAAAGATATGAAATTCTCCTACAAAGTTCCAAAGTGGACCCATGATTAAGCAAGTCAATATAATTCTCAGTGGTGGACAAAAGGGGAGTTAAAAAAAAAAAGGCTGAGGGGGTGGGAGGGAAGGTGGAAGCAGGGCCTTGTGAGGTTCTAAATGTGACAGTTCTGGAATATTAGGAGATGAACTGATGGGTAGGGCACACTGTTACTCTGTAATCCTGTTCTAGTCTTATTAAATTCCCTCGTCTCCCACCCTACCCCCAACGCACCATAGGTTTAAGAGAATTAAAGATCGTTCAGGAGCTAATTAAGCTTTAAATTTACACAGGAATTTACAGGTTACAAATAAGTAAACGTGTTTGACTATCACAAACATGGTAGGTTTTCTTATACTCATGTGACACATAAAGAACATGAGGCCCAGAGAAGAGAAATGACTTTCCCAAGGCCACACAGCTAGTAAATGGCAGAACCAAGTTTACAGTTTAGGCTTATGGGGCTCCCAGTTTTATTGCATCCTATTCTTTTTCACTCTGGGTCCAGGATAACCTGGCCTAGACCAGGACCATGAAACTCACTTGGCTTTGGGCCCTGATCTTGGTACTATTTTGGTAGCTGAGAGGCTTACAGGGAAAACTGAGGTATGAACTTTTACATCAGAGAATTTTGCTACAGGGCAAAGGTTCTTTTTGTTTCTGGGTTGTAGAACATATTCCTGTCATGTGGAGATTCTGGACAGAGGAGCCAGGAGTCCAGCAGTTGTAGAAATAGGCACTCTGGAACAACCGGAATTGGTGGTGACAGTCTTCCCATCCAGTGTGCCATTCATTCATTCATTCGTTCATTTACTATGAGCCTCTAAAGGCCAGGCCCTTTGATAGGTACCCAGGGATTCAGATAAATTAAACATGTTCCCCGCCCTTGAGGAATTCACAGCCAGGTGGGGACAAGGGGGTAGGCCACAAGTATAAATCATCACAATTCCATGTAAGTACTGGAAAAAAAGCATGGCCAGAAGAGCAAAAAAAAAGTCAAAGAGGTGTGGAAGCATGAGGTTTAAGGAACTGTGTATAGTCTGGCTGGAGAGCAGAGTGCCAGACAGAGAGTAAGAACTATGTGTGGAGCAGTGGTCAGGGCCAGATCATGAAGAACCTTGTAGGTCAATGTGATAGAACTTGAACTTTATCCAGAGCCCAGTGGGGAGCTCTTGAAGGGGCCTAATCAGGGGAGTAACAGAGTCAGGTTTATGTTTCAGAATGTTACTCTATCTGTTGAGTGAGGAATTCATTGGGAATGGGGGTGGGGAAGGTTAGGCAAAACTTGACACGGGGAGGCTGGAGCAGATAGGGTCAGTGGCCTTTGGGATAGAAAGGAGGGGACCAGTATATGAACTGTCTATATAATGGAACCACAGTAAATGACAGGATATGGGAGTTGAAGAGAGGAGTCAAGGATGAGTCCAAGCAAGGTTTCTGGCCTGGGCAACCAGGTGGATGGAGGTGCTATTAACTGAGGTCAGGAACAGAGCAAGAGGCCTGGTTGGGGGTAAGTGGGAGGGGAATCTTCCTTTTGTAATGAATCTCGCTCTGAATCTCTTGGATTTGAAGCCTGTGTGCAGCATCGACTCAGAACTATGCAGTAGGCCCTGTGGTGGACCTGCAGATACAAACTTGCACAGAAGCAGATATGGACCTTACGCATGAGGCGCTTGCCATCTAGTGGGAGACAGAGTGGCTAGACAGAAAGAGACAGATCCAGAGTTTTTGACAGAAAAAGGGAATCCTGTCCAAAGAGTGAAAAAAGAGGGCCACAGCCCAAAGGGGGATGGAAACAGGAAGTTGGTTGCTGGGTGAGAAGTTGCGGGATCTGAGAGGGGTGGTTGGAGTAGCAAAGGCTACTGACAGGCTTTGTCCAGACCTGAGGAGTCCTCAGCATCACTGGCGGGTTTGGAGCTTGCTCTCCCAGCATCCTCTATGCCCAGCCCTTACCCTGCTATCTGAGCACAGGCTGGTGGGGACTTTTCGTCCTTTCCTTGCCTGGCTTCCCTGCTCCCCCTCAACCCCTGGCCAGCCCTGTGCCACAGGCCCCAGCCTGGATCTGTTCATGAGAGCACGTTCTTGACATTCCAGCCTCCCCCAGTCCTCTCAGCTGGGCCACACAGAGCCCTATTCACAGCCTGACCCCTCCCTCCCTCCTGAGTGGGCTCTCACTGCCCTCAGACCCAGCCTGTGTGTTGCCAACACAGACTATGGCCACTGTGAGAAGCAGACTCCCCTGATCCCTTGGTAGCTGATTCCTCTGTCTCTTGGGGTCTCTCCATCGGGAGAAGGTGCAGTGGCTTTGGCTCCTTGTATGTGCATGAGAGTACATGTATATTCTATGCACTCAGCCAACTTCCTCTAGGCTGGGCCTATAATAGAGGCTGTGTCGGACTGGACACAGGGGTGGATAAGACACAGGCTGGGTCCTTAAAGGAGCTCACAGTACAGCTTGAAGGTAGCTGGGTACATGGACTGCAGTGTGCATGCTGGGGCTGGATTGAGCCTCAATTGGAGTATTAGTGTCATGGTGTCACTTTTAAACCCCATTCCATGGCCTGGGAACATGTGCTCATGTTCAGGGTGTGATATCTGCTGTGAGTGAGATGCTACAGCCCTGAGGGATGCCAATCTCTCCCCTGGGAAGGACAGGGGAGACATGGTTTAAAGTGGGACTGAGTGACATCAGGCATTCTGGGCCTGACCACATGCCTTTGACCAGTTCTTTGCTGGGCCTCAGACTTGTTGCCTGTAATAAGTGGGTCCCTGACCATTCTTATCCTTCCATCACAAGGAATAGGGTGAGGGACAGTCCCAGCTGGGAAAAGACACTGGAAGAAATGACTTCGAGATGGCCTTTGTAGAACTCAATCTGGGACAGCACTTTGAGGAATCCCCAGAGGGGATTTTTTTCCCTTCTCTGAGGGTGCGAGCTGTCCCAGACTAGCTTGGAATGTGAGCCTCTCAGAAGTCCTGACTCTCCTTTCCCACCCACCAGAACTACCATGGTCTAATACCCCACTCATCCACCCCCAAGAGGGGATCCGACCTGTAGCCTTAGGAATGCTGATCTGTATATCATTTTATAACTCACCCTGTGACAGATAGCCTGCTGCCTTGGGCTCTTTTTGCCCTGATCCCTTCCTGCCAGTCCTGGTGGGGTGTCCTTTGCTCCTTCCCCACTCCCCACTCCTCACCTGGCCTGAAGGGCCACTCCAGGCCTGGCTCCTTGCCTTTGAGCCCCTTTCCCCCCAGCCTTCTCCAGCCTTGTGACCTACTGCCCTCCCCTCCTCCACAGCAGGCAGAGAGCCGGGCCAGAGAGGAGAGAGAGTGCAGCTGCAACCCCCAGGGGTTCTCTGGATAATCTCAGGAATGTCACATCCCAAAGACTTAACTTTCCCACCAGCCAACAGGGACCCTCCTTCCTGCCCAGAGCTTGGGAGTCCTTCTAGGAGAGGGGCCTTAGATGGGGTGAGTGCAGGAAGGGACTTGGAGGGAGGAGACGCAATGGTTCCAGGGTGGAATGGGGACTCTCTCCCAGACTCTGAACTAATTTGGCCCAGGGTGGGAGTAGGGGTGGGGATAGGAGGAGTGAGGGGAACGGCTTAAACAACTCACTTTCAAAGCCTCAGTGTAGTAACATCAGTGTTTCCTACTGTCTTTATCTCCACAGGATGTCCCCAAATCTAGGCTCTCCTCAGGCAGGTAGAATTTCTCCCTATTCTATGGATGAGGAAACTGAGGGCCCAAGCTACGAACCCAGAATCACCTAGAGCAACCTATAGACTATCTTCAGATTTAACTCAGACTTTCTGAGTACCTACTATGCAGCAGGCACTTTCACATATGTCACCCTCGTAATCAATTTTGAAGTGGAGACTATTATCCCCATGTTGTAGATGAGGAAACCGAGACTCAGAGAGGGAAAGAAGAGGCCGAAGCTGGGCTTGTGGGTCAGCATTCCATTTCCGGCAGCTACTACATTGTATCATTATACCACATTCTTCTCTCAACTCTCAGGGGGACCCAAGCCAGAGTAGCTGGAAAGGCCAGGGAAAGTCCTCAACCCATGTTCATTTCCAGGGCCTCAAGCCCTATTCCCCAAATGCAGAACTTCCTTTCCTCTGTCCCTTGGCAGCTGCAGCCTTGGAGCTGCCGGTCTAGCTGGACTCCAAGGTCCCTAGCGGCAGCGGCAGCTCAGGGGTGGGCCAAAGGGATGCAGTCCAGGAGCTCCACTCCCCAACCCCACTGTGAAACCTCTGACCCCACATCCCAGCACAGACTGCCTGAGCTGCTGCTCCCTGTTATTGTTACTAGTGATTTGGAAATGCAGGCCAGGCCCTGGCTCCCAGAGCTTCCCAGGCCTCCAGCTCTTCTCCGGCCCTAGGAGCTGCTGGGAGGACCAGCCTCCAGCGCAGTTTCATTTCTCTGAACCCGGGCTCAGCTCCACTCCCCAGGGACCTTGAGTAGCAATCACTGACATTTGGGAGCAGTTCTTTTTTTCACTTGGCTTAAAGGTTCAGAGAAGAAACGCACAACCTAAAAGTTGAGAATTACGTTTTATTTGGCAGTCTTTCTGAGGACTTCAAGCCTGGAAGACAGCCTCTCAGACAGTTCTGAAGGACTGTTCTGAAGAGGTAAGGGAGAACCCTGGATATATGGGGTTTTTGCAACAAAGAAGTTGGAACATCAAAGGATTACCGTTAATTAAAGAAAACCAGACATCTCAAGTTAATGCATTTAGCACTTTTCTATGTATGGGAAGATGCAAGAGTCCTGCTTTTTTTTTCAGTCAACAATATTAAATATAATGAGAGTACCGGAGCTGGAAGGACTTTCAGAGATAAATCAATCTAACCCCCTCATTTTATAGGTGGAAAAAACTGAGGCAGAGATTACATAAACATAGTGGATAGAACATGGGTTTTGGACTTCGATTACCTGCGTTTAAAATCCCAAGTTTATCACATAATAGCTGTGCGACCTTGGATAAGTTTCCTAAAAGTTCTGTGCTTCAGTAAAATGAGGATGATGAGAATAATAGTACTCACCTTGCAGAGTGATTGTGATGGTGAAATGAGTTAATATATGTCAAGGGCTTGGAACAATGTCTACCACATACTGTGTGCTCTATAAATGTAGCTAATATCAGTTCTAACTTTCTATAGGGCTTTGGGCAGGGGAAAAAAACCCTGGCACTGCCAATCTGCAGGCTTTTCCACTTCTTCTGCCTCCACCAGCCATATCATCAGGCCTGTCCTCTACCACCAGCAGCCCCCACTCATACTCCTTTTGGTACCAAAGAAGCTGAAGGCAAAGTAAGAATTTGTGTCCAACACATGAGTCAGAGTCAAAGCCTTGCTTCCTGCTCCCCATCTCACCTTGCCAGTGCCCATTGCCATCCTTTTGCCTTGAGGACTAGGTGGTTTTGCGCACACAGGAGGGGGTGCTTTAGAGTGTGTCCTTGGGTGAACTCAGGAGAGCCCTTGTGCACATCTGCAGTCATATGCCAGGCTGTGTGAGCACATGACTGGAGAAAAGCATGGTGTCGCTTGTTGGACTATAACTGGGTGGCCAACCTTGACAAAGCTTCCTAGTTTACAAGGGAATTTTCTTTTTTTTTTTTTTTAATTTTTTTTAGTTTTTTTTAATTTTTTTTAACATCTTTATTGGGGTATAATTACTTTACAATGGTGTGTTAGTTTCTGCTTTATAACAAAGTGAATCAGTTATACATATACATATGTTCCCATATCTCTTCCCTCTTGCGTCTCCCTCCCTCCCACTCTCCCTATCCCACCCCTCCAGGCTGTCACAAAGCACCGAGCCAATATCTACAAGGGAATTTTCTATCTGTGATTTGCTTTGTCTCCCATAGAAGCAGTTAGGTGAGACAGGGTTATTACCACATGCCTTTATGTGCATGTGTGTGGCATGTCCCGCTGGTATTGCTGTTATATTCTACCAGAGACGAGCTGGGTTTGGATTTTGCCACAGAGCAGTAGGGAGACTACAGTCTACTACGCAGACCGTGTGTGGATCCAACTATGTCCTGACACCGTGTGTGACCTTGGGCACATCTCTTCCCCTCTTTGAGCCTCAGTTTCCTCATCGGTAGTTTGGAGGGAGGAAAAGGGATGAAGGAACAGATGACCTCTATGGACCTTGCCATCTCTGATATTGTGTGACTATCTACCTCTGTTATAAGGGGAAAGAACTGAGGGCCAGCAGGGAGTATTGTCCCTCTCAAAGTCACCTAGAGGTCATGGCTGAGATGGAGCTCCAGCTGGATTCTCTACCTGCCAGGCCAGTACCCTCCAGGACTTGATATGCCCACCTGATACAAAGACAGTAACGTGAAAGAGTATCCATGTTCCAGGCACTCGTTATGTGCATCACACCATGCTAGTTGCTGGAATGGGGCAAAAGGACACATCAGAGAAACGGTCCCGTGTGTACGCGTGTGAGTGTGAAGCTGGGGGGACTCGCATGCATATATGGTACTCTGCTGAGAAGTCATGGATACCTTCTCAACACTCATTGGTGTCCAGGGAAGATACATCAGACACGGACGGAACTATTTACACTGGGTTCATCTCACATCCAAACGCCTTGCCCCTTGGCTACCCCTAACCCCAGTGCAGCTCAAAGCAGTTCTGGGCCTTGGCCTGACCTCTCGCCACCTTCCCAGTATCACTGAGGTGTCATCCTTCAGCTCCCAAACAGGTTGTTTCTGGTCCTGGAGTCAGACAGGGCCAGAGGAGAGGGCTGAAGGGGAGTTGTGGCAAAGGAGAAGACAAGACCTGAGACCTGAACCCTGGAATTGCCAAACATGGAATAACCTTGTTCTTTGCTTTGACACCCCCGGTGTACAGTTCTGAAATCTGTTTCCAACAAGTCATGTGTGTTGACCACCTACTCCACGCCAGGCACTTTAAAGACACAACCTCCCCGAATCCTCAGATCATCTCTGTGAGGCAGGCCCCGAATAGTGTCATTTTGCAGGCAAGGAAGCTGAGGCTCAGAAAGGACTTGCTCAAACGCACACAGCTAGTATGTGTGCTTGTGTGTATGGGGTGGGGGCTGGGATTCTAAGTTTCTCTGCTTCCTCCCTCCTCAAACCTCCTCAGTTGATGGACAGCTCCATGTGGTGCAGGATGCTGGGGGCTCGGTTTCCCTATTAGGACCACGAGAAGGTCGAATGAGACGTCTGAGATGGCCCTTTCAGCTATAGCAGGCTTGGCCACAGCCATGCCCCTCTCTGCAGGCAGCTCTTGCATTTGCCACAGCTCCCCTCCCGCACAGCCATGCAATTGCTCAGGAGGGGAGCCGGCTCAGAGAGGGAGGGTGGCTCAGAGCAGCCCATGCCCCTGAGGCCTCAAAGCAGCAGCGTTGAAAAAAGAGACACAAAACTCAAGGTATGCGTTAGTCTGGCAGGCTGTCTCTTACCCCTGAGATCTAACCATGTGTTGATTCGCATCTGCCACAACACTGTGTGTGCACATGTGCCTTTCCACCGTGTGCATGCTTCTGTATGCCTCCATAATTGTGTGTGTGCCTGCAAGCTCGTGCATGGGAGGGTATGTATTTGTGTGCGTGCGTGCCTACCTCTGTATGTGCATGTGGGCACGTATGTGAGTCTACATGCTTGTGGATATGTAATATCTGTGTGTGCATATGTGATTGTGTGTGTGTTTGTCTCTATGTGCATATGTGTGTGTGCATACGCTTGAATGGCGTGTCTATGCATATGTGTGTGTAGCTGAGAGTGTGCAGAAACGCATGTGTAGGCTCCATCTTTGTGGACATGCACATGAGTGAATGTGTGCACGTGTGCTAGTGTCTGGGACCTGGGATAAAGGGCCCTGACTTTCTCTTGGGGCTGTCCGGCCCCAACAGTTTCTAAGAGGCTGACATGGGTTGGGAGCATTTGCTGGGAGTCTGACAGATTGGAGTAATGAGTGCAAAGGGATTTAAATCCATGCCAAGCACCCAGAATGGTTCTCCAGAGAGTGGACAGTGGTGCCAGTCTGGCATCCAACCTCACGGGTACTTTCACTTCCCACTTGTCCTGTTCTTATCATTAGACCCATCCCCCATCATCCCCTCCCACCCATCCCCACTGCCATCGCAGCCACCTTCCTGGCCTTTGCATCACTACTTGGGCCCCTCCACACCATTTCCATCCAAGGCTGCTGGAGTGCTATTCTTAAAACTGTCCACTTAATTATATCCTTACTTTACTGAAATCCCCTCATCCCCTAAAACAGCAGTCCCCAGACTTTGGAATTTCATGAACGAGGAAGATAATTTTTAAATAAATGAGGAGGGGAACAGTCAGGGTGTTGCAAACTTTTTTATTTTGCTGAGGACAGGTATTCTAAAAACCTCACACTCCTATTTCATAAGAGAAAGATCATTTGAACCCCACCCCTGTAAGAAGGTCATTATACTCTCTAAATAAGAATAGTCCTTTGAGTTGAATTAATTTAGCTTTCTGAAAACTGCACTGTATCAGCCCCATTCTTCTCCCGTTTTACCGCAGATGAGTGAAAAGCTCATTTGGGACCCTCACTAGGTGAGGACGATGAACACACAGATCAATTCCAAATTGTATGGGAGGCAGCCCCTGGTTCCCTCTCTCTAGCTCCTCTCCCCTCGAACCCGGCACTTAAGGCACATGATGAAACCAGCCCCTCCCCCAACCCAGAACTTGACTGCCTCCAGACTCTTGCTTATGAAGTTCCCTCTGCCAGGCATGCCTGGAATGCCCTCCCCCCCTTTTTGGACTGACAAACTTTTCTCTTCCTTCAAGCTCAGCCCAAATGTGACCTCCTGTGAAACCTTTCCAAGTCCCTCCAAGGATCCCAGCTTGACTTTCATCCTGTCTTGTATAGTCAGGCTAGTTGTTTAAAAGTCTCCCTACCGAGTTCAGCTGTGGGAAGCCATATACTGTCAAGAAGAGTATGGACTTACTTAGGAGTTCAGATCCCAACTCTGCCAGTCATATCTGAATGACCTTGTAAATATTTCTTAATCATTCACAGTGTCCATTCCCCATCTATAAAAGCAGAAAAACAATGGCTTGTGGTGAAAATCACCACCACAGTTTACGGACTGAAAGTGCCTATGTCTGATACATACCAGATACTAAATAAATATCAGCTCCCTTGTTTTCTAGAGCAGAAACCATGCCCTCCACATCCTCATGGGTGATGCTGTGCTCGTATATTCCCCGTGTCCAGGATACAGCAGGAACTCAGCAAACATTTATTGGCCCACTAACCGTCTACCAGAGTGTCTGGCATATGGTAGGTGCCTGATAAAGATTTGTCATTTTCTTACCTCCTTTCTGAGGACAGAAGTCATGACCCTTTTGTTTTTTTGTGTAACTCCTATGGTGCCTAGACAGAAGCCATGTCCCTTTTGTTTTATGTGTAACTCCTATGGTGCCTAGCACAGAGTAGGTACTTCCTATATGTTGAAGGAAATTAGTAACAATAATCATAATAATAGTTACCATTACTCACATGGTATGGATGCCACATGCCAGGCATTACGCTAGGAACTTTACACATATTATCTCTTATATTTGAATACATTTAATATGTAAACAATAATACCAACCTCACCACCCTATAAGGTTGGTGTCTCTATTGTCTTTATTTTAAAGCTGAGGAAACAGAGGCTCAGAGAGGTTAAGATTCTTGCCTTTGTGACAAGGCCAGGGAAGCAACAGAGGTAGGTTTTAGAAGAAGAGCCAGCTAGCCGACTTATTTTTGTGGGAAAGCAGCAGAAGATCACAGAGCTGGTGACAAAGGCAAGACTTGAACCCAAGCCTTTCTAGCTCCAAGGTAGTCTCAGAAGCCCATCTGCCATCCAGCCAGCACACAGTGGTCCCCAGCTGCCTCCTTCAAACCAGAGCAGTGGGCTGGGCTGGGTCTGGGTAGCCTCTTACCTTCACTTTCCTGAAGCAAGCCCAAAACACGTCCAACAGAGGCATGGTGGGGTGAGGGGAGCTGGCAGGGCCCAGCAGAGCTCTGTGGGCACAGGCCTCTCCCTCTCCGGGGACCAGGCTACCCGGGACCAGGGTCTCGGCAAGAGCCAGCCCTAGCCCTGCGCTCCATCAGCCAGCTCAGCTCGGAGAGGGAGGAGGCGGAGAGCAGCGGCCTGAGCTCAGCTCGCCTGCACTCCAGGCGCCTCCTGGAGGGCCCGAGGGAGGGAGGAAGAGAAGCTGAGGAGGAGGGACCAGGAGGCGGGTCACTGATTCAAACTCGGCACCGTTAACCAGTTGGCTGGGACTGGACAGCAATGCCAGTTGAAATTCCCCAAACATTACAGTTCCGAAGCTTGGAGCGTCCGCCCACTGTGGCTCACCCGCCGGTCCCGCCACCTGCACGCTGCCTCCTGCAAATGACACACCAGCCCTTCCTGGGGGCCTCTGGGTAGAACCCAGACTGCACAGGGGCATTGGAAAGAGTGTCAAGGAAAAGGACCCAGGGAGGAGAGCCCTCAACCTGGGCAGGACCCAGGCTGGTGTGGAGACAGTCACAGAAGGGGAAAGTCTGTGGCCTTAGGAAACCTTCTCTGACAGGAGGCTCTGGGCCCTGGGTCCCAGGGTCATTCTCCCACCCTGCTCTAACGTCATGAATCATGAGTCACTCTGGCACTTTGGGGAGACCCCTCCTTACTGGGCCTCAGTTTTCCCAGCTGTACAATGAGAGGCAGGCTCACAGGTTGCTAAGTGTCAAGTTTGTTGTATGGTGCCTGTTTGGAGTTAGGTACAGGGCAAGTCTGGAAGAAAGTCCCTTCTGGACAGTTACTGCTCCTCTCAGAACTAGTGTGCTGCCCCTGGGCATCCATGGGAAGCCAGGGAATGCCCCAAAGAGAATCCCAGCCCTCAAAGGTCATTTCCTCCATCCCCCTGCCTCAGGGCAACATAGCTCTCTCCCAGATCAGATAGCCTGGCTATATGTCCTTTTCTGAACATCTTCTAAGGCGATGATGTCTTCCCTTCCTTATCTACTCCCATGCTCAGAACTCTCCACATTCAGTTTAGCCTGGAATCTGATCTTAAACCCTCTGGATGCACTGAAGTCAGCTCTTTCAGTGGAAACAGTTAGCATCAGGCACTTCTAGAAGCTTTCTGGGCAGGAAGCCATTAAGAAGCAGTGATCCCCCCTGCCCCCAAGCCTCAGCAGGCAAGGTGCCATGGCTGGTGGTCAGAAGGCTCTCAGGGACCCCATGGCAGAGGGCCGGGCTTGGGTCTCTTGGGGCACATGTCATCACAGTCCCAGAATAACTTACTCCCTCTGGCCTCGCTTCCCTTTCTAAGACTCTAGCTGGTTAAGCAAAGGGCCAAATCCTGGGGCCCTAGAAGATCTTAAGCCTGCTTTGAGCAAGGCTCTGCCTATGTTTGAGGACTTTCCTCATCTGTGGTTTGGTCCAAAGGTTTGTCTTGAGGGTCTGTAAGGATCCCTCCACCTCTGCTTACAACTTACTCTGTGGCCCTCTGTTTCCTCATTTGGACCCTGGGGAGGTTGTGATAACGAATCTCTCACCTTCTCTCTAGCCTCTGGGCCGTCTCAGATGTTTGTTCTTTTGGGCCCTGTCAGAATGATAGTCAGTCAGAGGCAAGGCAAGTGGGTCCTTCCCACCTACCTCCAACTGCACACACGCTTATGAGGGGAAGCACCCTGCCTGGGGCAGGTGAGTAACACAAGGACCAAGAGTGGAGCAGTGTTCCCTCCTTGGAAGCGTATCTCCTCTTCCCCCACAGCCAGATGTTTGAGGATGGAGAGCCATGGAGGCTGCATGGCAGGAACCCAGGCCTCCTAGAATGACCTCCTTCTTTAGATTCAGGCCCCTGGGGGGCGGTGCACCAGCTGTGCCTTTGGACATTCATTCAGGAGGCAATAATGCACAGCATACTGACCTGAGAGACCAGGAGACTTTGGTTGCAGTTCTGGGCCTCTCACGCCAGTTTAGCCTTGAGGATATTAGCATGCATTGGTTAAGCCCACGAACTGTGGAGGTGGACTGCCTGGATTCAAATCCAAGTTCTGTTACCTTCTAACTGGGTGACCTTGGGCTGCCTTAGTTTCCCCACCTGTAAAATGGGGGATAATAATAGTACCTATCTGGTTGGGAGGTTTAAATTAAATGAGTTAGAGCACTTAGTATAGTGCCTGGCATACAGTAAGTTCTCAAGAAATGTTATTCGGTATTATTGAAGAAGCTGAGGCTTTGGAACCAGACAGACTTAGATCTGAATGCTGGTTCTGCTACCTTCTAGCAGTGTGCCCTCAGGAAAGCCACCTCATTTCTGTTTCCTCTGTTTCCTCATCTGTAAATTGTGGGTCCCCCTTTTCCTCACCACGGAGGCCAGACACAAAAGACTGGGAATTCCTTATCCATCCCTCTCCCAGAGACAGAATACTACCATTTTAAATGAGGAGTTTTGGCAGATGAAAGGCAGCTAATCGTCTCTTTGCTACAAAATGCCCCTTGCCTTGGCAGGAATTTCCTCCTGCCCAAGGGAGGGGCCCAGAGATGGTTGGGAAATGGGATGGAGACTAGGGTTCTGTGTGTCACAGGACCATTAACAAGCAGCCAGAGACTGAGGCAGGCCTGAATATGATCTCCAGAAAAGCCATTAGATGCCCCTTGGAGAAGTGAAATTCCTGCTGTTAGAAAGTCTGGTCTCCCAGTCACCAGGGCCTCGGGTGGGAAATACAGACTTCCCAGCTCAGGAACGCAGTGTCCCTGCCCACTGCCACGGTGGCTCTGCCCATAAGTAGGTCAGCTCGGCACCTCCTAGCTCCTGTGGCCCCTACCCCAGCCAGCTTGATAGGCTGAGAGTCAGAGGCAGGGCAGGGGACACGAAATTCCCCAAGGACCAAGCTCTGCTACATTTCCTAGCCAGGCCCAGCAGAGCTCACCTTGGGCCAACCCACTCCACCTCTCTGGAGAGGCCTTCGGTTTCATTTTTAAGTGTGACGGCCGCTCAAGGCCACCACTGGCTTGGCAGGGCCTCACAGGAAGTAGTAGCGACCAAGGACTGAATCCCACGAGCATCTGATTATCAGCAGGGTTGTTGGTCATTATCGGCCCAGCACATGAGCAATTTCCTACATGAAGTAGTAGCTCCAAATGCTCTGACAAAAGGGCTGCTGTCTTGGCCCTCACAGGTCAGAGAGAAGCTGGCAGGGCTAAGCACAGGGTGGAAAATTGGCCAGCAAGGGAGGGGAGGGAAAGGGAGAAGGAGTCACAGATGAGGGTAAGGGGACTGAGAAACAGGGCAGGAGAAAGAAGAAAACAGGCTTGGAACAAGTTGTGGGCCAATGACACAGCGGAGACCTCCTAGGGCTCCAGGATGGCTCATAGACATGACTCAGGGAGACCCTGTGTTAGTGGCAGTGAATGCTTTAGAACTTCTTTGCCAGGCTTGGTGGGTGAATGAAATTCTTTGTCATGGGATAATGGCTTCAGCAAACCTGGATGCCCTGAGAGATGGCAGGACCTGGGCAGGCACTACAGGGTAAGCCTTGCTACACTTGCAGGAAAGCAAGCAGGATGGGCTCTCTGGGGAGCTGAGGCGACAACCAGGAGTGGGGACTCTCAGGGAGGCAGTGGAGGTCTTCAGTCTCATACAGTGTCTTGGGGGAGAGCATGGCAACTGAAAAGGAGTCCACGGGCAGGAAATGCGAAGTACTCTAGGGGACGACTGAAGATGTGGCAGCTGGAGTGGGGTGTCTGTCTGCAGTGGCAGGATTCCAGCAGGGGAAAAAGGGCCAGACTCTAGTCTGTGAGGGGACCAGTAAAGGCAAAGCAGGGCTCAGCTCTCAGGTCACCAAGGATGGAACCAGGGATCAAAGTGGGGACTTGGTCACTGTTACTAGTCAGAGCCCTGTGACTTGAACCAGGATGCAGGGCCAGGGCCAGGCCACAGCAAGGCTCTGATGTTGACTCCAGCAGGTGCGCCTGGGGCTGCCCAGTGCCTGGAGAAATGCCAGAGATGGGGCTCGGCCTACAGCTGGGATCAAAAGGTCTCAGCCTTGCAGGAAGGAGATCAGCAGTGTCCGGGTCCTGGGCAACATTAGATAGTAGACCCCACAGCACCAAGTCTAGCCCAGAAGTGTCGGTCTCCTTGAGCTTGGCACCACTCAGCTTGTGCAGCTTGACCCAGAGTCTGCCACAGTGGCCAAAAGGTCTCCCACAAGTCCCAGGCTCAGGGAAAGCAAGAAGCTGTGGTCTTCTTGGTAATTTGGTGAACTCTGAGACCTCGGACAAGCCACCGCTGGGCTTCTGGGCCTTCATTTCCCCATCTACCATGCATCCTTAGGGCTGGAGGAAGAAAAATACATGCAAGGAGAAGAAACCAAAATAAGAGTAATAATAATGAGGAGGAGGAGGATGAAATAAAATAAATAACAATAGAACAATAAGAAAAAAGTATAATGACGAGTTCTAACAAAATAACCACAATCATAGCTAACAATGCATTAAGCACTTACTTTGTGCCAGACACCCCTCCAAATGCTTTTCATGGATTGCTTCATTAACCCTCACAGAACTCCTGAGTGGTAGGTAGAAATGAGGAAACAGAGGCAGTTCAGTGACGTTTGCCTGAGGCCATATAGTTGGCAAGTGGTGGAGCCAGCTTTTTAATCCTGGCAGGTTGGCACCTGAACCTGCATAAGTAACTCTTATGCTCAGCGGTCTCCCACAAGGAGGCTCATGGGGAGAATAATAATAATAAAAAACAAACCCAGCTCCTCCCTCTAGCCCAGCAGCAGTTAGTAGGTGTGTCTCCACCAGTAGGCATGGCTTGGTTGTCATCCATGTTTATTTGTCAACAATAAACAAGTAAACATGTAATAAAAATTAAATAAAATGCCAGGTAGTGAGAGGGGCTATAAAAATACAACAGGGGAAGAAGATGAAAAATGATAGGGCTGGGAGGGCAGAGAGGCGGTTGTTTGCACTAGGGTGGTCAGGAAAGCAGGGGAGACGTGGGGATAATGGCCCCTTTAAGGGCTGTTGTTGAGGCTCAAAATATAAAGTGGTTAATGACTGTGGAAGCACTTTGGAAATTGTAAAACTGCCCAAAGGGGAGGAGTGGTTCCTACTTATCCTTAGTGCCAGGAGGGTCTGTTCTTTGCCTTTTACTTTTTGTCTTAACAGAGACTCCTTTCTTTCTCCCAGTTCCTGTCTCAGGAGTGTTTCCCTTCCCCTTGCCAGTCCTGTGATGGTTCCTCCCCAGGTGCCTCCGAAGGTCTCTTTTATAAGAAGGATGCTTCCCAAGGAAGGAGGCAGAGCAGATAGCAGGGACCTGGGGTGTGCTGCCCATGCACAGGGGAAGTGGCACTCCAGAGCTTCCATGTGGCAGGGTCAGAGAGTCAGGGTGGGAGCAGGGAGGACAGCAGGGGAAGGACCCTCCCTAGATAGCCAGCGTGACTCCCGGGAGTAGAGTAGAAGAGCTTGAAGGCGGGTATGCGGTGGGCTTGCCCTTCCCATGGGCAATGGGAGTCCCCTCGCTAGCCATTAGGAACAGAAGTTCAAGTTTGCCTGTCTTTCCTCTCCCTGCTCCCATCACCCTTGGCTCTGGGCTCATGAACAGTAGTGCTGACCCCTGGTGGCAAGGCCAAACAATGGGTAGAGAGACTAGTTTTCTCCTAAGTTCCTGGAACTCACTAGCAGTGAGCTCCTCAGCTTACAGATGGGGGTGAATCTGTACCCCATTCAGAACGTCAGGCATTCAGCAATTTTTTGAGCATCAGCCACCGTGGGTTTACCCAAGATGAATTAGACACAATCCTGCACTCAAAGAGCTTGCAATCTAGTCTCAGCAACAGAACAGACATTTCTATTGGAAGGGAAGGAGCCCTAGGCTGAGAGGCGATGCAGGTACCTTGTAGCCCAAGCGCAGTCCCAAGAAGCTGAGTAATCTTGAGCAAATCTCTGCATCACTCCATGCCTTGGTTTCCGCTTCTGAAAATCTGGATGACAATCTGTCTTGCTAGGATTATTTTTAAGATTAAATGATAGGATGGATGTCAAAGTACTGGGGCTCTCTAAAGTGCCATGCAAATTGAAGGGGGTATTTATCCTGGTCTGAACAACTAAGCTGGCTGTAGCTGAGGTTAACTGAGACAAGGGGAGTGCTGTGCTTTTCAACTCATTTACACTTTTTAAAAAAATTAAAATGGAACTCTTTATGAAAGCAGCTTGGCTTTCACAGCAACCTCTACTAAGTTAAATATTTAAATCAAATGCACAATTCACACATGGTTTTTAAATACACAAACAGATACAATTCTGTACTTTTCTCACTGGTCTTCAGCTGTTCTTAATCATGAGGATTAAAGTTAATACATGTGAAATGTTCTTTGTAAATTGGAAAACGTGATGGAAATGTGCTATTACTATCAAGTGTAGGCTCTGTTACATCTCCTAGACTCCTCTAATTTGAAATTAGGCATTCCAGTAGGGCTTAATTGTCTGGCAGCTCAGGTCATTTTGGCATCAAAGGTGAGCGCATCTTGTCATAGTGTTAGGATAGGATGGGTTCCTTGGACCCCGAGCTGCTACCAAGCTGCAGTTGATTGGGTCATAGTGGGGAGGGGGACTGACTGCTTCCCCACAGACAGAGAGGTCCTCAGAAGGAGAAGGATTTTGATGTGGTAGCATAAAGAATATAAGACCTTCAGTTCCCTCCTTGGCATTTGGAGTATAAAGACCAAAGAGTACAGGACCAGCAGGCTTTAGAGACAACACACAGCTTGCTGTGTCCATGTCTGTGCGCAGACTTGTCTCTGTTGGGAAAGGATTGGGGAGAAGTGGAAGGATACAGGTGAACTCTCAGGAGCTTCAAGGCTTCAGGAACTCCTCACTAATCTCTCCTGCTCAATTGTTCTCTCTGCTTGCAACTTCCCCACTTCTGAGAAATTCTTCACCCTCCATTTTTTTTTAATGAAATCTGCCTAATTCCAAATTAGAGGATTCTAGAGGGAAATGTAACGGAGTCTACATTTGATGGTAATAACACATTTCTGTCATGTTTTCCAATTTACAAACAACATTTCACACTCATTAACTTGTTTAATCTTCACGATTAAGAATAGCTGAAGGCCAGTGAGAAAATAATAGAATTGTATCTGTTCATTTAAAAATTGTGTGTGAGTTTTGCGTTCTTAGATACCTAGTACTACCACTGCCTCTCAAAACATACTTTCTGACCATAGCTTATCAATCCAGAGACAGGTCTACGGATGGTTAGCTGACCTAAGCCTGGACCATCTAATTCTACCCTTTAACTTTTGTAACTGGAGCTTGGGAAAGGGATTCAGTCACTCTCAGGTTATGTGAGGCACAGAGGCCATGTTATCACGTGAAGAGGGCCAGTCTTGTCTTGTGTAGGAGAGACTGAAGATGGCATGCAGAGAGAAGCTGATAAGTGAGATACAGCTAGATTCAGGTCCTGGCAGTGTTCAAGAGCTCGGATCCAGTGGTTCCTGAGGCCCGGCTGTATCCCTGTCTCTCGAGTTTGGTTGTTCAGCCCTACATTACACTTTTTTGGCCTAAAGTTACTTTGAATTGAATTGGTCAATTTCTAACAAAATTCTCTATCCTCGGTTTTTCATCCTCAAACCTTTTATAGGCAGCACTGTCAAAGAGCCCTGAGAGAGAAACCAAGGCAACTCACTTTTTGGTCATTTGCTTATTTGACATGTTTGCTACATTTGACTATTGATTACTTCCTCTCTCTTGAAACACTTCTTATGTTGAAGACTCTTCATTTTCCTTAATCTCTTCTTCTGTCTCTGGTTCAGCCCTTCCCCATCTCCTTCAGGAAAACATCTTGCTCTGCCTATTCCACAACAACTGCTTTTCTCTAAAGTTCTATCCTAGGTTCACTCTACTCTCCCTAGATGACCTCACTCATTTTCAAGACATCAACCACAATTGATGTGCTGATGACTCCCAACCTTTGTTTTCAGGCCAGATCTCTCCTTCAGCTTCAGACCCATGTATACAGTTGTCTACTCAACACTGCTTCCTGAATGTGTCACAGGCACCTCAAATGCAACACATCCAACATTGAACTCCTCATTTTGTACTTTCATTTATTCCTCACCTTAATGAATAGCACCCACACATAAAAACCTGGGAATCCTCCAAGCTTCCTCTAATATCCAATCACCATGTTCCATTGTTCCATCAGTTCCACCTGCTCTCTCAGTTTTTCAGTTGTCTTCCTTTACTTAGTGTTAAAGGTAAGGGAGTTATCTGTAGTAAATTAGAATTAGAAATGGTCCCCAAAATGCCTCCTCTTACTGACAAAATTGTAACACTTTGTAATTAGCTATCTGAGTTATTATCATGATTGGTCTACCAAACATACCACATACAACTAATTCTAGAATCTTCTCAGCCTCTCAATTCCTACCATCCTTGGGCTGGATCAGGCCTCATCCTCTACCTGGGGTGGGCAGAAGGGTTCAAAGTCCTCTGATATGGAAGCATATCAGGCCACCATGAGGGGGAGGGAAAGTGTCAGAAGATAGGGCTCTAGACCCCACTCCTGCATCAACAGTCCTGATCAATTAGTTGATTCCTTGATTTATATACTGGGATCCAGGAAAATTTCATGGAATAAAGGGTTCCTACTGCCCAAGAAAAGAGAGAGAGAGAAAGAAGAAAGGAAGGAAGGGAGGGAGAAGAAAGAAAAATGAAAACCGTTGAACTAAATATTGTAACAGCTTCCTAACTGGTCTCTCCACCTCCAGTCTCTACCTTTCCAATCTGCTTTCCAATGTTGCTTATAAATTTTTGTTTATGCAATAATGTTTTTAAACATTTTTAAAGGATATATGCTACAGAATATGGCTCAGCACCATTGACATTTTGGACTGGATTCTTCTTTGCTGTGGAAGCTGTCCCATGCCTTGTAAGTTGTTTAGCAACATCTCTGCCTCTGTCTGTTAATTGCCAATAGCACTCTCCCAGTTGTGACAACTAAAAAAAAAACATCTGGAGACATTAGCAAATATCCCCTGGGGTGAAAAATCTCCACATGTGGAGGACCACTGCTAAAGAGTAAAAAGTGTGCATGTCCCCCTTCACCTCTTCCAATCCTACTCTCCTCCTCAGAGATGATTCTTAGTATCAGTTGACATCTGTCATTCCAGAACTTTTATATATGCAGTTGACCCTTGAACAACAGGGTTTGAACTGCACAGGTCCACTTATTCACAGATATTTTTCAATAGTAAATATTACAGTACTACATGATCCACAGTTGGTTGAACCATTGGAACAGTGTATATGGAGGAACCGTGTATACTGAAGAATCACAAATATGGAAGACCAACTATAAATTATACTTAGAGTTTCGACCGCATGAGGGTCGGTGCCCCTAACCCCAGCTCCCACGTTGTTCAAACTGTTATCGAACCAATCTTGGATCTGCTCGCCTGCACCCAGTAAAGCCAATCTACTGATACCAGGTTGTGGTGAAGGAAAGTGCAGCATTTATTGCAGGGCACCAAGCAAGGAGTCCAGGCAGCTAGTGCTCAAAAGACCTGAACTCTCTGATGGCCTTCAGGGAAAGGTTTTTCAAGACAGGGTGAGAGAGGGTGATTGTGGGGTGCATGGTCAGCTCATGGACCTTCTTCTGATTGGTTGGTGGTGAGGTAATTGGGAGTCAACATCATCAACCTTCTGGTTTCATTCGGTCTGGGGTCTACATATTGGTGGGCAGCATACAGTTAACTTCTTCTACTTGTTGGGACTTTCAGTATCTATAAAATAGTTCATAGGATATGGCTAAGAATGTTATCTATCATCTTTGAGGAGTAACTAAAGGTCCTTGACTTTGTTTAATGGCTAAACTATTATTATTTTGTCTTGCTTGACTGTTTTCCTTTCTGCATTTTTTTCACTTCTCTGATTAAATTTATTCCTTGGAACTTGGGGAAGGCCTAGGTGGCTAAAGTTTTACTACAGACAAGAGGTAGGCATAGGATATTTGGGGGAGGGGGGGTTGTTGTCCTGGGAAGGCCCCATAAGGTCCTGCTCAGTTACAAAAGCTCAACTGTACTTGCATACATATATATAAACATAGCAATGTGATCTTTCAAAAATGCAGATCTGATTATTAGTTCTCTGATCCAGTTTCTCCCAAATAGTTTGTAGAAGAAAATGTAAAATTCTTAGCCAGACATATAAGACTTTCAGAACCTGGTTTCTTCAGGCTCTTTTCCTGTCACCTCTCCCTGTGGAAGAGCCTCCCACTATAAAGTCTGAAAACTCCATATACTCACCTTCCCTCCCTCCCTTGCATTTAGGGCATGGGCAGGGGACTGGAAGGGGTGTCTGATGGGTAGCTTCAGGGAAAAGTTTTCCTGCCTACTAAAAGGACACAAGTGGAATGAAGTGGTCCTCCTGTTCTTCACTGGATGTAGCTATGCCTGCATGTGACAAAATAACCATCTTGCAATCCAGAAGAGAGACATTGTTGACAAAGCAAGGATGATAGAGAAGAAGGATAAGAAAGCCTCTGGGTCCTTGATGACAACATTGAACCACTGAACTTACCTGGGAACCACCTTTGGACTTTTTGTCATGTGAGATAATAAACCAACTATTGTTCATGTGTTCATGATACTTTTAGTTGTATATTCACTTACAATGGAAAGCATCCTAACTAACACACACCATACTCAACAATTTATAGTTGCCAGGACACACTAGTACGTGCCTTTGTGCATGCTGGTTCCTCTGCCTGGAATGCATTCTCCTGTATGTGCATAACAAATACTCATATATCAAATCCCATCTTAAGTGTCACCCTCTTCACTATGAAGCCTTTCTAACAAGCCACTTATACCCAGAAGTGGTGAACATCCCTCCTTCATGAATCTATTTAACCTTGCTCATATTTTATTGTAAAATGTATCACACTGAATTGCAATTTATTTATGTCTCTCTCCCATTAGACTGAGATCCTTGAGGGATGAGATTATATCTGATTCCTTTCTAAATAAATATGCTCATCACAAGACTAGGCATAGAGCAAGGGACTTAGTAAATGTTTACTTAGTAGATACATGGTTAGATGAATTAGTGAATGAATGAAGAAACAAGTGAACTAACCAGGGAGGGGGGAATGGGGGATGGTAAATAGTCCATTTCTCTGAATTCCTTGCTTCAGCCCATGCTGGTTGGGACCCTCAAAAATCAGGATAGGGGAGGGGTCTATGGATAGGAGAGGTCCTCACAGAACCTCTGTCTGTTCATTCTGCAACTCTGCCACCACTTCCCTGACCAGAGTAGGTCACTATCCCTTTTATTCTCACTACCAGACTCTGACTTTCAGTTGAAGTAGAGGGGCATAGCAGTCAGCCCCTTGTTCCAGAAGAAGTAATCATCTCAAGGCACATGATTCCAGTGAGGTCATCTAGCCACTTGTTCCTCAAAGTGCCCAGGAGTGTGTTAGAAATGCAGAGTCTCAGTCTCCACCCTTGACATTTGAATCAGAATCTGCATTTTAACAAGGTCCCCAAGTGATTCTTATGCACACTTAAGTTTGAGGAACATGGCAGTCCATCTCTCCATGGAAGGAACATGGCATTTGCTCAAATGCAAGCAAGTAGGACTTCTCGTATTCACCAAGACCTCTGTGGAAAACCATTCCATAACTTGTCTTCATCACAATCTTAAGATGTCTTTTCAACTTCTCTGTTCAAGGTGTTCTTCATAGCCCATCTACCGCCATGGTTTGCCATGCTCCAACCTGGCACTGTTAGGAACTGCCTGATAACTGCAGGGCCCAAAGGAGCACACATGCCTAGCAATCGCTATTTACATGTATCTGAACAAGCTGCCCTGGAAAGGAGTGAGCACTGGCTGAGGCATGACTCTCCAGGTCCAGGGAAGGAGAGTCTTCTAGGTTTTTCTAAGAGGATTGGCCTTCTAGAAATCCTGGGTAATAATAACAATAACCATCAGATAGTGATACTCTAAATATTCCACAACTGCTGTGGCCCAAGCTCTGACCAATCAGAATGGACCCCATACCAGTGTGAACTCACAGAATATCAGACTTGACCATGAGTGATATTTGTGGAGTAGTGAACACTGTCCTAACCCCTTTCACATATCTTCTGTTGCTTGATCTTTACAACATCCCACAAGGCAGAAGATATCTATGTTTTCTGACAAGTAAAGTAAGGCTCAGAAAGGTTATGCGACTTGCTTAAAATCACAACAGCTGAAAAATGGTGGAGCCAGAATTTGAATCCATTTGTCTGCCCCTCAATTCTTTCTTTCCCCCACCATGCCATAATTCTTCCTCCCTTCCTTGCCTGCACACATATACCTCATTCTTCTAAGGTACTTGCTCAGTTTCAAGGACAGGGCATTCACATGGTGCCTAATTGGGGGAGCTGGAGAAGGGGACAGGTAGGGCAGAAATGTCTCCTCATATCACATACCAAATGGAAGAATTGGAATATACTCTTGAGAGGAAAGAGGCTGAGCATGGTCCGTAGAACCAGAAAGGACTTAAACTCTTTTAGTGAGTCTCACCAGTGGTTTTACATCTGCGGAGCATTGAAGACTGGGCTGACTTTTGAGAGAATTGAAATTGCTTCATTCTGTGATCCTAAATTTTATATTCACTGTATTCCCTAAAGCATACCTTAATAAATATTTTATGACCAGAAAAATTTAAAAAATCATTTAGTTTAACATCTTTTCCTGTCACTCCCATTTTATAAATAAGAAAACAGTGACCCAGAGAGAACTGACCTGGCTGACAGCGCAGGTTAATGACAGAGCTAGGGCTTAAATCCAGGTCTCCTTATGGATTCGAGTCACGGCTCGCTCTATAATTCCATTCTGATCTCCTAGACATTAATTTCGCATAACAAAACAGGAGACTCCATCTATGCCATAAGAAGCACTTTTAAAAGGAGTCTCGCTCATTGCTCAGCGTTAATTGGAAAGGAATATTGCTGAAAAGGTCCTGGTAGGAGAATAAAAAGAAAGAGAAACACACTTCACAAAGCCTTCCACTTTCTAACCTTTTGGAATTTTAAATCCATTTGATCCTGCCTCATTTTTATTCCTCATCTGGAATTTTCCAAAAGGGCATTTCACATTGTAGTCAATTATGTTACTTTTAATGCCACCTTGTATAACAATCAGACAATTCCATTTTCCTTACCCGTGGAGAAATGCTGACTTTTGGACAGTTTGCAGCTTTCTTCCTTGAATTGTTTTCCATTCCACCTTTTCTATCCTCCTTTCCTCCCCAGTATGTAAGAGCCAGAACCAGGGCTGATCAAGGGAAGAGAGAGGAAAGGAGGAAAGATACAGACCCACAGCCCCAGCCTGGAGCCTTCTCATAGACCCAAGCCCCCTAATCTACGCCATAGGATAAAAATTCTCATATGGAGAGAGCAACAGGGGCTCACAGGCATCTCCAGAAAAACGTACAGTATCAATCTCCCTCTGGCTCTGGAGCCTGGAATCAGGTTCGTATGGCCTTGGAAATAATATCTGAACTCTGCCACTCACATTCAACTCTCTGAACTTCCATTTCATCATGTATAAAATAAGAGTAAAAATGTGCATGGGGTTGTCATGTTGAGACATGGCAATAGCACGTGTGAAAAGTATGTGGTGAATAGTATAAAGGAGTCACACTTCTATGAGATGCGTCACATCTCTTGGTGTATATGTGTCTCTGCTGGCAGGGAAGTGGGATGGAACTGGGTCAGGTTTAACTGAATCTCTTAGCCCTGCTCCAGGCTGACATACAAAAGGAGCAGTACCCTGAAACCTCACCTTACTGGGCTCACTGCTGCCCCTAGGGGACCACTCCTAGTCCTCTGAACCAGCCTTCCTGGGGGCTACATTTATATTTGGAGGGATGGAGGAGGGAGGGGGAGTCTGGCTATGAATCCCAGGACCCATTCTGAAACAAACACATACTGGAAAAATGGAGAGAGGCTTTCCCTTGGCTAGGTTGAGGGCAAATGACTTGTGTGAACTCTTTTAGATCTCTCTGCAGGCTTCTTGTTCCAGGAATTCCCTACTACCATTCTCCTTTCCCCCAGGTAGGCAGGAAGGAAATAGCACAACAGACAACTGTATAGAACAAAGGAGAAATTATCTAAATATTATCAGTATGTCCATGTAAAAGTTAAACTACAGATGGCAAAGTTGGGAAGAAATCTGAAATAAAAGGTAAGGGAGGATTTTTTTTAACAACTTTAATGGAGTATAATTGCTTTACAATGCTGTGTTAGTTTCTGCTTTATAACAAAGTGAATCAGTTATACATATACATATGTTCCCATATCGCTTCACTCTTGCATCTCCCTCCCTCCCACCCTCCCTACCCCACCCTTCTAGATGGTCACAAAGCACCGAGATGATCTCCCTGTGCTATGCGGCTGCTTCCCACTAGCTATCTATTTTACATTTGGTAGTGTGTATATGTCCATGCCACTCTCTCACTTTGTCCCAGCTTACCCTTCCCCCTCCCTGTATCCTCAAGTTCATTCTCCAGTAGGTCTGCATCTTTATTCTCGTCTTGCCCTTAGGTTCTTCTGACAATTTTCTTTTCTTTTCTTTTTTTTTTGTTTTAGATTCCATATATATGTGTTATCATACGGTATTTGTTTTTCTCTTTCTGACTTACTTCACTCTGTATGAGAGTCTCTAGGTCCATCCACCTCACTACAAATAACTAAGTTTCGATCTTTTTAATGGCTGAGTAACATTCCATTGTATATATATGCCACTTCTTCTTTACCCATTCATCTGTTGATGGACACTTAGGTTGCTTCTATGTCCTGGCTATTGTAAATAGAGCTCCAATGAACATTTTGGTACATGACCCTTTTTGAATTATGGTTTTCTCAGAGTATATGACCAGTGGTGGGATTGCTGGGTCATATGGTAGTTCTATTTTTAGTTTTTTAAGGAAGCTCCATACTGTTCTCCATAGTTGCTGTATCAATTTACACTCACACCAACAGTGCAAGAAGGTACCATTTTCTCCACACCCTCTCCAGCATTTACTGTTTGTAGGTTTTTTGATGATGGCCATTCTGAGCGGTGTGAGATGATATCTCCTTGTTGCTTTGATTTTAACTTCTCTAATGATTAATGATGTTGAGCATTCTTTCATGGGTTTGTTGGGCAATCTGTATATCTTCTTTGGAGAAATGTCTATTTAGGTCTTCTGCCCATATTTGGATTGGGTTGTTTGTTTTTTGAAATTGAGCTGCATGTGTTGCTTGTATTTTTTGTAGATTAATCCTGTGTCAGTTTATTCATTGGCAAATATTTTCTCGCATTCTGAGGGTTATCTTCTCGTCTTCTTTATGGTTTCCTTTGCTGTGCAAAAGTTTTTAAGTTTCCTTAGGTCCCATTTGTTTATTTCTGTTTTTATTTCCATTTCTCTAGGAGGTGGGTCAAAAAGGATCTTGCTGTGATCTATGTCATAGAGTGTTCTGCCTATGTTTTCCTCTAAGAGTTTGATGGTGTCTGGCCTTACATTTAGGTCTTTAACCCATTTTGAGTTTATTTTTGTGTATGGTGTTAGGGAGTGTGCTAATTTCATTCTTTTACATGTAGCTATCCAGCTTTTCCAGCAACACTTATTGAAGAGGCTGCCTTTTCTCCACTGCATATTCTTGCCTCCTTTGTCAAAGATAAGGTGACCATATGTGCGTGGGTTTATCTTTGAGCTTTCTATCCTGTTCCATTGATCTATCTTTCTGTTTTTGTGCCAGTACCATACTGTCTTGATTACTGTAGCTTTGTAGTATAGTCTGAAGTCAGGGAGCCTGATTCCTCCAGCTCAGTCTTTCTTTCTCAACATTGCTTTCGCCATTTGGGGTCTTTTGTGTTTCCATACAAATTGTGAAATTTTTCGTTCTAGTTCTGTGAAAAATGCCAGTAGTAGTTTGATAGGGATTGCATTGAATATGTAGATAGCTTTGGGTAGTAGAGTCATTTTCAGAATGTGGATTCTTCCAATCCAAGAACATGGTATATCTCTCCATCTATTTGTATCATCTTTAATTTCTTTCATCTTTGTCATAATTTCCTGCATACAGGTCTTTTGTCTCCTCAGGTAGGTTTATTCCTAGATATTTTATTCTTTTTGTTACAATGGTAAATGGGAGGGTTTTCTTCATTTCACTTTCAGATTTTTCATCATTACTATATAGGAATGACAGAAATTTCTGTGCATTAATTTTATATCCTGCTACTTTACCAAATTCATTGATTAGCTCTTGTAGATTTCTGTTAGCATCTTTAGGATTCTCTATGTTTAGTATCATGTCATCTGCAAACAGTGACAGCTTTGCTTCTTCTTTTCCGATTTCATTTCCTTTTATTTCCCTTTCTTCTCTGTTTGCTGTGGCTAAAACTTCCAAAACTATGTTCAATAATAGTGGTGAGTGTGGGCAACCTTGTCTTGTTCCTGATCTTAGTGGAAATGCTTTCAGTTTTTCACCATTGAGGACAATGTTGGCTGTGGGTTTGTCATATATGGCCTTTATTATGTTGAGGAAAGTTCCCTCTATGCCTAATTTCTGGAGGGATTTTATCATAAATGGGTGTCAAATATTGTTGAAAGCTTTCTCTGCATCTATTGAGATGATCGAATGATTTTTCTCCTTCAGTTTGTTAATATGGTGTATCACGTTGATTGGTTTGAATATATTAAAGAATCCTTGCATTCCTGGGATAAACCACACTTGATCATAGTGTATGATCATTTTAATGTGCTGTTGGGTTCTGTTTGCTAGTGTTTTGTTGAGTATTTTTGCATCTACGTTCATCCGTGATAATGGCCTTTAGTTTTCTTTCTTTGTGACATCTTTGCCTGGTGTTGGTGTCAGAGTGATGGTGGCCTTGTAGAATGAGTTTGGGAGTGTTCCTCCCTCTGCTATATTTTGGAAGTTTTAGAAGGATAGGTCTTAGCTCTTCTCTAAATGTTTGATAGAATTCGCCTGTGAAGCCATCTGGTCCTGGGCTTTTGTTTGTTGGAAGATTTTTAATCACAGTTTCAATTTCAGTGCTTGTGATTGGTCTGTTCATATTTACTATTTGTTCCTGGTTCAGTCTCAGAAGGTTGTGCCTTTCTAAGAATTTGTCCATTTCTTCCAGGTTGTCCATTTAATTGGGATAGCATTGCTTGTAGTAGTCTCTCATGATCCTTTGTATTTCTGCACTGTCAGCTGTTACTTCTCCTTTTTCATTTTTAATTCTATTGATTTGAGTCTTCTCCCTTTTTTTCTTCATAAGTCTGGCTAATGGTTTTTCAATTTTGTTTATCTTCTCAAAGAGCCAGCTTTTAGTTTTATTGATCTTTGTTCTCAGTTCCTTCATTACTTTTTCATTTATTTCTGACTGGATCTTTACGATTTCTTTCCTTCTGCTAACTTTGGGGTTTTTTGTTCTTGTTTCTCTGTTTGCTTTAGGTATAAGGTTAGGTTGTTTATTTGAGGAGTTTCTTGTTTCTTAAGGTAGGATTGTATTGCTATAAACTTCCCTCTTAGAACTGCTTTTGCTGCATCCCATAAGTTTTGAGTTGTGTTTTCATTGTCATTTGCTTCTAGGTATTTTTTTATTTCCTCTTTGATTTCTTCAGTGATATCTTGGTTATTAAGTAGTTTGTTGTTTGGCTTCCACGTGTTTGTATATCTTACAGATTTTTTCCTGTAATTGACATCTAGTCTCATAGTGTTGTGGTCGGAAAAGATACTTGATACAATTTCAATTTTCTTAAATTTACCAAGGCTTGATTTGTGACCCAAGATATGATCTATCCTAGAGAATGTTCCATGAGCACTTGAGAAGACTGTGTATTCTGTTGTTTTGGGATGGAATATCCCATAAATATCAATTAAGTCCATCTTGTTTAATGTATCATTTAAAGCTTGTGTTTCCTTATTTATTTTCATTTTGGATGATCTGTCCATTAGTGAAAGTGGGGTGTTAAAGTCCCCTACTATGAATGTGTTACTGTCAACTTCCCCTTTTCTGGCTGTTTGTATTTGCCTTATGTATTGAGGTGCTCCTATGTTGGGTGCATAAATATTTACAATTGTTATATCTTCTTCTGGGATTGATCCCTTGATCATTATGTAGTGTTCTTCTTTGTCTCTTGTATTACTCTTTGTTTTAAGGTCTATTTTGTCTGATATGAGAATTGCTACTCCAGCTTTCTTTGATTTCCATTTGTATGGAATATCTTTTTCCATCTCCTCACTTTCAGTCTGTGTGTGTCCCTAGGTCTGAAGTGGGCCTCTTGTAGACAGCATATATATGGGTCTTGTTTTTGTATCCATTCAGCAAGTCTACGTCTTCTGGTGGGAGCATTTAATCCATTTACATTTAAGGTAATTATCGATATGTATGTTCCTAATCCCATTTTCTTAATTGTTTTAGATTTGTTATTGCAGGTATTTTACTTCTCTTGTGTTTCCTGCCTAGAGAAGTTCTTTTAGCATTTGTTGTAAAGGCTGGTTTGGTGGTGCTGAATTCTCTTAACTTTTGCTTGTCTGTAAAGCTTTTAATTTCTCCATCAAATCTGAATGACATCCTTGCTGGGTAGAGTAATCTTGGTTGTAGGCTTTTCTCTTTCATCACTTTAAATATGTCCTGCTACTCCATTCTGGCTGCAGAGTTTCTGCTGATTGATCAGCTGCTAATCTTATGGGGATTCCCTTGTATGTTATTTGCTTCTTCTCCCTTGCTGCTTTTAATATTTGTTTTTTGTATTTAATTTTTGATAGTTTGATAAATATGTGTCTTGGTGTCTTTCTCCTTGGATTTATCCTGTATGGGACTCTCTGTGCTTCCTGGACTTGATTAACTATTTCCTTTCCCATATTAGGGAAGTTTTCAACTATAATCTCTTCGTATATTTTCTCAGTCCCTTTCTTTTTCTCTTCTTCTTCTGGGACCCCTATAATTTGAATGTTGGTGCGTTATTGTTGTCCCAGTGGTCTGTGAGACTGTCCTCAATTCTTTTCATTCCTTTTTCTTTATTCTGCTCTGCAGTAGTTATTTCCACTATTTCATCTTCCAGGTCACTTATCCATTCTTCTGCCTCATTCTGCTATTGATCCCTTCTAGAGAATTTTTAATTTCATTTATTGCGTTATCCATCTCTGTTTGTTTGCTCTTTACTTCTAGGTCCTTGTTAAATGTTTCTTCTATTTTCTCCATTCTATTTCCAAGATTTTGGATCATCTTTACTATCATTATTCTGAATTCTTTTTCAGGTAGACTGCCTATTTCCTCTTCATTTGTTAGATCTGGAGGGTTTTTGCCTTGCTCCTTCATCTGCTGTGTGTTTCTCTGTCTTCTCATTTTGCTTAAGTTACTGTGTTTGGGGTCTCCTTTTTGTAGGCTTCAGGTTCGTAGTTTCCATTGTTTTTGGTGTCTGTCCCCAGTGGCTAAGGTTATTTCAGTGGGTCGTGTAGGCTTCCTGGTGGAGGGGACTAGGGCCTGTATTCTGGTGGATGAGGCCGTATCTTGTCTTTCTGGTGGGCAGTTCCATGTCTGGTGGTGTGTTTTGAGGTGTCTGTGGCCTTATTCTGATTTTAGGCAGCCTCTCTGCTAATGGATGGGGTTGTGTTCCTGTCTTGCTAGTTGTTTGGCATAGTGTTTCCTGTACTGTAGCTTGCTGGTCATCGAGTGGAGCTGGGTCTTGGCATTGAGATTGAGATCTCTGGGAGATATTCACCGTTTGATATTATGTGGAGCTGGGAGGTCTCTTGTGGACCAGTGTACTGAACTTGGTTCTCCCACCTCAGTTGCACAGCCCTGATGCCTGGCTGGAACACCAAGAGCCTGTCCTCCACACGGCTCAGAATAAAAGGGAGAAAAGGAGGAAAGAAAGAAAGAAAGAAGAAGATAAAATAAAATAAAGTAAAATAAAATTATTAAAATAAAAAAATTATTATTAAGAAAAAATTCTTTTAAGTAATTTTAAAAATGGACAGTCAGAACCCTAGGACAAATGGTAAAAGCAAAGCTATACAGACAATGTCACACACAGATGTATACACATACACACTCACAAAAAGGGAAAAAGGGAAAAAATATATATATTGTTGCTCCCAAAGTCCACCTCCTCAGTTTGGGATGATTTGTTGTCTATTCAGGTATTCTACAGATGCAGGGTACATCAAGTTGATTGTGGAGATTTAATCCGCTCCTCCTGAGGCTGCTGGGAGAAATTTCCCTTTCTCTTCTTTTATCTCACAGCTCCTGGGTTTCAGCTTTGGATTTGGACCTGCCTCTGCCTGTAGGTCACCTGAGGGCATCTGTTCTTCGCTCAGACAGGACGGGGTTAAAGGAGCAGCTGCTTCGTGGGCTCTGGCTCACTCAGCCCTGGGGGAGGGAGGGGTATGGTTGCGGGGTGAGCCTGCGGTGGCAGGGGCTTACATGACGTTGCACCATTCTGGGGTGCACCGTGCATTCTCCCGGGGAAGTTGTTCCTGGATCATGGGACACTGGCAGTGGTGGGCTGCACAGGCTTCTGGGAGGGGTGGTGTGGATAGTGACCTGTGCTTGCACACAGGCTTCTTGGTGGCTGCAGCAGCAGCCTTAGCGTCTCATACTCATCTCTGGTGTCCGCGCTGATAGCCATGGCTCACGCCCCTCTCTGGAGCTCCTTTATATGGCACTCTTAATCCCCTCTCCTCATGCACCAGGAAACAAAGAGGCAAGAAAAATTCTCTTGTCTCTTCGGCACCTCCAGACTTTTTCCCAGACTCCCTCCCGGCCAGCTGCAGTGCAGTAGCCCCCTTCAGGCTGTGTTGATGCAGCCAACAACAGTCCTCTCCCTGGGATCCGACCGAAGCCAGAGCCTCAGCTCCCAGCCCCCGCCCGTCCCTGCGGGTGAGCAGAGAAGCCTCTCAGGCTGGTGAGTGCTGGTTGGCACTGATCCTCTGTGCAAGAATCCCTCTGCTTTTCCCTCCGCACCCCTGTTGCTGTGCTCTCCTCTGTGGCTCCGAATCTCCCCACCCCTATGCCACCAGCAGTCTCCGCCTGCGAAGGGGTTTCTAGTGTGTGGAAACCTTTCCTCCTTCACAGCTCCCTCCCACTGGTTCAGGTCCCATCCCTATTCTTTGTCTCTGTTTCTTCTCTTTTCTTTTACCCTACCCAGGTATGTGGGGAGTTTCTTGCCTTTTGGGAGGACTGAGGTCTTCTGCCAGCATTCAGTAGGTGTTCTGTAGGGGTTGTTCCACATGTAGATGTATTTCTGATGTTTTTGTGGGGAGGAAGGTGATCTCCACATCTTACTCTTCTGCCATCTTGAAGCTCCCCTCTGTCGCATTATTTTTTTCCTTTTTTTTTTGCGGTATGCGGGCCTCTCACTGTTGTGGCCTCTCCCGTTGCGGAGCACAGGCTCCGGACGCGCAGGCTCAGTGGCCATGGCTCATGGGCCTAGCTGCTCCATGGCATGTGAGATCTTCCTGGACCAGGGCACGAACCTGTGTCCCCTGCATCGGCAGGCGGACTCTCAACCACTTTGCCACCAGGGAAGCTCCCTGTCTGTCACATTTTAACTTGCCCTATTGCCATACCCCCTTCCTAGTTCCACAGTAGCGTGAAAACCAACAGCCTGTTATCACAGTGAAACCAGAAGCCTGGCAGCCAATGGAAGGGGCAGAACAGAGTTGGAGCTCTAGTCTCTACAGGAGTAACATTTTTGTATACTATTAAAGTTAAGTAGCTATTAACCTGTAATACATTGTTTTAAGGTAAGATGGAACTATAATCCCCAGGGGAAAAAAGTAAGAAAATAGCCCAAAACTATAGTAAAAGTGATTACAAAGGAATTAAAATAGTACACTGAAAAATATATATTTAATATAAAAGAAGACAGTAATGGAAGACTAGATCCACAAAAACACACACAAGACACATAAGAAAAAAATTGCAAAATGACAGATGTAAATCCTACCTTATCCATATTTACATTGAATGCAAATGATTAAAACACTTCAATCAAAGGCAGAGATTACTGAATGGATAAAGAGAAACATAATGCAACTATGTGCTGTTTATAAGAGATATATTCTTTGTCCAAAAACACAAATAAGTTGAGAGTAAAGTGATGAAAAAGATACACCATACAAAGAGCAAGCAAAAGAGAGCTGGAGTGGCTATGTTAATATCAAACAAACTAGAGGAGAGAAAAATTGTTACTAAAGACAAATATTTTATAATGATAAAAAAAGAGTTAATCTATCAAGAAGATATAATTATTATAAACATATATGCACTAAAAATGATGTCCCAAAAATACATGAAGCAAAAACTGATAGAATTGAAGAAATAGACATTTCAACAATACCTGTTGGAGATTTCAATGATCCACTTGCAATTCCATATAGAACAACTAGAAAGAAGAGCAACAAGACCATAGAAGACTTGAATAATACTATATGCCAGCTATACATCTTACAGAACACTCCATAGAGCAACAGAAGAATACAGGTTTATCTCAAGTGCACATGGAACATTCACCAGGATAGATCATAATGTTATGGTATAAAAAGTCTCAATAAATTTAAAAGTATAGAAATCATACATAGCATATTCTATAACCACAATAGAATGAAATTTACAGAAAGAACTTTGGGAAACACATAAATATGTGCAAATTAAGTAACATGGTTCCAAATAACCAATGTACCAAAGAATAAATCATAAGAGAAATGAGAAAAAATCTTTGAGATGCATGAAAAAAAAAGGACAAAACCTATAAGATATCCTCTCTGGGGTTTCTTTTACAAGGACACTAATAGCATTATTGAGGGCTCCACCCTCATGATCTAATCACCTCCCAAAGGTCCCACATGCTAAATACCATCACACTGACAGTTAGGATTTCAACATATACATTTTGAGAGGACAGAAATATTCAGTCTATAGCACAAAATGAAGCTAAAGCAGTGCTTAGAGGGAAATTTTTAGCTATACAAATCTATATTAAAAAAAATAAAGAACGCAAATCAATAAACTAAATTTCCACCTTAGGAAACTGGAGAAAGAAGAGCAAACTAACCCCTGCCCAACAGAGGAAGAAAATAATAAAGATTAGATAGGAAATAAATGTTATAGAGAATAGAAAAACAATAGAAAAATATCAGTAAATCCTAAAGTTGGTCCTTTACAAACACCAAAAGTATTGACAGACATTTTACTAGACAGACGAGAGAGAGAGAGAGAGAGAAACTAAAATTATTCGAATCCGACATGAAAGAGGGGACGTTACTACCAGTGTTACACAAATAAAAAGGATTATAAGGGAATACTATGAACAACTGTATGCCCAAAAAATACATAACTTAGATGAAATAGACAAATTTCTACAAAGACACAAACTACCAAAAACAACTGAAGAATAAATAGAAAATCTGAACAGAACTATAACAAAGTGATTGAGTTAGTAATGAAAAAAAAAAACCTGGCTATGGATGGAATTTTGTCTTCTCAAAATTCATATGTTGAAGCCCTAACCTCCAGTGTAACTATATTTGGAGATAGGCTTCTTAGGAGGTAATTAAGTTCAAATGAGGTCATAAGAGAAGGGTCATAATCTGATGGGTTTGGTAGCTTTATAAGAAGAGAAAGAGAGAGTGAGAACTCTCTCTCTCTCTCTCTCTCTCTCTCTCTCTCTCTCTCTCTATTTCTCATATTCCCCATAAACACACACACACACACACACACACACACACACACACACACACACACCGAGGAAAGGCCATTTGAGCACTTAGCAAGAAGGTGGCCATCTATATGCCAGGAAGAGAACTCTCACCAGAACCTCACCATGTTGGCACCCTGACCTCAGACTTCCAGTTTCCAGAAGCATAAGAAAATTAATTTCTGTTGCTTAAACCAGTCTACAGTATTTTGTCATGGCAGCCCAAGCAGATTAAGACATGAAGACACATCATAGTTAAACTTCTGAAAATTAAAGACAAAGAAAAATCTTGGTAGCAGGGGGAGAGAAATGACACCTTACCTGTAAAAGGAAAATGATTGGAATGGCAACAGATTTCTCATTAGAAATCTTGGAAACCAGAATTAAGTCGGGTAACATTTTTCAAGTGTTGAAGGAAAAGTACTGGCAAACATAAATTCTATCTGCAGCAAAACTATCCTTCAGGAATGAAGGGGAAATTAAGATAGTCTCAGATTATGGAAAACTAAGAGAATATTCACCAGGAAACTTACCCTTAAAGAATTGCTAGAGACAGTTTTCTAAACAAAAAGGATATGATAAATGAAGAAATCTTGGAATATCAGGAAGGAAGATAGAAGAAATGGGAAAGTGAAAATATGGATATATATGATAGAATTTTCTTTTCCTCTTGTGTTTTCTAATGTGGGATTGATGGTTGAATTGTGTTTAATGACTGAATGTTTCATGATTTAATGATTTGGTGAGGTTCTCAATATATGTAAGGAAATATTTAAGACAAGTATAATATAAATGAGGGAGGGTAAAGAGATTTAAAGGGACTTCATTATAATTGGTATAATGTCAACACCAAAAGCCTGTGCTAACTTAAATATATACAGTGTAATATACAGAGCCAGCACTAAAAATGTCTATACAAAAGTATACATTCAAAAACACTAAAGATAAATGGAATTCTAGAAAATATTACTTAATGATTAAGAAGCCAAGAAAAAGAAAACACTATAATAAAAAACAGGGGAAGCAAACAAAATAAAAAATAAAATAAAATAGTAAAATTTAAAAAATAGTACTGAGAGACCTTCAATATGGTGGAGGAGTAAGACGTGGAGATTGCCTTTCTCCCCACAAATACATCAAAAATACATCTACACGTGGAACAACCCCTACAAAACACCTACTGAATTCTGTCAGAAGACCTCAGAAACTCTCAAGACTTCCCAGAGTCTGAGCTGGCCCCACAGAGCCAACAGCAGGTCCAGAGACCTACCTAGAAGTATCAGAGGACTTCCTGGGTAGGCAAGGATTGGCTGTGGCTCACTGTGGGGGCAAGGACACTGACAGCAGAGGTAACAGGAAAATATTATTATTATTACTACTTTTTTAAAATTTTGTTCTGTTCTTTTTTTATTATGCTTTTAATTTTTTATTTACTTTTTCTTTTCTTTTTTATGCTTTTATGTTTAATATATTTTTATTTTCTTCTTATTTCTACTGGACTTTTTTGTTATATTGTTTTTTCCTTGTTTTTTTCTTTGTTTTGCTTTGCTTTTATCTTATTTTTAACTATATTCTATATTTTTCTATTTTTACTTTTGTTGTTTTGTATTTTTTCTTTTGTTTTCATCTTTCTTTTGTCTTTACATGTTTTTGTTGATCATTTTTGTGTGTTTGTTTTATGCTTTCTGTTTGCCTTTTTTCTAGTTTGCTTCTGCATTTGATTTGGTTTTGGTTTTATGTTTTTGTTAGTGTAGTTTTTAGTGTTAGTTTTATTTTGGGGGGTTGTTTATTGGTTTTGTTGCCCTCCTCTTTTTTGTTTTCTCTTCTTTTTTCTTTCTGTGAGTGTGTGTGTTTCTCTGTGTGATTTGTCTGTTTAGTTTTGCTTTTACCATTCGTCTTGGGGATGTGTCTGTTCGTTTTTCTTGTTTCTCTTTTTTTCTTCCTTTTCTTCCATGCTGGGAGGCTTGCAGGGTCTTGGTGCTCCAGCTGGGGGTCAGCCCTGAGTCTCCAAGGTGGGAGAACTGAGTCCAGAACATTGGACCACCAGAAAACTCCCAGCCCCACAGAATATTAATTGGCAAGAGCTCTGCCAGAGGTCCCCATCTCAACACTAAGACCCTCCTCCACCCAATGACCAACAAGTTCTAGTTCTGACACCTCACACCAAACAACTAGCAAGACAGGAAAACAACCCCACCCATTAGCAAACAGGCTGCCTAAAGCCATACTAAGCTCACAGACACGCCAAGACACACCACCGAACACAGCCCTGCCCATCAAAGGGACAAGATCCAGCTCCACCCACCAGAACACAGGAACAAGTCCCCCCCATGAGGAAGCCTACACAAGCCATTGGACCAACCTCACCCACTGGGGGCAGACACCAGAAGTAAGAGGAACTATGACTCTGACTCAAAGGAAACCCCAAACACACTAAGTTAAACAAAATGAGAAGACAGAGAAATATGCAGCAGATGAAGGAGCAGGGTAAAAACCCTCCAGACCAAACAAAGGAAGAGGAAGTATGCAGTCTACCTGAAAAAGAATTCAGAGTAATGTTAGTAAAGATTGTCCAAAAATCTCAGAAACAGAATGGAGAAAATACAAGAAACAATTAACAAGAACCTAGAAGAACTAAAGAGCAAACAAACAGTGATGAACAACATAATAAATGAAATTTTAAAATACTCTAGAAGGAATCAATAGCAGAATAACTGAGGCAGAAGAACGGATCAGTGATCTGGAAGATAAACAGCGAAAATAACTTAACTTCCAAGGAGCAGAATAGGAAAAAAGAATGAAAAGAATTGAGGACAGTCTCAGAGACTCTGGGACAACATTAAACACACCAACATTCGAATTATAGGAGTCCCAGAAGAAGAGAAAAAGAAAGGGTCAGAGAAAATATTTGAAGAGATTATAGTCGAAAACTTCCTTAACATGGGAAAGGATATAGTCACTCAAGTCCAGGAAGTGCAGAGAGTCCCATACAGGATAAACCCAAGGAGAAGCACGCCAAGACACATATTAATCAAACTATCAAAAATTAAATACAGGGGATGGAGTCAAGATGGCAGACTGGAAGGATGCAGAGTTCTCATCTCCACACAACTAGGACACCTACCAGGCACTGGTGGGGGACCACAGACATCTAAGGGAACGGGAGGAACACCAGCAACTGGTTGTTTCAATTATATTTTTATTTTTCATAATATATGTTTTATCATTCTAATTTTATTTTGTTTTTTTATTCTTAGTTATTGTATACCTCCTTTTTATTCTTTTCTTTTGCTGTGCCGCATGGCTTATGGGATCTTGGTTCCCAGGCCAGGTTTTGGGCCTGAGTTCCTGTGGTGGGAGAGCTGAGTCCAAAGCACTGAAGTAACAAACAACCTCAGACCCCAGGGAATATTAATTGGAGTGAGGCCTCCCAGAGGTACTCATCACGGCACCAAGACCCAGCTCTACAAAACTGCCTGCAAACTCCAGGGCTGGATGCCTCAGGCCAAACAACCAGTATGACAGGAATACACCTCCACCCATAAAAAACAATGAGACGACAAAAATATATGTTACAGGGCTTCCCTGGTGGTGCAGTGGCTGAGAGTCTGCCTGCTGATGCAGGGGACACGGGTTTGTGCACTGATCCAGGAAGATTCCACATGCCATGGAGCGGCTAAGCCCGTGAGCCATGCCCGATGAGCCTGCATGTCCAGAGCCTGTGTTCCTCAATGGGAGAGGCCACAACAGTGAGAGGCCCGCATACAAAAGAAAAGAAGCATATATATATATGCTTATATATATATGTTATGTTATATATATATGTTATATGTTATATATATATAACATATATATATATATATATATGTTACATACAAAGGAGTGGGGTAAAATCCTAAAAAGCAAAATAAATGAAATTTTAAAAAATTTTTTAAAAAAAGCAAAATAAATGAAGAGAAAATAGGCAGTCTACCTGAAAAGGAATTCAGATTAAAGATAGTAAAGATGATCCAAAATCTTGGAAACAGAATGGAGAAAATACAAGAAATGTTTAACAAGGACCTAGAAGAACTAAAGAGCAAACAGTGAAGAACAACATAATAACTGAAATTAAAAATACTCTAGAAGGAATCAATAGCAGAATAACTGAGGCAGAAAAATGAATAAGTGAGCTGGAAGAGAGAATGGTGGAAATAACTGCCACAGAGCAGAATGAAGAAAAAAGAATAAAAAGAATTGAGGACAGTCTCAGAGACATCTGTAACATTAAACGTATGAAAATTCAAATTATAGATGTCCCAGAAGAAGAATAAAAAGAGAAAGTGTCTGAGAAAATATTTGAAGAGGTTATAGTCAAAAATTTCCCTAACCTGGGAAAGAAGATAGCCACCCAATTCCAGGAAGTGCAGAGAGTCCCATACAGCATAAACCTTAGGAGAAACACACAAAGACACACATTAATCAGACTAACAAAAATTAAAATCAATGGAAAAATATTAAAAGCAGCAAGGGAAAAGCAACAAATAACATACAAGGGAATCCCCATAAGGTCATCAGCTGATTTCTCAGCAGAATTCTGCAGGCCAGAAGGCAGTGGCAGGATATATTTAACGTGATGAAAGGGAAAATCCTACAACAAAAATCAGTATACCCAGCAAGGATCTCAATCAGATTCGACTGAGAAATCAAAAGCTCTACAGAAAAGCAAAAGCTAAGACAATTCAGCACCAACAAACCACCTTGAATGTAAATGAGTTAAGTGCTCCAAGCAAAAGACGCAGACTGGCTGAATGGATACAAAAACAAGACCCATATATACGTTGTGTGCAAGAAACCCACTTCAAACCTAGGAACCCATAGAGACTGAAAATGAGGGGATGGAAATAGATATTTCATGCAAATGGAAATCACAAGAAAGCTGGAGTATCAATACTCATATTGCAGAAAATAGACTTTAAAATAAAGACGGTTACAAGAGACAAGGAAGGACACTACATAATGATCAAGGCATCAATCCAAAAAGAAAACATAACAATGATAAATATTTATGTACCCAACATAGGAGCACCTCAATACATAAGGCAAATGCTAACGACAATAAAAGGGGAAATTGACAGTAACACAATAGTAAAGGGGGATTTTAACACCCCACTTACACAAATGGACAGATAATTCAGACAGAAAATAAATAAACCCAAGCTTTAAATGACACAATAGACAAGACAGACTTAACTGACATTTATAGGACATTCCATCCAAAAACATCAGACTGTATTTTCTTCTCAAGTGCACATGGAACATTCTCCAGGACAGATCACAGCTTTGGTCACATATCAAGTCTTGATAAATTTAAGAAAATTGAAATCATATCAAGCATCTTTTCTGACCACAATGCTATGAGACTAGATATCAATTACAGGAAAAAAAACTACAAACACATGGAGGCTAAATGATATGCTACTAAATAACCAAGAGATCACTGAAGAAATCAAAGAGGAAATCAAAAAATACCTAGAGAAAAATACCAATGAAAACACGACGAGCCAAAACCTATGGGGTGCAGCAAAAGCAGTTCTATAAGGTATGTTAATAGCAATACAATCCTACTGAAAGAAACAAGAAAAATCTAAAATAAACAATCTAAACTTCTTTCCCTAGGAACTAGAGAAAGAAGAAAAAACTTAAATTTAGTACAAGGAAAGAAATCATAAAGATCAGAGAAGAAATAAATGAAATAGAAACAAAGAAAACAATAGAAGGATCAATAAAACTAAAACTGGTTCTTTGAGAAGATGAAGAAAATTGATAAACCTTTAGCCAGACTCATCAAGAAAAAGGGGGGGGGGACTCAAATCAATAAAATTACAAATGAAAAAGGAGAAATTAAAACTGACACTGCAGAAATACAAAACATCATAAGACACTACTACAATCAACTATATGCCAATAAAATGGACAACATGGAAGAAATGGGTAAATTCTTAGAAATGTATGACCTTCCAAGACTGAACCAGGAAGAAATAGAAAATACAAACAGATGAATCATAGGTAATGAAATTGGAAGTGTGATTTAAAATCTTCCAAAAAACAAAAGTGCAGGACCAGATGACTTCACAGGTGAATTCTAGCAAACATTTAGAGAAGAGCTAACACCCATCCTTCTCAAACTGTTCCAAAAAATTGCAAAGGAAGGACACTTCCAAACTCTTTCTCTGAGGCCACCATCACGCAGATACCAAAATCAGACAAAGGTATTACAAAAAAAAGAAAAAAAACAGACCAATATCACTGATGAATATAGATGCAAAAATCTTCAACAAAATACTAGCAAACAGAACCCAACAACACATTAAAAGGATCATACACAATAATCAAATGGGATTTATCCCAGGGATGCAAGGATTCTTCAATATACACTAATCAATCAATGTGATACACTATATTAAAAAATTGAAGAATAAAATCCATATAATCATCTCAATAGTTGCATAAAAACTTTTGACAAAATTAAACACCCATTTATGATAAAAAGTCTCCAGAATGTGGGCATAGAGGGAACCAACCTCAACATAATAAAGGCCATGTATGACACACCCACAGCAAACATCATTCTCAATGTTGAAAAACTGAAAGCATTTCCTCTAAGATCAGGAACAGGACAAGGATGTCCACTCTCACCACTACTATTCAACATAGTTTTGGAAGTCCTAGCCATGCAGTCAGAGCAAAAAAAGAAATAAAAGGAATATAAATTGGAAAAGAAGAAGTAAAACTGTCACTGTTTGCAGACGACATGATATTACACATAGAAAATCCTTAAGATGTCACCAGAAAAGTATTAGCGCTAATCAATGAATTTGGTGACGTTGCAGGATACAAAATTAATGCACAGAAATCTCTTGCATGCCTATACACTAACAACAGAAGATCAGAAAGAGAAATTAAGGAAACAATCCATTCACCATTGCAACAAAGAGAATAAAAATCCAAGGAATAAACCTACCTAAGGAGGTAAAATAGCTGTACTCAGAAAACTATAAGATACTGATGAAAGAAATCAAAGATGACACAAACAGATGGAGAGATATACCATGTTCTTGGATTGGAAGAATAAACATGTGAAAATAACTCTACTACCCAAAGCAATCTACAGATTCAATGCAATCCGTATCAAATTACCAATGGCATTTTTCACAGAACTAGAACCAAAAAATCTTAAAATTTGTATGGAGACATAAAAGACCCCAAATAGCCAAAGCAATCTTGAGGGGAAATAAATGGAGTTGGATGAATCAGATTACCTGACTTCAGACTATACTACAAAGCTACAGTAATCAAGACAGTATGGTACTAGCACAAGAACAGAAATATAGATCTATGGAATAGGATAGAAAGCCCAGACATAAACCCACACACCTATGGTCAACTAATCTATGACAAAGGAGGCAAGGATATACAATGGAGAAAAGACACTCTCTTCAATAAGTGGTGCCAGGAAAACTGGACAGCTACATGGAAAAGAATGAAATTAGAACACTCCCTAACACCATACACAAAAATAAACTCAAAATGGATTAAAGACCTAAATGTAAGACCAAATACTATAAAACTCTTTGAGGGAAACACAGGAAGAACACTCTTTCATGTAAATCACAGCAAGATCTTTTTTGACCCACCTCCTAGAGTAATGGAAATAAAAACAAAAATAAACAAATGGGACCTAATGAAACTTTTACACAGCAAAGGAAACTATAAACAAAATGAAAAGACAACCCTCAGAATGGGAGAAAATATTTGCAAATTAATCAATGGACAAAGAATTAATCTGCAAAATATATAAACAGCTCATGCAGCTGAATATTAAAAAGAGAAACAACAGAATCAAAAAATGAGCAAAAGACCTAAATAGACATTTCTCCAAAGAAGACATACAGTTGGCCAAGAGGAACATGAAAATCTACTCAACATCACTAATTATTAGAGGAATGCAAGTCAAAACTACAATGAGGTATCACCCCACATTGGTTAGAATGGGCATCATCAGAAAATCTACGAACAGCAAATGCTGGAGAGGGCGTGGAGAAAAGGGAACCCTCTTGCACTGTTGGTGGGAATGTAAATTGATACAGCCACTATGCAGAACAGTATGGAGGTTCCTTAAAAAACTACAAATAGAACTACCATAGGACCCAGCAATCCCACTACTGGGCATATACCCTTAGAAAACCATAATTCAAAAAGAGTCATGTACCAATATGTTCATTGCAGCTCTATTTACAATAGCCAGGACATGGAAGCAACCTAAGTGTCCATCAACAGATGAATGGATAAAGAAGATGTGGCACATATATACAATGGAATATTACTCAGCCATAAAAAGAAAGGAAATTGAGTTATTTGTAGTGAGGTGGATGGACCTAGAGTCTGTCATACAGAGTGAAGTAAGTCAGAAAGAGAAAAACAAATACCGTATGCTAACACATATATATGGAATCTAAGGAAAAAAAAACCGGTAATGAAGAACTTAGGGGTAAGACAGGAATAATGACCCATACCTACTAGAGAATGGACTTGAGGATATGGAGAGGGGGAAGTGTAAGCTGTGACAAAGTGAGAGAGTGGCATGGACATATATACACTACCAAATGTAAAATAGATAGCTAGTGGGAAGTAGCTGCATAGCACAGGGAGATCAGCTCGGTGGTTTGTGGCCACCTAGAGGGGTAGGATAGGGAGGGTGGGAGGGAGGGAGATGCAAGAGGGAAGAGATATGGGAACATATGTATATGTATAACTGATTCACTTTGTTATAAAGTAGAAACTAACACACCATTGTAAAGCAATTATACTCCAATAAAGACGTTAAAAAAAACTTTAATCTTTGAAAAGAAAAAAAAAAGATGTGGTCCATATATACAATGGAATATTACTCAGCCATAAAAAGGAACGAAATTGGGTCATTTGTAGAGGCTTGGGTGGATCTAGAGAGTGTCATACAGAGTGAAGTAAGTCAAAAAGGGAAAAACAAATATCGTATATTAATGCATACATGTGGAATCTAGAAAAACGGTACAGATGAACCAGTTTGCTAGGCAACAATAGAGACATAGATGTAGAGAACAAACGTGTGGACACTGAGGGGGGAAAGGGGGAGAGGGATGAATTGGGAGATTGGGATTGACATATATACACTAATGTGTATGAAATAAATAACTAATGAGGTCCTGCTATATAGCACACAGGGAACTCAACTTCACTGTACAGTAGAAACTAAAACAACATTGTAAAACAACTATACCCCAATTTAAAAATATAAAAATAAAAAAAATAAATGAATAATATAAAAAATAATACTAAGCCCTAACATATCACTAATTGCATTGAATGTAACTGTTGTAAATACCCCAACTAAAAGACAGAGATTGGCAGAGTGAATTATATATGATTCAACATTATGGTGCCTACAGGAAACTCACTTCAGGTACAATCCATAGGTATGTTGAATGTGAATTGATGGGAAAAGATATACTATGGAAACAACTGAAAGGAAGCAGGAGTGACTATATTAATTAAAGATAAATTAAGGACCTACTATATAGCACAAGGAGCTATACTCAATATTTTATAATAACCGGTAAGGGAAAAGAATTTGTAAAAGAATATGTATATGTATAACTGAATCACTGTTCTGTACACCTGAAATGAATACAGCATTGTAAATCAACTCTACTTCAATAAAAAAAGATAAAGTAGACTTGAGCACAATAAAATTACTAGAGATAGAGAGCAACATTACATATGATGAAAGGGTTGATTCACTGAGAAGATATAACAATCCTAAATGTGTATGCACCAAACAACAGAGCTGAAAAACATTTAAAACATTCAAACTAAAAAAGTCATTAACAGACTGATGACAGGAAAATCTCCACTCACTTAGAAACTGAAAAACACCCTTCTAAATAGTCAATAGGTCAAAGAGTATGTCTCAAAGGAAATAAATATATTTTGAACCGAATAAAAATGAAAATACAGCACTAAAGTTTGTGGGACCCAACTCAGTCAGTCTTGGAAAATTCATAACACTTAATGTTTATATTAGAAAAGAGGAAAAGTCTCACATAAATCTACACTAATCTACACTATTCCTTCAAGAAATTAGAAGTGAAAAATAATTCCAAAGCAGAGCAAAGTAAGGAAATAATAAAGAGTATAAATCAATGAAAGTGAAAACAGAAAAACAATAGGGAAAATTAATAAAACCAAGAGCTGATTTTTTAAAATGTCCAATAAAATTACCAATCCTTTGGCAAGACTGACAAAGAAAAAAGAAAGAGAAAACAAATTACCAGTATCAGGAATGGAACAGAGGGTATTACTACAAACCCTGTGGGCATCAAAAGGATTATAAAACAATACTACAAACAACTCTACACACATCAATTTGACAACTTAGGTGAAATTGACCACGTTCTTGGAAAAGAAATTACTCCAACTCACCTAATATGAAACAGATAATTTGAATCACTCTATAACTATTAAAGTAACTGAATTCATAATTTTAAAATTCCCCAAAATAAAATATTCAAGTCTAGATTAACTTGAGAATTATACCAAGCATTTAAAGAATTAACAATTCTACACAACATCTTCCAGTAAATAGAAGAATTAACAATTCTACACAACATCTTCCAGTAAATAGAAAACACTTCTTAACTCATTTTATGAGGGCAGTATTACCCTGAATACAAAACCAGACAAAGTACAAAAAAAGAAAACTATCGACCAATATTTCTCATAAATACAGACACAAAAATCCTTAATAACATATTAGCAAATAGAATTCAGCAATATATAAAAGAGATTATGCACCATGACTATGTGAGATTTAATTAAGGACCACAGGGATACAAGACTGGTTCAATATTTGAAAATCAAATAATTTAATTCACCTTTTAACAGGCTAAAGAAGAAAAATCACAGGATCACAACAGTTGATGCATAAAAATCATTTAACAAAATTCAACATCTATTCATGATTTTTTTTAAAAAAAGCTCTCAGAAAAATAGGAATAGAGGGCAACTTCCTCAATTTGATACAGATCATCTACAAAAAACCTATAGCTAACATTATACTTAATGATGAGAGCTTAAATGTTATCCTTCTAAGACCAGGGAAACTCTTACCACTTATTCAACATAGTTCTAGAAGTCCTAGCATTAAGGCAAGAAAGAAATAAAAGGCATATGGATTACAAAGGAGAAATTAAACTGCCTCTATTTTCAGATGGCATGATTGTCTACACAGAAAATCTCAAGGTATCTAAAAAATAATCCTAGAACTAATGAGTGAGTTCAGCATGGTCATAGGACATAAGATAAACATAAAAATCAGTTATGCATCTATATACTAGCAATGAACATGTGGAATCCAAAACCAAAAAATACAATACCATTTACAATTACTCAAATATGAAATACATAAGTGTAAATCCAACAATGCGTGCCTTTTGTATAAGGCTTTTTTTTCCCCATTCATCGTATTTTACAGATTTATCCATGTTACATGCATAATTTTATTCCATTTTGTTGCTGAATAGTGTGTTATTGTATATCACAGTTTGTTTATCAGTTCTCATGTTACAGACATCCGGATTATTTCCAGATTGGAGCTATATGAATAAAGCTGATGTGAGTATTCATGTTCATGTCATTGTGTGGATATATATTTAAATTCTTCTTGAGTATATACTTAGACGTGGAATTGCTGTGTCATAGGGAATGCATATGTTTAACTCTAAAAGAACTGCCAAACTGTGTTTAAAGTGGTTGTATCATTTTCACTACCCGTTTATAAGATTTACAGTTGCTCTGCATCCTTCAAAAGATTTGGTATTGCAGTGTTTTTAATATTAACTATTCTGGATGGTATGTAAAAGTATCTCATTGGATTTTTTCTAACTGAGATATAATTGACATAATATAAAATTCACAATTTTAAAGTTTGTACTTCAGTGATTTTTAGTATATTCATTATGTGCAACTACCATCACCACCATATATACACGGAACATTTCTTTTACCCCATACGTATTAGCAACTAGTCCCAATTACCCCTCCCTACATCCCTTGGAAACCATTAACCTATGCTCTGTCTCTATGGATTTGCCTATTCTGAACACTTCATATGAATGGATCACATAATATGTGGCCTTTTTATCTGGCTTCATTTACTTGGCATAATGTTTTCAAGGTTCATCCGTGTTGCAGCATGTAACAATACTTCATTTCTTTTTACGGATGAATAACATTCCATTATATGGATTTACCACATTTTGTTTATTCATTCATCGGTTCATGGACTTTTCAATTGTTTCCACTTTTTGGCAGTTATTAATATTGCTGTTATGAACATTTGAGTAAGTTTTTTGTTTGAACATATGTTTTAAATTCTCTTCATATATATCTAGGCATGGAATTGTTGGGTCATGATGTAATTCTGTGTTTAATTTTGAGGAATTGTCAAACTGTTTTACACAGTGACTACACTATTTTATATTCTTTCCAGCAATGTATGAGGGCTCCAATTTCTCAGCATCTTTTCCAACGCTTGTTATTGTCTTTATTTTTGATAATAGCTATCCTAATAGATGTGAAGTGGTATCACATTGTGGTTTTTATTTGCATTTCCCTAATGGCTAATGATGTCAAGCATTTTTTAAATGTGCTTACTGGTCACTTACATATCTTCTTTGGAGAAATATCTATTCAAATCCTTTACTCATTTTTATATTGGGTTATTTGTCTTCTTGTTTATTGTTGAGTTGTAAGTTTTCTTTATATATTTTGGTCACTTGATACTGATATATAATTTGCAAGTATTTCCTCCCATTCTGTGGGTTGTCTTTTCACTTCCTTGATAGTTTGCTTTGGCACACAAGTTTTTAATATTGATGAAGTCTAATTTACCTATTTTTTCTTTGATTGCTTTTACTTTGGGAGGCATATCTAAGAAAGAGTTGCCTAACTCAAATTGACTCAGATTTGTACCTATGTTTTTTTTCTAAGAGTTTTATAAGCTTTAAATATTACATTTAGGTCTTTGATACATCATAGGTTAAATTTTGTATAGGGCATGAAGTAGGGATCCAAATTCATTCTTTCAAATCTGGATATCCATTTGTGTCAGCATCATTTGTTGAAAATACTATTCTTTCCCACTGATTGATCTTGGCACTCATAAAAAATCAAAATTTATATATTAAAGTCCTAAGCCCCAGTACCTCAGAATGTGACTACATTTGGGTTTTTAAAGAAGTAATTATGTTAAAATGAGGTCTTAGTGTGGGCCTTAAGCCAATATGACTGGTGTCCTTATAAGAAGAGATTTGGATACGGACATACAGAGAGAGAAGACCATGTGATGACATAAGTTGGAGGTGGCCATCTACAAGCCAAGGAGAGCAGCCTCAGAAGAAGTCAATCCTGACAACACCTTTATTTCAGACTCCAAGCATCCAGAATCATGAGAAAATAAACTTTGGTTGTTCAATCCATGCTTTCTCTGATACTTTATTATGGCAAACTAATACAAGTATAAATATATAGATTTATTTATGGACTTTCAACTCTATTCTATCAGTCTATATATCTTTCCTTATTCCCGTACCACACTGTCTTGCTTACTACAACTGTGTAGTAAGTTTTGAAACTGGCAAGTCAGAGTCCCCCAACTTTGTCCTTCGTTTTCAAGATTGTTTGTCTATTTGGAATCCTTTGCTATTTCATAAAAATTTTAGTTTTTACAATATTCTATTATATGTATATACAACATTTTCTCTATCTATTCATTTGTCAATGGAGACTCAGGTTGTTTCCACTCTTTAGCTATTGTGAATAATGCTTCAATGAACATGGAAGAACAAATATATCTACAAGATCTTGTTTTCATGTCTTTTGGACAAATACCCAGAAGTAGGATTGCTGGATCATCTGCTAGTTCTATTTTTATTTTCTTGAGAAACCTCCAGACTGTTTTTCATAGCAGCTGTACCATTCTACATCCTCACCAATCAATTTCTCCATGTCCTCACCAACACTCATTGTTTTCTCTTTCTGTTTCTTTTTTAATATAATGGTCATCCTAACAAGTGTGAGGTGATATCTTGTGGTTTTAATTTGCATTTCCCTGAGGATTATTGATATTGAATATTTTTTCATATAACTGTTGTCCATTTGTATATTTTCTTTGGATAAATGTCTATTTAAGACCTTTGGCCACTTTTCAATTGGGTTATTTGTTTCTCTACTATTGAGTTGTAGGAGTTCTTTATGTATTTCAGATACTAACCTCCCGTCAGATATATAATTTGCAAATATTTTTTCTCATTTCATGGATTGCCACTCTGTTAATTATTTTCTTTGCTGTGCAGAAGCTTTTTAGTTTCATGCACTCCACCTGTCTTATTTTTGCTTTTGTTGCCTGTGCTTTTGATGCCATATCCAAAAAATAATTGCTAAGACCAATGCTACAGAGCTTTTCCCCTTTGTTTCAGAATTTTACAGTTTCAGGACTTATGTTTAAGTCTTTAACCCATTTTGAGATGTGTCTTAGTGCATTTGGGCTGCTATACCAAAATACTACAGGCTGGGTGGCTTATAAGAAACAGAAATTTATTTCTCACAGTTTTAGAGACTAGAAGTCCAAGATCATGGTGCCAGCATGGTGGGATGAGGGCCTCTTCTGGGTTTCAGACTTCTTGTTGTATCCTTACATGGTGGAAGAGGGCAAGGGAGCCCTCTCAGGCCTCCTTTGTAAGGACATTAATCCTATTCCTGAGGATTCCACACTCACGACCTGAGCACTTCCCAAGGTCCAGCTTCCTAATACCATCACACTGGCTATTAGAATTTCAACATATGAATTTTGAGGGGAAACATTCAGTCCATAACATTCTGTCCCTGTTCCCCATCCCCAAAATTCATGTCCTTATCACATGCCATCAATTCAAAAATCTAAATCCAAAGTCTCATCTAAAGCATCTAAATGAGATATGGGTGAGATTCAAGGTAAAATTCATTCTGGGGGAAATTCCTATTCAGCTGTGAACCTATGAAATCAAACAAGTTATGTGCTTCCAAAATACAATGATGAGACAGGCATATGATAGACATTTCCATTCTAAAAGGGAGACATAGGAAAGAAGAAAAGAGAAACAGGTTCAAAGCAAGTCCAAAACCGTAAGGACCACTCAGGCAAACGTACCTTCTGGACACACTTGAGCAGTGGTCCACCACAGTTTTTAGCAGCCCTTCGCCTACAGCTTTGCTGGGCACAGTTCACTCTGCAGCTCTAATGTGTTGGAGTCACATGCCTGCCACTCTCCCATGCTAGAATCACACACACACACAGGTCACCTACCAGTCTGCAGTTGTAGGTATAGCCTAGCCCTAGAGTTCCATTAGGAATTGCCTTAGCAGAGTATGTTTGCAGTAGCCCTCTGACTGGGTCATGCACCTGTGGCTCCAGATGGCTCCATCCTTCAAAATCTAGGTGGAGGTAACCATGATCCAATAGCTTACGCACTCTGTGCACTGGCAGAGATAACACCTCACCTATGAAGCCAAGTTATACCATCTACCTCCAAATGGGTAGATAATTTTAGGACAGGAATGGGAGGAGCAGAGTCGTGAAATCATTCTGCCCGCAGGCCCTTTCACTATGGGCCTATGATGGGAGAGGCAGCACCAGTGGCCTCTGAAATGCCTTTGGGGTTATTTTTCTACTGTCTTAGACAACAGTAGATCCTAATTTCTGTTTAGATGTCTGACTAATCTCCCCATTTTCTTGATGAATAGCACCTGGCTTGCATTGATATGCTGATGAGTACTAATCTTATCAAATTTGGCCACAACCTTTGTGCTCTCTCTTGACAAGCTTTCTAATTCCTTTCAACATGAATAGGGAGATCAGTCTGGGAAGAACCAGCATCTTAATAATATTGAGTCTTCCAATCCGTAAATGTGGTATATATCTCCATTTATTCAGGTCTTCTTTAAGTTTTCTTAGCCATGCCTTGTAGTTTTCAGCGTAGAGATCTTGTATGTCTCTCGTTAAATTTATTCCTAAGGATTTTATGTTTTTGATACTATTGTATACAAAATGGTTTTGTATTTAATTTTCAAATTTTATACAAGTAGTATATAAAAACACATTTGATGTTCTTACATTAACCTTGTATCCTCCAAACTTGCTAAATTTGCTTAATAAGTCTAGTAGTTCTTCTATAGATTCCTTAGGATTTTCCATGGAAACAATTATGTAATCTGCAGATTAAAACAGCTTAATTTCTTTCTTTATAATATTTGTTCCCTTTATTTTTCCTGCACTATTGCACTATCTAGGATCTCTAGTGAAATTTTTAAAGGTAGTGGTAGAGTGGCATTGTTGCTTTGTTCCCAGTACTAGAGGGAAACATTGACTAGTTTTGTTTTCCCTATTAAGTTTTTGTTTTCACTACTATCATGTTCATTGTAGATTTTTCATAAATGCCCTTTACCAGCTTGAGGAAGTTCCTTCTATTGGTAATTTGCAAGAGATTTTTTATCATTGGTGGACAGTGAATTTTGTAAAACATTTTATCTACATTTATTGAAATGCTCATGTGCTTTTTCTCCTTTATTCTGTTAATATGGTGAACAAGATTGGTTGATTTTCTAATGTTCAGCCAATGTTGTATTCCTGTGATAAACTCTACTTTGTCACAATGCAAATCCTTCTAATATATTGCTGAATTTGATTTGCTAGTACCGTTTTTTTACAAATGACCAAAACTTTTATGTTAACAGTACCCTGAAAAGTTTATATTTACTTCCATATGTTTTGTGAGGAAAATCTCTACTTCTATTTCTATATAGGTGCTCCAAAGAAAACTTACAATTTTGTTAGGTAAAGATGTTTCTAACTTCAAGCTGTATAACGGTTCTAGGTATTTAGACAGAAAAAGAAATTTAAGTAACCTGAGAAACGACCTTTGTGAAAGTCCTGGATCCATTACTTCAACTTTAAACCATCTTTCACCATTATTCACACACTGCCTATGAAGATGAGTCAAATCTCAAACGACCTAATTCCTCCCCCCACTACTCACCAGTCACAACTTTAGAAATCACTGTGGAAATTTAATCTTTAAAATGTAATAAATGAACCTCAACAGTGCTTTTCCTTCTCCTCTTCCCTTTGAAAGCATCGAGAAACCTCATGTTATTATAGACCAAACTCTACTGCCAGCAGTGGATGCCAAGGGGTCACAGAAGCAATGCAGAGGTTTAAGATGTTCTTGGACAAAGTAGTTACTTCTTTCCTTTCAGTTCATCTTTTACCTTCCATAGGACCAGTTCCATGCAGGCAGTTGCATTTTCACTTGAATTGTGACCATCATCCTGAATGATTCTCTGCAGGTAGTCAGCCACTAGACTCTTAAGTGATCTTTTGTGACGTAAACCTAGCCAATGAGAAAACATAACTGTCATGTCCACAACTGAAGTATGAATTAACTTAAGTGCATAGAGACTATGTTCAAAACTATGTCCAATTAGTACAGTGTCAGCACTGAACAGGTTCAACAAGATGGCTTGCACATCATGGATTGAGGTTTTTGTGTTCTTCAAGTCATCTTCAACCACACCAGAGAACCTAGTGTTATAGTCAATGACTTCATCTGGTTTCACAAATGTATCATAGACCACCTGGAGGATCAACCACTGTCACTCGAGTAGGTTCCAAACCTTTGACTGTATAGCACATCTCATAATTCACAGCAAATACACTGTGATACCTGTCGGGGTGTGGGAACTTAACAAAAGTCTTCACAAAGTCCTCTAGGTTTTCTTTTTGATCATGAACGTGAAACTTGGCAACCTGGCACATGGGGGATCCAAGGACACCTTCAAAACAGCTGTACTGCCTTTCTAAGCCACCAAGAACTTTATGACTCAACACTTGGCCAAAGTGATAATGACATTTTTCTACCCTGCTGTGTTTGCCTGTGGAAGTCACGCCATAGATCTTCCCACATCGACAGCACATTCATACTAATATTCTTAGAAGGATCATTTACAAGAATTTTTTGTCATGCCTGAGTTTAAAAGAACACTTCCTGGCTTGTCAGGGTTGGGTTGGGGGTAGTTGTTTCCATGTAACTGTTCTTCAGTTAGAAGGTAGTCTTTAAGATGTCTGTAGAGAATAATTCCTGTGAGCACATTTTTCTTTTCATTCTTTTTCAATCCAGTTGTCTTTTTGTCGTTACTGCTTCCAGACACATCTTGGCCTCTCAGCTTCTTAAGAATATTTATTGCTATGTTCACATATATATTTTGACTGCCACAGTGTTTGTAAGTGGCCTTTTCTCCTATTTTAGCCTTGTTAAAAGCCTCATCCTCCATTTTATAAAATCTCAAATACTTCTCAAAAAGGAAGGTGGACAGAGCATTATCTTACTTCATCAGGTACTTTGGACAAGGATTCTGATGTTCCTAAAGCCTGCTTTGGATGAGCCAAGTTATATTTCAACATCTTTACAGGAAAAGAAGCAATACTTTTCACAGGAAAGTGTGATCTATTTGGCCTTGCAGTTGGATTTTCCTTTGAAGAACTATATCCACATGAAGGCTGTTTGATGTACATGAATTTTCTCCTGAGGCTTTCCTTTGGATCTGTGAGGCTGGACATGCAAATGTACTTTTCTTCTGTCCTGAAGTGGCAGCAACAAAAGCCTGATCACCTTTAATGGCAGCCATTATCTGCACTGACTGTTGCTGGGCTTGAAGGATTCCAGTGTGACTAATTAGTGGTGGGACTGGTCCCCTGAATGGGCCAGTGATATCTCTACTGATTGGAACATCAAACTTGGCAGTGTGTGCCATTCCTCTTTTTCGTCCAGAAATTTTCTGGTAATACAGCATATCTAATTCTATTTCATTTCCTGAAACCTACTTAGCAGTCTCTCCCTTATGAGCTTTGCTTCGTGTGAACTCACTGAAAATTCGAAGACATTCCTTCATAGTGTCATCAGAATCAGAGGGAGTGTCATTTTCAGTACATTCTATTTCAAAATCAAATTCAACTAATCTGCTGTCTTCAAAAGTAGTGAAGCCCTTACTATCATCTTGTATTCTCAAAACTTTGCCTTTCACACGGTTAGCTTGGTGAATATCACCATTCAGTTTCTTCTTTCTGAGTATCAATTGTTTTTACACATCTTGTGCTCTTTGGATAACTTTCATTATGACTTTCCTTCTGTATTTCTTTGTCATTAAGAGGTGCATAAGATATACTTTCTTCTGAAATACAGACATACTTTTTCTCACTACCAAAGCTTCCCATCTTAGAAATGTGGTTTTTAACAGCACACAAGTTTTGTTACCTTTAATACCTTAATCATTCTTTTGGGAGCAGGCTATTTTCAGGAAAACCTTGTCTCACATTTGTGTCACTCAAGGAGGCCACAGGGTTTTGCAATAGCTCTTCAAGTGCTAAAGTAAACCTGGAGAGCATCTTCTGCTTTTCTTCAACTTCAGTCTTGATTGACTCCATTTCTTCATTGATACTTTCCAATTCTTCCATAGTTGTGCCCATGAATTCAACATGGCTCCTCTGTACCCCAAGCACCTCCAAGCTGCTGCAGCCACCTGCCTCACTCAGTTCCCACCACATTTCCCGGTGTCTGAACTGGCAGTACAAACGCTAGCACCAATGCCCGTGGCTGTCATAAGGACACGGAAAATGGCAAAAGTAACACTTGGAGGGTAGCATGGGCCATTGCTCAAGGCCACCTCCTCTGGCTCTGAAATTGTGCACACTGATGGCAAAACCAGGTGAAGGTGAAAACCTGCCCTGCTGATTTTCTAGTACTTTAAGTATTTTTGCATCTATGATCATGAGTGAGATACACATCTAATTTTCTTGCAATAATTTTACCTGATTTTGGTATTAGGGTTATGCAATCTCATAAAACAATTAAAGAGTTGTTCCTCCCTCCCCTATTCTCTGAAGGAGTTTGTGTAATATTGGTGTTATTTCTTTCTGAAATGTTTGAAAAAATTCAAAATCATCTAGACTTGTAGTTTGCTTTCTGAGATAAATGTTGATCTTTTTTTCATTCAATTTATTCTGAATTGACAATACCTTTCAATTTAAATATTATTCACGTATTTCTTCATTTCTGAGAAATTCTCTTCTTTTTAAAAGTTATTGCTTCACATCTATTTTATCTGTCTTCATTTTTAGGAATCGCTATTTTAAAAAGTTTGAACCCATAGGAGCACCTCAATACATAAGGCAACTGCTAACAGCTATAAAAGAAGAAATCAACAGTAATACAATAATAGTGGGACACTTTAACAACTCATTTACACCAACGGACAGATCATCCAAACAGAAAATTAATAAGGAAACACGAGCTTTAAATGATACAATAGACCAGATAGATTTAATTGATATTTATAGGACATTCCATCCAAAAACAGCAGAATACACTTTCTTCTCAAGTGTGCATGGAACATTCTCCAGGATAGATAACATCTTGGGTCACAAATCAAGCCTCAGTAAATTTAAGAAAATTGAAATCATATCAAGAATCTTTTCTGACCACAACGCTATGAGATTAGAAATCAATTACAAGGGAAAAAAACCAACACACAAACACATGGATGCTAAACAATACGTTACTAAATAACCAAGAGATCACTGAAGAAACCAAAGAGGAAATCAAAAAATACCTAGAGACAAATGACAATGAAAACACGATGATCCAAAACCTGTGAGATGGAGCAAAAGCAGTTCTAAGAGGGAAATATATAGCAATAAAAGCCTACCTCAAGAACCAAGAAAAATCTCAAATAAACAATCTAACCTAACACCTAAAGGAGCTAGAGGAAGAAGAACAAACAAAATCCAAAGTTAGTAGAAGGAAAGAAATCATAAAGATCAGAGCAGAAATAAATGAAATAGAAACAAAGAAAACAATAGCAAAGATCAATAAAATTAAAAGCTGGTTCTTTGAGAAGATAAACAAAATTGATAAACCATTAGCCAGACTCGTCAAGAAAAAGAGGGAGAGGACCCAAATAAATAAAATTAGAAATGAAAATGGAGAAGTTACAACAGACACCACAGAGATACAAAGCATCCTAATAGACTACTACAAGCAACTCTATGCCAATAAAATGGACAACCTGGAAGAAACGGACAAGTTCTGAGAAAGGTATAACCTCCGAAGTCTGAACCAGGAAGAAATAGAAAATATGAACAGACCAATCACAAGTACTGAAATTGAAATGTGATTTAAAATCTTCCAACAGGGCTTCCCTGGTGGTGCAGTGGTTGAGAGTCCGCCTGCCGATGCAGGGGACACGGGTTCATGCCCTGGTCCGGGAAGATCCCACATGCTGCGGAGCAGCTGGGCCCATGACCCATGGCCACTGAGCCTGCGCGTCCGGAGCCTGTGCTCTGCAACGGGAGAGGCCACAAGAGTGAGAGACCCACGTACCGCAAAAAAAAAAAATCTTCCAACAAACAAAAATCCAGGACCAGATGGCTTCACCGGTCAATTCTATCAAACATTTAGAGAAGAGCTAACACCCATCCTTCTCAAACTCTTCAAAAAAATTGCAGGGGAAGGAAAACTCCCAAACACATTCTATGACCTCACAATCACCCTGATACCAAAACCAGACAAAGATACTACAAAAAAAGAAAATTACAGACCAACATCACTGATGAATATAGTTGCAAAAATCCACAACAAAATACTAGCAAACAGAATCCAACAACACATTAAAAGGATCATACACCATGATCAAGTGGGATTTATCCCAGGGATGCAGGTATTCTTCAATATACACAAATCAATCAATGTGATACACCGCATTAACAAACTGAACAATAAAACCCATATGATCATCTCAATACATGCAGAAAAAGCTTTTGACAAAATTCAACACCCATTTATAATTAAAAAATTCTCCAGAAAGTGGGGATAGAGGGAACCTACCTCAACATAATAAAGGCCATATACGACAAACCCACGTCAAACATCATTCTCATTGATGAAAAACTGAAACATTCCTCTAAGACCAAGAAGAAGACAAGGATGTCCACTCTCACCACTCTTATTCAACATAGATTTGGAAGTCCTAGCCATGGCAATCAGAGAAGAAAAAGAAAGAAAAGGGGGGAGGAGTTTCAAGATGGCAGAAGAGTAAGACACGGAGATCACCTACCTCTCCACAAATACATCAGAAAAACATCTACATGTGGAACAGCTCCTACAGAACATCTACTGAACACTGGCAGAAGACCTCAGACCTCCCAAAAGGCAAGAAACTCCACACGTACTCCCCACGTAGGACAAAAGAAAAAAGAAATAACAGAGACAAAAGAATAGGGATGGGGCCTTCCCCTCTGGGAGGGAGCTGGGAAGGAGTGAAGGTTTCCACACACTAGGAAGCACTTCGCGGGTGGAGACTGTCGGTGGTGGAGGGGGGGGCTTCAGGGCCACGGAGGAAAGCACAGCAAAAGGCGTGCAGAGGGCAAAGCAGAGAGACTCCCGCACAGATGATCAGAGCCGACCAGCAATCACTAGCCCAAGAGGCTTGTCTGCTCACCCGCCGGGGCGGGCGGGTGCTGAGACCTGAGGCTCCAGCTTCGGAGGTCAGATCCCAGGGACAGGACTGGCATTGGCTGCGTGAACACAGCCTGAAGGGAGCAAGTGCGCCACAAATAGCCGGGAGCCAGGAGGGTGCCTGGGCAAAAGTCTGCATGTGCCGAAGAGGCAAGAGACTTTTTCTTTCCTCTTTGTTTCCTGGTGCCCAAGGAGAGGAGATTAACAGTGCCGCTTTAAGGAGTTCCAGAGACAGGTGCGAGCCATGGCTATCAGAGTGGACCACAGAGACAGGCATGAGACACTAAGGCTGCTACTGCCACCACCAAGAAGCCTGTGGGCAGGCACAGGTCACTATCCACACCTCCTTTCCTGGGAGCCTGTGCAGCCCGCCACTGCCAGGGTCCCGTGATCCAGGGACAAATTCCCTGGGAAAACACACGGTGCACAGCAGGCTGGTGCAACGTTATGGTGGCCTCTGCGGCCACAGGCTCACCCCACACTCCGTACTCCTCCCTCCCCCAGGCCCGAGAGAGCCAGAGCCCCTGAATCAGCTGCTCCTTTAACCCCGTCCTGTCTGAGTGAAGAACAGACGTCCTCCGGCAACCTACATGCAGAGGCGGGTCCAAATCCAAAGCTAAAACCCAGGAGTTGTGTGAACAAAGAAGAGAAAGGGAAATTTCTCCCAGCAGCCTCAGGAGCAGCGGATTAAATCTCCACAATCAACTTGATGTACCCTGCATCTGCGGAATGCCTGAATAGACAACAAATCATCCCAAATTCAGGAGGTGGATTTTGGGAGCAGAAGTATATATACATATATTTTTTCCCTTTTTCTCTTTCTGTGAGTATGTATATGCTTCTCTGTGTGATTTTATCTGTATAGCTTTGCTTTTACCATTTGTCCGAGGGTTCTGTCTGTCCGTTGTTTTGTTGTTGTTGTTTTAATTTAAATTTTTTTCTTAATTATTTTTTTATTTTAATAAATTTATTTTCTTTTATTTATTTTCTTTTATTTTTTCTTCCTTCTTTCTTTCTTTCTTTCTTTCTATTTTTTCTCAATTTTATTCTGAGCCATGAGGAAGAAGGGCTCTTTGTGCTCCAGGCAGGCTTCAAGGCTGTACCTCTGAGGTGGGAGAGCCAACTTCAGGACACTGGTCCACAAGGGAACTCCCAGCTCCACATAATATCAAACGGCAAAAATCTCCCAGAGATCTCCATCTCAACAACAACACCCAGCTTCACTCAATGACCAGCAAGCTACAGTGCTGGACACCCTATGCCAAACAACTAGAAAGACAGGAACACAACCCCATCCATTAGCAGAGAGGCTGCCTAAATCATAATAAGTCCACAGACATCCCAAAACACACCACCAGAGGTGGATCTCCCAACAGAAAGACAAGATCCAGCCTCATTCACCAGAACACAGGCACAAGATCCCTCCACCAGGAAGCCTACAAAACACACTGAACCACCCTTAGCCACCAGGAACAGACACCAAAAACAATGGCAACGAAGAACCTGAAGCCTGCAGAAAGGAGACCCCAAACACGGTAGAGTTAAGCAAAATGAGAAGACAGAGAAATACACAGCAGGTGAAGGAGCGAGGAAAAAGCCCACCAGACCTAACAGATGAAAAGGAAATAGTCTACCTGAAAAAGAATTCAGAGTAATGATAGTAAAGATGATCCAAAATCTTGGAAATAGAATAGAGAAAATACAAGAAATGATTAACAAGGACCTAGAAGAGCTAAAGAGCAAACAAACAGTGATGAACAACACAATAAATGAAATTAAAAATTCTCTAGAAGGGGTCAATAGCAGAATAACTGAGGCAGAAGAACGGATAAGTGACATGGAAGATACAATAGTGGAAATAACTACTGCAGAGCAGAATAAAGAAAAAAAGAATAAAAAGAATTGAGGACAGTCTCACAGACCACTGGGACAACATTAAATACACAAACATTCGAATTATAGGGGTCCCAGAAGAAAAAGAAAGGGACTGAAAAAATATTCGAAGAGATTATAGTTGAAAACTTCCCTAATATGGGAAAGGAAATAATTAATCAAGTGCAGGAAGCACAGAGAGTCCCATACAGGACAAATCCAAGGAGAAAGATGCCAAGACACAAATTAATCAAGCTATCAAAAATTAAATACAAAGAAAAAATATTAAAAGCAGCAAGGGTAAAACAACAAAAAACACACAAGGGAATCCCCATGAGGTTAACTTCTGATCTTTCAGCAGAAACTCTGCAAGCCAGAAGGGAGTGAAAGGACATATTGAAAGTGATGAAGGAGAAAAATCTACAATCAAGATTGCGCTACAGTGCAAGGATATCATTCACATTTGATGGAGAAATTAAAACATTACAGACAAGCAAAAGCTAAGAGAATTCGGCAACACCAAAGCAACTTAACAACAAATACTGAAGAAATTTCTCTAGGCAGGAAACACAAGAGAAAGAAAAGACCTACAATAACAAATAAAAAACAATTAAGAAAATGGTAATAGAGACTTACATATCAATAATTACATTAAAAGTAAATGGATTACATGCTCCAACCAAAAGACATAGACTGGATGAATGGATACAAAAAGAAGACCCGTATATATGCTGTCTAGAAGAGACCCACTTCAGACCTAGGGACACATACACACTGAAAGTGAGGGGATTGAAAAAGATATTCCATGCAAATGGAAATCAAAAGAATGCTGGAGTAGCAATTCTCAGATCAGACAAAACAGACTTTAAAATAAAGACTATTGCAAGAGACAAAGAAGGACACTACATAATGATCAAGGGATAGATCAAAGAAGAAGATATAACAATTGCAAATATTTATGCACCCAACATAGGAGAACCTCAATACAAAAGGCAAATACTAACAGCCATAAAAGGGGAAATTGACAGTAACACAATCATAGTTGGGGACTATAACACCCCACTTTCACCAATGGACAGATCATCCAAAATGAAAATAAATAAGGAAACACAGGCTTTAAATGATACATTAAACAAGATGGACTTAATTGGTATTTATCGGACATTCCATCCAAAAACAACAGAATACACTTTCTTCTCAAGTGCTCATGGAACATTCTCCAGGATAGATCATATCTTGGGTCACAAATCATGCCTTGGTATATTTAAGAAATTTGAAATTGTATCAAGTAGGTTTTCCAACCACGAAGCATTGAGAGTAGATATCAATTACAGGAAAAAAAAACTTAAAACATACAAACCCATCGCAGCTAAACAATACATTACTTAATAACCAAGAGACGACTGAAGAAATCAAAGAGGAAATCAAAAAATACCTAGAAACAAATGACAATGAAAACACGATGCTCCAAAACCTATGGGATGCAGCAAAAGCAATTCTAAGAGGGAAGTTTAAAGCAATACAAGCCTACATTAAAAAAACAAGAAACATCTCAAATAAAAAACCTAACCTTGCACCTAAAGCAATTAGAGAAAGAAGAACAAAAAAAACCCAAAGTTAGCAGAAGGAAAGAAATCATAAAGATCAGATCAGGAAGAAATGAAAAAGAAGTGAAAGAAACGATAGCAAAGATCAATAAAACTAAAAGCTGGTTCTTTGAGAAGATAAACAAAATTGATAAACCTTTAGCCATACTCATCAAGAAAAAAAAGGAGAAGACTCAAATCAATAGAATTAGAAATGAAAAGGGAGAAGTAACAACTGACACTGCAGAAATACAAAGGATCATGAGAGATTACCACAAGCAAATCTAAGCCAATGAAATGGACAGCTGGGAAGAAATGGACAAATCTTGGAAAGCACAACCTTCTGAGACTGAACCAGGAAGAAATAGAAAATATGAACAGACCAATCACAAGCACTGAAATTGAAACTGTGATTAAAAATCTTCAAACAAACAAAAGCCCAGGACCAAATGGCTTCACAGGCAAATTCTATCAAACATTTAGAGAAGAGCTAACACCTATCCTTCTCAAACTCTTCCAAAATATAGCAGAGGGAGGAACACTGTCAAATTCATTCTATGTGGCCACCGTCAACCTGATACCAAAACCAGACAAAGATGTCACAAAGAAAAAAACTACAGGCCAATATCACTGATGAACATAGATGCAAATATGCTCAACAAACTACTAGCAAACAGAATCCAACAGCACATTAAAAAGATCATAAAACATGATAAAGTGAGGTTTAACCCAGGAATGCAAGGATTCTTCAATATACACAAAGCAATCAATTTGATACACCATATTAGAACTTAAAGGAGAAAAACCATATGATCATCTCAATAGATGCAGAGAAAGCTTGTGACAAAATTTAACACCCTTTTATGATAAAAAGCATCCAGAATGTAGGCATAGAGGCAACTTTCGTCAACATAATAAAGGCCATATATGACAATCCCACAGCCAACATTGTCCTCAATGGTGAAAAACTGAAACCATTCCCACTAAATCAGGAACAAGACAAGGTTGCCCACTCTCACCATTATTACTCAACATAGTTTTCGAAGTTTTAGCAACAGCAATCAGAGAAGAAAAAGAAAAAAAAGGAATCCAAATCGGAAAAGGAGAAGTACAGCTGTCACTGCACATGACAGGTTTCAATAAAGAGATAATCCTAAAGATGCTACCAGAAAACTACTAGACCTAATCAATGAATTTGGTAAAGTAGCAGGATACAACACTAATGCAGAGAAATCTCTCACATTCCTATACATTAATGATGAAAAATCTGAAACAGAAATTAAGAAAACATTCCCATTTACCATTGCAACAAAAAGAATAAAATATCTAGGAATAAACCTAACTAACGAGACAAAAGACCTGTATGCAGAAAATTATAACACTGATGAAAGAAATTAAAGATGACACAAACAAATGGAGAGATACACACTATTCTTGGATTGGAAGAACCAACATTGTGAAAATGACTCTGCTACCCAAAACAATCTACAGATTCAATACAATCCCTATCAAACTACCACTGGCATTTTTAAGAGAATTAGAACAAAAGATTTCACAATTTGTAAGGAAACACAAAAGATGCCGAATAGCCAAAGCCATCTTGAGAAAGAAAAACGGAGCTGGAGGAATGAGGCTCCCTGACTTCAGACTATCCTACAAAGCTACAGTAATCAAGGCAGTATGCTACTGGCACAAAAACAAATATATAGATCAATGGAACAGGATAGCAAGCTCAGAGATAAACCCCCACACATATGGTCACCTTATCTCTGATAAAGGAGGCAACAATATACAGTGGAGAAAACACAGCCTCTTCAATAAGTGGTGCTGGGAAAACTGGACAGGTACATGTAAAAGTATGAAATTAGCACACTCCCTAACACCATACACAAAAATAAACTCAAAAGGAATTAAAGACCTAAATGTAAGGCCAGACACTATCAACTTGTTAGAGGGAAACATAGGCAGAACACTCTATGACATAAATCACAGCAAGATCCTTTTTGAACCACCTCCTAGAGGAATGGAAATAAAAACAAAAATAAACAAATGGGACCTAATGAAACTTAAAAGCTTTTGTACAGCAAGAGAAACCATAAACAAGACCAAAAGACAACCCTCAGAATGGGAGAAAATATTTGCAAATGAAGCAACTGACAATGTAGTAATATCTCCAAAATTTACAAGCAGCTCATGCAGCTGAATATGAAAGAAAACAAACAACCCAATCCAACAATGGGCAGAAGACCTACACAAACATTTCTGCAAAGAATATGTACAGACTGCCAAAATACCCATGAAAGAATGCTCAATATCATTAATCATTAGAGAAATGTAAATCAAAACTACAATGAGATATCATCTCACACCGCTCAGAATGGACATCATCCAAAATTCTAGAAACAATAAATGCTGGAGAGAGTGTGGAGAAAAGGGAACCCACTTGCACTGTTGGTGGGAATGTAAACTGATACAGCCACTATGGAGAACAGTATGGAGGTTCCCTAAAAAACTACGAATAGAACTACCATACGACCTAGGAATCCCACTACTGGTCATATACCCTGAGAAAAGCATAATTCAAGAAGAGTCATGTACCAAAATATTCACTGCAGCTCTATTTACAATAGCCAGGACATGGAAGCAACATAAGTGTCCATCAACAGATGAATGGGTAAAGAAGATGACTCTCATATATACAATGGAATATTACTCAGCCATAAAATGAAACGAAATTGAGTTATTTGTAGTGAGGTGGATCGAACTAGAGGCTGTTATACAGAGTGAAGTAAGTCAGAAAGAAAAAAACAAATACCATATGCTAACACATATATATGGAATCTAAAAAAAAAAAGGTCATGAATAACCTAGATGCAAGATGGGAATAAAGACACAGACCTATTGGAGAATGGACTTGAGGATACGGGGGGGAAGGGTAAGCTGTGACCAAGTGAGCAAGAGGCATGAACATATATACACTACCAAACGTAAAGTAGATAGCTAGTGAGAAACAGCCGCATAGCACAAGGAGATCAGCTCCGTGCTTTGTGACTGCCTGGAGGGGTGGGATAGGGACGGTGGGAGGGAGGGAGACGCAAGAGGGAAGAGATATGGGAACATATGTATAACTGAATCACTTTGTTAGAAAGCGGAAACTAACACACCATGGTAAAACAATTATATTCCAATAAATATGTCAAAAAAAAGAAAAAAGAAACAAAAGGAACCCAAATTGCAAAAGAAGAAGTAAAACTGTCACTGTTTGTAGAGGACATGATACTATATGTAGATAATCCTAAAGATGCCACGAGAAAGCTAGTAGAGCTAATCAGTGAATTTGGTAAAGTTGCAGGATATAAAGTTAATGTACAGAAATCTCTAGCATTCCTATACACTAATGATGAAAAATCTGAAAGAGAAATTAATGAAACACTCCCATTTACCACTGCAACACAAAGAATAAAAATATCTAGGAATAAACCTACCTAAGGAGACAAAAGACCTGTATGCAGAAAATTAAAGGACACTGATGAAAGAAATTAAAGATAATACAAATAGATGGAGAGATATACCATGTTCTTGGATTGGAAGAATCAACATTGTGAAAATGACTATACTACCCAAAGCAATCTACAGATTCAATGCAATCTTTATCAAATTATCAATGGCATTTTTTTACATTAGTAGAACAAAAAATCTTAAAATTTGTATGGAGACAAAAAAGACCCCGAAATAGCCAAAGCAGTCTTGAGGGAAAAAAAACAGAGCAGGAGGAATCAGACTTCCTGACTTCAGACAATACTACAAACCTACAGTAATCAAGACAGTATGGTAATGGCACAATAACAGAAATATAAATCAATGGAACAAGATAGAAAGCCCATAGATAAACCCACGCACCTATGGTCAAATAATCTGTGACAAAGGAGGCAAGGATATACAAGGGAGAAAACACTCGCTTCAATAAGTGGTGCTGGGAAAACTGGACAGCTACACGGAAAAGAATGAAATTAGAACACTCCCTAACACAATACACAAAAATAAACTAAAAATTTATTAGAGACACTATAAAGCACTTAGAGGAAAACATAGGAAGAACACACTTTCTTTTTTTACATCTTTATTGGAGTATAATTGCTTTACAATGGTGTGTTAGTTTCTGCTTTATAACAAAGTGAATCAGTTATACATAAACTTATGTTCCCATATCTCTTCCCTCTTACGTCTCCCTTCCTCCCACCCTCCCTATCCCACCCCTCCAGGCGGTCACAAAGCACCAAGCTGATCTCCCTGTGCTACGCGGCTGATTCCCACTAGCTATCTACCTTACGTTTGGTAGTTTATATATGTCCATGCCTCACTCTCGCTTTGTCACAGCTTACCCTTCCCCCCACCATATCCTCAAGTCCATTTCCTCGTAGGTCTGAGTCTTTATTCCAGTCTTACCCCTAGGTTAATCATGACAGTTTTTTTCTTAAATTCCATATATATTTGTTAGCATACAGTATTTGTCTTTCTCTTTCTGACTTACTTCACTCTGTATGACAGATGCTAGGTCTATCCACTTCATTACAAATATCACAATTTCGTTTCTTGTTATGGCTGAGTAATATTCCATTGTATATATGTGCCACATCTTCTTTATCCATTCATCTGATGATGGACACTTAGGTGGTTTCCAACTCCAGGCTATTGTAAATAGAGCTGTAATGAATATTTTGGTACATGACTTTTTTGAATTATGGTTTTCTCAGGTTATATGCCCAGTAGTGAGATTGCTGGGTCATGTGGTAGTTCTATTTGTAGTTATTTAAGGAATACTCCATACTGTTCTCCATAGTGACTGTACCATTTCACATTCCCACCAGCAGTGCAAGAATGTTCCCTTTTCTCCACACCCTCTCCAGCATTTTTTTTTCTAGATTTTTTGATGATGGCCATTCTGAGCGGTGTGAGATGATATCTTCTTGAAGTTTTGATTTTAATTTCTCTAACGATTAATGATATTGAGCATTCTTTCATGGGTTTTTTGGGTAATCTGTATATCTTCTTTGGAGAAATGTCTATTTAGGCCTTCTGACCATTTTTGGATTGGGTTGTTTGTATTTTTGTTATTGAGCTGCATGAGCTGCTTGTAAATTTTGGACATTAATCCTTTGTCAGTTGCTTCATTTGCTAATATTTTCTGTCATTCTGAGGGATGTCTTTTGGTCTTGTTTATGGTTTCCTTTGCTGTGCAAAAGTTTGGAAGTTTCATTGGTCCCATTTGTTTATTTTTGTTTTTATTTCCATTTCTCTAGGAGGTGGGTCAAAAAGGATCTTGCTGTGATTTATGTCATAGAGTGTTCTGCCTATGTTTTCCTCTACGAGTTTGATAATTTATGCCTTTACATTTAGGTCTTTAATCCATTTTGAGCTTATTTTTGTGTATGGTGTTAGGGAGTGATCTAATCTCATACTTTTACATGTACCTGTCCAGTTTTCCCAGCACCACTTATTAAAGAGGCTGTCCTTTCTCCACTGTACATTCCTGCCTCCTTTATCAAAGATAAGGTGACCATACATGCATGGGTTTATCTCTGGGCTTTCTATCCTGTTCCATTGATCTATCTGTTTTTGTGCCAGTATAATACTGTCTTGATTACTGTACTTTGTAGTATAGTCTGAAATCAGGGAGCCTGATTCCTCAAGCTCCATTTTCCATTCTCAAGATTGCTTTGGCTATTCGGGGTCTTTTATGTTTCCATACAAACTGTGAAATTTTTTGTTCTAGTTCTGTGAAAAAAGCCAGTGGTATTTTCATAGGGATTGCATTGAATCTGTAGATTGCTTTGGGTAATAGAGTCATTTTCACAATGTTGATTCTTCCAATCCAAGAACACGGTATATCTCTCCATCTATTTGTATCATCTTTAATTTCTTTCATCAGTGTCTTATAATTTTCTGCATACAGGTCTTTTGTCTCCTTAGGCAGATTTATTCCTAGATATTTTATTCTTTTTGTTGTAATGGTAAATGGGAGTGTTTTCTTGATTTCACTTTCAGCTTTTTCATCATTAGTGTTTAGGAATGTCAGAGATTTCTGTGCATTAATTTTGTATCCTGCATCTTTACCAAATTCATTGATTAGCTCTAGTAGTTTTCTCGTAGCATCTTTAGGATTCTCTATGTATAGTATCATATCATCTGCAAGCAGTGACAGCTTTACTTCTTCTTTTCTGATTTGGATTCCTTTTATTTCCTTTTCTTCTCTGATTGCCATGGCTAAAACTTCAAAAACTATATTGAATAAGAGTGGTGAGAGTGGGCAAGCTTGTCTTGTTCCTGATCTTAGTGAAAATACTTTCAGTTTTTCACCATTGAGGATGATGTTGGCTGTGGGTTTGTCATATATGGCCTTTATTATGTTGAGGAAAGTTCCCTCTATGCCTATTTTCTGCAGGGTTTTTTATCATAAATGGGTGTTGAATTTTGTCGCAAGCTTTCTCTGCATCTATTGAGATGATCATATGCTTTTTCTCCTTCAATTTGTTAATATGCTTGATCACATTGATAGATTTGTGTATATTGAAGAATCCTTGCATTCCCGGAATAAATCCCACTTGATCATGCTGTATGATCCTTTCAATGTGCTGTTGGATTCTGTTTGCTAGTATTTTGTTGAGGATATTTGCATCTAGGTTTATCAGTGATATTGGCCTGTAGTTTTCTTTCTTTGTGACATCCTTTTCTGGTTTTGGTATCATGGTGATGGTGGCCTCGTAGAATGAATTTTGGAGTGTTCCTCCCTCTGCTATATTTTGGAAGAGTTTAGAAGGGTAGGTGTTAGCTCTTCTCTAAATGTTTGATAGAATTCGCCTGTGAAGCCATCTGTTCCTGGGCTTTTGTTTGTTGGAAGATTTTTAATCACAGTTTCAATTTCAGTGCTTGTGTTTGGTCTGTTCATATTTTCAATTTCTTCCTGATTCAGTCTTGGCAGGTTGTGCATTTCTAAGAATTTGTCCATTTCTTCCAGATTGTCCATTTTATTGGCATAGAGTTGCTTGTAGTAATCTCTCATGATCTTTTGTATTTCTGCAGTGTCAGTTGTTACTTCTCCTTTTTCATTCCTAATTCTATTGATTTGAGTCTTCTCCCTTTTTTTCTTGATGAGTCTGGCTAGTGCTTTATCTATTTTGTTTATCTTCTCAAAGAACCAGCTTTTAGTTTTATTGATCTTTGCTATTGTTTCCTTCATTTCTTTTTCATTTATTTCTGATCTGATATTTATGATTTCGTTCCTTCTGCTAGTTTTGGGGTTTTTTTTGTTCTTCTTTCTCTAATTACAAGGTTAGGTTGTTTATTCGAGATGTTTCCTGCTTCTTAAGGTGGGCTTGTATTGCTATAAACTTCTCCCTTAGAACTGCTTTTGCTGCATCCCATAGGTTTTGGGTTGTTGTGTCCCATTGTCATTTGTTTCTAGGTATTTTTTTATTTCCTCTTTGATTTCTTCAGTGATCACTTCATTATTAAGTAGTGTATTGTTTAGCCTCCATGTGTTTGTATTTTTTACAGATCTTTTCCTGTAATTGATATCTAGTCTCATGGCGTTGTGGTCAGAAAAGATACTTGATACAATTTCAATTTTCTTAAATTTACCAAGGCTTGATTTGTGACCCAAGATATGATCTATTCTGGAGAATGTTCCATGAGCACTTGAGAAAAATGTGTATTCTCTTGTTTTTGGATGGAGTGTCGTATAAATATCAATTAAGTCCATCTTGTTTAATGTATCATTTAAAGCTTTTGTTTCCTTATTTATTTTCATTTTGGATGCTCTGTCCATGGGTGAAAGTGGGGTGTTAAAGTCACCTACTATTAATGTGTTACTGTCAATTTCCCCTTTTATGGCTGTTAGTATTTGCCTTATGTATTGAGGTGCTCCTATGTTGGGTACATAAATATTTATAATTGTTATATCTTCTTCTTGGATCGATCCCTTGATCATTATGTAGTGTCCTTCTTTGTCTCTTTTAATAGTCCTTATTTTAAAGTCTATTTTGTCTGATATGAGAATTGCTACTTCAGCTTTCTTTTGGTTTCCATTTGCATGGAATATCTTTTCCACCCCCTTACTTTCAGTCTGTATGCGTCTCTAGGTCTGAAGTGGGTCTTTTGTAGACAGCATATATAAGGGTCTTGTTTTTGTATCCATTCAGCTAATCTGTGTCTTTCAGTGGGAGCATTTAATCCATTTACATTTAAGGTAATTATCGATATGTATGTTCCTATTCCCATTTTCTTAATTGTTTTGGGTTCGTTATTATAGGTCTTTTCCTTCTCTTGTGTTTCTTGTCTAGAGAAGTTCCTTTAGCATTTGTTGTAAAGCTGGTTTGGTGGTGCTGAACTCTCTCAGCTTTTGCTTGTCTGTAAAGGTTTTAATTTCTCCATCAAATCTGAATGAGATCCTTGCTGGGTAGAGTAATCTTGGTTGCAGGTTTTTCTCCTTCATCACTTTCAGTATGTCCTGCCATTCCCTTCTGGCTTGTAGGGTTTCTGCTGAGAGATCAGCTGTTAACCTTATGGGGATTCCCTTGTGTGTTATTTGTTGTTTTTCCCTTGCTGCTTTTAATATGCTTCCTTTGTATTTAATTTTGGACAGCTTGATTAATATGTGTCTTGGCGTATTTCTCCTTGGATTTATCCTGTATGGGACTCTCTGTGCTTCCTGGACTTGATTAACTATTTCCTTTCCCTTATTAGGGGAGTTTTCAACTATAATCACTTCAAATATTTTCTCAGTCCCTTTCTTTTTCTCTTCTTCTTCTGGAACCCCTATAATTCGAATGTTGGTGTGTTTAATGTTGTCCCAGAGGTCTCTGAGACTGTCCTCAGTTCTTTTCATTCTTTTTTCTTTATTCTGCTCTGCAGTAGTTATTTCCACTATTTTACCTTCCAGGTCACTTATCCGTTCTTCTGCCTCAGTTATTCTGCTATTGATCCCATCTAGAGTACATTTAATTTCATTTATTGTGTTGTTCATCGTTGCTTGTTTCATCTTTATTTCTTCTAGGTCCTTGTTAACTGTTTCTTGCATTTTGTCCATTCTATTTCCAAGATTTTGGATCATCCTTACTATCATTATACTGAATTCCTTTTAAGGTAGACTGCCTATTTCCTCTTCATTTGTTAGGTCTGGTGCATTTTTATCTTGCTCCTTTATCTGCTGTGTGTTTTTCTGTCTTCTCATTTTGCTTATCTTACTGCGTTTGGGGTCTCCTTTTTGCAGGCAGCAGGTTCGTAGTTCCCGCTGTTTTTGATGTCTGTCTCCAGTGGCTAAGGTTGGTTCAGTGGGTTGTGTAGGCTTCCTGGTGGAGGGGACTAGTGCCTGTGTTCTGGTGGATGAGGCTGGATCTTGTGTCTCTAGTGGGCAGGTTCACGTCTGGTGGTGTGTTTTGGGATGTCTGTGGACTTATTATGATTTTAGGCAGCCTCTCTGCTAATGGGTGGGGTTGTGTTCCTGTTTTGCTAGTTGTTTGGCATAGGTTGTCCTGCACTATAGCTTGCTGGTCGTTGAGTGAAGCTGGGTGCTGGTGTTAAGATGGAGGTCTCTGGGAGATTTTCGCCATTTGATATTATGTGGAGCTGGGAGGTCTCTTGTTGACCAGTGTCCTGAAGTTGGCTCTCCTACCTCAGAGGCAGAGCCCTGACTCCTGGCTGGAGCACCAAGAGCCTTTCATCCACATGGCTCAGAATAAAAGGGAGAAAAAGTAGAGGGAATTAGTAGAAGTATGAGGAAAGAAAGAAGGAAAGGAGGGAAGGAAGGAAGGAAGGAAGGAAGAAAGAAAGAAGCAAAGAATGAAAGAAGGCAAGAAGGAAAGAAAGGAGGGAGGGAGGGAGGGAGGAAGGAAGGAAGGAGGGAAAGAAGGAAAAAAGACAGAAAGAAAGAAGATACAGTAAAAATAAAATAAAGTATAATAAAGTTATTGAATTAAAAAAAATACTTATTTAGAAAAAAAAAAGGGACAGATAGAACCTTAGGACAAACGTTGGAAGCAAAGCTATGTGTATGCTTACACAGAAGCATACACATACACCCTCACAAAAAGAGGTAAAGGGGGAAAAATCATAAATCTTGCTCTCAGAGACCACCTCCTCAATTTGGGATGATTCGTTGTCTAAAGGAGGGAAGGAAGGAAGGAAAGAAAGAAAGAAAGAATGAAGGTAAAGTATAATAAAGTTATTAAAATTAAAATTAATTATTAAGAAAAAATTTTTTAAAAAAAACATGGACGGATAGAACCCTAGGACAAATGGTGGAAGCAAGACTATACAGACAAGATCTCACACAGAAGCATACACATACACATTCACAAAAAGAGGAAAAGGGAAAAAAAATCATAGCTCTTGCTCTCGAAGCCCACCTTCTCAATTTGGGATGATGTGTTGTCTATTCATGTATTCTACAGATGCAGGTACATCAAGTTGATTGTGGAGCTCTAATCCGCTGCTTCTGAGACTGCTGGGAGAGATTTCCCTTTCTCTTCTTTGTTCTCACAGCTCACAGGGGCTCAGCTTTGGATCTGGCCCTGCCTCTACGTGTAGGTCGCCTGAGGGCGTCTGTTTTTTGCTCAGACAGGACGGGGTTAAAGGATCCGTTGATTCGGGGGCTCTGGCGCACTCAGGCCAGGGGGGAGGGAGGGGCACGGAGTGCGGGGCAAGCCTGCGGCGGCAGAGGCCAGCGTGACGTTGCACCAGCCTGAGGCCCGCCATGCATTCTCGCGGGGAAGTTGTCCCTGGATCCCGGGAACCTGTCAGTGGCGGGCTGCACAGGCTCCGCGGAAGAGGGTTGTGGAGAGTGACCTGTGCTTGCACACAGGCCCCTTGGTGGCAGCAGCAGCAGCTTTAGCGTCTCCCGCCCGTCTCTGGGGTCCGTGCTTTTAGCCGCGGCTCCCGCCCGTCTCTGGGGTTCGCGCTTTTAGCCGCAGCTCATGCCCGTCTCTGGAGTTCCTTTAAGCAGTGCTCTTAAACCCCTCTCCTCGTGCACCAGGAAACAAAGAGGGAAGAAAAAGTCTCTTGCCTCTTCGGCAGGTGCAGACTTTTCCCCGGACTCCCTCCCGGCTAGCCGTGGTGCACTAACCCCTTCAGGCTATGTTCAAGCCGCCAACCCCAATCCTCTCCCTGCGCTCCGTCCAAAACCGAAACCCGAGCCTCAGCTCGCAGCCCCGCCCGCCCCGGCGGGTGAGCAGACAAGCCTCTCGGGCTGGTGAGTGCCGGTCGGCACCGATCGTCTGTGCGGGAATCTCCCCACTTTGCCCTCCGCACCCGTTGCTGTGCACTCCTCCGTGGCTCCGAAGCTCCCCGCTCCGCCTCCCGCAGTCTTCGCCCGCGAAGGGGCTTCCTAGTGTGTGGAAACTTTTCCTCCTTCACAGCTCCCTCCCACTGGTGCAGGTGCCGTCCCTATTCTTTTGTCTCTGTTTTTTCTTTTGCCCTACCCAGGTACGTGGGGAGTTTCTTGCCTTTTGGGAGGTCTGAGGTTTTCTGCCAGCGTTCAGTAGGTGTTCTGTAGGAGTTGTTCCACGTGTAGATGTATTTCTGGTGTATCTGTGGGAAGGAAGGTGATCTCCGCGTCTTACTCTTCCGCCATCTTCAAGGTCCCCCGGGAATTGACTCTTGGATTAATTTCCACTCACAAAGAGCCCCTGCACTGGACTGGCCTATGGAGAGGGTGGCTGACCTCAAAATCACCTTAAAACAATGCTCAAACAAAGGAGAAACTACACTCATACCTGGATGAGAAGAAGACAACAGCAGAAGTAGACAGCTTGCCCAAGATCTTGGACCTGACTCATATGATCATTTATAATGTTTTCTTGACTTCTTGGACCTTTGCATATGAATCAAATATTTTCCCATCATGGGCATGATCCTATGCTTGTTTTAAAAAATCAATCCAATTGTTGGGTTTGTGGCCAATTACCTGTGTCTAGTACTTCTGTGTTACCTTGGTGTATTTCTCCACTTGATGGCTCTAATTGGTTGGCTCTTAGAAAATGTATTCTAGAAGAAAGAAATTATAGTCCTGTTTAGGCCACTAGTGATATTACTAGGTGGGATCCCCTCACCTAGCCAATTAATAATACCTGCTCTGACTCTGGCCATAAATATGAATTTTCCTCTATTACTCAGGCTCAATCAGAGCAACAACCAAAATTTCAGCCAAGGAATAATACCTCCCACAATTATGGGATGGATTTATGTAGTTAACACCAGGCTATGGTAATTTAGGTAATTTAAATTTAAGCCTTTAATTAAAGGCTCCTCTATACTGGGGACAATTAAATCCATACTAGAGATAACCAGCCTAGTAACACTAGGAAACTGGGCTGGGTGCCTTATGGACAATGCCAATATATAATTTCCCTTAACGATAAGGATCGGTACAGAACAGAGTAAGTCAGATGACCTGGGATATACTGGGTTGCACCTAATGGAAGTTCTTGACATATATTCTTACTTATGACCTTACTAATCTGCTAGCTATATTGTTTTTTATATTGCCTGTTTTACAAAATTGTTGTTTCTTACATTACCAAATGTGTGACTGAGCCTCTGATAAAATGATGATATATAGTTTCATGTAAGATCAATGATGGTAATGATGTAACTCTAGATACGGGAAGAAGCAACAACAGCAAATATTTTCCTGGACCGTAAGAGAATAGTAAGACAGGTGGTCCAGAGACTTTTGGCTACTGTGAATAAGGCTTAGTCCAGGAATAGCGCATTGAGTGACCCAGCAGTGAAATCTCTGCCAGACCTGGGAATGAGCATTCCTGGCACCATGGGATGAAATGGTCATGAAATGCCCCCCAAACCATGATCAAATTTATGAACCTGAAGGGGCCCTGCCAACTGAAAATTGACACTTGCCATCTGCCTCTGCAAGGATTAGGTCAATGGGCACGGCAGCCACTGACCTTCAACACCCCCTGAAAGGAGCTCAGGGAGGAGATCAGGAATGAGGCACTCTGTGCTCTGGGAAAAACTGGCAGAACAGGTCTTCAGATAGTTAGATACTTTCAGGAGAAGCTTTTATGACCCCAAGTTCTTGCATCTTCTCATATCTAAAAAAGCACTAAAATCATTAACAGTGACATCTGCTTTGGCCATTAAGGAGAGAAATGCAACTGAAAGTCAAAATGGAGTAGCTGTGGTTCAGACATCCAAGGAAATAACCAGGTGACACTATGGGTGTGATTTCAGACAAGTCAAGTCCTTGTATTGCTAAGAACTTGAGTTTTCTGAGCTGTGTCAGACTTGGATGACACCAGCCAATCTCAAAACAATGTGTGCTGGCAGCTGTCAACTGCAACCTTACTTTTTAAAGGTGTCCTCTTGTAACTATTACATTTTTAGACAATGAAATTGTTTTAGATCATACATTAACAAAAAGAATAAACATGTATGATGACCAATAGCACTTGTTATCTATGTATAAATACCACATTAAAAGTTAAAACCTACTTAGATAAAACTAGACAACTGGTCACCTGGCTACAAGGCTCCCCAAAGCGCCAGGTCCAGACTGGGTTTCAGGTTTATTCTCCTGAAAAGAAATGAGATTTATTTTGTCTATTAAAATTCCAGTTGTCACTCCTCCAACTACTTTTAATTTGGTCTGTTACACCAAAATGGCAGACCAAGGGATTGAGATTTTAATCATACGAGACTAAGATCCAGGACTTGGAACTCAGAAATATTTCCAATTCAGTGTCTATTCTCCAAACTGAGGCAGCACTATGCCTCATTTTAACAGGAAGATGCCAGAGCCGTCATTGCCCAGTTCCCTGAATTAAAACTGAGCAGGACTTTGTGGGGCTCCAGAGTACAAACCCTTTCTGTGCCCCCTGTTTCCTGTTTGTAGGATATAGACTTCATTCAGCCTCCTAGACCTTCCCTGAGTTCCAAAGGGCAGATTCAAACAGTTTCTAATCAGGGAAGGGAAGGGATGCAGAAACGGGAGGAGCAGTCAAATGGTGGTGCAGCCTTGGGGCAGGGTCCTGGTTCCTCCTCAAGGAATATGCATAACAATATCTTTGAGTCCTTCTGCAGAACTGGGGCCGCCACTCAGGTGGAGGATGGTAACTTCAGGCTGAGCACAAGATTCCTGGAGCACCACCCAGTTACCATGCCACAAACCAATCAGAAGAAAGTCACACACCCTGCAGTCCACATCCCAAATTTTGCCTTCCTTTTCTGGGCCTGGTGATGACCATCCTGTTAGGCCTCTTGTTTGGCCCCTGTCTGTTTCAACTGCTTACAAGGTTCATCTCCAACAGGGTCCAACAGTTTCAAGCTAAATTGTTACTACAAGGGTGAATGCTGGTTTCAGGCACAGAATACCTCGATTTAGATCAGGTGGAGAGAGACTTCTACTCTACTAGGCAGGACTATGCCCACTCTCAGCAGGAAGTAGCTACAAAAGAAACAGACCTCCACCCCGATTCCCAAGAAGTATCTTGAGTATGAAGTCTCAGGTGGGAGTTGTTAGAGGAAACACTGACTGAAACCGCCCACCCTGGCCAGCACTACAATAACCATTTGCATGAGTTATTTTATGACAGGAGGTCCTGGTAAGGAACATGGAACTAACAAGCCACCACCAACAGGAAAAATTCAGGAAACGTCAAAAGGAGACACCAGTCCATATGTCCTACCAACCTCCCAGAATCCTCCTCGCTGGAATTCAGCTTTGCTGACTGATGTGTGCGCCACCAGGAAGGACCCTAAGTCAGAATGACTGGCCAGAGACAACCTGAAAACTAACCCCACCATCATAAAACCTGAGACTGTGAGCCACGTGGAAGAGCAGTCCTCCTGGGTTCCCTTACCTTCCTGGTCTCCACCCAAGTGCCCCTTCCCAATAAAGTCTCCTGCTTTGTCAGCACAGTGTCTCCTTGGACAATTCACTTCCGAGTGTTAGACGAGCCCACTCTCAGGCCCTGGAAGGGGTCCCCATTCCTGCAACAAATCCAGATGGATGATCAAGCCTCTACAGGACCTGAAGCTTTTATTCAAAAAGGACAAAGAAACATCACAGACCCAAGAATGCAACAACTCCAGCTTCAAATGATGCTACGCCAGGGATTCCAACCCATCCCACCTGACAAAGGGGACCATCAACACCTGCTGGACAAAGTTGTTGCCTCCTTCTACTCCCCCTCTCCACCTCTGTCAACAATCCCAAGACCCCTATCTCTGACAGATAGTAAGGAGATCTGGACCCACAGGTAGGGACAACACCCATGCTCAGCTTGAAGCAGTTACATAAGATGGACCGTTGGTCCCTCTGCCTCTTAAAAGATTTTAAGGGTCCCAGACTCCTTGAGAGGGGAATGTTACAGCAGGCAGTAGCTAGATATGAGCAGAGAAATGGAGGCAGGGGCCTGATGGCAGGAAATCACACATCTTGTAAACAGTGAGGGTCCATGGGCAGACACCACAAGAATATACAATGGCGAAAAGACAGCCTCTTCAATAATTGGTGCTGGGAAAACTGGACAGCTACATGGAAAAGAATGAAATTAGAATACTCCCTAACATCATACACAAAAATAAACTCAAAATGGATTAAAGACCTAAATGTAAGGCCAGACACTATCAAACTCTTAGAGGAAAACATAGGCAGAACACTCTATGACATAAATCACAGCAAGATCCTTTTTGACCCACCTCCTAGAGAAGTGGAAATAAAAATAAAATTAAACAAATGGGACTTAATGAAACTTAAAAGCTTTTGCACAGCAAAGGAAACCATAAACAAGACCAAAAGACAACCCTCAGAATGGAAGAAAATATTTGCAAATGAAGCAACTGACAAAGGATTAAACTCCAAAATTTACAAGCAGCTCATGCAGCTCAATATTAAAAAAACAAACAACCCAATCCCAAAATGGGCAAAGACCTACATAGACATTTCTCCAAAGAAGATATACAGATTGCCAACAAACACATGAAAGAATGCTCAACATCACTAATCATTAGAGAAATGCAAATCAAAACTACAATGAGGTATCACCTCACACCACTCAGAATGGCTACCATCAAAAAATCTACAAACAAATGCTGGAGAGGGTGTGGAGAAAAGGGTACCCTCTTGCACTGTTGGTGGGAATGTAAATTGATACAGCCATTATGGAGAACAGTATGGAGGTTCGTTAAAAAACTAAAAATAGAAATACCATATGACCCAGCAATCCCACTACTGGGCATATACCCTGAGAAAACCATAACTCAAAAAGAGTCATGTACCACAATGTTCATTGCAGCACTATTTACAATAGCCAGGACATGGAAGCAATCAAAGTGTTCATCAACAGATGAATGGATAAAGAAGATGTGGCACATATGTACAATGGATTACTCAGCCATAAAAAGAAACAAAATTGAGTTGTCTGTAGTGAGATGGATGGACCTAGAGTCTGTCATACAGAGTGAAGTATGTCAGAAAGAGAAAAACAAATACCGTATGCTAACACATATATATGGAATCAAAAAAAAAAATAGTTCCAAAGAATCTAGGGGCAGGACAGGAATAAAGACGCAGACGTAGAGAATGGACTTGAGGACACGGGGAGGGGGAAGGGTAAGCTGGGACGAAGTGAGAGAGTGGCATGGACTTATAAATACTACCAAGTGTAAAATAGCTAGCTAGTGGGAAGCAGCCACATAGCAGAGGGAGATCAGCTCGGTGCTTTTTGACCACCTAGAGGGGTGGGATAGGGAGGGTGGGAGGGAGACGCAAGAGGGAGGAGATATGCGGATATATGTATATGTATAGCTGATTCACTCTGTTGTACAGCAGAAACTAACACACCAATGTGGAGCAATTATACCCCAAGAAAGATGTTAAGAAAGCAGGAACCTCCAGACTGACAGTAAACCACACGTTTTGGGTGATAAGTGTCCTGGAAGCAGACAAAGAAAGGTGGGGAAAGACAGGAATCTCCTATGTCCGAATGTGACCTGTTGCTCATTATGCTCTCATTACAATAAAATTAGCCTTACAGATGAGAAGTACCCATCATGCACTGACACCATGATACTTCTGATCTAAGCCAAATAAGAACAGAAATCCCTCCTCCCCTCAGGAAGATAGAGCTGGGATGAAAATCAGGGAATACGACCCCCAAACCCCTCCTTCCCCAGTGAATACTCTGCCCCTTTATTTGTATGCCCCTCATAACCGGCTTGCCAGAGAAACCCAGGGCAGCAGCTCCTCACCCATTTGTCTGCTCTCCCTCTGAGAGCGTATTCTTGCTTAAATAAATCCTCACTTTACTTTCTTAACTCCCTGCTTGTCTCCTAATTCTTTTGCGACAAGGCAAGAACCTTAAATTCACTGGGAGCAGTACTGTTCATAAAACGGCTATTATAGCATCTGGTAAATATTTGCTCAGTAAATGTGACTTCCTAACTTGCTACCTGTGCAATCCTACACAGCATTCAATATTTTCTGATGACAATATATCTGAAAACAGTATGCAGGAAATATCCCCATGCCTTTCAGCACAAGAACAGGCACGTGCAAATTCTCCTCTTCCAGTGTTTTTTATTTGCACATTTAATATTCACAAATCATTTTACAGATTTATTCTTTTCACAGGTTCTTTATTTATAGGAAAAATCAGGATTAAAACAGAGCATCGAAGAGGACCAAGAAATTACCAGCAGAGATGGTGCAGAATACAAAGGCTCTAAAAGAGAACAGAGTGAACAAGAGCAGGGTGTAGCCACTTCCTACCAGGCTGGAACACTGACTTCATTAAGGCAAAGCCTTTATTTACTGTGTTATTTCTTTACCCCACCTAGTTTAACCCAAATAGAAAGGCATTCTATTTTCACACTACTGCTCTCTGAGGTCTTAGGAATATAGCTGGTACTACATGTGACCAGTGGCATCCCATGACTATAAACACCTGAATAGACACGTTAAATTTTGATGTGTTAACCATCCCACTGGGAGAATTAAAACGAAAGAGGCAGAAGCTGCTTGATTCTTAAGACTTTGAGAAAAAGGGGAGGGGTGTATGTGTCTGGTGGTGGGAGGAGGGGAAAGAAAAGGGGCTCAAGGAGGAGTGAGGGCAGCAAACCTAACTCTTCCCAATGTATAACCGCTGTGTCTTTCTCAGATGCTAATATAGTATTCTAGTACTCAGAAAAAAACGAGTTATTGACCTCCAGTGAGCTGTACGTTGTAATGGCTAGTAACAGGGAACATACCCTGGGGAGGAGGTGTATTCATTTCATACGTATAACAATGCAATTCAAAACTGTGTCCTACTATGATCTCAGCTAATGTGTTTTCCTATTTTAAATATCAATTCACTGTGTAACCTTGGACAATTTACTTAACCTTTCTGTGCCTCAATTTTCTACCAGTGAAATGAGGATTGTACCACTTTATGTTGAAGATTGGAGGAGATGCATAAAAAGCACTTAAGAATAGTGCCTGGCCAAATCCACAGAGACAGAAAGCAGACTGATGGTTGCCAGGGGCTGGGGAAAAGGGAAAAAGAGGATGACTGCTAATGGCTTTGGGGTTTCTTTGTGAAGTGATGGGAATGTTCTAAAATGAGACAGTGGTGATAGTTGCACAATTATGTGAATATACTGAAAAATCACTGAATTGTATATTATTTTAAAAGGGTGAATTTTATGGTAAAGTATATCCCAATAAAGCTGTTACAAAAAATTCTTAAAAAAATAGAGTAGTGTCTGGCACACAGTAAGTGCCCAATAAATGTTAGCTATTATTTGTAGTAATATTATTGTCACATTATTATTTAGCCATCTTATGATCTAAGTAAATCCCTAGAAATTCTTTATTTTTAATAAAAGCCCATGAATCTAAAAAAGTATTTCTAATTTACATATATGCATTAACATTCACACATTTATTTCTATCCAAATTGTCTCAGAAATGAACAGTTTAATTAAGAAGCACAATTTCAGTATTTTACTCTGGAATAAAACAACTGCATGCAATGGATGTCTGATCATATCATGATAGGCCTTAGATAAATTTCAATGACTTGATGTTATCCAAGAATTGGAAATGATGGGAGATTTTCATTTTCATCTCCAGGAATAAACAGGAAGTTCAAATACAGTAAGTACTTAGATTATATAACGTACACAATTAAACCTTCAAATATAGGCTTGTCAGCCTTCTAATCACATTTTGGGGGACACTTTATAAAAAGACAAATACAGTAAACAGTAAAATGCTTACTAGCCCCATGCCCTGTGACCCCCTCACCTTGCCCAAAAGAAAATCCCCACAATGAAAAGATACAACTCAACTCATGTAATAAACCACTTAAGAGGCAAAAGACTTGACGATTAATGATTGACTTTTAAGACTACACTGCAAAAAAGATGTTCACATCAATTGAGTATTTATAATCTGAACAGCAATTAAATCCAGTCTTCACCTTTCCTATTGCTAAAGAATATGACAACGGAGTCTCAATCTCAGAAGCAGGAGCAGCAAGTGATAAGCCACGATGGCAGTAATGCACATCACATGCTTGAATTTCATCTAAAGCGTGAAACCTTCCAATTCCTGGAACAGGGTTTCCTTTGCTGGAGTCCCCTTCCCTTCTAGTCTTCCTTTCTATAATTAGCCACGTGCCTCTGCAGCAAATCAGGGAAAGCTGTGTTGAGGGTTACAACTTCCAGATACTCAGGTCTTCTGTGACAGAAAGCAATGCACTTTTTTGAATATATTAAGAAAATATTTATTTATACCCTCAAATTGACCACTCATTTTCAGAAAGATAATTAAATCTCCATCTTACCCGCCTTCATTTAAATCAAATAAAACCATTCCCTAAGTCACCCAAAAGCAACAGATTAAAACACAGAACAAGTTGCCTTAACACCCAATATGTATAATACCCCCCTCACACACACACAAACCCCACCAAAGTTGTGGCCTTAGGAATTTCTGACCAAATATTTAGCCTGAGTAAAATTCAGTGAAGATTTAATTCCCTTTTGAGAAGCATGATTATTTCTTTAATTTTACATTATAATCATTGGGATAGATTACAAAACAACTTTGGAAGAGATGTTTTTAGTGGGAAGTTAGAAACTTTCAGACAATGGAAATGGATGATAATTTAGGACCAATTTTAAAATCAGAACCAGTTTCAAAATATTTTATTTATCAAGACTGAAACATTGGCTTTGTCCTAACAGGGTTTATTTTGAAATTTAAAAGGGAAATTGAAACAAATACAAATACATAACCAAAATATCTAGACAATGCTGAGACAGAGGGGACCAATTTTGTAATGCTCTGTAATTGAATATCATTCCAAGTACTCATTTGTCCTAGTATTGTTCATTTGGTTAATCTGGGGATGGAGAAAGTATATTTTAAAAATTATATATCTATGCATAGGTCATCTTTAAATACCAGTGAATAAATAAACTCCATGATAAAGAAAAGATGTGGAATAAGAAATTCCTATTTTTATAAGTAACTATATTTACAATGAATGTTTTCTGCCTGACTCCTAATCTTTGTCTATTAAGAGTTTTTCACTGTGCAATTTATAGAAGGCAGCAGCTCATATTACCTTAAAAGAACCCTGATTAGCTCAGAATCAGCCTGTCCCAGACACTCTGCTCCCTGAAAAGCCTTCACACTTGTGTGCATAAATAGCTGAGAATACAAGTAGGTGCACATGTGCAAAAAAGTACTTCTCTAAAGGAGAGCTAATTGGCTTTACAAATAAAGTCTAAAACCAAGAAAACAAACTGCTATCCCCAACCCAAAAAACACACCTAATGAAAAAACTGCTAAGCCCACTATGAAAAGGCGGCAGCTGTAAACTCAACTCATCCTACCTCATGCTCTTAAGCATCTAGTTGTTCTGTGAAATCAGCCATTAGAACACTAAATCCCTCCATGTTTACATGGTTAAATGCAGCCTTTGATTTAGCTTTACTTTTTAGTTAGAGGTCAGACTACACAGAATAGCAAGAAATTCCTTACAGCTATGCTGTATCCAAACTGCCTCATTCTACCCTTAAGAGAAGCTGCCCACATGATAATATGCATTAGGGACCTACCAATCTAAATTTCTGAGGTCTTCTACTTGGGTAAGTTCAATCATTGGTCCACTGAGAGCTTCAGTCAAAGGAAAATTACAAGTTGACTGCTAACACCTTAGCTTGCATATGCAGAACTGGGAAGTAAGATTAAAAATTAAGAGTGTCCAGGCATAGAAAGAAACGAAATTGAGTTATTTGTAGTGAGGTGGATGGACCTAGAGTCTGTCATACAGAGTGAAGTAAGTCAGAAAGAGAAAAACAAATACTGTATGCTAACACATATATATGGAATCCAAGAAAAAAAAAAAAGGTCATGAAGAACCTAGGGGTAAGATGGGAATAAAGACACAGACCTACTAGAGAATGGACCTGAGGATATGGGGAGGGGAAAGGGTAAGCTGTGACAAAGTGAGAGAGTGGCATGGACATATACACACTACCAAACGTAAAATAGATAGCTAGTGGGAAGCAGCCGCATAGCACATGGAGATCAGCTCGGTGGTTTGTGACCACCTAGAGGGGTGGGATAGGGAGGGTGGGAGGGAGGGAGACAGATGCAAGACGGAAGAGATATGGGAACATATGTATATGTATAACTGATTCACTTTGTCATAAAGCAGAAACTAACACACCATTGTAAAGCAATTATACTCCAATAAAGATGTTAAAAAAATTAAGAGTGTCACTGAGCTGCTATTAAGCATGGCAGAAAGGTAACTATACAGAAAGACTAAAAAAGCCTATGTTTTAGATGTCCTTTGCTTTTTTTTAAGCAAGTACAGAATTTTCTCTAGTCAAAATCTGAATTTTGCTTAGATGTTTTCTCCTCCCACATCTATGTACCCCTTTCCCAACCTCTCTCATTGTCTTTTTAAGCTTAAGAGAAGTAAAATAGACTATCCCTTATTATTTATGAAAAGAGAGGCATATTCTAATAGTCATAAGGCAATATGTTTAAGAGCTGCACCTGAACTGGTATTCTCAAAACTGAAAATATAGTTACCAACTCTATTCAACTTGCAGGATGTATCCATGTGCTTCCCAAGTCATTGGTTGTCACCCAAATGGACCACAGTGACCCCATCATGCCTTAAGGAGGCATTATACTGTGTGTACTATGCACACATATTTTAAAGAAATAACATTAAGAAGGAAAGGACGGCCTTTCAAACATCAGTTCCTTACATAAACGGTGACGGTGCTTTATGGTTCCCTTTTAATCTCCTCGTATACCCAGTTACCAAATACCTCCAAAATTAGACAAAAGAGGGCCAAAGGCAAAACTCCACGGTGAATTGCATCTTTGAAATGAGCTTTGAATTCCCTGGTTTTTAATTTCCATTTCCTGATTTACTGAGGAGTGAAGGTGAGAATCATCCAACTGATGACAAAGTAAAACAAGAAAACAGGATAAACAGCAAGGGCTTTGCGGTTTGGAGGCTGGCTATCAGCAAGGAAAGCTGTAGAGGCTAAACAAAGCAAAACAAGACAACAAAAAGGAATATTTAATACAATAAGACTGTCACAACTACTAACATTTACTAAACTTGAAGGGGCCTGACATAGTCTGGGACACAGAATTATATACTATAAGTTCAGTTACATTTGTGATCCTCAGAGAAAAAGGCATTTGGCAGCATAGTTTTCTGGACAGCTGAGGGCTACCTGTTTCAAGTATGAAAGCTTGGAAAGGTTTCAACCATTTAAGATGGAAACCTTTCTAAAAGGGGTTTCTTACCCTTTTCTGAGAAGTTACTGAACTGTGCTAAATAGGCTTACAAAACTCCTATGGCAAATGGCTTCACACTGCTGTGTTTTTTGAGTACTTGTTCTTAATAAGTTATCAGCTCTTTTAGATGCCAATCCTCTTGTCCATCCAGGAAACATATACTCATCTTTTTACTCATCAATAATCACCCTTCAAGGAAACCTTTCCTGAACAACCATCTGGTATCCTGCCACCCCAGGTAGAACTGCCCACTTACCTCTTCTGTGTCTCCACTATACACTGCATAGACTTCCATTGCCCACCTGGAAAACTTTTATGCCTAGATTGTGAACTCGGAGGATAGAGACCATGCCTAGCACAATGCCTGACACACAGTCTGTGTTTAATACATATTTGCTGAATTACAGGAACTTCTCTCTCATCTAAGATTCTACTTGCTGAACCACTGTGGGCCTGGACACTTGATAACTAAGTTATTCAGAACTACATGTACGGTAAATTATCAGACTCTAAGTGAGGGAATGAGGGGCTCTTCCATGGGTAGTTAAAGCACCCAAGCTTAATACAGTCCTTGGAATATCAATTCTGGCATTCTCAGACCTTACTTTTGGATTACTTCTTGGCTTTTAACCATGTTCCAAAGAGATGTTATTGCACATAAAAATATTAGGCAGTCTGTCTATCCCATTAAAAAGAAGCTAGTGAACACTTCCAGTTTAAGGTGGAATTTTAAGAGAATTTTAGGAAAGTACAAACAATGAGCAAATAGCATTCATTGCCACTGCTACAGGCTCTCACTAATCTTTAGCAGAATTTTCTACTGAAGCAGACAAGTACTATGATACTTACCAACCTGTACTGGGAGGTAGTATAGTACATTTCTAAACAGGTATGTGATCTGGTTGGGTTTGAAACTTGATTCCCCTATTCACTAGTTATGTGTCCTAGGGCAAGTTGCTTAACCTCTCTGGGTCTGTTCCTCATCTATAAAGATGGGACCAATAATAACTTTTTTTATTTATTAGGGTTGTTGTGAGGGTTAAATGAGATAATATGTATGAAGTACTTATGACAGTGCCTGGCCTACAGTAAGCAATTGGTAAATGCTGGCTATTATTATGATTAATTTGTCAGGAAAAGGCTCAAGCCATTTCTCAAGTCACCTATGCCTCCTATATGCCAGGACTAAGCTAGGTCTAGTGTAATCTCCTTTTTCAACCCTATCCACTATTTAAGGATTGAAAAGAAAAAAAGACGTGACTCTCCACATCTCGGAAGTCCAGACAGCCAACTCAGATAAGATGAACATTATCCCTACTGAGAGAAGACGGTTCTATGGATGACACTGGCAAGAATCATATCACTCATATGTAACTTATAAGTTACACTCCTCCTCATCTGATCTTCATCTCTAACTCATGTTTCGGTCTGCTCTGTTACTGTAGAGATAAGTACGTTCTTACCTACTATAGACCAGGCAAACATCACGATCACCACAAAAAGCCGGACCATGAAGTTTATTGGTCCTGGCTCGGTCAAAAGTACCAGCCGGCAAACCAGCATTGCCACCGTCAGGGGAAGTATACAGTAACCCAGCACACAGAGGCTCTGAAAAAAAGATCTAAAAAACAACATACATCCATAAAGATCATAAATATAGCTGATCTGTATCATGATACAGTTTATTACACAGATTTCTATGTATCTTGGATCATTACCTTCCTTCAGATACATAATACCTATACCCTAATGTTGATTTTATAAGGATAGGCCTCTGTATTAAACATGTGCTTTAGTTTTGCTCTCCCCATACTCTCCTCCTCTCTGCTTAAACTCCTTAAGAGTCAGCCATCTAGTATCTAGATGATCTGCTCTAATTCCTAGAGACCTCCTTCTCCCACTGAACCTCTAAGAATGGTGTTTCTTAATCTTTTGTGGTTTACAGACCTATTTCAGAATTTGTTGAAAACTATGGACCATCTGTTCCCAAAGACAGACATAATCTTCTAACACAAAAAATTCTGCCTATGATTTCAGGGGCTGGAGCGAGAGCACTGAAGCTTATCAAAGGACCCCAGATAATTTAAGGTAATTTAATTCAACTAGGTTATCTCTGTTCAGTGGTTTTAAGAGAACCTTCTTTTTGGCTCTCATTTATTTTGATTTTTCTTTTTGAAAAATATATAACTAGCCAGACTTCCTTAAAAATCTAAGATATGCAACCTGGCAAGGGAAAAGGGATGCATTTTAATAATACTCACATGTTTCCTCCAAGAAGTTTTGAGTTGAGGGTGATGGTAACTGCACCAAACCAGACAATGACAAACACTTCTGCAAACTGGGGCCCTCCATCTTTTTCGCTATCTACAGAGCCTCTCTGAAGCATTCTGTGACAAGGAAATGGCATGAGAATTGCCTAGTCTTTTATTTAGAGCAACAAAGTTACAGCATGGGTTCTCAAACTTTGAATCAGGGAGCTGCCCTAAACCTCACCTGAAGATCTATAATATGTAGGCTGTACAAAAGTAAAATGCCTGAAGTATATCCCTTATTTCAAATTCCAAATGCCTCAGGACTACAAGAGATGCTCCATTTGACCTCATGGGAATGCTTAAATGGATTACCGAAGACCTTTTTTAGTTAAGCAGAGGGTATAAACTGAAGGGCTAAATATGGCTCACAGACATGAGGTTGTTGGTCTATACAATACTTAAAATGGTCTTAAATTCAAGTTGATGTTATTTTAAAATTGGGAGGTATTTCTGGATTTTCTTGAAAAATCATAAGAGTTTCCAACACTGGACCTGCATTCCTACATGGCAACAATTGGGTGCAGTTGACACAGCAGCAGATTCCTTCACAAGAGCTTCTGGTAACCAATTCGCAATGCATGCATGTACACATTTGAATTTGTAATCCTTGGGTTAAGGTTCTAGTTCTGGCATTTAAAAATGGAAGCAGTCTATAAACCTATTTAGTTGTTGATTTTTTAAAATCAAAACATACAGATTATCACAAAAAGGCTTTACTTTGAAACTGAGTAATTGAACAGTCACTTATATCCTCTCTAAAAATTTTACAGATGTAAACTGCTTTGAATTTTGGACTCAGAACACTTGTACTCTGTGTCATTTTTTTCCAGTAACAGAATAAGTAACATCAAACTCACAACCTCTTATTACAAAGTATAGAGAAGTCACACAGTAAGTCTTGTCCTGCTATGCTATGTGCCAGTACAGGCTTTTGTATTCTATGGTTCTGCATACTCTATTCCAAGTCCTGACAATCCAGTGCAAAGAATGCTGGCCCTCATCACTTGTTGTCTGGAACTCCTATTGCTTCAGCATGGTATGATAGAAAGAACATTAACTGGCCTGGAAGGCAGGAGACTCAGATATTGATCCTAATTCTGTCACTAGATATGGAAACTGGAGCAGATCACTTGATGTTCTGGGACTCCAATTTTCTTCTCTGCAAATAAGTGGTATTAAACTCCATAATCTCTAAGGTTAATCTTTCAAAACTAAGAAAGTATATGCTCAGAGCTTCTAATATAAACCCTTTCATCAAGGCACTGGATTGTTTCCCTTGATATGGTTATTAAAGGCATAAGATAGAGCACTCCACGTTTTTACCTAGATTACCATGTGCTTGACTTACATTTAAAAATGGGTAAAGAAGCCAGTAAGAAACTTGAATTTAAAATCATAAAAGGTTCGGCCTGGAAAGGACCCTCAACCATCTCCTTTTATAGATATGGAAAAGGAGACCCAGAGAGGTTACGTGGGAAGAGATGTGTAATAATTGCAGAGGTAGAGAATGGGCAGTCAAGGAAACCTGAGGTTGAATTCCAGGTCTACCACTGAATATTTGACCTTGGTTCAGTCCTCAATCTCTTTGAACCTGAGCTTGTTCGTCAAAAGAGGAAAAATATTCACTTCTTGTCATGAGGATAAGAGAAGGTATTTAAAAGTTTTCTGTAAGCTAAGAAAAATCATTATACAAATTTTGGTTATTAGTGGCCGAAAGTCACTCTGCTGATAGCAAAGTTAGGATGAGAACTCGGAACTGAATCCTAGTGCAGTATTTTTTCCACTCTACCAGTGGTTATATTCCCCTCTCCAGCGGAACTTTGCTTTCCTTCTTCTGTCCTTTCCCTTTACATACAATGCATACGGAAAACATAACACTTTGAAACATGATCTTGCTTTGAACTCTACCACTTCTACTCTAATTTATTCTCACTTATACTTTTAGTAAATTTTTAAAGAATTATGTTTGCAAATAAACAGTGCTTAAACCTACAGATACTTAATTCACTTAGCTTAATGAGGTACATGAGTGTGAATAAATGTTGAACAGAAATGGCTAAAACAGGATAAGAAGTCATTGGTAAATGAAGGTGGGCATAATTTTCACATCTTTAAATTCCATCACTCTTTGAATTGATCTAGAAAACTACTTGACTTTTTAGATTTAAATACATAAGGAGTACAATATGTCATAGAAGTCCTAAATGAAATATTCAGTCAAAATCCCCTTCAATTTTGAAACTCCATGAAAAAAATCTAATCTATCTCAAATGACAAAGAAAGGAAATATAAGTACTTACAATGCAAGCGTCACACAAAGGATCAAAGGGCCCCATAAATCCCCTACAAGAAAAGACAGAAGACTGTTAAGACACAACCATGTAGTGTTTTCTGTCTTTATTCCAATATGTACATCTCCCACTCTTGGAATTCAGACATCAAGGCTCTCCCTGTCTGCCCAAGCCTTCCGACCTCTGCTATCCCTCTGCTGACCCTCCCTGCTCCCTAATTCTGAATGCCCTTCTTCATATATCCTTTAAGTTTTGTTCACTTCACATCCCACAAATCACCCCTCTCCCCACCTACTAAGCCACATTCCAGCATGCTACAGTTAAAGACCAACGAGCAAGGAGTCAAAAGACATAAGTGCCCTACCCTGCACCACCAAAAAGAAGACTAAAGCCAAGTCACTTTACCTATCTGAGACTACATTAGACAAGGCAAGTATAATCAGGTTCACCTCACAAATATGAAAAACAAAGCTGGGAAGAAGTGACATGCCCAAGTTTCCGTAAACAGTTAAGTGTGGGGGTGGGACCAGAACCTAGAACCAAAACCAGAATCTTCTGATTCCTACTACAAAGTCCTTTCCACTCTGCAATACTGTTTCCCTTTCATAATTACTACATTGAACTAGCATAGAATTGCTGTTCTTATAGGTGAAAAACAGCCCAACACCGGTAATTTCATAGGGTTAAATGTTAACAAACAACATGAAAACTTTTTGAAAACTATAAAGGCTCTGTCAACATTAGGTCTAATCACTGTGGTTCTCAATCAATAGCTGTTGGGTGATTAATAAACCAACAGTTCAGTAACATACAGCTTAAAGCACAATTATCTTCCTCAAGTAATATGAAAAAAGGTACATATACCACTTCTAACTTTAACCTCACTTGTACATAACTTTATGTGAAAGAAGTGTGCATATGTACATACTTACGTCTTTTTTTTAAATAAGTAATTTTGACACCACTGTGGAAAGTTTGTTAAAGATGTAAAAAAAGAAAAACCATAATCCTAACACTCTAATAAACTATTGTTAATTAAATAAGCAATAAATTGTTAAAATTTATCAACTGAAAAGCTGAATTCAAGTACAACTGACATTAATACGCTGTTTTTTAATGCAGTGAAGACTTTTTAATTTGTAAAAGATTCATAACAGTATTTTAAAACTATTCTTATTCTTGTGAAATACATAAAACACAAAATTTACCATTTTAGTCACTTTTAACTGTACAGGCACGGAGTATATTCACTGTTGTGCAAGCAACACACCATCCATCTCCAGAACTTTTTCATCTCCCAAACTGAAACTCCAACCCATTAAACAGTAACTCCTCAATACCCCCTCAGTCCCTGACAACCATCATTTAACTTTTTTTCTCTATAAATCTGACTACTCTAGGTACCTAACATAAGTGGAATCATGTATGTCCTTTTGTGTATGGCTTATTTTACTTAGCATAATGTCTTCAAGGTTCATCCAAGTTGTAGCATGTATCAGGAATTTCACTCCTTTTTAAGGATAATAACCCATTCATATATGGCATACACCATGGTGTATATAACACACTTTGTTTACCCATCCATCCACTGATAGACTTAAGAGTTGTTTTCACCTGCTGCTATGAACACAGGTGCAAATAACTGTTTGAGTCCGTGCTTTCAATTCTTTTGGGTATATACCCAGAAGGAGACGTGCTGAATGAATCATGTGGTAGTTCTATACTATAAATTTTATATACTATAAAATTATGTGGTAATTTTTTGAGGAACCACCATGTTGTTTTACACAGTGGCTGTACCATTTTACATTCCCACCAGCAATGCACAAGGGTTCCAATTTCTCCACATCCTCAACAACACTTGTTATTTTCTGTTTCTTTGACAATAACCATCCTAATGGATCTGAATTGGTATCTAATTGGATAAGACAGCTTTTCTGAGGAAGAAACTTCAACCTCAGAAAAGTTAACTGTCTTATCCAAGATCACACACTATTCAAACACTGATTTGCCCATGCTCTTTCCACTACATACGAGCTGTAGCAAATCATGTGTCAGCTTCAACCCACAATGTACTATGTTGAAAAAGATTCTGACGCTGCATCCAATTGCCACACAGTGATGGCACATTTGCCACATATTTGACATCCTTATATTACAGCTGAAATGCTGCCAAAATAGAAGGTACACTCATGTACAACATCATTGTTACTACTCTCAAACAATAGATTCAATTTTTTTCTGACAAAGGGTACTAAGAAAAACCAAGAATGCTTGAAAAGAAAAGGTCTAACAATTTTAAGAATAAATTCTAAATAACAGCAAAATTTTCTGCAAACACTGTTTTGGAACTCCTAAAGAAAGCAGTCAACAGACTAAATGATCATTCTGAAAATAGAAATGTCAATAAAGTACTATTAATTTGTTAAACCTTTAATGGGTATTAGCTATTATTCTAATTTAACATTTACACATTTTGCCTTTCCCTTGGAAATCATTAGCTCTTTGGTTGAACAAAGTCCCTATGTCTTTGCCACTTCCAGAAATATTCTTTGCAGTGTCTATTATAGCAGGTGAAAATATACAGTCTATATTTATTGATGAGGACAATATATTCAGCAAAATCTTCCAATCTCTGAAATTCCATCCTAAATTTTTAACTTTTTTCAAAAACTTCATTTATGTATTTTTTCATCCTGCAAAATGACATCAGTTTTATTACCACAGAGCCTTTGCCTTATAAAATACTTATGATAATGTATGATGAGAAACAGCAAAGCCTCAAAATCCTTATATACTTACAATCTCTCAAAAGAGTATTGCTTTTCCTTGGGTACAAAACATGCATGAATTTTTTCCCAACAGCTTTTAGATCACGCATCTGAAAGATATAAACAACTTGTACTGTGATGACCAAGGTTGCCAAGAAGCCCCCTCACTTAATTTGCTAAAATTTCTTTTATTTCAATCTCCTGGGAGCCCTTCATTGAATTTTAGAGCTATAACTCCAGTTTAATTCCTTCACTATACAAACAAACCAGAGAGGTGGGGCTTTTCTATTAACTCCTTTTTCTATTAACTTTTCCTATTAACTCCTTAAGCCAACATCTAACTCTTTACCACATTCATCAGTTCTGTTTTGAGTTTTTAAACTCCACAGAAGAGAAACATAGCCCTCCTAATATGTTACTTAAAGAAACGAAAATAATAGCACTAGTAAAATCTGCTCTGCAAAACACAGCACCTAACTTTCAGTTCATACATGATGAGGTCACAAGGGGCAATCAGCCTGCTCCCAAGCTAACACATTCTTAACAATGTGTAAAGTCAATTAATTTTCAACATTCCCATACATTCTGGCAAATGAATCCTAGAAGCCAGATTTTAAAAAATCAAGACATTTAAAGAAGGGTGCAGTCATATAAACATAACCTCTCAAATTATAGTTGAGGTAATTCTGTCCTAATTTAGAAATTTCTTCATGTCATTAATAGTTCTTTGTAAACATGACTTTTAATGGTTGTTTACCATTCTACCACATAGATGTAACATAATTTACTTAACCGATTACTCTTCTTTGCAACTTTCTCCCATTATAAATATTGCTGTAACAAACATCTTTGTATAAACATTTTTCTGTATTTTTTAAAATACTTTTGTATTAAAAATTTTTTTTCCTTATACTATACCTAGAGAAGTGGGAATTATCACCTCAAAAAGATTGGACATTTTAAGTTCCTTAATATCCATTACAGCCAAACTGCTTTCCAAAAAGGCTGTACCAAATTATTCTCTAGGGGAGAACCTTAAATTTCAATAAATAAAATACACTGAAAACCAGTGAACCAATCAAAAATATTACAAAGTGCTATTAGCTATTTAGCCCCATGACACTGAACAGAAGTTCTCTCAACTTGTCTAACTTACAATGGTATTCTGAACAGATTCATTCAGTGTGGAGCTGTCAAATTCCCGAATGCGAGATCTCATGGGAATGGTGATTTCTCCTTCCACAGGGATGTCTTGTGAGATAGATATATCTGAAAGGCCTGCAAACTGAGAAGAATTAGGGACAAAAATTTAAAGCCTGTAATAAACTGTAGGATTCCCCCAAAGACATCATCATTTCCCAGAGAGCAGGACCATGTCTTTTTGTAGGGTTTTATACAGTTTTTAAAATAAGGTGTTAGCTCACCAGACATCGAAAAATGCAGTTAGCTAAAATTCTCAAACGCTTATTTCTTTTAACTTAAAGAAGGAGATGGCAAACAATGGAAAAAATTATAAAGTAAATGGCATAGACTTTCTTGCCCTCAAATATCTGGTTTCTTTCAAGCATGAAATCTTTTTTTTATATCTTTATCAGAGTATAATTGCTTTACAATGTTGTGTTAGTTTCTGCTGTACAACGAAGTGAATCAGCTATATGTATACATATATCCTCATATCCCCTCCCTCTTAAGCCTCTCTCCCACCCTCCTATCCCACCCCTCTAGGTCATCACAAAGCATCAAGCTGATCTCCCTGTGCTATACAGCAGCTTCCCACTAGCTATCTATTTTACATTTGGTAGTGTATATACATCGATGCTACTCTTTCACTTTGTCCCAGCTTCCCCATCCCCCACACCCGTGTCCTCAAGTCCGTTCTCTGTCTGCGTCTTTATTCCCACCCTGCCACTAGGTTCATCAGTACCGTTTTTTTAGATTCCATATATGTGTTAGCATACGGTATTTGCTTTTCTCTTTCTTACTTCACTCTGTATGACAGGCTCTAGGTCCATCCACCTCATTACAAATAACTCAATTTCACTCCTTTTTATGGCTGAGTAACATTCCATTGTATATATGTGCCACATCTTCTTTATCCATTCATCTGTCGAAGGACATTTAGGTTCCTTCCATGTCCTGGCTATTGTAAATAGTGCTGCAATGAACATTGGGGTGCATGTCTCTTTTTGAATTATAGTTTTCTCAGGGTATATGCCCAGTAGTGGGATTGCTGGGTCATATGGTAGTTCTATTTGTAGTTTTTTAAGGAACCTCTATACTGTTTTCCACAGTGGCTGTATCAATTTTCATTCCCACCAACAGTGCAGGAGGGTTCCCTTTTCTGCACACCCTCTCCAGCATTTATTGTTTCTAGATTTGTTGATGATGGCAATTCTGACCAGTATGAGATGATACCTCATTGTGGTTTTCATTTGCATTTCTCTAATGATTAGTGATGTTGAGCATCTTTTCATGTGTTTGTTGGCAATCTATATGTCTTCTTTGAAAAAATGTCTATTTAGGTCTTCTGCCCATTTTTGGATTGGGTTATTTGTTTTTTTTGATATTGAGCTGCATGAGCTGTCAAGCATGAAATCTTAACAGGATAGAAGCTAGTAAGATTGCAGAACTTTTAGTGACATTTCAGTGATCACATCTTAGCACAGCCACAATTCTGTTGCACTTCTGCTCCTTAGTGGGCTCCAGTGGCCTCTGCTGGCTAAAACAGAGCATTATGCTGGCTAAAACTGGAGCATTATGTGAAATCTAAAGGGAAACTGGGAAGAACATGGAAATAGCAAAACACATCATTATTTATACTCTTTTTACCAGATTACTGGCAACCACAGATCAAATAACATTTCCAAAGTGAACTGCAAGATTGCAAACTTTTAAACTCTTACGTTCATATGCCAAATTTGATTACTGTGACTGAAACTCTAGAATCTTCAAGTTCCTAAGAAAACAGAAGCAATCCCTTCTCATATGGTTTTTGGCCCAATGTTTAGTGGGCAATAGTTACAGGTAAATGAAATACAAGACAGTATACTAAAATTTTAGGAAGAATAAGGTTGTTCAAAGAACTTATGAAAAGCAGCTTCTCAATCACACTCTTAATAAGGAAATGCAAATTAAAGCTACTTGAAAATTCTTCACCTGTTAGACCGGCAAAAATCCAAGTTTGACCACACATTCTGCAAGTGAAGCTGAGGGGTAAAAGCACTCACACACTGCTGCTGGGGAGGTAAAATGGTACCAGGCCCTATTGAAGATTAATCTGGCAATATCCAGTAAATTTACATATGGATTGCTCACCACTTTTAGGAGTCTAAAGTGGTAAAAATACAAAAAGTCATATATATATATATATATATATATATATATACACACACACACACACACAAACACACACACAAGGCTCTTCATTACAACACTACCTGTAAAAGCGAAAAACCTGAGAATAGCCCAAATGCCCATCAACAGAGAACCAGTTGAATAAAGCATGGTATGTCCACATAATGGAGTGCTATGCAGCTGTAAGAAGGAATGGGTATATCTCTAAAGAACTATTATGGAGTGTTAAATTAAAAAATAATGTGGAGGAAAGTCTGTATACATGCTACCATTTATCTGAGAAAAGAGGGGGTACAAATATATATATACATATCTGAATATCTTTTAAATATAAGAAATAAGTCATGTAATGTGACCTGTCACATGTAATGTAAGAAATGTCATAGATTTTTTTTAAAAGAGGCTTCCTAATTAGGAAAGGAGGGGATAAGGTGGAGGAAACAAGTAGAGAAGTTAGTCTTCTTGGAACACACATTGTTCTGTATATATAACTTGAAATCATATAAATAACTTCACAGAATTATGAGACAAAATTAAAATTTAAAAGCAGTCCCAAAAACTGAAAGAAAAATGAAACAAATGAACCTACTGAATTAAATACACAACCACACAGAGAGCAACTATTTCAAGTGACTTTACAACACTGTAATTTGACTTCCAATTAGGATGTAGAAAGCTGGAATGAGCATCCCATCCACTAGAACAATGAGAAAAAGCTAGACTAACTACAAAATCATAACTTTCCTTGAACCCATCAGAGAGCTGAGGTTGTAGGGCAACCAAGCAGCATGAATGAAATCTAAGGAAAGACAGGCACTTACTTCCAAGAAGAGATGGGACATGAGCACTGGCTCATCTGTAGCAAAGCACGAGAAGACAACAACACGGGGCATCACACAGATGATTAAGAATTCAGCTAAAATTTAAAAATGAATTGCTAAAGACCAAGTGTTGACTAGTGTGAGAGTACAGTGTCCCTGGAAACATTAGACACAGGAGGCATTCACACCCACTTGCAGGCTCTTCTCCACAGACTTCCATTGGTCCAGGTGTAAGGGGAGTAGCTGCCTCTTCTGAGAAAAGCACAGAGACCGGCTCAGACCCTTCTCCCCTACAGAAAAAGAGACTTAAAGCTGCTGGGGGAAGATCAGCAAACTCTGTTGTCTCCAGAGCACAGGTGAAAACCCACTGTGGCTGGGGAAAGGGAAAAGACAAACCTCACTACTCCTGGAGGAGGGGTGGGAAATCATCCTGAGGCCAGACTATTAGAGTCTCCCTTCAGCTGGGGGAGAGACAGGATCACTGAGAAAGTCTCACCCAGGAAGACTCAGGGACATATGACCTACCTAAGGCAGAGGCTGGACCAAAACAACAAAGAATCTCCACCTCCCAGGTACCCACCACAAGGCTAGCAAGTATGCAACAACAAGCAATAGCAGTCTAGTGCTAAGGGAGGGGCTAGAGCTTGGAGAGAAACCAACTATCTTATGCAGGGGCAAAGGGAATACAGAAAACTAAGCATGGAGGAGGAACATTAAGAAAAACACTGGGAAAACCTAGTGCCCACCCTAAGCACAAGGTAATAGGGGAGGAATTTGAAGCTGATGATGCATTGAAGGTTCCCATATCAAGTACAAAACCCAAATACAGTTCAACTCCTTACTATATTAACTTAACCCCCATAGTAACAACTTAGCAGAAAAGATGTGCCATTTCCAGGCAGTCTCTACTGTTATACACGATGGCCAGTGATCAATAAAAAAATTACCCCTTCCCCATACACATACACACACACACACACACACACACACAGGGAAACAACCTTCTGTTACAAGACAAAGCAATTAAACCAGACTCTGAGGTGACCCAGATGTTAGAATTCCAGAAGAAAAATTTACCATGAATACAATTAAAATGTTAAAAAAGGCTCTAGTAGAAAAGATACATGCATGAATGATGATGAATTTCTGCCAAGAGATGGAAACTGTAAGAGTCAAATGGCAATGCTAGAAGTAAGTGAATACAGTAACAGATGAAGAATGCCTTTGACAGCCTTACCAGCAGACTCAACAGAGCCAAATAAAGAAATCGGTGATAGGTCAGTGAAAATTATCTAAACAAAAACAAAACAAGAAGAGTTAGAAAATTTAAAATTACACACATCAAATCATTGTATTGGGGCTTCCCTGGTGGCACAGTGGTTGAGAGTCCCCCTGCCAATGCAGGGGACACGGGTTCGTGCGCCGGTCCAGGAAGATCCCACATGCCGCGGAGTGGCTAGGCCCGTGAGCCATGGCCACTAAGCCTGTGCGTCCAGAGCCTGTGCTCCACAGCGGGAGAGGCCACAACAGTGAGAGGCCCGTGTACCGCCAAAAAAAAAAAAATCATTGTACACCTTAAACTTGTACAATGTTATATGCCAATAATATCTCAATAAAACTAGAAAATAACAAAAAAGAACACCCCAGAACAGAACAGAGCATACAAGAACTGTGGGTCGATATTATACAGTCTAATTTGTATATTACTGAAATCCCACAAGAGGAGAAAGATAATGGATCTGAAAAAAATATTTGAAAAGGTAACAACTGAATTGTTTTCCAAAAATAACGAAGACATCAAATGACAGATCCAAGCCCAGAAAACCCCAATCAAGATAAATACCTCGGGCTTCCCTGGTGGCGCAGTGGTTGAGAATCTGCCTGCCAATGCAGGGGACACGGGTTCGAGCCCTGGTCTGGGAAGATCCCACATGCCGCGGAGCAACTAGGCCCGTGAGCCACAACTACTGAGCCTGCGCATCTGGAGCCTGTGCCCCGCAACAAGAGAGGCTGCGACAGTGAGGCCCGTGCACTGCGATGAAGAGTGGCCCCCGCTCACCACAACTAGAGAAAGCCCTCGCACAGAAACGAAGACCCAACACAGCCAAATAAATAAATAAATTTTAAAAAATAAATAAAAATTATATTAAAAAAGATAAATACCTAAAGACAAAAGCAAAAATCCACAAACCTAAACACATTCACACTACTGAAAACCAAAGATAAAGAGGAAAACCTTAAAGTCTGCCAGAGAAAAAAGACATTGCAATCAGAGGAAAAAGGTAACAGACATCTCACCCAAAACTACACAAGGCAGAAGAAAATGGACACACCTTTAGAGTGCTGAACAAATAAAACTGTCAACCCAGAATTCTAAACCCAGCAAAAATAGCTATTAAAAATGAAGGCAAAACAATGACATTTTTCAGATGAGCAAAAGCTGAAACATGCACTATAAGAAATGTTAAAGTATGATCTTCAGAAAGGAATATGATATCAGAAGGAGATTTGGATTTACACAAGGAAATGAAGATAACCAGAAGTGGTTTAAATGATGGTAAATATAAAAAATATTTTATTTTTAATTATTCTAAAAGATGACTGCCTAAAGCAGAGGTCACCAAACTTCTTCTGTGAAGGACCCAAATAGTAAATATTTTAGGTTTTGAGAGCCAAATGGTTTCTGTTGCAGTTGCTCAACTCTGCCACTGTAGCATGAAAGCAATCAAAGACAATACATAAAAAATTATGTTTGGGGGGCTTCCCTGGTGGCGCAGTGGTTGGGGGTCCGCCTGCCGATGCGGGGGGCACAGGTTCGTGCCCTGGTCTGGGAGGATCCCACGTGCCGCGGAGTGGCTGGGCCTGTGAGCCATGGCCGCTGGGCCTGCGCGTCCGGAGCCTGTGCTCCGCGGCGGGAGGGGCCACGGCAGTGGGAGGCCTGCGTACTGCAAAAAAAAATTATGTTTGGCTGTGTTCCAATGAAACCTTATTTACAAAAATAGGTAGTGGGCCAGACTTTAAATTATAAAAATATAACATTTAGGAGATAACTGGAAATTTGAACACCGACAAGATATTTGATATTAGGGAATTATTGATTTTTTAGATGTACTAATGATACTGTGGTTATGTTCTTTAAAAACAGAATCCTTATCTTTTAGAGATACATATCAAATATTTACTAATGTAATGATGCTGGGGATTTGCTTCAAAATAGTATAGAGAAAAGCGGGTAGGGCTATAGAAGAAAGAAGATTGGCCATAAACTGGTAATTATTATTGAAGGTTGGGTACCTGAGGGTCCACATTACCATTCTACTTTTGTGTGTTTGAAATTTTTCTTAATAAAAAGTTAAAAAATAAACAAAAAATTCCTAATTTTAGGGACCATCTAAGTTCTTTTTCCTTTTTGCCTCCCCTCCCCAGGCCAAAATGAATCTAAATATAATCAAGCCTCTGGATCTTAAAGTTTACAGGAAATATGTGGACAGAGGCACATACTAAAAATACCACAAGGATACAATCAGCCAAATACAGAAAGTGGAGAATTCTACAAGAGAAATGACTGAATTTAAACAAATAAATTACATTAAAAAGAGAACACATATATTAAAAGAGACTTATTGGGACTTTCCTGGTGGCTCAGTGGTTAAGAATCCACCTGCCAACACAAGGGACACGGGTTTGAGCCCTGGTCTGGGAAGATCCCACATGCCGCAGAGCAACTAAGCCCATGCACCACAACTACTGAGCCTGCACAAGCCACACCTACTGAGCCTGCGTGCCACAACTACTGAAGCCCACGCGCCTAGAGCCCATGCTCACAACAAAAGAAGCCACCGCAATGAGAAGCCTGTGTACTGCAACAAAGAGTAGCCCCTGCTCGCCACAACTAAAGCCTGCATGCAGCAACAAAAACCCAACACAGCCAAAAATAAAATAAATTTTTAAAAAAACAAACAAACAAAGGAAAAGAAATGTTCCTTTAGAGAAAAGAGAGACTTACTAACCAAATGCAATTTGTTGACCTTGTTTGGATCCTGATTTGGACAAATTGTAAAAACACATTTTTTTTTTTAGAAAATTGGGAGGTGAATAGAGATTAGATGATATTAAGGAGTGATTATTATTATGTTATGTGTGATAACAAAACAAAAGTCCTTACCTATTAGGGAAACATACTGAAGTATTATGGGTAAAGTGATATGTCTCAGATTTGCTTTAAAACACTCACAAAAGATTATGAAAGACAAGGAAAGACTGAAGAACGATTACAAACTGAAGGAAACTAAGGAAAAATAACAGCTAAATGCAATGTGAGATCCTGGGTAAGATCCTGGAACAAAAAAGGACATTCGTGGAAATCCTGATAAAATTCAAATAAGATCTGTAGTTTAATAGTGTTGTACCAATGTTAACTTCCTGGTTCTGATCACTGTACTATGGTTATATACAATGTTAACACTAGAGGAAGCTGGGTGAGGGGTATACAGGAACTCTCTGTACCATTTTTGCAATTTTTCTGTATGTCTAAAATCAGTTCAAAATAAAAAGGTTAAAATAATACTCCAGAAAAAAATATGGTGGGGAAATAAAAAAGAATAGCAGAATGTTGATAGGTATATGGGTTTCGTTATACTACTCTTTATTTACATATTTGAAAGCTTCCATAGTAAAATGGTAAAATATATCACTTCCTTGTTTCGGCCATTCCCTCAAACTACTCTCCTTCCTCTCATCTTCTCTGATCAAACTGCTCTTCACTCTCCCACTCTCTTAATCCTTTGTAGTCTACACTAGTCTTCCCACAACTTTACTGATAGTGCTAATAGTGACCTCATAATCAAGAAATAAAAGAATCTGGGGACTTCCCTGGCAGTCCAGTGGTTAAGACTCCGTGCTTCCAATGCAGGGGGTGCAGGTTCGATCCCTGGTGGGGGAACTAAGATCCCACATGCCCCGGGGCATGGCCAAAAAAATAAAAAATAAATAAATGAAAGAAAACCTGCAAGCAAAAAAAAGAAAAACAAAAGAAATACAGGGCTTCTGGAAGATGGCGGAAGAGTAAGACGCAGAGATCACCTTTCTCCCCACAGATACACCAGAAATACATCTACACGTGGAACAACTCCTACAGAACACCTTCTGAACACTGGCAGAAGACCTCAGACCTCCCAAAAGGCAAGAAACCCCCCCACGTACCTGGGTAGGGCAAAAGAAAAAAGAATAAACAGAGACAAAAGGATAGGGACGGGACCTGCACCAGTGGGAGGGAGCTGTGAAGGAGGAAAGGTTTCCACACACTAGGAAACCCCTTCGTGGGCAGAGACTGCGGGTGGCGGAGGGGGAAGCTTCAGAGCCGTGGAGGAGAGCACAGCAACAGGGGTGCGGAGGGCAAAGCGGAGAGATTCCCGCACAATGGATCGGTGCCAACCGGCACCCACCAGCCCGAGAGGCTTGTCTGCTCACCCACCTGAGCGGGCAGGGCCTGGAGCTGAGGCTCGGGCTTCAGTCGGAGCGCTGGGAGAGGACTGGGGTTGGCGGCATGAACACAGCCTGCAGGGGGTTGGTGCAGCACAGCTAGCCAGGAGGGAGTCCGGGGAAAAGTCTGGACCTGCCGAAGAGGCAAGAGACTTTTTCTTCCCTCTTTGTTTCCTGGTGTGCAAGGAGAGGGGATTAAGAGCGCTGCTTAAAGGAGCTCCAGAGACGGGCTCGAGCCGGGGCTAAAAGCGCGGACTCCAGAGACGGGCATGAGACTCTAAGGCTGCTGCCGCCGCCAACAAGAAGTCTGTGTGCGAGCACAGATCACTACACACCCCCCTTTCGGGGAGCCTGTGGAGCCCGCCACTGCCAGGGTCCCGGGATCCAGGGACAACTCCCCCGGAAGAACGCACGGCGCGTCTCAGGCTGGTGCGACATCATGCTGGCCTCTGCCACCGCAGGCTCGCCCCACACTCCGTGTCCCTCCCTCCCCCCGAACCTGAGTGAGCCAGAGCCCCCGAATCAGCTGCTACTTTAACCCTGTCCTGTCTGAGCGAAGAACAGACGCCCTCCAGCGACCTACACACAGAGGAGGGGCCAAATCCAAAGCTGAGCCCCTGGGAGCTGTGAGACCAAAGAATAGAAAGGGAAATCTCTCCCAGTAGCCTCAGAAGCAGCGGATTAAAGCTCCACAAACAACTTGATGTACCCTGCATCTGTGGAATACATGAATAGACAACGAATCATCCCAAATTAAGGAGGTGGACTTTGAGAGGAAGATTTATGATTTTATTCCCCTTTTCCTATTTTTGTGAATGTGTATGTGTATTCTTCTCTGTGAGATTTTGTCTGTATAGCTTTGCTTCCACCATTTGTCCTAGGGTTCTATCCGTCCGTTTTTTGTTTGTTTGTTTTTAATTCTTTTTCTTAATAATTCTTTTTTATTTTATTAACTTTCTTTTATTTTATTTTATCTTTTTCCTTACTTTCTTTCCTTCCCTCCTTCCATCCTTAAGACAACGAATCATCCCAAATTGAGGAGGCGGACTTTGAGAGCAAGATTTATAATTTTTTCCCCTTTTCCTCTTTTTGTGAGTGTGTATGTGTATGCTTCTGTGTGAGATTTTGTCTGTATATCTTGGCTTCCACCATTGGTCCTAGGGATCTATCCATCCATTTTTTTCTTTTTTTAATCTTAATAATTATTTTTTTATTTTAATAACTTTATTAAATTTTATCTTACTTTATATTATTTTACTTTATCTTCTTTCGTTCTTATTTTCCTTCCTTCCTCCTTCCCTCCTTCCCTCCTTCCTTCCTCCCTCCCTCCCTCCCTCCCTCTCTCCTTTCTTTCTTTCTTTCTTTCTACTTTTTCTCCCTTTTAGTCTGAGCCGTGTGGATGAAAGGCTCTTGGTGCTGCAGCCAGGAGTCAGTGCTGTGCCTCTGAAGTGGGAGAGCCAACTTCAAGACACTGGTCAACAAGAGACCTCCCACCTCCACATAGTATCAAACAGCAAAAATCTCCCAGAGATCTCGATCTCCACACCAGCACTCAGCTTCACTCAACGACCAGCAAGCTACAGTGCTGGACACCCTATGCCAAACAACTAGCAACACAGGAACACAACCCCACCCATTAGCAGAGAGGCTGCCTAAACTAATAATAAGTCCACAGACACCCCAAAACACACCACCAGAGGTGGACCTGCCCACCAGAAACACAAGATCCAGCCTCATCCACCAGAACACAGGTACTAGTCCCCTCCACCAGGAAGCCTACACAACCCACTGAACCAACTTTAGCCACTGGGGACAGACACCAAAAACAACAGAAACTACGAACGTGCAGCCTGCAAAAAGGACACCCCAAACACAGTAAGATAGGAAAAATGAGAAGACAGAAAAACGCACAGCAGATGAAGGAGCAAGATAAAAACAAACGAAGAGGAAATAGGCAGTCTACCTGAAAAACAATTCAGAATAATGATAGTAAAGATGATCCAAAACCTTGGAAATAGAATAGAGAAAATACAAGACACATTTAACAAGGACCTAGAAGAACTAAAGATGAAACAAACAACGATGAACAACACAATAAATGAAATTAAAAATACTCTACTCTAGATGGGATTAATAGTAGAATAACTGAGGCAGAAGAACGGATAAGTGACCTGGAAGATAAAATAGTGGAAATAACTACTGCAGAGCAGAATAAAGAAAAAGAATGAAAAGAACTGAGGACAGTCTCAGAGACCTCTGGGATAACATTAAACGCACCAACATTCGAATTATAGGGGTTCCAGAAGAAGAAGAGAAAAAGAAACGGACTGAGAAAATATTTGAAGAGATTATAGCTGAAAACTTCCCTAATATGGGAAAGGAAATAGTTAATCAAGTCCAGGAAGCACAGAGAGTCCCATGCAGGATAAATACAAGGAGAAACACACCAAGACACATATTAATCAAACTGTCCAAAATTAAATACAAAGAAAACATATTAAAAGCAGCAAGGGAAAAACAACAAATAACACACAAGGGAATCCCCATAAGGTTAACAGCTGATCTTTCAGCAGAAACTCTGCAAGCCAGAAGGGACTGGCAGGACATATTTAAAGTGATGAAGGAGAAAAACCTGCAACCAAGATTACTCTACCCAGCAAGGATCTCATTCAGATTTGATGGAGAAATTAAAACCTTTACAGGCAAGCAAAAGCTGAGAGTTCAGCACCACCAAACCAGCTTTACAACAACTGCTAAAGGAACTTCTCTAGGCAAGAAACACAAGAGAAGGAAAAGACCTACAATAACGAACCCAAAACAATTAAGAAAATGGGAATAGGAACATACATATCGATAATTACCTTAAATGTAAATGGACTAAATGCTCCCACCAAAACACACAGATTGGCTGAATGGATACAAAAAAAAGACCCATATATTTGCTGTCTACAAGACACCCACTTCAGACCTAGAGACACATACAGACTGAAAGTGAGGGGATGGAAAAAGATATTTCATGCAAATGGAAACCAAAAGAAAGCTGGAGTAGCAATTCTCATATCAGACAAAATAGACTGTAAAATAAAGACTATTATAACAGACAAAGAAGGACACTACATAATGTTGAAGGGATCGATCCAAGAAGAAGATATAACAATTGTAAATATTTATGCACCCAACATAGGAGCACCTCAATACATAAGGCAAATACTAACAGCCATAAAAGGGGAAATCGACAGTAACACATTCATAGTAGGGGACTTTAACACCCCACTTTCACCAATGGACAGATAATCCAAAATGAAAATAAATAAGGAAACACAAGCTTTAAATTATACATTAAACAAGATGAACTTAATTGATATTTATAGGACATTCCATCCAAAAACAACAGAATACACATTTTTCTCAAGTGCTCATGGAACATTCTCCAGGATAGATCATATCTTAGGTCACAAATCAAGCCTAGTTAAATTTAAGAAAATTGAAATTGTATCAAGTATCTTTTCAGACCACAACGCTATGAGACTAGATATCAATTACAGGAAACGACCTGTAAAAAATACAAACACATGGAGGATAAACAACACACTACTTAATAACGAAGTGATCACTGAAAAAATCAAAGAGGAAATAAAAAATTACCTAGAAACAAATGACAATGGAGACATGATGACCCAAAATCTATGGGATGCAGCAAAAGCAGTTCTAAGAGGGAAGTTTAAAGCAATGCAATCCTAACAGGAGACATCTCCAATAAACCACCTAACCTTGCACCTAAAGCAATTAGAGAGAAGAACAAAAAAACCCCAACGTTAGCAGAAAGAAAGAAATCATAAAACTCAGATCAGAAATACATGAAAAAGAAATGAAAGAAATGATAGCAAAGATCAATAAAACTAAAAGCTGGTTCTTTGAGAAGATAAACAAAATTGATAAACTCAACAAGACTCAACAAGAGTTGAGACTCAACAAGAAAAAACTCATTAGCCAGACTCAACAAGAAAAAAAGGGAGAAGACTCAAATCAATAGAATTAGAAATGAAAAAGGAGAAGTAACAACTGACACTGCAGAAATACAAAAGATCATGAGAGATTACTACAAGCAAATCTATGCCAATAAAATGGACAACCGGGAAGAAATGGACAAATTTTAGAAATGCACAACCTGCCAAGACTGAATCAGGAAGAAATAGAAAATATGAACAGACCAATCACAAGCACTGAAATTGAAACTGTGATTATAAATCTTCCAACAAAGAAAAGCCCAGGACCAGATGGCTTCACAGGCGACTTCTATCAAACATTTAGAGAAGAGCTAACACCTATCCTTCTCAAACTCTTCCAAAATATAGCAGAGGGAGGAACACTCCCAAACTCATTGTACAAGGCCACCATCAGCCTGATACCAAAACCAGACAAGGATGTCACAAAGAAAGAAAACTATAGGCCAATATCACTGATGAACATAGATGCAAAAATCCTCAACAAAATACTAGCAAACAGAATCCAACAGCACATTAAACGGATCATACATCATGTCAAGTGGGGTTTAATCCAGGAATGCAAGGATTCTTCAATATATGCAAATCAATCAACGTGATACACCATATTAACAAGTTGAAGGAGAAAAACCATGTGATCATCTCAGTAGATGCAGAGAAAGCTTTCGACAAAATTCAACACCCATTTTTGATAAAAACCTTGCAGAAAGCAGGCATAGAGGGAACTTTCCTCAACATAATAAAGGCCATATATGACAAACCCACAGCCAACATCATCCTCAATGGTGAAAAACTGAAAGCATTTCCACTAAGATCAGGAACAAGACAAAGCTGCCCACGCTCACCACTCTTATTGAACATAGTTTTGGAAGTTTCAGCCACAGCAATCAGAGAAGAAAAGGAAATAAAAGGAATAAAAATGGGAAAAGTAGAAGTAAAGCTGTCACTGTTTGCAGATGACATAGAGAATCCTAAAGATGCTACCAGAAAACTACTAGAGCTAATCAATGAATTTGGGAAAGTAGCAGGATGCAAAATTAATGCACAAAAATCTCTGGCATTCCTAAACACTAATGATGAAAAATCTGAAAGTGAAATCAAGAAAACACTTCCATTTACCATGGCAACAAAAAGAATAAAATATCTAGGAATAAACCTACCTAAGGAGACAAAAGACCTGTATGCAGAAAATTATAAGACACTGATGAAAGAAATTAAAGATGATACAAATAGATGGAGAGATATACCATGTTCTTGGATTGGAAGAATCAACATTGTGAAAATGATGCTACTACCCAAAACAAACTACAGATTCAATGCAATCCCTATCAAACTACCACTGGCATTTTTTACAGAACTAGAACAAAAAATTTCACAATTTGTATGGAAACACAAAAGACGCCGAATAGCCAAAGCAATCTTGAGAAAAAAAAACGGAGCTGGAGGAATCAGGCTCCCTGACTTCAGACTATACTACAAAGCTACAGTAATCAAGACAGTATGGTACTTGCACAAAAACAGAAAGATAGATCAATGGAACAGGATAGAAAGCCCAGACATAAACCCACACACATATGGTCACCTTATCTTTGATAAAGGAGGCAGGAATGTACAGTGGAGAAAGGACAGCCTCTTCAATAAGTGGTGCTGGGAAAACTGGACAGGTACATGTAAAAGTATGAGATTAGATCACTCCCTAACACCGTACACAAAAATAAGCTCAAAATGGATTAAAGCCCTAAATGTAAGACCAGAAACTATCAAACTCTTAGAGGAAAACATAGGCAGAACACTCTATGACATAAATCACAGCAAGATCCTTTTTGACCCACCTCCTAGAGAAATGGAAATAAAATAAACAAATGGGACCTAATGAAACTTCAAAGCTTTTGCACAGCAAAGGAAACCATAAACAAGACCAAAAGACAACCATCAGAATGTGAGAAAATATTTGCAAATGAAGCAACTGACAAAGGATTAATCTCCAAAATTTACAAGCAGTTCATGCAGCTCAATAACAAAAAAACAAACAACCCAATCCAAAAATGGGCAGAAGACCTAAATAGACATTTGTCCAAAGACGATATACAGACTGCCAACAAATGCATGAAAGAATGCTCGACATCATTAATCATAAGAGAAATGCAACTCAAAACTACAATGAGATATCATCTCACACCAGTCAGAATGGTCATCATCAACAAATCTAGAAACAATAAATGCTGGAGAGGGTGTGGAGAAAAGGGAACCCTCTTGCACTGTTGGTGGGAATGTAAATTGATACAGCCACTGTGGAGAACAGTGTGGAGGTTCCTTAAAAAACTACAAATAGAACTACCATATGACCCAGCAATCCCACTACTGGGCATATACCCTGAGAAGACCATAATTCAAAAAGAGTCATGTACCAAAATATTCACTGCAGCTCTATTTACAATAGCCCAGAGATGGAAACAATCTAAGTGTCCATCATCGGATGAATGGATAAAGAAGATGTGGCACATATATACAATGGAATATTACTCAGCCATAAAAAGAAACGAAATTGAGCTATTTGTAATGAGGTGGATAGACCTAGAGTCTGTCATACAGAGTGAAGTAACTCAGAAAGAGAAAGACAACTACCATATGCTAACACATATATATGGAATTTAAGAAAAAAATAAATGTCGTGAAGAACCTAGGGGTAAGACAGGAATAAAGACACAGACCTACTAGAGAATGGACTTGAGGGTATGGGGAGGGGGAAGCGTAAGCTGTGACAAAGCAAGAGAGAGGCATGGACATATATACACTACCAAACGTAAGGTAGATAGCTAGTGGGAAGCAGCTGCATAGCACAGGGAGATCAGCTCGGTGGTTTGTGACCACCTGGATGGGTGGGATAGGGAGGGTGGGAGGGAGGGAGACGCAAGAGGAAACAGATATGGGAACATATGTATATGTATAACTGATTCACTTTGTTATAAATCAGAAACTAACACACCATTGTTAAGCAATTATACTCCAATGAAGATGTTAAAAAAAAAAAGAAATATAAGAATCCTTCCTCAGTTTCACCCTTTGAATATTCTTCAGCACTTAATGTGTAAACCAACCTGTTTTGAAGTCATTATTCTCCCTTTACTACTACGATACTGCCCTTTCAAGCTCCAGGATTGCTTGTTTTGAGCTTTCTTGCTGCCTGCTACTGCTAGGGTAGACGGGGCAGTGCAGAAGGAATGGCCTTTGAAGCCAAACGGGCCTTTGCCCTCCCTTGGAAACAACACTGCTACAAGAATTAGATAACACCTGCATGTCACCTAGCACATAGTCAATGCTCAACATGTGGTATCTGGAGAGCCTTGGTTAAGAGTGCAAGCTCCTGGAGGCAGGCAGCCTGAGTTCCAATCCTAGCTCCATCATTTACTACCTGTGTGACAATGAGCAGGTTCCTTTTCCTCTCTGTGCCTCAGTTTCCTCATCTGTAAAATTGAGATGATGGTACTATCATCACAGGGTTGTCCTGAGGAAGAAATATATTAATACAAGTAAACCACTTAGTAGCAGGCTCACAGAAGGGGACAGATACATGTCAAGAGCTCAGGTTCAAGATTCCCAGGGAGTCGATTCAGGTTCTGTCACTGCTGTAGAATAAAGTATTTGGCTAGCCTTTGTCCTTTGTTCCTGGGAGGTAGCCTCTAAACTCCTGGGATTTCCTAAATGATAGTAATATTTTTGTTATTCATAGTGGGCCCTAATAGTTTAGCTAACAGGTGAGCCCTGGTAGACAGCTAGTTTATGTTAATGAGATGACAGCATGGTGGCTAACCACTGCTAAAAGACCAAACACAAGATTAGAGGATTGGGGGGTTTGAGTCCTGTGATACAAACCTGGCCTCTTGGAAGCGGAGGAGGCAATGATCCATTCAACCACACCTACATAATGAAAACTCAATAAAAACTAGATATGTGGGTGAGCTTTCCTGGTTGGCAATATTCTGCATATTGTCACACATCAATGTATCAGGAGAGTAACAGGGTCCTGTCCTGACTCCACAGAGAGAAGACAAGGACATTTTGTGTTAGGGACCATCTCAGACCTCAACCTAAGCATCTCCCCCTTCTGCTGGTTTCTGTTGTATCCTTTTGCTATAATAAAAGTGTAATTTTAAGTACAGCATTGTCCTGAGTTCTGTGAATCATTCTAGGGAATTACAGAGCCTGAGGGGATCACGGGAACTCCTGAATTTGTAGCCAGTAGGTCAGAAGTGAGGGTGGTCCTGGTCCTTCAGCTGGTATCTGAAGTGAGGACATTCTTATGGAAGACTGTGCCCTTAACTGGGGAAGTTTGGCCTAACTCCAGCTATTTGGTTTCAGAAGTCACTGCAGTCACTAAAGTGCCATGTGATTCCCACTCATCCCCCATCCCAACCCTTCCTCAGTATCTCTTCCCCAGAGAATCAGTGACATTGCTCAGCGAACTGAGGCAGGATCTGTGGCTCTCTAGCCCCATATATGAGACAATACCACCAGGACCTCAGCTAGTGGACCCTGCTCTGACTAGCCCCTCAGTGGAGATGAAAGGTGACTTGGACCCCATGTCCCTCCCCTTCCTCTGTGCAGGCAGCCTTGTGAACATACATACACATGTGTGCACATAAACACACGTGCACACTTTGCTGCCTGGCTTGGGCCAATGAGGGGAGGAGATAGAGGCAGGGCCAAAAACACACAGTAAAAGCAGGGACTGCAGCCTTAAGAAAGTGGCTGGGAGCAGATGGCTCATACTATTGACCAAAATCCTAAAGAGAGAAAGGAGTCAACAAGGTGGAGGGAGGGGTGGGGTGGATCAAGCAGGAAACAGTTCAGTCCAAGAGGTGGAGGTCGGGGCTTAGTGGCATGGTCTCTAGCCAGCACCTTCACCTGGGACCAGCTTCCTTCCAGACCCCAGGCTATAGCGATTATTATGGCTCTTTTTCCTGCTCCTTAAACAGACAGGCAATAGACAGGCATTACCCAATATTCTGTATTTTCAACTCTATGCAGATGACTCCTAAATCAACCTTTCTAGTCCTGACCTCTTGTGAGCCCTTAAGTCCAGATTTCAGTGTCCAACTACCTGTTGGATATCTATTGGATGGCCTGCCAATATCTCAAACTAAACATTTCCAAAAGTGAATTAATCAACTTTTAGGGCCCTCATTCTCCTCTTCTGTATTTCTGTTCAGGGTATCACTTCCTCCCATTTGTCTATAGTCTTGTTTTTCAAAATGTGATACTGGGAGGAGCAGCAGCAGCACCACCTGACAGCTTATTAGAAATGCAGAATGTTAGGCCTCATCCCAGACCTACTAAATCAGAATCTGCAATTTAACAAAATACCCCAGATGACTGCTATGCACATTAAAGTTTGAAAAGCACTATGTAAGACACATTCTCCCTAGCACTGCAAACCCTCGAGCATTCCGCCTTACTCAAATCTTCACATCTGCTACTGCTGTAGTCCAAACAGTCATCAATTCTTCCTGGAACTACCGCAAACACTTGCACTGGTATCCTAGATTCCAGATACTCCCCATGGTAACTCCTCTGTTATGTTGTCAAATTCATGATTTAAAACACTTCCCTCCTCAAAAATTTCCAGTGGCTCCTTGTTGCCTATTAAACCTCCCGGCATAGTAGTCAATAAGAAGAAATAACACTACATGATTATTATGTGCCAGGCACTCTACCAAGTGTTTTATGTGTTTTAACTCATTTAATCCACCGAACAACCCTGTAAGTATTACTTTATCTCCATTTTACAGACAGGGAAACTGAGGCATGGAGGGGTTTGGTAATTTCCCCAATATCCTACAGTTAGTTAAGTGACAGAGCATAGAACCAAACCTAGACGACTTGACCCCAGAGCACACATCCATAACCACTGTTCCATATTGCCTCCCTAATTTAGTAGCCTTATCTTTTAAGGTTTACCTCCTAATACTTCCCTGTGCTTCAGCCAAAGTAATCTCTCTGTTGTTCTGCAAATGCATTAGCACCTCGTAACCTCTGTACCTTCACCAATGAGAGGCTCTGTAGCATTACTGGAAATAGTCTTGGTTTCAGAAGCAGACCTAAGTTCAATTTTCAGCCTAGCCACCCTGGGGAAATCATCAAATCTCTCTGAGTCTCATCCCCTCACCTGCAAGTAAAACATAGTTCAAAAACCACCTGAACTAGCTGCTGTGAAGTTTAGAAAATATGCAGAGGATGTTTACTACAATCCTGGCACATAGCAGGTGGTCAATCATTGATAGCTCTTATGCTCACCTGCAATTCAAATCCTACCCATCCTCTGAGGCCCCCTCAAATGTAACTTCTACCATGTAGCTTGCTTCATCACCCCAACTAGACATGATAGCATCTTCTTTTAAATTTTGTTAATATTTTATGTGTAACTTTCTTATATAGTGTCTTATTTTAGCATTATACATTTGTCTTATCCCTACAAATTAGACTGTAAGCATAAGGAAAGGCCATTTGTATTTCCTAAAGCAACTAGCATAGTGTATTACACACTGTGGGAGTTCAATAAACATTGTTGAATAGAAGTGGACTGGATACTGAGTAATGAGTAACCAGAACCACTAAAATTAATTGGGGGAAAGCTTCATAAAAGAGAAGTAGGTCAGTTTAGACGAAAGGAACTAAAAACACCTAAGCACCTGTAACTACGTCATACCAGGCACTATGCATATATTAGTTCATTTAGTACTCTAATTCTGTGGTGACTTACTACCCTCATTTTCCAAATGAGGAAACTGGGGTTCAGAGTGACTTCCTCAAGGTCAGAAGTCTTCCATGAGAACTTGGACCTACTCACTCTCTTTCACTGTTGTATCTTCTGTGCCTAAAAGAGTGCCTGGAACATAGCGGATACTCAATAAATATCTGTCAAATGAAGTGATGAACAAACAGAGCTAGTAAGCAGAACCAAAACTAGAATCAGTTTCACCTGACTCCCAGGTCAGTCCTCTACTATGTTAAGTTGCCAATTTAAAACAGAGAAAAGGGATGTACCATTTATTGAGCAACTACTATATAATTAAACACTATTTGGTATATAACTAAACGTTTGGGAGGAGGGATTGGGGGGCAGAATGTTGAGCTGACTACACTCAGTTATGGCACTGATTGTGTTAGACACTTCACATAATTTGTCACTACAACTTTGTAAAAACTCTTTGAGGCAGGTATTTTTAACTCCATTTTACAGATGAAAAAACTCTCCATGAAATGACTTGCCCAAATTCACACAAGCGGCAGAGTGGGTGATAACTTTACCTCCAAGTTAACTTTAACTCCAAAGCCTGTGTTCTTAAATACCTGTTCAGGCTTTGGAATTGTAGTATTTGCAGTAGAAATCCTATCCTCTGCAGAGACAGGAGCAAGAGAGCATGAAGAGGACTGCAAGGAGCTGCGACAGGGAGGGCAGGGATAAAACCAAGACGACTGGGGGTCACTGAGCAAATCAACAGTCAAGTTATAACGTCCCATGGGAAGTAATCTCTCATTAATCCCAGAATGCTGCTACTCCAACAAGGGCTAGTGACAAGTCTCCATAAAATGAGGGGACAGCAGATGCAAAGATACTTAAATCGCCTAAAGCTCAGCATTTAACAAAATACAGGGGACGAGGATAAAAAGGAAAGTGAATGAAAGTTTCACAAGAAGGCGTGGAAACAACGCGGGTGGGGGGAAGCGGTTAGCCCAAAGAACAGGCGCAGTGTTGGGACCTGGTCTGGCATCGGGTACAGGAAGGACCTGCCGTGAGGAAGGGATTCCGGCTCTTTCACGCCACGAGCCCGTCGCCCGACTTCCTTAAGGGGCATCTGCCTCACCCTCGGTCCCTTCTGTCGCAGAACCCAAGCTCACCAGGGGCCTGGGCGTTGCTGTCCCTGGGTCTCCGGGAGACTCCGCCGCTTCCGCCATCTTGGCCCTCCTTCTCCCGGGTCGCTCCCACAGGCCTTTGCGGAACCTGAGACGTGGAGGCCGCGGCCCGTCAGCGCGTCTGCGCGTGGCGGCCGCGTCACCGAAGAGCGCCTAGCAGCTGCTAGCGGCCCCGGCCCTCGGCCCTCCTCCCTTGTCCTCTGGGTGGGGGGCAGGGGTTCGCGTCGCCTCGCTTCCCTTCTTCTGGGCCACGGGTCTCGCTGGACACGCTCCCTTTTTAACACTCCACCCCGATCCTCAGCGCACTCCCGTCGGCCGCGGGGCCGCCACTTCCTTCTCTCCCCCTCCCACCTCTTCGCGCCCCGCCCCCGCCAGCGTCTGCTTCCGGCTCTCTGGAGGAGGCTCGGGGTGCCGCCTCCCACACCAGCACTGCACCTTAGGGAAAAAGCCTGCCCCTCCCCCAGCGGCCTAGAGACTTCCTTTCCCAGTTGCTGAATAAAGGGATGAAGCGCACCTTAACAACTGCTCCCTCCACTGTCGCCCTCGCCTGGATGATTACCTGCGCTTCTCATTCCGCTACTTAGCAGCTTCCCACTTACTGGACTGTTACAAGCTTTCATACTGTCTCCACACCGACCTCCGAAATTGCTTTTCTCCCTCACCCCCTTGGGGTCGGGTGGGGGGAAACTTCTCTGTATGCATTGGCCAACATTTTAATCCCACCACAATTTACCACAGTTTACAAAGTTGCTAAGCGATTTAGGGCAAGTACTGAAGATGTTCAAGGCTGAAAGAGGGCGATTATTGTAAGAATAACTTTTTAAAGAAAACTGCATGTCCCTATCTCGTTTTCCTGTCCTATCTCGGGACTTTCTCTGTGTTTCAGACTCCATTTCACCTCACCTCAGGCTAAAATGAGCTCAGGCAATACATCCATTGTTGATGCAAGCAATATGCAGGGTACTGAGTGCCCACTGGGGCAAATAATTACCAGTTTTCCACTTTTAACAAACAGGGTAGGGGATGATGTGAACTAGCCTTATTTTTTTGAATGGGCAATCTAGGAAAGCACACAAGTAGTAAACTTAAGAAGAAAGAATGTGGCTGTAGTGTGAAGAAATTCCCAAACTAATGAGATGTGTGTGTGTGTTTGTTGTTCTGTTTTGTTTAAATATTCTTATAATTCTCCTTCTCAGACCAAGCACAGTTTCAGTACTTGTGCAAATACTGATGGGAATAATATGAACATTTAGGCCAGTAGATATGAAACTTTTTTTAATGTTACAAGAGATTATTATGTATTGAATACAATTCCCCAGGCCCAGCCTCAGCTTCCCACACCTGCTCCACCCCTCCCACTACCATTCCCACCCTCAATGCCACCCCTACCCCTGTCCTGACCTCAGCACTCATTATCAGATTACCAAATCCGTTCCGGCTTCCCTGAGGCCATTAATAACCTCTTCTATTTCCTTGTCAACCTCCAAAATTAGTTATCTCTCCCCAACTGAAAACCACAACTTATACCACCCAGCCTCATCTTTTGGCCTCTTTACCACTCATTTCAAGATGGCCTTGATGCTGGCTTCAGAGGAGGACAGGCCATAAAACAATTGTTGAGGCAGTCAGTATTTGGCTTACCTAAGCATTATTTCAGTCTAAAAATGCCAGTTTTCCTTATTTAACTAATAGGGTACAGGTTGAGTGTGAGTTAATATGTTATGAAGAGAAACTCAGGAAGGAAGGTTATAGAGGAAGGGGTGGCATAGGGCTAAGCTCCTAAAATAGTAATTATTTTATGTTTTTAGTTGCAAGTATATCTCAGAAAATTGCCAAACTCACTCATCATTCTTTAATACACTACAATCATCACCCTCTGTTAGACTATGAACATTTACCACACAGCACGACTCACGGGACTTGCCCAAAATTGCTTAGAAAGTTTGTAAGTGTTAGAAGAGGGATTAACATTTAGACCAATAGGTATGAAGAACTTTGTTAGTTGTTCTAAATTACAAGACAATATAACGTACAACTCTGAAAACAACTGGAAAATATTGAGGAAACAGGCAGTTTCCTGGAGAAATGGTCAAAATTAACTCAAAAAGGAAGCAAGATATTTCGTGAGGACAAAATTTTGGAAGAAAACAATATATAAAAAGCAAGGTGCAGAACAGTTTATATCGTATGCTAACATCTATGTAAAAAAGTAGAAGGGAATATATATCCATATACTTGAATATTCACAGACTACGTCCCAATGACTACACAAGAAGCTGGTAACAGTGGTTGCCTCTGGGGGAGAAACTGAGGGACTAGAAATAAGAGATGAGAGGGACTATTTATTGACTTTCAAGGGAGGGCTATTCATTGTATGACCTTTCATGCAGTTTGAAATTTTTACTATATACATGTGTTACTTTAAAAAAAAAAAGTTGCTGGGCTTCCCTGGTGGCGCAGTGGTTGAGAGTCCGCCTGCCGATGCAGGAGACATGGGTTCGTGCCCCAGTTCGGGAAGGTCCCACATGCTGCGGAGCGGCTGGGCCTGTGAGCTGTGGCCGCTGAGCCTGCACATCCGGAGCCTGTGCTCCGCAACGGGAGAGGCCACAGCAGTGAGAGCCCTGTGTACCGCAAAAAAAAAAAAAAAAAAAAAGTTGCCAAAGAGCTATCCTCCCCTCCCACCCCCAAGGTACTGGATGGTTTCCAAGGCTATCGTCAGGGAAGAAGAAATTTTCCTCTACCCATCTACATTCTTCTGGCTTGTCTAAGAATTAAATTGACATGAGAAAGATTAACAGGAGAAAATCAAACAAGATTTAATAACGTATACATGGAAGAGACCCAGAAAAACTGAGTAACTCACCAAAATAGCCAAAGCCCTCACCTTAAATACTATCCTCAGCTAAAGACAAAAGAGGATTTTGAGGGTGGGGAGCGTCAGTTATGGGAGGTTACCGGGAAAAGCACCATAAACAAGGGTGATTATGATGCAGATTTAAGTCATTCATATTTATGACCATGGTCAGAGCAAGTATGATTGATTGGCCAAGTGAAGGGGTCCCATCTAGCAATAACAAAAGTGGCTCGAACAAAACTGTAACTTCTTTCTTCTAGAATAATTTTCCTAAGGACCATCCAATTAGAGCCTTGGAGAAATCCACCAAGAAGTACTTGGCATAGGTAAATGACCACAAATCCAACAATTGGATTAATTTTTAAAGTCTACATGGGACTTGTGCCAATGATAGAAAAACATTTGAGTTATGTGCAGAAGCCAAAGAAATGAAAAAACACAATAAATAATCATATGGATCAGGTCCAGCATCTTGGGATAGCTGTCTCGTTCTGATGTCTTCTTCTCCTCCTGGGGTGGGAGTCGTTTCTCCTCTGTTTGAGCATTGTTTTAAGGTGAGTTTGAAGTGAGCAGTCCTCTGTATGGACCAGTCCAGTGCAGGGGCCCTTTCAAGTGGGAAATATGAATCCAAGAATCAATTCCCTTCAGTTATGCTGTGCAAGAGCTAATTAAGAGTATCTGACAAGGGTCCTGTAATCTAGGTTGGAGAGAGTCCTTTCAATGATGTCTTTTCCAGTGTACATCATCTCCTGGTTGCAGGCCATAGGCCACCTGATCTTCATCCAAAGATAAGTTGATGTGATAAGCTTCAGAAACAATCTTAGTATGTCCTTTTAATAATTCAATTAAACTTTTGTGATAATGCAACATAGTAACAAGAAGCCATCCAGGAAGTGAGTCTTAAGCAGTAAATACAAAACCTCAAAGACAACAACACTAGAACCCAACATCTACAGAAACAATCTTTTTCTATCTAAAATTACCCTCATTTCTACAAAATATAGCCAAGTTGACTAATTTGCTTGCAAAATAAGTCTGGTTTCAATAAACTTTGCCTGATTATTTGCATAAGAGTAATTGATCACACAAGCTACTTTAAATTGGCTGTGCTGGAACGTTTCATGAGGAATCTCAGACTGAACTTTAAAAGGCCTTTCAAGGCCAGTAAAGCCACGCCAAGTGCTTGTCATCAGATTCGCCTGTACTACCTATATATAGATTGGGTGAATTCCTCCCTTCTCAAGGTCCTCAAAATATTTCAAGGTTCTGGGGCGGCCAGGAAGTGACCTTTCTTATTTACCTGGTAAGGCTGCTGGGCTCCTTGTAAGCAAGGTACCAGATTGTTTCTCCAAGGGGTTTTATGGCTCCATAAAGTTCACCTTAGTTCTTTAAAGCTATCTGATCATATCTGATTCTGTGCAATTTCTCAAATATGACATTCCAGTCAAAAACATGGTAACATAACCAATGTTTCCAATATGTCCTGTTATAAGAACAGACTCTTATCGAACTTATGCAAATAGCTACATTGCCATAAAGATAAGAATACTCACTGAGTTCCCAAATTCTGGAGGAATCAAGTAGTGAGAAAAGATGAATGCTACAATTCTGCTTACAAAGTTATAATTTACCAAATTGCTATAAGTCATAATTAACTTAAAGTGAAGGGTTTCCTTATATTTGGACAACCAAGATTAAAAACTAGTAATATTTCAGACAGAAAGTTATACAAACTAACATTCAGCCCTATGTAACTAATTCTTGTTGATCATGATCTTCTGTTAACAGTTTTATGAAGTCATCAGGGTTTCCATTAGAATTCTTTATTTTTTTAAATTGGGGTATAATTGTTTTACACTGTTGTGTAGGTTTCTACTGTACAGTGAAGCAAAGTAGAGTTCCCTGTCCTATACAGCAGATTCTCATTTGTTATCTATTTTATACATATTAGTGTATATATGGCAATCCCAATCTCCCAATTCATCCCACGCCCCCCTTCCCCCCTTGGCGTCCATACGTATGTTCTCTATGTCTGTGTCTCTATCTCTGCCCTGCAAACAGGTTCATCTGTACCATTTTTCTAGATTCCACATATATGCATTAATATACGATATTTGTTTATCTGTTTCTGACTTACTTCACTCTGTATGACAGTCTCTAGATCCATCCACGTCTCTACAAATGACCCAATTTCATCCCGTTTTATGGCTGAGTAATATTCCATTGTATATATGTACCACATCTTCTTTATCCATTCATCTGTCGATGGACATTTAGGTTCCTTCCATGTCCTGGCTATTGTAAATAGTGCTGCAGTGAACATTGGGGTGCATGTGCCTTTTTGAATTATGGTTTTCCCTGAGTATACGCCCAGGAGTGGGATTGCTGGGTCATATGGTAATTCTATTTTTAGTTTTTTAAGGAACCTCCAGACTGTTCTCCATAGTGGCTGTATCAATTTACATTCCCACAAACAGTGCAAGGGGGTTCCCTTTTCTCCACACTAGGAAAACTGGACAGCTACATGTAAAAGAATGGAATTAGAACACTCCCTAACACCATACACAAAAATAAACTCAAAATGGATTAAAGACCTAAATGTAAGGCCAGAAACTATCAAACTCTTAGAGAAAAACATAGGCAGAACACTCTTTGACATAAATCACAGCAAGATCTTTTTTGACACACCTCCTAGAGAAGTGGAAATAAAAACAAAAATAAACAAATGGGACCTAATGAAACTTCAAAGCTTTTACACAGCAAAGGTAACCATAAACAAGAAGAAAAGACAACCCTCAGAATGGGAGAAAATAGTTGCAAATGAATCAATGGATAAGGGATTAATCTACAAAATATACAAACAGCTCATGCAGCTCAATATCAAAAAAACAAACAACCCAACCAAAAACTGGGCAGAAGGCCTAAATAGACATTTCTCCAAAGAAGACATACAGATGCCCAAGAGGCACATGAAAAGATGCTCAACATCACTAATAATTAGAGAAATGCAAATCAAAACTACAATGAGGTATCACCTCACACCAGTCAGAATAGTCATCATCAAAAAATCTACAAATAATAAATGCTGGAGAATTCTTTAATTTCTTAACCTGTTCACTGTTATGAGCTGAAAGTTATCAGAAACGTGTATTTGTCAAAAGGTTCTTTCTATGAATCTTCTGGAAGATGAAGCATTTTTACAGAAGCATCAGAGTACAAAAATAACTGTCTATAAAAGACAAAAGACTTAAAAAGCAAGGTTAAAGACCTGTTTACAAAGCAATTGTCAAAGAAATTTGTTGTTTTAGTGGCATACAATATTAAAACAATAATTAGAATTATGACTGATGATACTACATGAGGACATATTTAAATTTTAGAAATTTCACATAATTTCTAGAACATTTATATTAATGACAATTATCTATACTCTACAACCTAAGAAGGTTTATCACCACTCATTTAACAATGCTTCCCATGTAATTTAACATATAAAATTAGCCTAATTAGTTTAATGTCTTTCTTTGATAAGGAGAGAAAACAAATCTTGAGGTGCTCCGGAGGCATTCTGGAAAACCTCAATGTTATCTACAGGTCAAAAGAACTTCATTTAGAATTTGATTTTGGGGAAGTTTGTCAAATATATTAAAAAGGGTTTAAAACACTTGGTCAAATAGAATCATAGGTCACTATGTAACAGTACTTAGTTATCCACCCAAGCAAAGTGACAAAAGATTTCAAAAGCAAAATACAGAAAGTTGCAACAGTTTACTTAAAAGGTAAAAAATTGGGCTTCCCTGGTGGCGCAGTGGTTGAGAATCTGCCTGCCAATGCAGGGGACACGGGTTTGAGCCCTGGTCTGGGAAGATCCCACATGCCGCGGAGGAACTAGGCTCGTGAGCCACAACTACTGAGCCTGTGCATCTGGAGCCTGTGCTCCACAACAAGAGAGGCCGCGATAGTGAGAGGCCCGCGCAACGCGATGAAGAGTGGCCCCTGCTTGCCGCAACTAGAGAAAGCCCTCGCACAGAAACGAAGACCCAACACAGCCAAAAATAAATAAATAAATATTTTTTTAAAAGGTAAAAAATCTTTACTATCTGTTATCAAGAGCATATCAATATCCCATTAAAACTTCGTGCTCTTAACAGAGAGAAAACCAAATTCAGGTTTTGCACCATCTTACAATTTATTCTAATCTTAGCCAGTCTTGATCACATACAGAACTCTATTCTCAAGGCTTCTCTTCGACAAAACTTCTATAACTTACTTTTTTTTTTTTTTTTTTTTTTTTTTTTGGAGGTATGCGGGCCTCTCACTGTTGTGGCCTCTCCCGTTGCGGAGCACAGGCTCCAGATGTGCAGGTTCAGTGGCCATGGCTCACGGGCCCAGCCGCTCCGTGGCATGTGGGATCTTCCCGGACCGGGGCACGAACCCGTGTCCCCTGCATCGGCAGGCGGACTCTCAACCACTGCGCCACCAGGGAAGCCCTAACTTACTTTTTTTTTAACCTTTAGATTTTTGTCCTATGTTTTCCTTTTCTCTCTCTCTCTTTTTTTATAGGATTTCATTTTACTTTAATTTTTTTATTTTAAAAAATTTATTGTATTCAAGTATAGTTGATTTACAATGTTGTGTTAATTTCTGCTAAACAGCAAAGTGATTCAGTTTTATGTATAGTCTTTTTCATATTCTTTGCCATTATGGTTTATCAGAGGATATTGCATATAGTTCCCTGCGCTAGACAGTAGGACCTTGTTGTTTATCCATTCTATATATAGTAGTTTGCATCTGCTAATAAAAATATAGAACACTTCACAAATTTGTGTGGCATTCTTGTGCAGGGGTCATGCTAATATTCTCTGTGTCATTCCAATTTTAGTATATGTGTTGTGGAAGCCATCATTCTCTCTCTCTTTTAAAGCTATCTTTAGGACAAAATTACTTTCTCTTCCCTGAACTAAGTGTATTTCCATTCCTTATACCTTCTTTTTCCTTGCATACAAAGATGTTTTCCTTATTAATTTTTAGTGGTTTTAATTACATATTTTAATTATAATTCTTAAACGCCTTCATTTGTAGCAAAAACTAAGAAGTAAGCAATTATGAACTGTCTTTTACATTAGCATTCTGTAGATTGGCAAACTTCTAAATACTATTTATAATTTTTTTTAAATATGTGCTTTCTTATAGAAAATGTCTCCATGTGGAACCAAACATATTTATTAATAGTCCTAAATATCTTTAGTTTCTCTGTAAAAGGAAGCCTATGTTTAGTAATTAATGTTTCAGTACCTTATTTTATTTGGGAATGATCTAGATATTCAATAAGCTTCCATCATTTAATTTAATTTAGCAAAACCCTAAAGTTTGAAGTTGCCAAAAAGATTTGGAGAAACGATTTCTAAGTAGACACACCATAAAACATGATTATTCTTAAAGAGTTCACCTAAAAACTCTTAACCCATTTACATTTAATTTACTTATAAAAATTTTATTATATCAAGTCATCTTTCTGGCTGACAAATTTTGCAACAGATATAAGATCTTACTTAACTTCTAGTAAATCTAGGTACAATAAAAGTATTATATTTAATGTTGATGACTCTAAAGACATTAATAATAAACTAACTTTAATACCAAATATTAACTTAGTACTGAATATTTCCCAGTCCATGTGATCCTGAAATTCATTTTAGTTTCTTCCATATTTCTGAGGATTTATCTAAATGCTTAATTTTCTTTAAACCAACTAAATAGGACTCTTTTACAAATTAATTTTGGCTATATCACACGTCTATAACACACACACATATATGTAGACACACACAAACAGAGACCCCTTAGTTCTCATTTCAAATTTTCAGCCTTAAATCAGGTACAATAACACAAAACCCATCAGTTACAGAAAAGTCTGTTCAAATTGGGTTTCTGGCAGATGGAAGAAATCAAGGTCACTTATTTAGATGGCTAAACCTTTTCTTACTAATATTTATGGAGAAGACACTGAAGATTATTTATATTTGTCCTTGACACGGCAAGTTCCAAATGACCTATCCCCCTTTTCATTTTCTTTTGATAAGGGTTACCTTTCTTAAGTTTGCATTTTAAAAAGATGGCCTAGATAAGAGTTCCTCGAGAAGACTAGGTAGAACATTTACCTCTCAAAGGCTCAGGGAGAGAAATGCAAGTGCCTCCTAGGAGGACTTTTGTTCCCATAAGGCCAGAATTTTTTTTCAATACTTACAAGCCTCTTAAGATAAATAGGGGGAGGTTTCGGGGAGTGGAAAAAACGATTGATGGGCTTTGAATTGTTTCTGGAGCTACATCTCTGGTCCTGGAAAGAGTAGACTGCTGTTTTTAATTCCTCAAGGAATTGGGTAGCCACATAAATGATATCAAAGGATGGACATACTGATCCACCTATGTTGGAATGTTTTTCTTCCCTCTGGGTATATTTAGCTTGGGGGAGAAAGCCAAAAAAATTTCTATCAGGTTCTGAATATCAGCTATGGTCACTTGTTTAGTCAGACCAATGGCCTCCCATCTTGGTAATCCATTTACAAAAACTTTTGAGAATCCTCTCTGGGTTTAAGAAATTCTTTAACTATGGCCCTCAGTTCAGCCTTTGACCTGAAGAGGATTGCCTACAGCCTCAAGTGGTCCCATTTCTAAAGGTAACTGTTTAATAGTCTCTTCAGAGTGGAAAAGCAATTCATACAGAGGATTACAAGAATGAGTACTCAAATAAAGCAGTATAGAGGGGAGCAGTAGGAACTAAGTCAATCTTATAGTCTTTTGTTTTAGGTACGTTTTATATCTTTAATCTTTCATTAGCCTTCTACAACAAATCCATCAATTAAGCTATTTTGGAAATTAGAAGTGCATACCAATTAAAATAGGTACAAGTGTTTAAGATGAACCCTTTCTAAAATTTTAACAATTTTGAAGTCTTTCCAATTCAGAGGGCTCATCATTTGTCTATTGATGAACAGGATCTTAATAGTGACTCAAACCAATAAACCTTTTTATGGTTAAACCAAGTATGTAAGAGGCATCCTTCAAGAGACTGCAATGCATGCAGCCCTCACAAGATGCAGAAATTTCACTCCCAAGGACATTCTAAAGAAGTAGAGACCTTCATTGTACACATGGAAACAACAAAGGTTGAGATGACCAAAGCCTCTTATGGACTGAGATCACTTATGACAAACTCCCCTGAGAGCTGACACTCTCAGACAAAGAACATTCAGTTTATCTGACTGACTGCCAAATGTACGCCAGTATATGCACCTTCTGTATGGTGGAAACCAGAAAGAATATTCCCGTTGATCAACAAGTCAAGTTCTCAGGAAAGGAAAACCTAACCAGACCAAGGAGGACTGGTTTTCCTCCTTATGACCAAAGACACAAAAGACAGAAGCAACAACAACAAAAATCAGTGACCATCTCTGGGAGGAAAAGGATTAACAAATCTAGAATACTCTTCCAAACTTCAAACCAAAAGTCACTGAGTCCAAAGAGCTAGCCCTACAGAAATTTATTCCCACTAATCTAATTTTAGAAAAGAGAAAAACTCTTACCACTCTAATTTCCAGCAGATCCTGCAGGCAGAGATCAAGGAAACTGACTAACATGGTAAGAATTCTTACCTTCTGAGAGGTTTCTCTAACTGCATGCACAGAAACCAGTTTTGGAATGTCAAAAGAGGCCCATCTTGGCCATTTCAGGGCAAGAGTTCCTTTAATTCACAATTTAAAAGGACTTGCAAGTATAAGTTCCAAATATACATAAACTCAACTGGGGTGCTAAGTCAGAAGTTTTCTGACTCCTCTCATTTCTCTGTTTGGGAAACTCTTCCCCATTTTAAAGTTGGTTTGTTGGAATGAAATTGCTAATGAAATTATGTGGTGGACCCATGTGTTGTTTGTGAATTTAAGTCCTCTAGGTGTCACCCTAGAGTCATTTCAGCTCTTTTATGTGTCTTAGCTTCTCCCTCTGTCAATCTAAAATCACATGGGTGCTCAGAGTACTGCGTAGCCAACACTTATATTGTGTGTCCCTGGGCGAGCAAGTTTTTAATTAATGAGTGGAAGTCCCTGTTGGACCACTGCATAGTATGAGGACTTGCCTTCACCACTTCCATAAATTTCTCAGTTGTCTGAGAAAGCCATAACTGTCCAGGAGAAGTTGTGTCCCTTTTCTTTGGAGCAGAGAACTCTCATATGGTATCTTCACTGTTATTCTGACAAATTCTGTTAAGGTAGCCAAATTGAGAAAAGACATCAGGCCAGTCTCCTACCTAATCACCCAGTCCAAACCACTCAGTGTCTTTCAACTGAGCAAATCTTCCCAGTGTTTCTCAACCAGGCCCTTTTTCCCAGTGTCTCTCAACTGGGAAAATCCTCCTCAGTGTCTCTCAACTGAGGAGTCAGGTACCTTTTTATCCACAGCCAAATAAAACTCAGGATTGTCAACCAATAATCGGAAGATCTGAGACCAAGAGACACTTATTCAAATTCATCTGGACTTGCTAAGGAGGAGGATGGACACAGGACCAAGGCTCTGTGACCAAGGCTCCAATTCCTCACAGAGTTCAGGTGAAGGAGAGAAATCTGCTCTGGGTCCCTTCATGGTTGCCAAAACTGTCAACAACAAAAAACTCTGAACAATGTGAGAACTGCAAGTTTCAGTTTTATTTTGGGACTTACTGAGGACTATAGCCTGGGAGACAGCCTTCCAGATAGCTGTAAGGAACTGCTCCAAAGAGGTAGGGGAGGAGCCAATATATATATGATTGGGGGCGGGGTGCTGAGAAATACATGTAGTCAATCATACATCTTGGTAAAAATTTACTGCTAGTCACGAGCATCAGATATATCAGTTAATGATTTTAGTGCTTCTCTAACTATGGGAAGATGCATGAATCTGGGGTCATTGAAATTCTTCCTTAGATATGCATTTAACTGTCTAGGGGCCCATTCAAAACAAGGAATGCTTCATCCTGAATTCCTTTCAGTGTGTGTTCTAGGTCAGCCACTGCAACAGCTAATGACTTGATCCCTGTAGAACTCGAATGGTGGGCAATATTTTTTGTTTACAAAATAAGTATATTAATAAAGAGTGAATAGAAGTGTACTTACTTAACATGATAAATAAATCTGTATCAAACCAGAAGCCAACCTCACGCTATACCTGGCATTCCCATTAAACCCAAGAACAGGAGAAGAATGCTTATTATCACCACTATTTGACATTCTTTTGGAAGTGCTAGGCAATGCAATTAAGACTTTCCTCCCTTTGGGACTAAGGCCAGCCTTGCTTATTCTCTCTGAGGCCATTGGTCCCCCTGGATATCCTCACCCATTAACCCCATCTTAACCCTCTCTCTCTAATATACAAGCAAACTTCCAGCTGTATAAAATTCAGGCATGTTTCCCACTTTCAATATTTCCCTTTCTTGGCACTTGCCTCTCCCAAAGTATAGCATTTCTCTGTATAAACATTCCACCCTTCCTGATGTAAACATAGTTTCTCTCTTCTCCTGTTGTAAAGAATTAGTAATAAACCCCTCCTTAACCTATTTACCTCTACCTCTTTCCCTGTTGTTGTCCTGGCCCAGCCCTTCCCTTATTCCGTTCTCTAATCCTCTCCCACTTCCCTGCGGTTTTTATAATTTTTATCAGTACACCAGTCTCCAAAATAAGTTATCTCTCTAACTCCTCCACCATGTACTTTATCCCTGGGCTTTCTCAGAGCTTCTGACAATGGGCTAGGGAGAGGTCAAGTTATAATGCAATTGTAGATTCAGTCAGTATTCAAGTTACCTAGAGGCCCTTTCAGTCTACACACACCTGTTCTCTGTTTAACAAACAGGGTAGAAGATTGGTATAAGACGAACTAGAGGGCTTTATATTTTTGGATAGGTGATCCTTAAAAACTCCAAACTTACTCTTAAGATAAAATATGTGAAGACATGAACAAACTTACAGAATAGTAATTGCCATGATATCTTTTTTCAGTTAGAAGTATATCCAGCAACATTTATAAATGTGTGTACCTACATTAATTATTCTGTTTCAAACCATGATATTTTCAGTAGAGCAGTTGATATTTGCTTCTTTAATCCATAAAATTACATTCAGACACTTAGTATGTGTCCTAATTGTAATTTTATAGCAAAATATATTATTTTCAATTTATTTTTTCATACTTACACATTTGTACATATTATTCAATTTGACTAATACTTTTGCCAGCATTTTACTATGAATATGTTCAAATATATAAAAATGTTCAAAGCATAGTAGACTAAAGTGTGAAAAAATAGTGCAGTGAGCAACCATATACACACCACCTGGATTCTACAATTCACATTTTGCTGTTTCTGCTTTATCACATCTCTATCCATATGTCCATTCATGCATCATTTGTTTTGTTCTTTATATGTTTCAAAGTAAGTTTCAGACATTAGTATACTTCATGCCTAAACATTTCAGCTTGCAGTTTTGAAAGGATAACATAGATATTTCTGTACTGACATATAAAGATGTCCATGTTATAGTAAATGAAAAAAAGCAGATTATAAAAAACACCATTTATGTTAAATGTAAACATTATGTAGACATAAGAATTTAATTGCCTAAACAATATACATTTACACCTTATTACTTCTTATCAGGGCCCCACTTTTGTTCAGTGTGGCAATGTGCCCAGGCCAAGTATTGAATTATAACTGATTCAAGTCAATCACGGCAATCTTATTTTCTAATTTTCCAGCTTCTTTCCTTACAGGGATGGCCATATGTCTAATGAGAACAAAAAAGAAGTCATCCAGGGAGGCTTCTTGGAAAGTGTTTGCTTGATTAGATAAAAGAGACAAATTCATCTTGCATGGCTTGCCCCTTCTCACCAATCTTCTTGCCTTGAATGCAGACATTATATGTGGAGGTGCAACAAACATCTTGCAACCATGAGAAGAGAAAGATGAGGACAAAAGCCCATGAACTAAGGATAGTCTTCTCATATTCTTTGTAATATTTTTAAAGCAATCATTCACATGTATTATTGTAATATATGAACAAGAATATCTTATTTAAAATTGGGATACAATATCAGCATTTACTTAATTCAAAGCAAATTTTGGAGGCTTAAATGAGGAAGTGTGTGAGAAAGTAGCAAAGTGTGAAAAATAAAGTTAAATACATCTTATTGGATTAGTAGTCTGTCTTATCCTGAGAAAGCAGAGCCTGAGACAAGGACTTTCATATACATGTTGATGTTGGGAAGTGATCCCAGGCAACAGGAGTAGGATACTGGGAAGAATGAAGCAGAAATGGAAGGAAAGTTATTAGAAGGGTATGTTTTCGGCTGCAAAACTGGAGGTAGATCCCACCGAGGAGCCACATAGAATGTACATGCAGAATCGCCCTCTGGAGGGACATGAGAGTGGAATGTTTCTCTACCACTCCCATATCCCATTGGTCGAGGGTCACTACATGGAGTGTTCAACCCCTTGCACTTCCAAACTTATGCATGCTTAAAAATGGCAGAAAAGGGGCTTCCCTTGTGGCGCAGTGGTTGAGAGTCCGCCTGCCGATGCAGGGGACATGGGTTCGTGGCCTGGTCCAGGAAGATCCCACATGCCACGGAGCGGCTAGGCCCGTGAGCCGTGGCCACTGAGCCTGCGCGTCCGGAGCCTGTGCTCCACAACGGGAGAGGCCACAACAGTGAGAGGCCCACACACCGCAAAAAAAAAAAAAAAAAAGGCAGAACAGATTCTTACAGGCCTATGACAGAAAGTGAGATATATCACAGTGTAGACAAGTGATGCCAGGTTCAACCTGCTTGAAGAATGTTAGGGTTGAGAGGATGTGAGGTGGGGCATGAAAGGTGTTTGATGCCCAGTCCACACACAAGATGATAGATATCTGGAAAATAGTGGTGGCAGTAGCAGTGCCAAGGAAGAAAATTTTCTTTCATTTTTCTTTAGTTTTAATATTGACATTTATAAAAAGAGAGGCAACTTTGTGAAGTAAATAGGCACACAAACTCTGGAACCAGAATACCTGGTTATGAAATTCAACTCCAACATTTACTTTTCACTTGACTTTTATCAAGTTACAAAACTTTTCTGTGCCTCTGTTTCATCATCTGTAAAATGGATACAATAACACTAGTTACCTTATAGAGTTGTGAGGACTAAACAAGTTAAATGTTAGCTACTAATATTTATAATAGAAATACAGTTTTGTTGTAAAGAATCAGAATATATAGATATATAAAATACAAAGTTCTGTCCTTTATCTGTTAGAACACTTTTGTTTTCAAGTAAGAGAAAACAAACCCACACTGCCAGTGAAGGGTTGGAGAGAAAGGCCCATGAAAAGGATATTGAGATGGGAAGCTTTGGGCTCACACAGTTGGAAGGGGACATAAAGCTATTCTGTCAGCAAAGTAAGGTCAAGAGGTTAAGGGAAGCTGAGGAGTGAAATGGAACTCAGACAAATCGAGTGGTGAATGTTAGTATCTAGCTACCCAAGGGGAGATGTTCCTTCCCTTACCTCCTTCTGTTATTATTTCTACCTCTTTTTCTGGTGCTTCACTACCTTGCTTCTTAGCAGCAATACCTCCTCTTTTGTAACTAGGACAATGGAGAATGTAGGGCTACTGTGGAAGAATTTTTTGGCTCAGTTGACAAAAAGAACTAAAAAAAGTAGGATGTCTAGTCAATGTTTGCTCTGAATAAGTTCATCTGAAAAATGCACTTTTGAAAAGAAAACAAAACCTATACAATTAGATTGCCATTAAATTACAACAGAACAAAAAGAAATATGCGTGTAGGACTATGCATTTCTTCCCACCTTTCCCCAACATCTCTTTCTCAGAAAGGAAGATTGTGAATAAGGAAAGAAGGAGGAAGAAAAGAAAAGGATACACTGAGGAGTATGAAGCAGCACCTCTTCTCTTACTTTAAGTAAACTACAATATGAAAAACACCATATAGGAATCATTCTAAAGTAGGTTTCCTCTATAACAAGGTTGGGAAAAGAGAATGGTGTGAGTGGATATAACAAAGGGGGACAGTGGCCACTGTTTTTCCTAGACTTTGTTGTCCCTTAAGATGAATACATGATTCACTAATATCTGACCTATTGTATGTAAATTTAAAATATAGTTAATTCTTCACACCAGCCCGCCAAATTATTTCCTACCTCTGTTTGTGTGTGAATTATTATAAAAGGTCACTTCCCCAATGTATATGAAATGAGCAAGAAATTAAAGCCCAGGGAGAAACAAGAGCAGCTCATTTCTTTTATCCTTTGATCCTGTTGGGAACTACAAATCATTGATGTACCAATATTTTACTGTCCTTCATCCAACTGATGTCCTCTCTTCCCTCCTTATTCAGTTTAAGTTCCATTGATAATAGCTACAGTCACTCCTTCACAACACTCTCAACTACTTTTCCTCACTTCTGCTTTAAGACACTTACTTGGCAAAAGTCCAATCCTGGTTAAACCCAACGCCTGCACAGTCAGCTAAATGTGACTGAAACAAAGCGTAACTATATGGCCTGGTCTCACTTTAAATGACTACAAAGCTTCAGGGACCCTTAATGCTGCCTGGTGATCACACATATTTCTTATGTCCATTCACCAACCCACTCTCCTAGATCATACCTTCTTTCTTCTTAAAACTTCAACAATTCCAGAAGCAAGAAGAACTACAATCCTACAGCCTGTGGAACAAAAACCACATTCACAGAAAGATAGACAAGATGAAAAGGCAGAGGGCTATGTACTAGATGAAGGAACAAGATAAAACCCCAGAAAAACAACTAAATGAAGTGGAGATAGGAAACCTTCCAAAAAAAGAATTCAGAATAATGATAGTGAAGATGATCCAGGACCTCAGAAAAAGAATGTAGGCAAAGATCAGGAAGATGCAAGAAATGTTTGACAAAGACCTAGAAGAATTAAAGAAAAAACAAACAGAGATGAACAATAAAATTACTGAAATGAAAAACACACTAGACAGAATCAATAGCAGAATAATGGAGACAGAAGAACGGATAAGTGACCTGGAAGACAGAATGGTGGAATTCACTGCTATGGAACAGAATAAAGAAAAAATAATTAAAAGAAATGAAGACAGCTTAAGAGACCACTGGGACAACATCAAATGCAACAATATTTGCATTATGAGGTCCTAGAAGGAGAAGAGAGAGAGAAAGCACCCAAGAAAATATTTGAAGAGATTATAGTTGAAAAATTCCCTAACATGGGAAAGGAAATAACCACCAAAATCCAGGAAGCACAGAGAGTCCCAGGCAGGATAAACCCAAGGAGAAACACACTGAGACACATAGAAATCAAACTGACAAAAATTGAAGACAAAGAAAAATTATTAAAAGCAACAAGGGAAAAACAACAAATAACATACAAGGGAACTCCTATAAGGTTACCAGATTTATCAGCAGAAACTCTACAGGTCAGAAGGGAGTAGCATGATATATTTAAAGTGATGCAAGGGAAGAACCTACAGTCAAGATTACTGTACCTGGCAAGGATATCATTTAGATTTGAAGGAGAAATCAAAAGCTTTACAGACAAGCAAAAGCTAAGAGAATTCAGCACCACAAAACGAGCTCTACAATAAATGCTAAAGGAACTTCTCTAAGTGGAAAACACAAGAGGAGAAAAGGACCTACAAAAACAAACACATAACAATTAAGAAAATGGTAATAGGAACATACATATTGATAACTACCTTAACGTGAATGGATTAAATGCTCCAATGAAAGACGCAAGCCCGCTGAATGGAAAAAAAAACAAGACCATATATAAGCTGTCTACAAGATACCAACTTCGGACCTAGGGACACATACAGACTGAAAGTGAGGGGTTGGAAAAAGATATTCCATGCAAACAGAAATCAAAAGAAAGCTGGAGTAGCAATTCTCATAACAGATAAAATAGACTTTAAAATAAAGAATGTTACAAGAGACAAGGACGGAACTACATAAATATCAAGGGATCAATCCAAGAAGAAGATATAACAATTAGAAATATATAAGCACCTAACATAGGAGCACCTCAATATATAAGGCAACTGCTAACAGCTATAAAAGAGGAAACCAACATTAACACAATATAAGTGGGGGACTTTAACACCTCACTTACACCAATGGACAGATCATCCAAACAGAAAGTTAATAAGGAAACACAAGCTTTAAATGACACAGTAGACCAGATAGATTTAATTGATATTTATAGGACATTCCATCCCAAAACAGAAGATTACATTTTCTTCTCTAGTGCACACGGAAAATTCTCCAGGATAGATCATATCTTGGGTCACAAATCAAGCCTTGGTAAATTTAAGAAAATTGAAATCATATCAAGCATCTTATCTGACCACAACGGTATGAGATTAGAAATCAATTACAGGGGGAAAAAACCGTAAAAATCACAAACACATGGAGGCTCAACAATACGTTACTAAATAACCAAGAGATCACTGAAGAAATCAAAGAGGAAATCAAAAAATACCTAGAAACAAATGACAATGAAAACACGACGACCCAAAACCTATGGGATGCAGCAAAAGCAGTTCTAAGAGGGAAGTTTATAGCAATACAATCCTACCTTAAGAAACAAGAAACATCTCAAATAAACAACCTAACCTTACACTTAAAGCAATTAGAGAAAGAAGAACAAAAGAACCCCAAAGTTAGCAGAAGGAAAGAAATCATAAAGATCAGATCAGAAATAAATGAAAAAGAAATGAAGGAAACTATAGCAAAGGTCAATTAAACTAAAAGCTGGTTCTTAGAGAAGATAAACAAAGTTGATAAACCGTTAGCCAGACTCATCAAGAAAAAAAGGGAGAAGACTCAAATCAACAGAATTAGAAATGAAAAAGGAGAAGTTACAACAGACACTGCAGAAATACAAAGCATCCTAAGAGACTACTACAGGCAACTCTATGCCAATAAAATGGACAACCGGGAAGATATGCACAAATTCCTAGAAAGTTATAACCTTCCAAGACTGAACCAGGAAGAAATAGAAAATATGAACAGGCCAATCACAAGTAATGAAATTGAAACTGTGATTAAAAATTTTCCAACAGAGGGGGGAGCTTCAAGATGTCAGAAGAGTAAGATGTGGAGATCACCTTCCTCCCCACAAATACATCAGAAATACATCTACATGTGGAACAACCCCTACAGAACACCTACTGAACGCTGGCAGAAGACTTCAGACCTCCAAAAGACAAGAAACTCCCCATGTACCTGGGTAGGGCAGAAGAAAAAAGAAAAAACAGAGACAAAAGAATAGGGACGGGACCTGCACCCCTGTGCAGCTGTGAAGGAGGAAAAGTTTTCACACACTAGGTTGCCCTTTGTGGGCAGAGACTGCGGGTGGCAGAGGGGGGAAGCTTCGTAGCCATGGAGCAGAGCACAGCAACAGGGGTGCAGAGGGCAAAGCGGAGAGATTCCCGCACAGAGGATCAGAGCCGACCAACACTCACCAGCCTGAGAGGCTTGTCTGCTCACCCACCAGGACGGGTGGCAGCTGGGAGATGAGGCTCAGGCTTCAGAGGTCAGATCCCACGGAAAGGACTGGGGTGGTCTGAGTGAACACAGCCTGAAGGGGCCTAGTGCGCCACAGGTAACTGGGAGGGAGCCCAGAAAAAGTCTGGAGCTGCCGAAGAGGCAAGAGACTTTTTCTTGCCTCTTCATTTCGTGGTGTTCAAGGAGAGGGGATTAACAGCGCTGCTTAAAGGAGCTTCAGAGATGGACATGAGTCACAGATTTCAGCGAGGACCCCAGAGACGGACATGAGACACTAAGGCGGCTGCTGAAGCCACGAAGAAGCTGGTGAGCAAGCACAGGTCACTCTCCACACCTCCCCTCCCCAGAGCCTGTGCAGCCCACCACTGCCAGGATCCCATGATCCAGGGACAACTTCCCCAGGAGAAAACATGGCGCTCCTCAGGTTAGTGAAATGTCATGCTGGCCTCTGCCTCTGCAGGCTCTCCCAACACTCTGTACCCCTCTATCTCCCCAGCTTGAGTGAGCTAGAGCCCTTGAATGAGCTGCTCCTTTAACCCTGTCCTGTCTGAGCAAAGAACAGGCACCCTCAGGTGACCTACACGAAGAAGTGGGGCAAAATCCAAAGCTGAACTACCGGAGCTGTGCAAACAAAGTAGAGAAAGGGATATCTCTCCTAGGAGCCTCAGGAGCAGCAGATTAAATCTCCACAATCAACCTGATGTACCCTGCATCTCTGGAATACCTGAATAGACAACAAATCATTACAAATTGGGGAGGTGGACTTTGGGAGCAATGATATATATATTTTTTCCCTTTTTCTCTTTTTGTGAGTGTGTATGTGTATGCTTCTGTGTGTGATTTTGTCTATATAGCTTTGCTTTTACCATTTGTCCTAGGCTTCTGTCTTTCCTTTTTTTTTTTGTAGTACAGTTTTTAGTGCTTGTTATCATTGGTGGATTTGTTTTTTGATTTGGTTGCTCTCTTCTCTCTTTCCTTCTTTTTTTATTATGTTTTAATATTTTAAAATAATTATTTCTTATTTTTTACTTTAATAATCTTATTTAATTTTATTTAATTTTATCTTATTCTTTCATTCTTTCTTTTTTCTCCCTTTTATTCAGAGCCGTGTGGATAACAGGCTCTTCATGCTCCACCCAGGAGTCAGGACTCTGCCTCTGTGGTGGGAAAGCCAAGTTCAGGACATTGGTCCTGATCTCCCAGCTCCCCGTAATATCAAACAGTGAAAATCTCCCAGATATCTCCATCTCAACCCCAAGACCCAAGACCACTCAACGACCCACAAAGTACACTGCTGCACACCCTATGCCAAACAATGAGCAAGAGAGGAACGTGACACCATCCATTAGCACAGAGACTGCCTAAAATCATAATAAGGCAACAGACACCACAAAACACACTACCAGACATGGAAATGTGCAACAGAAAGAAAAGATCCAGCCTCATCCACCAGAACACAGGCACTAGTCCCATCCACCAAGAAGCCTACAGAACCCACTGAACCAAACTAAGCCACTTGGGGCACACACCAAAAACAACAGGAACTATGAACCTGCAGCCTGTGAAAAGGAGACCTCCAAACACAGTAATTTAAGCAAAATGAGAAGACAAAAATGCACACAGCAGTTGAAGGAGCAAGGAAAAAAGCCACAAGACCAAAAAAATGAAGAGGAAATAGGCAGTCTACCTGAAAAAGAATTCAGAATAAAGATAGTAAAGATGATCCAAAATCTTAGAAATAGAATGGAGAAAATGCAAGAAATGTTTAAGAAGGACCTAGAAGAACTAAAGAGCAAACAAACAATGATGAACAACACAATAAATGAAATTAAAAATACTCTAGATGGGATCAATAGCAGAATACTGAGGCAAAAGAATGGAAAAGTGACCTGGAAAATAAAATAGTGGAAATAACTACTGCAGAGAAGAATAAAGAAAAAAGAATAAAAAGAATTGAGGACAGTCTCAGAGACACCTAGGACAACATTAAACACAACAACATTCGAATTATAGGGGTCCCAGAAGAAGAAAAGAAAAAAAAAAGGGTCTGAGAAAATATTTGAAGAGATTATAGTTGAAAACTGCCCTAATATGGGAAAGGAAATAGTTAATCAACTCCAGGAAGAACAGAGAGTCCCATACACCATAAATCCAAGGAGAAACACACCAGGACACATATTAATCAAGCTGTCAAAAATTAAATACAAAGAAAAAATATTAAAAGCAGCAAGAGAAAAATAACAAATAACATGCAAGGGAATCCTCATAAGGTTAACAGCTGATCCTTCAGCAGAAACTCTGCAAGCCATAAGGGAGTGGCAGAACATATTTAAAGTGATGAGGGAGAAAAACCTGCAACAAAGATTACTCTACCCATCAAGGATCTCATTCATATTTGACGGAGAAAGTAAAACCTTTACATACAAGCAAAAGTTAAGAGAGTTCAGCACCACCAAACCAGCTTTACAACAAATGCTAAAGGACCTTCTCTAGGCAGGAAACACAAGAGAAGGAAAAGACCTACAATAACAAACCCAAAACAATTAAGAAAATGGGAATAGGAACATACATATTGATAATTACCTTAAATTTAAATGGATTAAATGCTTCAACCAAAAGACATAGACTGGCTGAACAGATTCAAAAACAAGACCCATATATTTTCTGTCTACAAGAGACCCACTTCAGACCTAGGGATACATACAGACTGAAATTGAGGGGCTGGAAAAAGATAGTCCATGCAAATGGAAATCAAAAGAAAGCTGGAGTAGCAATTCTCAAATCAGACAAAATAGACTTCAAAACAAACACTATTACAAGAGAAAAAGAAGTACACTACATAATGATCAAGGGATCAATCCAAAAAAGTAGATATAACAATTGCAAATATGTATGCACCCAACAAAGGAAGACCTCAATACATAAGGCAAATACTAACAGCCATAAAGGGGGAAATCAACATTAACACAATCATAGTAGGGGACTTTAACACCCCTCTTTCACCCATGTACAGATCATCCAAAAGGAAAATCAATAAGGAAACACAAGCTTTAAATGACATATGAAACAATATAGACTTAATTGATATTTATAGGACATTCCAAACAAAAACAACAGAATACAATTTATTCTCAAGTGCTCATGGAACATTCTCAGGAGAGACCATCCCTTGGGTCACAAATCAAGCCTTGGTAAATTTAAGAAAATTGAAATTGTATCAAGTATCTTTTCTGACCACAACACTCTGAGACTAGGTATCAATTACACGAAAAATCTGAAAAAAAATGCAAACATATGGAAGCTAAACAATACACTACTTAATAACCAAGAGATCACTGAAGAAATCAAAGAGGAAATTTAAAAATACCTAGAAACAAATGACAATGAAAACACGACACCCCAAAACCTATGGGATGCAGCAAAAGCAGTTCAAAGAGCGAACTTTATAGCAATACAATCCTACCTTAAGAAACATTTCAAAAAAACAACCTTATCTTACACATAAAAGAATTAGAGAAAGAAGAACAAACCCCCGCAAAGTTAGCAGAAGGAAAGAAATCATAAAGCTCATATCAGAAATAAATGAAAAAGAAATGAAGAAAATGACAGCTAAGCAAAAAAAAACTACAAGCTGATTCTTTGAGAAGATAAACAAAATTGATAAACCATTAGCCAGATTCATCAAGCATAAAAGGGGGAAGACTCAAATCAGTACAATTAGAAATGCAAAAGGAGAAGTAATAACTGACACTGCAGAAATACAAAGGATCATGAGAGATTACTACAAGCAGCTATATGCCAATAAAATGAACAACCTGGAAGAAATGGACAAATTCTTAAAAAGTATAACCTTCCAAGACTGAACCAGGAAGAAATAGAAAATATAAACAGACCAATCACAAGTAATAAAATTTAAACTGTGATTAAAAACCTTCGAATAAACAGAAGCCCAGGACCACATGGCTTTACAGGAGAATTCTATCAAACACTTAGAGAAGAGTTAGCACCTATCCTTTTCAAACTCTTCCAAAATATAGCACAGGGAGGAATGCTCCCATACTCATTCTATGAGGCCACCATCACCCTGATACCAAAACCAGGCAAACATGTCACAAAGAAAGAAAACTACAGGCCAATATCTATGATGAACATAGATGCAAAAATCCTCAACAAAATACTAACAAACTGAATCCAACAGCACATTAAAAGGATCATACACCATGATCAAGTGGGGTAATATCCCAGGAATGCAAGCATTCTTCAATGTATGCAAAACAATCAATGTGATACACCATATTAACAAACTGAAGTAGAAAAACCATATGATCTTTTCAATAGATGCAGAGAAAGCATTTTACAAAATTCAGCATGCATTTATGGTAAAAACCGTCCAGAAGGTAGGCATAGAGTTAACTTACCTCAACATAATAAAGGCCATATATGACAATCCCACAGCCAACATCGTCCTCAATAGTGAAAAACTGAAACCATTTCCACTAAGAACAGCAACAAGACAAGGTTGCCCACACTCACCACTATTATTCAACATAGTTTTGGAAGGCTTAGCCACAGCAATCAGAGAAGAAAAAGAAATAAAAGGAATCCAAAACAGAAAAGAAGAAGTAAAGCTGTCACTGTTCGCAGAAGACATGATACTATACATAGAGAATCCTAAAGATGGTACCAGAAAACTTCTACAGCTAATCAATGAATTTGATAAAGTAGCCAGATACAAAATTAATGCACAGAAATCTCTTGCATTCCTATACATTAATGATGAAAGTGAAATTAAGAAAACACTCCCATTAACCATTGCAACAAAAAGAATAAAATATCTTGGAATAAACCTACCTAAGGAGACAAAAGACCTGTATGCAGAAAATTATGACACCGATGAAAGAAATTAAAGATGATAAAAATAGATGGAGAGATATACCATGTTCTTGAATTGGAAGAATGAACATTGTGAAAATGACTCTACTACCCAAAGCAATCTACAGATTCAATGCAGTCGTATCAAATTACCAGTGGCATTTTAACAGAAGTAGAACAAAAATCTTAAGATTTGTATAGAGACACAAAAGACCCTGAATAGCCAAAGCAGTCTTGAGGGAAGAAAAGGGATCTGAGGAATCGGAGTCCCTGACTTCAGACTATACTACAAAGCTACAGTAATCAAGACAGTATGGTACTGGCACGAAAACAGAAATATAGATCATGGAACAGGATAGAAAGCCCAGAGGTAAACCCACACACCTATGGTCAACTAATCTATGACAAAGGGGGCAAGGATACACAATGGAGAAAAGACAGTGTCTTCAATAAGAGGTGCTGGGACAACTGGACAGCTACATGGAAGATAATGAAATTAGAACACTCCCTAACACCTTACACAAAAATAATTCAAAATGATTTGAGACCTAAATGTAAGACCGGACAGTTTAAAACCCTTAGAGGATAACATAGCAAGAACATTCTTTGACATAAATCACAGCAAGATCTTTTTTGAATCACCTCCTAGAGTAATGGAAATAAAAACAAAAATAACAAATGGGACCTAATGTAACTTAAAACCTTTTGCAAATCAAAGGAAACGTTATACAAGACGAAAAGACAACTCTCAGAATGGAGAAAATATTTGCAAATGAATCAGTGGACAAAGGATTAATCTCCAAAATATATAAACAGCTCATGCAGCTCAATATTAAAAAAAACAAGCAACCAATCAAAAAATGGGCAGAAGACCTAAATAGGCATTTCACCAAAGAAGACATATAGATGGCCAAGAAGCACATTAAAAGCTGCTCAGGGCTTCCCTGGTAGTGCAGTGGTTGGGAGTCTGCTGCTGATGCAGGGAACGTGGGTTCGTGTCCCAGTCCAGGAATATCCCCACATGCCGCAGAGCGGCTGGGCCCGTGAGCCATGGCCGCTGAGCCTGTGCATCCGGAGCCTGTGCTCCGCAACGGGAGAGGCCACAACAGTGAGAGGCCAGTGTACCGCAAAAAAAAAAAAAAAAGCTGCTCAACATCACTAATTACTAGAGAAATGCAAATCAAAGCTCCAGTGAGGTATCACTTCACACCCATTAGAATGGGCATCATCAGAATATCTGACAAACAACAAATGCTGGAGAGGTTGTGGAGAAAAGGGAACACTCTTGCACTGTTGTGGAATGTAAATTGATACAGCCACTATGGAGAACAGTATGGAGGCTCCTTAAAAAACGAAAAAATAGAATTACCATATGATCCAGCAATCCCACTACTGGGCATATACCCAGAGAAAACCATAAATTCAAAAAGACACATGCACCCCAGTATTCATTGCTGCACTCTTTACAGTATCCACCTCATGGAAGCAACCTAAATGCCCACCTACAGACCAATGGATAAAGAAATTTTGGTACATATATACAATGGAATATTACTCAGCCATAAAAAGAACGAAATTGGTTCATTTGTAGAGGTGTGGATGGATCTAGAGACTGTAATACAGAGTGAAATAAGTCAGAAAGAGAAAAAGAAATATCGTATATTAAACGCATATATGTGGAAACAGAAAATGGTACATGTGAACCGTTTGCAGGGCAGAAATAGAGACACTGATGTAGAGAACAAACTTATGGACACAAAGGTGGGAAAGTGGCATTGGAGGTTGGTGTGGTGTGATGAACTGGGAGATTGAATTGACATATATACACTAATGTGTATAATTTGCATAACTAATGAGAACCTGCTGTATAAAAAAATAAATAAAATTTAAAAAAGAAATTAGTATATACTGAGCCACTTAAATATATTAAAGAAAAAAAGAAAAAATTTCAACATTCTTCTTTCATCCTGAATTTCAGATGACATCTTTGCCTTGTACGTGACTGAGTACATAAAAGAAATCAAAAGAGGGCTTGTGGCTTTCACTGCCATATCTACCCTCTTGTGAAGCATCTGTAACCACATTCTCTGCCTATGCTCCTCACAACTGTCTTTACTATCTAAGGAGAACCCCATCACCTGTGTACTAGATCCCATCCGCTATCTCAAGAAACGTCAGATTAAAAGGAAAGGTCTGGGCTTCCCTGGTGGCACAGTGATTGAGAGTCTGCCTGCCGATGCAGAGGACGTGGGTTCGTGCCCCGGTCTGGGAAGATCCCACATGCTGCAGAGCGGCTGGGCCCGTGGGCCATGGCCGCTGAGCCTGCGCGTCGGAGCCTGTGCTCTGCAACAGGAGAGGCCACAACAGTGAGAGGTCCGCGTACCACAAGAAAATAAAGGAAAAGTCCACCTAAATAAAATGACTTGGTATTAAAATAACTTAGCAGGTTAAAAATAACTAGCATCTGCATGAGTTCTGCTATTTTACAAACCCATTTCACGTACATTATTGCATTGGATCCTCACAAAAGTTTTGTGAAGTAGGTTTTATTATTATCCCCATTTTATAAGAAAATGAGCCTCAAATGAGATAAGTGACTTGCTCCAAATTGTCCAGAAATTTTGTTACTGGTAAAGCTGGGATTAAAATTTAGGCTAAGAGTAATAATGGAGAAAAAAATTTACATGATGGTACTATGTACAACTCTATGCAAACAGGTTTGAAAACATCAAGGAGATGGACAAATTCTTAGGAAAATATAAATGATCAAAATTGATCCAGGAGCATTTGGAAAACCTCATCTGAACAGCTATGTAAAAACATATTTAAATGGTCAGAGAAATTAGAGGTTAAGAAATGTTTTCTGTTAGAGAACAGATAGAAATATTTTAGACTTTGTGGGCCACATATTTTCTCTGTTGCATATTCTTTTTTGTTTTGTTGTGTTTTTGTTTGTTTTCCTTTTTTTACAGCCCTGTAAAAATGTAACTCAATTTCGTTTCTTTTTATGGCTGAGTAATATTCCATTGTATATATGTGCCACATCTTCTTTATCCATTCATCTGTTGATGGACACTTAGGTTGCTTCCATGTCCTGGCTATTGTAAATAGAGCTGCAATGAACATATTGGTACATGACTCTTTTTGAATTACGGTTTTCTCAGGGTATATGCCCAGTAGTGGGATTGCTGGGTCATATGGTAGTTCTGTTTGTAGATTTTTAAGGAACCTCCATAGTGTTCTCCATAGTGGCTGTATCAATTTACATTCCCACAAGCAGTGCAAGAGTGTTCCCTTTTCTCCACATCCTCTCCAGCATTTATTGTTTCTAGATTTTTTGATGATGGCCTTTATGACCAGTGTGAGGTGATATCTCATTTTCGTAGTGAGGTGGATGGACCTAGAGTCTGTCATACAGAGTGAAGTAAGTCAGAAAGAGAAAAACAAATATCGTATGCTAACACATATATATGGAATCTAAGAAAAAAAAAGTCATGAAGGACCTAGGGGTAAGATGGGAATAAAGACACAGACCTACTAGAGAATGGACTTGAGGATATGGGGAGGGGAAGCGTAAGCTGTGACAAAGTGAGAGAGTGGCATGGACATATATACACTACCAAACGTGAAATGATAGCTAGTGGGAAGCAGCCACATAGCACAGGGAGATCAGCTAGGTGGTTTGTGACCACCTAGAGGGGTGGGATAAGAAGGGTGGGAGGGAGGGAGATGCAAGAGGGAAGAGATATGGGAACATATGTATAACTGATTCACTTTGTTATAAAGCAGAAACTAACACAGCATTGTAAAGCAATTATACTCTAATAAAGATGTTAAAAAAAGAAAAATGTAATGTTTTTCTACATCACTACAAATGTAGTGAGAAATTTATTTCTCACAGTTCTGAAGTCTAGAAGTCCAAAATCTAGGCATCAACATGGTTGCATTCTCTGGTAATAGCTTCTCTCTGGTTCAAAGCTGGTGCCTTCTCACTGTGTAGTTACATATTGGAAGGGACCAGAGAGCTCGGTGGAATCTCTTTTCTAAGAACATTGATCCATACATGAGGGCTCTACCCTCATGAACTAATCACCTCCTAAAGACTCCACCAACTAATACCATCACCTTTGGGATTAGGATTTCAACAAGTGAATTTGGGGAGGGACACAAATATTCAGAACATAGCATGTACCAATAGAAAACATTCTTAACTCAGGGTCAATACAGGGGCAGGCTGCATTTTGCTTACAGGATATAGTTTGTCAGTCCCTGCTCTACATCTAGCTACCAGTTTACAAGAAATACAGAAGACAGAGGAACATGTTCAATGACACCATGCAATCAGCAAAATCCAAACTGAGAGAAACCAAACTACAAACAACCATATTTGTGGCATACCCTCAAAATGTCAACATTTCCTCTCCACTACTGACTTTGCAAATAAATTGCAAGGGGGAAGTTTTCACAGTAAATTTCAAGGGCAAAAAATCAATTGCAGTGTATGAATTTTATTTGGATCCTGATCAAAAAAGGCAAACAGTTGAAAAAAATTTGAGGCAATCTGGATAATTTGAATGATATTAAAGAATTGTTTAATGATATTAAAGATATTTAATGATATTAAAGAATTGCTTTGCTTCATTTTGTTTTTGTTATGAGAGTAGCTTGTCTACATCTATAAAAAATCTTGCTGGGATTTTGACTGGAATTGCAATTAATCTATAGATCAATTTGGGAAAGACTGACACTTTAATGATACTGTGGCTTCCAACACATGAATATAGAGTATATCTCTCTAGTTATTTACATCTTTGATTTCTTTCATCAATGTTTTGCAGTTTTCAGCAAAATTTATATACTTTTTTAGATTTATACTTAAGCATTTTATTTTATTTCCAGTGCTATTGTACATAGTATTTTTAAAATTTCAAATTCCACCTGCTTGTTGTCAGTATGTTTATTGACCTTTTATCCTGCAATCTTGCTAAACTCATTTATTAGTTTTAGGAGCTTTTTTGTGGATTCATTGGAATTTCTGGGTGCACAAACATAGTATCTGTGAATGAAGACAGTTTTATTTCTTCCTTTCCAATCTAGATGCCTCATCTCTTTTTCTTGTCTTTTTGCACGTGATAGGACTTCCACTATGATGTTGAATAGGTGTGTGAGAGAGCACACCCTTGCTTTGTTCTTAACCTAGGTAAGTATGATGTTAGTTGTAGATTTTTCACTGATGCTCTTTATTACATTATGGAAATTCCTGTCTATTTCTAATTTGCTGAGAGTTTTTATCAGGATCAAATGTTGAATTTTGTTGAATATTTTTCTGCATCAATTGACATGATCATGTGGCTTTTCTTATTTTTTCTGTTAAAATGGTGAAACACATTGATTAATTTTCAAATGCTGAACCTATCTTGCTATCCTAGGATGAACTCAACTTGGTGGTATTGTACTATCCTTTTTATATATTGCTGGATTTGATTAGTTAATATTTTGCTGAGGATTTTCATATGTATGTTCAGAAAGGATTTTGCTCTGTAGTTTTCTTTTAATACCTTTGTTTTCTTTTGGTATTAGAGGAATGCTGACCTCATAGAGTGAGGTACAAAGTGTGCAGCCTCCTATTTTATGAAAGGAAGTGCACAGAATTGGTATTATTTCTTCTCAAACATTTGGTAGAATTCACCAGTAATGCAATTTGGACCTGGATTTTTCTTTTTTGGAGGTTTTTTTTAATACTGCAAATTCAATTTTTTACTATTTCTTCTTGAGTGATTTTTGACAGTTTGTGTCTTCTAAGGAATTGGTCCATTTCATCTAAGTTGTTTAATTATGGGCATAGAGTTGTTTGTAGTAATTCTTTACTATTCTCTTAATATCTGTGAAATCAGTACAGATCTCTTTAATTTCTGGTGTTGGTAATTTGTCTTCCTTTTTTTTCTTGGTCAGACTTGCTCGAGGTTTCTCAATTGTATTAATCTTTTTCAAAGAACCATTTATTTTCCTTTTTTTCTGTTTTCAATTTCATTCATTTCTTCTTTAATCTATATTATTTTCTTCATTCTGTTTATTTTAGGTTCAGTTCTCTTCTGCTCTTTTTTTCTCTAATTTCTTAATTTGGAGACTTAATTTACCAATTTAAGATCTTTCTTCTTTTCTAACTTAAGAATTTAATGCTATAATGTTCTCTCAAAGCACTTTTATAGCTGCATCTTAAAAAATGTGGTATGTTTTATTTATTTTCATTTACTTCAAAATATTTAAAAATTTCCCTTGAGACTGTCTTTGATGCACTAGTTATTTAGAAGTATGTTGCTTAATTTCCAAATATTTGGACATTTTTCAAGATTTAATTTTGTTATCAATTTTTAATTTAATACCATTGTGGTTTAATAACTCATTTTGTATATTTGTATTATTTTAATTTTTTTAAGATTTGTTTTATGACTTAGAACATGTATATGTTGGTGAATATTTCAAGTGGAAAGAATGTCTCTTCTGCTGTTATTGAGTAGAGTGTTCTATAAATATCAGTTAGGTCAAGTTGATCGATCATGTTGCATATGCCATCTATATTCTTTACAGATATCATGTTTACTTGTTCTATCAATTACTAAGAAAGGAGTGTTGAAATCTCCAACTATACCCATGAGTTTATCTATTGCTTCTTTCAGATCCATTTTTGCCTAATATATTTTGAAGGTGCATACACATGTAGAATGTTATGTCTTCTTGGAGAACTGACCCTTTTTTCATTATGTAATATCTCTCTTTATTTCTGATAATATTCCTTGTTCTGGAGTCTACTTTTTCTGAAGTTAATATAGGCACTCCAGCCTTCTTTTGCTTAGTGTTTGCATGGTATTTCATTTTCTATCTTTTTACTTTTAACATAATAGATTTTTATATTTAAAGTAACTTTCTTATAGACAGCATATAGTTGGATATTTTTATTTACACTTTATTATCCATTCATGTTTAAAGGGATTATTGATATGGTTGAAGTTACATATACATCATCTTGCAATTTGTTTTATATTGGTTCCATCTGATTTTTGTTTCCCTTTTCCTCTTTTCTCCAACTTCTTTCTGATTGAATTTTTTATTATTCCATGTTTTATCCTTTTTTGACTTACTAGCTATAACCCTTTGCTGTGTTAGTTTAGTGGTTGCTATTGGGTTTGTATTAAATACCTGTAATATATCACAGTCTACCTCCAAGTGATTTATACTGCTTTATTTACAGTATGAGAACCTTATAACAGCATTCTCCCATTTTTCACTCCCATTTGTCACCTTGTTTTCATATATCTTACATGTACATATGTAATAAACTCTGTCATATATTGTTGTTATATTTTCTTTAAACAGCTATCTTTTAAAGATATTTAAATAATAGAAAAGAAGTTTTCATATTCACACATGTAGTTACTTTTTCTGGTGCTCTTCACTCCTTGGTGTAGATCGAAGTTTTCAACTGGTAACATTTGTCTACCATTTTAAGGAATTTCTTTAATATTTCTTGTAATGTGGGTCTACCGATGATTAATTATTTCAGCTGTTTTATGTCTGAAAATATCTTTATTAAAGCTTCAAGAGGGTTTGAAACAGTCTATTGAGATATAAATCACATATCCTATAATTCACCCATTAAAAATATATAATTTATTGACTTTTAGTATATTCACAGAGTTATGCATTTATCACCACAATCAATTTTATAACACTTTGATCACCCCAAACATAAATCCTGTACCCCTTAGTTCATGGACATTGGGGTAGTTTTCTTTTTTTAGCTATTATGGATAATGCTGTTATGAACGTTTGCATACAAGTTGGAATATAGACATGAGTTTTCATTTCTCTTGGATATATACATAAGAGTGGAATTGCTGGATCATATGAAAACTCTATGTATTAATTTTTGAGGAACCACCAGGCTATTTGCCAAAATGGCTGCAACATTTTGGCAAAAATTACCACCAAAGGTTTATGAAGGTTTGAAATTTTCCACATCCTTGCAGACACTTCAGTTTTTCCTGTGTCTGTGGGTATATACGTATAGTTTTTATATTATATATAATAGCCATCCTAGTGGGTATGATCTGAAACCTAATTGTGGATTTGATTTGTATTTCCTTAACAACTATTGATGTCGAAAATCTTTTCATTTCTCTCATTGGCCATTTACATATCTCCTTTGGAGAAATGTCTATTCAAATCCTTCATCCAGGAGGAGCTTCAAGATGGCGGAAGATTAAGACACGAAGATCACCTTCCTCCCCACAAATAGATCAGAAATACATCTACATGTGGAAAAACTCCTACAAAACACCTACTGAATGCTGGCAGAAGACCTCAGACCCCCAAAGGGCAAGAAACTACCCACGTACCTGAGTAGGGCAAAAAAGAAAAAGAAAAAAACAGAGACAAAAGAATAGGGAAAGAACCTGAACCAGTGGGAGGGAGTTGTGAAGGAGGAAAGGATTCCACACACTAGGAAGCCCCTTCCTGGGTGGAGACTGCAGGTGGTGGAGGAGGGAAGCTTCATAGCCACGGAGGAGAGCGCAGCAACAGGGGTGCGGAGGGCAAAGCAGAAAGATTCCCGCACAGAGGATCACAGTCAACCAGCACTCACCAGCCCGAGAGGCTTGTATGCTCACCAACCGGGATGGGTGGGGACTGCAAGCTGAGGCTTGGGCTTTGGTCGGATCCCAGGGAGAGGACTGGGGTTGGTTACGTGAACACAAACTGAAGGGGGCTCTTGTGCCACAGGTAGCAGGGAGGGAGTCCGGGAAAAACTCTGGAGCTGCCGGAGAGACAAGAGACATTTTCTTGCCTCTTTGTTCCCTGGTGCGTGAGGAGAGGGGATTAAGAGCGCTGCTAAAAGGAGCTCCAGAGATGGGTGGGGGCCGCGGCTAACAGCGCGGACCCCAGAGACGGGCATGAGATGTTAAGGCTGCTGCTGCAGCAACCAAGAAGCCAGTGAGCAAGCACAGCTCACTATCCACACATCCCTTCCTGGGAGCCTGTGCAGCCTGCCACTGCCAGGGTCCCGTGATCCAGGGAAACTTCTCCTGGAGAACACATGGTGCGCCTCAGGCTGGTGCAATGTCATGCTGGCCTCTACCGCTGCAGGCTCGCCAGGCATCCGTACCCCTCCCTCCCCCCAGCCTGAGTGAGCCAGAGCCCCTGAATCAGCTGCTCCCTTAACCCCGTCCTATCTGAGTGAAGAACAGATGCCCTCAGGCGACCTACACACAGAGGAGGGCCCAAATCCAAAGCTGAACCCCGGGAGCTGTGCAAACAAAAAAGAGAAAGGGAAATTTCTCCCAGCAGCCTGAGGAGCAGTGGATTAAATCTCCACAATCAACTTGATGTACGCTGCATCTGTGGAATACCTGAATATACAAACAATCGTCCCAAATTGAGGAGGTAGACTTTGGGGGCAACGACATATATATTTATTTCCCATTTTCTCTATTCGTGAGTGTGTATGTGTATGCTTCTGTGTGTAATTTTGTCTATATAGCTTTGCTTTTACCATTTGTCCTCAGGTTCTGTCTGTCTGTTTTTGTTTTGTATTGTTTTTTTCATTACTTAGAAAAACATTTTTTCTTAATTATTTTTATTTTAATAATTTATTTTATTTTACGTTATTTTATTATATTTTATCTTCTTTCTTTTTATTCTCCTTTTATTCTGAGCTATGTGGAGGACAGGGTCTTGGTGCTCCAGCCAGGCATCAGGGCTGGATCACTGAGGTGGGAGAGCCAAGTTCAGGACACTGGTCCACAAGAGACGTCCCAGCTCCACGTAATATCAAATGGAGAAAATCTCCCAGAGATCTCCATCTCAATGCCAAGACCCAGCTCCACTCAACAACCAGCAAGCTACAGTGCAGGGCACCCTATGTCAAGCAACCAGCAAGACAGGACCACAACCCCATTCATTAGGACAGAGGCTGCCTAAAATCATAATAAGGGCACAGGCACCCCAAAACACACCACCAGATGTGGATCTGCCCACCAGAAACACAAGATCCAGGCTCATCCACCAGAACACAGACACCAGTTCCCTCCACCAGGAAGCCAACACAACCCACTGAATCAACCTCAACCACTGGGGACAGACACCAAAAACAACAACAACTAAGAACCTGAAGCCTGCAAAAAGGAGACCCCAAACACAGTAAGTTAAGCAAAATGAGAAGACAGAGAAACACACAGCAGATGAAAGAGCAATGCAAAACCCCACCAAAGCTAACAAATGAAGAGGAAATAGGCAGTCTACCTGAAAAAGAATTCAGAGTAATGATAATAAATATCATCCAAAATCTTGGAAATAGAATGGAGAAAATTCAAGAAACATTTAACGAGGACCTAGAAGAACTAAAGAACAAACAAACAGTGATGAACAACACAATAAATGAAATTAAAAATTCTCTAGAAGGGATCAATAGCAGAATAACTGAGGCAAAAGAACGGATAAGTGACCTGGAAGATAAAAGAATGGAAATAACTACTGAAGAGCAGAATAAACAAAAAAGAATGAGAAGAATAGAGGACAGTCTCAGAAGAAGAAGAGAAAAAGAAAGGGACTGAAAAATTATTTGAAGAGATTATACTTGAAAAGTTCCCTAATATGGGAAAGGAAATAGTTAATCAAGTCCAGGAAGCACGGAGAGTCCCATACAGGATAAATCCAAGGAGAAACACACCAAGACAGATATTAATCAAACTATCAAAAATTAAATACAAAGAACAATTAAAAGCAGCAAGGGAAAAACAACAAATAAAACATAAGGGAATCCCCATAAGGTTAACAGCTGATCTTTCAGCAGAAACTCTGAAAGCCAGAAGGGAGTGGCAGTACATATTTAAAGTGATAAAGGAGAAAAACCTACAGCCAAGATTACTCTACCCAGCAAGGATCTCATTCAGATTTGATGGAGAAATTAAAACCTTTACAGACAAGCAAAAGTTAAGAGAGTTCAGCACCACCAAACCAGCTTTACAACAAATGCTAAAGGAACTTCTCTAGGCAGGAAACACAAGACAAGGAAAAGACCTACAATAATAAACCCAAAACAATTAGGAAAATCGTAATACAAACATACATATCGATAATTATGTTAAATGTAATTGGATTAAATGCTCCAACCAAAACACATAGACTGGCTTATTGGATACAAAAAGAAGACTCATATATATGCTGTCTACAAGAGACCCACTTCAGACCTAGGGACACATACAGACTGAAAGTGAGGGGATGGAAAAAGATATACTATGCAATTGGAGATCAAAGAAAGCTGGAGTAGCAATTCTCATACCAGAAAAAATAGACTTAAAAAAAAAGACTATTACAAGACAAAAGGAGCACACTACAGAATGATCAAGGGATCAATCCAAGAAGAAGATGTGACAATTGTAAATTTTATGCACCCAACATAGGAGCACCTAAATACATAAAGCAAATACTAACTGCAAGAAAAGGGGAAATCGATAGTAACACAATCATACTAGGGGACTTTAACACGCCACTTTCACCAATGGACAGATCATTCAAAATGAAAATAAATAAGGAAATGGAAGCTTTAAATGATGCATTAAACAAGATGGACTTAATTGATATTTATAGGACATTCCATTCAAAAAAAGCAGAATACACATTTTTCTCAAGTGCTTATGGAACATTCTCCATGATCGCTCATAACTTGTGTCACAAAACAAGCCTTGGTAAATTTAGGAAAATTGAAATTGTATCAAGTATCTTTTCCGACCACAACGCTATGAGCCTAGATAGCAATTACAGGAAAAAATCTGTAAGAAATACAAACACATGGAGGCTAAACAACACACTACTTAATAACCAAGAAATCACTGAAGAAATCAAAGAGCAAATAAAAAATACCTAGAAACAAATGACAATGAAAACACAACAACTCAAAACATATGGGTTGCAGCAAGAGCAGTTCTAAGAGGGAAATTTATAGCAATACAATCCTACCTTAAGAAACAAGAAATATCTCAACTAAACAACCTAACTTTACAACTAAAGCAATTAGAGAAAGAAGAACAAAAAAACCCCAAAGTTAGCAGAAGGAAAGAAATCATAAAGATCAGATCAGATGTTCATGCAGCTCAAAAAAACAAACAATCCAATCCAAAAATGGGCAGAAGACCTAAATAGACATTTCTCCATAGAAGATACACAGATTGCCAACAAACACATGAAAGAATGCTCAACATCATTAATCATTAGAGAAATGCAAATCAAAACTACAATGAGATATCATCTCACACCGGTCCGAATGGCCATCATGAAAAAACCTAGAAACAATAAATGCTGGAGAGGGTGTGGAGAAAAGGGAACACTCCTGCACTGCTGGTGGGAATGTGAATTGGTACAGCCACTATGGAGAACAGTATGGAGGTTCCTTAAAAAACTACAAATAGAACTACCATATGACCCAGCAATCCCATATTGGGCATGTACCCTGAGAAAACCATAATTCAAAAAGAGTCATGTACCAAAATGTTCATTGCAGCTCTATTTACAATAGCCTGGAGATGGAAACAACCTACGTGTCTATCATCTGATGAATGGATAAAGAAGATGTGGCACATCTATACAGTGGAATATTACTCAGCCATAAAAAGAAATGAAATTGAGTTATTTGTAGTGAGGACGATGGACCTAGAGTCTGTCATACAGAGTGAAGTAACTCAGAAAGAGAAAGACAAATACCGTGTGCTAACACATATATATGGAATATAAGAAAAAAAAAGTCATGAAGAACCTAGGGGTAAGATGAGAATAAAGACACAGACCTACTAAAGAATGGATTTGAGGATATGGGGAGGGGGAAGAGTAAGCTGTGACAAAGTGAGAGAGTGGCATGGACATATATACACTACCAAACGTAAAATAGATAGCTAGTGGGAAGCAGCCACATAGCATAGGGAGATCAGCTCGGTGCTTTGTGACCACCTGGATAGGTGGGATAGGGAGGGTGGGATGGAGGAAGACACAAGAGGGAGGAGATATGGGAACATACGTATATGTATAACTGATTCACTTTGTTATAAAGCACTAACTAACACACCATTGCAAAGCAATTATACTCCAGTAAAGATGTAAAAAATAATACTCATCTGAGTACTTTTATATGGCATATGTAAAACTGGATAAAATGTCTTAAATGACGTACTAAGCTGTTTTCTAATTATTATTTTATAACTATTTAATTTTTCTATCTTAATTTGAAGTGTAATCTGAAATTAATGTCAATGGCTGTTTAGACTATAATATTATATAGTAATTTCTAAGTCAAATTAGCACTGCCATCTAAATGTGACAAAAATAGATCTGCTATTTTCCTGGCCTTTTACAATAATTAAATGTATTGTGACACATAGAAGTGAGTTTAGGAGCTTATAAGTAGTTGTTACTTACCATTGATAAATATTATACAGGGTATAAGAATACTGTCTGAATAAATTCTTTAGAGAACACACATACAAAAAAAGATCAGATCTGAAATAAATGAAAGAGAACTGAAGGACCTGATAGAAAAGGTCAACAAAACTTAAAGCTGGTTCTTAGAGAAGAGAAACAAAGTTGACAAACCATAAGCCAGACTTATAAAGAAAAAAAGCGAGAACATTCAAATCAATAGAATTAGAAATGAAAAAGGAGAAATAACAACTGCCACTGCAGAAATACAAAGGATCATGAGAGATTACTACAAGCAACACTATGCCAATAAAATGGACCACTTGGAGGAAATGGACAAATTCTTAGAAATGCCCAACCTTCTGAGACTGAACCCAGAAGAAATAGAAAATATGAACAGACCAATAACAAGCACTGAAATTGAAACTGTGATTACAAATCTTCCAACAAACAAAGGCCCAGCACCAGATGGCTTCAGAGGCAAATTCTGTCAAACATTTAGAGGAGAGCTAACACCTATCCCTCTCAAACTTTTCCAAAATATAGCAGAGGGAGGAAACTACCAAACTCATTCTACGAGGCCAACATCACCCTGATACCAAAACCAGGCAAAGATGTCACAAAGAAGGAAAACTACAGGACAATATCACTGATGAACACAGATGTAAAAATCTTCAACAAACAACGAGCAAACAGAATCCAATAGCACATTAAAAGGATCATACACTATGATCAAGTGGGGTTTATCCCAGGAATGCAAGGATTCTTTAATATATACAAATCAATCAACGTGATCCACCATATTAACAAATTGAATGAGAAAAACCATATGATCATCTCAATAGATGCAGAGAAAGCTTTCGACAAAATTCAACACCGATTTATGATAAAAGCCCTGCAGAAAGTAGGCATAGAGGGAACTTTCCTCAACATAATAAAGGCCATATATGACAAACCCACAGCCAACGTCATCCTCAAAGGTGAAAAATTGAAACTATTCCCACTAAGACCAGGAACAAGACAAGGTTGCCCATTCTCACCACTTTTATTTAACAGAGTTTTGGAAGTTTTAGGCACAGCAATCAGAGAAGAAAAGGAAATAAAAGGAATCCAAATCGGAAAAGAAGAAGCAAAGCTGTCACTGTTTGCAGATGACATGATACTATACATAGAGAATCCTAAAGATGCTACCAGAAAACTACTAGAGCTAATCAATGAATTTGGTAAAGTAACAGGATACAAAATTAATGCAAAGAAATTTCTGGCATTCCTATACACTAATGATGAAAAATCTGAAAGTGAAATCAAGAAAACACTCCCATTTACCATTTCAACAAAAAGAATAAAATATCTAGGAATAAACCTACCTAAGGAGACAAAAGACCTGTATGCAGAAAATTATGACACTGATGAAAGAAATTAAAGATGATACAAATAGATGGAAGATATACCATGTTCTTGGATTGGAAGAAACAACTTGTGAAAATGACTCTACTACCCAAAACCATCTACAGATTCAATGCAATCCCTATCAAATTACCACTGGTGTTTTTCACAGAACTAGAACAAAACATTTCACAATTTGTATGGAAACACAAAAGACCGTGAATAGCTAAAGCAGTGATGAGAAAGAAAAACAGAGCTGGAGGTTTCAGGCTCCCTGACTTCAGACTATACTACAAAGCTACTGTAATCAAGACAATATGGAACTGGCAGAAAAACAGAAATATAGATCAATGAAACAGTATAGAAATCTATGAGGTAAACCCACGCACATATGGTCACCTTATCTTTGTTAAAGGAGGCAAGAATATACAGTGGAGAAAAGACAGTCTCTTCAGTAAGTGATGCTTGGAAAACTGGACAGCTACTTGTAAAGAATGAAATTAGAACACTCCCTAACCCTGTACACAAAGATAGACTCAAAATGAATTAAAGACCTAAATGTAAGGCCAGACCCCATCAAACTCTTAGAGGAAAACATAGGCAGAACACATAAATCATAAAGCACATAAATCACAGCAAGATCCTTTTTGATCCACCTCCTAGAGAAATGGAAGTAAAAATAAACAAATGGGACCTAATGAAACTTCAAAGCTTTTGCACAACAAATGAAACTATAAACAAGACCAAAAGCAACCCCCTCAGAATGGGGCAAAATATTTGCAAATGAAGCAACTGACGAAGGATTAATCTCCAAAACATACAAGCAACACATGCAGCTCAATATCAAAAAAACAAACAACCCAATCCAAAAATGGGAAGAAGATCTAATTAGACATTTCTCCAAAGAAGATATACACATTGCAAACAAACACATGAAAGAATGCTCAACATCAATAATCATTAGAGAAATGCAAATCAAAACTACAATGAGATATCTTCTGACACTGGTCAGAATGGGCATCATCAAAAAATCTACAAACATTAAATGCTGGAGAGGGTGTGGAGAAAAGGGAACCCTCTTGCACTGTTGGTGGGAATGTAGATTGATACAGCCACTATGCAGAACACTCTGGAGGTTCCTTAAAAAACTAAACATAGAACTACCATATGACCCAGCAATCCCGCTAGTGAGCCTATACCCTGAGAAAACCATAATTCAAAAAGTCATGTACCAAAATGTTAATTGCAGCTCTATTTACAATAGTCAGGACATGGAAGCAACCTAAGTGTCCATCAACAGATGAATGAATAAAGAAGATGTGTCACATATATACAATGGAGTATTACTGAGCCATAAAAAGGAATGAAACTGAGTTATTTTTAGTGAGATGGATGGACCTAGAGACTGTCATACTGCCTGAAGTAAGTCAGAAGGAGAAGAACAAATACTGTATGCTAACACATATATATGTAATCTAAAAAAAAATTAAAAAGTGGTCAGAAGAACCTGAGGGCAAGATGGAAAGAAAGTTGCAGACATACTAGAGAATGGACCTGAGGATATGGGGAGGGGGAAGTGTAAGCTGGGACAACGTGAGAAAGTGGCATGGACATATATACACTACCAAACGTAAAATAGATAGCTAGTGGGAAGAAGCCACATAGCACAGGGAGATCAGCTAGGTGCTTTGTGACCACCTGGAGGGGTGGGATAAGGACGGTGGGAGGGAGGGAGTTGTTAGCAGGAAGAGATATTGGTACATTTGTATATGTATAACTGATCCACTTTGTTATAAAGCAGAAACTAACCCACCAGTGTAAAGCAATTATACTCCAATAAAGATGTTAAAATTTAAAAATAAAAAAAAACAAATCCTTGGCCCATTTAATAATAACTTATTTGTAAGTTTTATTGTTGAGTTGTTTTATATATATATATATATAAGCTGCACTGTGTGGCATGCAGGATCTTAGTTCCCTGACCAGGGATCAAACCCATGCCCCCTGCATTGGCAGTGTGGATTCTTAACCACTGGACCACCAGTGAAATCCCTATATATTATTGATACATGTTCCCTATCAGACATATGATTTGCAAATATTTTCATCTATTCTGTGGGTTGTCCTTTCACTTTCTTGTTAGTACTATTTGATGTACAAAACGTTTATATTTTGATAACATCTGATTTATATTTTATCTTTTGTTGTTTGTGCATTTTGTGTCATAGCTAACCCAAATTCAGGAAGATTTGCTTTTATATTTACCTTTAACAATTTTATAGTTTTAGCTCTTACTTTTAGTACTATGATCTATTTTAAGTTAAATTTTCTGCATGATGTAGATATTTATTTTTCCACATTTAAATCTCATTTATCTAAAACCATTTGTTAAGTTCTGCCTTTTCCCATTGAATCACCATGCACCTTAGTAAAAGACCATTGACAAAAGATGTATGGATCTATTTCTGTGCTCTCTATTTTGTTCTATTTATCTATGTGTCTATTTTTTAATCAATACCAACTGTTTTTATTACTGTATGTTTATATCTAATCTTGAAACCATTACAGGTAAGTCCACCAACTTTGTCCTTTTTAAAAATGTGTTTGGTTATTCTAAGTGTTTTGCATTTCCATAAAAATTTTAGAATTGTTGTATTAATTTCTAAAAAATAAAAAGCCTGTGAAATTTTTGATTGAGATCTCACAAAATTTATAGATCAATTTGGGAAGACTTACCGTCTTAACAATATTGAGTCTTCTAATCCATGAATATCATATTTAGATCCTCTTTAATTTATCTTATCAATATGTTAAAATTTCTACTGTACATATATTAGATGTCTTTTATTAGATTTGTTCCTAGCCATTAAATATTTAATATATTTGCATTTTTATAAAAACTTTCAATTTGTTATTATATAGAATACAATTAATTTTTTCTATTAATCTTATATTCTATGACCTTACTAAATTCATTCATGTGAATTATTATTCTAATAGTTTTTAAATTTTTATTAGACTTTTTCCACTCTTGTGGGTATGTAGCAGTATCTCACTGAAGTTTTGATTCACATTTTTGATAATTAATAATGCTGTGTACATTTTAAATTTTACTTTCTTTTTATTTGGATATATTATGGTTCATATTTATAATAAGCTTTTTTCTTCAGTTTTCTTTTCCAGTTTTATTGACACAAAATTGAGATACATCACTGTATAAGTTTAAGGTATACAGCATAATAATTTGACTTACATATGCAGTGAAATAATTACCTCAGTAAGTTTATTTAACATCCATATTATCATATAGATGCCAAAAAGAGAAAAAGAAAAAAAGTTCCCTTGTGATGAGAACTCAAAATTTACAGTTTAAACAACTTTCATATATATCATACAACAGCATTAGATATAATCGTGGTTTTGTACATTACATCCCATTCATAGATTTTTAAAAATTGAAGTGTAATTGACATACAATGTTATATTAGTTTCATTTGTGTGACATAGTGATTGGACATTTATTTGCACTATGAAATGATCACCAGGATAAGCCTAATTACCATCTGTCACCATTTAAAGTTATTATGATATTGTTGGCAATATTCCATATTCTGTATAGTATATTCCCATGACATTTCTTTTATAACTGGAAGATTGTGCCTTTTAATCCCCTTCACCTACTTCACCAATCCCCCAACTCCCCTCCTCTCTGGCACCCACCAGTTTGTTCCCTGTATCTATTAATCTGTTTCTTTTTACTTCTGTTTGTTCATTTGATTTACTCTTCAGATTCCACATATAAGTGAAATCATATGGTATTTGTCTTTCTCTGTCTGACTTATTTCACTTAGCACATACCCTTAGGTCCATCCATGTTATTTCAAGTGGCAAGATTTCATTCATTTTTATGGCTGAGTAATATCCCATGAGTAATATATGTATATACATATGTTTATCCATTCTTGTATCAATGGACACTTTGGTTGTTTCCATATCTTGACTATTGGAAATAATGCTGCAGTGAACAAACGGGCACATATATCTTTTTGAATTAGTGTTTTCATTTGCATTGGGTAAACACCCAGAAGTGGAATTGCTGGATCATTCAGTATTTCTATTTTTAATCATTTGAGAAACCTCCATAATGTTTTCCATGGTGACTGCACCAATTTACATTCCACCAAGAGTGAACAAGAGTTCCTTTTTCTCCACAACCTTGCAAACATTTGCTATTTTGGTCTTATTGATGATAGCCATTCTGACAGGCATGAGGTGATATCTCATTGTGGTTTTGATTTGCATTTGTTTATTTTTGTATTAAAGTATAACTGATTTAAGTATATTAATTTCAGGTGTACTGCATAGTGATTAAATATTTTTATAGATTATACTCCATTTAAAGCTATTACAAAATAATGGCTATATTTCCCTGTGTTATACAATATATCCTTGTTCCTTATCTATTTTATACACTACTTTCTACCACTTAATCCCATACCCCTATCTTGCCCCTCTCTCCTTCCCTCTCCCCACTTGTAACCACTAGTTGTTTTTCTATATCCACGAGTCTGTTTCTGTTTTATTATGCACTTGTTCGTTTTATTTTTTAGATACCACATATAAGTGATAAAATACACTATTTGTCTTCTTGTCTGATTGATTTCATTAAGCGTAATACTCTCTAGGTCCATCCATATTGTTGCAAATGGCAGAATTTTATTCTTTTTATGGCTGAATAATATTCCATTATATATATAAAATATGTATAAACATACACACATATATATAATACATATATATAGCAGCATTATTTACAATATCTCATTGTGTTTTGATTTGCATTTCTCTATTAATTAGCAATGTTGAGCATCTTTTCATGTGCCTCTTAGCCATCTGTCTTCTTTGGAAAATGTCTATTCAGGTATTCTGCCCATTTTTTAATCAGGTTGGGGTTTTTTCCTGATATTTATTTATAAGAGCTTTTTATATATTTTTGATATTAACCCCTTATCAGTCATATCATTTGCAAATATTTTCTCCTATTCAATATGTTGTCTTCTGATTTTGTCATTGGTTTCCTTTGTTGTGCAAAAGCTTCTAAATTTAATTAGATCTCATTTGTTTATTTTTGCTTTTATTTCTTTTGCTTTAGGAGACAGATCCAAAAAATACATTGCTACAATTTATGTCAAAGAATGTTCTGCCTATGTTCTCTTCTAGGAGTTTTATGGTTTCAGGTCTTACATTTAGGTCTTTAATTCGTTTTGGGGTGATTTTTGTATATGGTGTGAGGAAATGTTCTAATCTCATTCTTTTACATGTAGCTGTCCAGTTTTCCCAGCACCACTTACAGAAGAGACAGTCTTTTCCCCATTGTATATTCATGTCTCCTTTGTCATAGACTATTTGTAAGTGTTGGCTTATTTCTGGGCTCTCTATTCTATTCCCCTGATCTATGTGTCTGTTTTTGTGCCAGTACAATACTGTTTTGACTACTGTAGCTTTATGTTATAGTCTGAAGTCAAGGAGGGTGATACTTCCAGCTTTGCTCTTTTTGCTCAAGATTGCTTTGGCTATTTGGAGCCTTTTGAGATTTCATAAAATGCTTAGAATTATTTGTTTTTGTTCTGTGAGAAATTTCATAGGTATTTTGATACAGAGTGCATTAAATCTATAGATTGTTTCTGGTAGTATAGACATTTTAACAATATTAGTTCTTCCACTCCAAGAACATGGGATATCTTTCAATTTCATCAATGTTTTATAGTTTTCAGAGTATAGATCTTTCACCTCCTTGGTTAAGTTTATTCCTAGGTATTTAATTCTTCATGATGTGTTTTCTTGCTTTCTCTTTCTGATATCTCATTGCTAATGTATAATAAAGCAACAGATTTCTGTATATAAATCTTGTATCCTGAAACTTTACTGAATTCATTTATTAGTTCTAACAGTTTTGGTGGAGACTTTAGGGTTTTCTATATATGGTATCATGCCATCTGTGAATAGTGTTAGTTTTACTTATTCCCTTCCAATTTGGATGCTTTTTGTTTCTTTTTCTTCTCTGACACCTGTGGATAGGACTTCAAATAATATTAAATAGAAGGGGTGAGAGTGGGCATCTGTGTCTTGTTTCTGATTCTAAAGGGAAACTTTTCAGATTTTCACCATTAAGTATGATGTAAGGTGTGGGTGTGTCATAAATGACCTTTATATAGGTTGAGATATGTTCCTCCTATACCATCTTTGTTGAGAGTTTTTGATGAATGTATGTGGAATTTCTCAGATGCTTTTTATGCATCTGTTGAGATGATCATGTGATTTTTATCCTTCTTATTGTTAATGTGCTGTATCGCATTGATTGATTTGCAAATATTGAGTGATCCTAGAGACCCTGGAATAAATCCCATTTGATCATGATGTATGATTCCTTTTACATATGACTGGATTTCGTTGCTAATATTTTGTTGAAGATTTTTGCATCCATATTATCAAAGATACTGGTCTGTATTTTTTATTTTTGTAGTGGCTTTGTCTAGCTTTAATATCAGGGTAATTACAGACTCATAGAATGAATTGGAGAGTGTCCCATCATCTTCAGTTTTTTGGAATAGTTTGAGATTGCTGGGTACTATTTTTTTATATATGTTTGGTAGAATTTCCCTGTGAGGACTTCTGGTCCTGGAATTTTGTTTACTTAGAGTTCTTTAAATTCAATTTCACTCATAGTGATCAGATTGTCTGTTTTTCATAATTCTATCTTGGCAGGTTGTATGCTTCTAGAAATTTCTCCATTTCATATAAGTTGTCCAATTTGCTGGCATATAACTATTCACAGTATTCTCTTCTGATTTATTTTATCTGTGGTATCAGTTGTTATTTATCTCTTCTTTCATTTCTTATTTTGTTTATTTGGATACTATTTCTCTTCTTCTTGATAAGCCTGGCTAAAGTTTTACCAAATTTGTTTATTGTTTCAAAAACCTGTTCTTGGTTTCATTAATCTTATATATTGGGTTTCTTTTTTTTTTTGGTCCCTATTTATTTCCTCTCTGATTTTTTTTTTGATTTTTTTTTTTACGTCTTTATTGGAGTAAAATTGCTTTACAATGGTGTGTTAGTTTCTGCTTTGTAACTAAGTGAATCAGTGATACATATACATATGTTCCCATATCTCTTCCCTCTTGTATCTCCCTCCCTCCCACCCTCCCTATCCCACCCCTCTACATGGTCACAAACCACCTAGCTGATCTGATCTCCCTGGGTTATGCAGCTGCTACCCACTAGCTATTCATTTTACGTTTCGTAGTGTATATATGTCCATGCCGCTCTCTCACTTTGTCACAGCTTACCCTTCCCCCTCCCAATATCCTCAAGTCCATGCTCTAGTAGGTCTTTAATCCCACCTTACCCCTAGGTACTTCATAACCTTTTTTTTTCTTAGATTCCATATATATGTGTTAGCATTTGGTATCTGTTTTTCTCATTCTCACTTACTTCACTCTGTATGACAGACTCTATCTCGATCCACCTCACTACAGAAAACTCAATGTTGTTTTTTATGGCTGAGTAATATTCCACTGTATAGATGTGCCACACCTTCTTTATCCATTCATCCAATGATGAACACTTAGGTTGGTTCCATTTCCTGGCTATTGTAAATACAGCTGCAATGAACATTTTGGTACATGACTCATTTTGAATTCTGGTTTTCTAAGGGTATGTGCCCAGTAGTGGGATTGCTGGGTCATATGGTAGTTCTATTTGTAGATTTTTAAGGAATCTCCATACTGTTCTCCATAGTGTCTGTACCAATTCATATTCCCACTAGCACTGCAAGAGTGTTCCTTTTCTCCACACCCTCTCCAACATTTATTGTTTCTAGATTTTTTTTTTTTTTTTTTTTTTTTTGGCAGCACGCAGGCCTCTCACTGTTGTGTCCTCTCCCGTTACGGAGCACAGGTTCCGGATATGCAGGCTCAGCGGCCATGGCTCACGGGCCCAGCCGCTCCGCGGCATGTGGGATCTTCCCGGACCGGGGCACGAACCTGTGTGCCCTGCATCGGCAGGCAGACTCTCAACCACTGCGCCACCAGGGAAGCCCTGTTTCTAGATTTTTTGATGATGACCATTCTGACTGGTGTGACATGATATCTCAATGTAGTTTTGATTTGCATTTCTCTAATGATTAATGATGTTGAGCATTCTTTCATGTGTCTGTTGGCAGTCTGTATATCTTCTTTGGAGAAATGTCTATTTAGGTCTTCTGCCCATTTTTGGATTGGGTTGTTTGTTTTTCTGTTATTGAGCTGCATGAGTTGCTTGTAAATTTTGGAGATAAATCCTTTGTCACTTGCTTCATTTTCAAATATTTTCTCCCATTCTGAGGGTTGTCTTTTGGTCTTGTTTATGGTTTCCTTTGCTGTGCAAAAGCTTTGAAGTTTCATAGGTCCCATTTGTTTATTTTTGTTTTTCTTTCCATTTCTCTCGGAGGTAGGTCAAAAAGGATCTTGCTGTGATTTATGTCATAGAGTGTTCTGCCTATGTTTTCCTCTAAGAGTTTGATAGTTTCTGGCCTTATATTTAGGTCTTTAATCCATTTTGAGCTTATTTTTGTGTATGGTGTTAGGGAGTGATCTAATCTCGTACTTTTACATGTACCTGTCCAGTTTTCCCAGCACCATTTATTGAAGATGCTGTCCTTTCTCCGCTGTATATTCCTGAATCCTTTATCAAAGATAAGGTCGCCATATGTGCGTGGGATTATCTCTGGGCTTTCTATCCTGTTCCATTGATCTATCTTTCTCTTTCTGTGCAAGTACCATACTGTCTTGATTACTGTAGCTCTGTAGTATGGTCTGAAGTCAGGGAGCCTGATTCCTCCAGCTCTATTTTTCGTTCTCAAGATTGCTTTGGCTATTTAGGGTCTTTTGTGTTTCCATACAAATTGTGAAATTTTTGATTCTAATTCTGTGAAAAATGCCAGTGGTAGTTTGATAGGGATTGCATTGGATCTGTAGATTGCTTTGGGTAGTAGAGTCATTTTCACAATGTTGATTCTTCCAATCCAAGAACATGGTATATCTCTCCATCTATTTGTATCATCTTTAATTTCTTTCATCAGTGTCTTATAATTTTCTGCATACAGGTCTTTTGTCTCCTTAGGTAGGTTTATTCCTAGATATTTTATTCTTTTTGTTGCAGTGGTAAATGGGAGTGTTTTCTTGATTTCACTTTCAGATTTTTCATCATTAGTGTATAGGAATGCCAGAGATTTCTGTGCATTAATTTTGTATCCTGCTACTTTACCAAATTCATTGATTAGCTCTAGTAGTTTTCTGGTAGCATCTTTAGGGTTCTCAATGTATAGTATCATGTCATCTGCAAACAGTGACAGCTTTACTTCTTCTTTTCCCACTTGGATTCCTTTTATTTCCTTTTTTTCTCTGATTGCCATGGCTAAAACTTCCAAAACTATGTTGAATAAGAGTGGTGAGAGTGAGCAACCTTGTCTTGTTCCTGATCTTAGTGAGAACGATTTCAGTTTTTCACCATTGAGGATGATGTTGGCTGTGGGTTTGTCATATATGGCCTTTATTATGTTGAGGAACGTTCCCTCTATGCCTACTTTCTGCAGGGTTTTTATCATAAATGGGTGTTTAATTTTGTTGAAAGCTTTTTCTGCATCTATTGATATGATCATATGGTATTTATCCTTCGATTTGTTAATATGATGTATGACATGGATTGATTTGCGTATACTGAGGAGTCCTTGCATTCCTGGGGTAAACCCCTCTTGATCATGGTGTATGATCCTTTTAATGTGCTGTTGGATTCTGTTTTCTAGTAGTTTGTTGAGGATTTTTGCAACTATGTTCATCAGTGGTATTGACCTGTAGTTTTCTTTCTTTGTGACATCTTTGTCTGGTTTTGGTATCAAGGTGATGGTGGCCTCGTAGAGTGAGTTTGGGAGTGTTCATCCCTCTGCTATGCTTTGGAAGAGTTTGAGAAGGATAGGTGTTATCTCTTTTCTAAATGTTTGATAGAATTCGCTTGTGAAGCCATCTGGTCCTGTGCTTTCGTTTGTTTAAAGATTTTTAATCACAATTTCAATTTCAGTGCTTGTGGTTTGTCTGCTCATATTTTTTATTTCTTCCTGGTTCAGTCTCAGAAGGTTGTGCATTTCTAAGAATTTGTGCATTTCTTCCCAGTTGTCCACTTTATTGGCATAGAGTTGCTTGTAGTAATGTCTCATGATCCTTTGTATTTCTGCAGTGTCAGTTGTTACTTCTCCTTTTTCATTTCTAGTTCTATTGATTTGTGTCTTCTCCCTTTTTTCTTGACGTGTCTTGCTAATGGTTTATCAATTTTGTTTATCTTCTCAAAAAAACAGCTTTTAGTTTTATTGATCTTTGCTATTATTTCCTTCATTTCTTTTTCAATTATTTCTGATCTGATCATTATGATTTCTTTCCTTCTGCTAAATTTTTTGTCCGTCTTTCTATAATTGCTTCAGGTGTAAGGTTTGGTTTTGTATTTGAGATGTTTCTTGTTTCATAAGGTAGGAATGTATTGCTATAAACTTCCCCCTTAGAACTACTTTTGCTGCATCCCATAGGTTTTGGGTCGTCGTGTTTACAGTGTCATTTTATTCTACGTAATTTTTGATTTCTTCTTTGATTTCTTCAGGGATTACTTCGTTACTAAGTAGTGTATTTTTTAGCCTCCATGTGTTTGTATTTTTACAGATATTTTCCTGTAATTAATACGTAGTCTCATAGTTTTGTGGTCGGAAAAGATACTTGAAACATATTCAGTTTTCTTAAATTTGCCAAGGCTTGGTTTGTGACCCAACATACGATCTATCCTGGAGAATATTACATGAGCACTTGAGAAAAATGTGTATTCTGTTGTTTTCAGATGGAATGTCCTTTAAATATCAATTTAGGCCATCTTGATTAATGTATCCTTTAAAACTTGTGTTTTCTTATTTATTTTCATTTTGGATGATCTGTCCATTGGTGAAAGTGGGGTGTTACAGTCCCCTATTATGATTGTGTTACTATCGATTTCCCCTTTTATGGCTGTTAATATTTGCCTTGTATATTGGGATGCTCCTATGTTGGGTGCATAAATATTTACCATTGTTATGTCTTCTTCTTGGATTGATCCCTTGATCATTCTGTAGTGTTCTTCTTTGTCTCTTGTAATAGTCTTTATTTTAAAGTCTATTTTGTCTGAAATGAGAATTGCTACTCCAGCTTTCTTTTGATTTCCATTTGCATGGAATAACTTTTTCCATCCCCTCACTTTCAGTCTGTATGTGTCCCTAGGTCTGCAGTGGGTCTCTTGTAGATAGCATATATATGGATCTTGTTTTTGTGTCCATTCAGCCAGTCTGTGTCTTTTGGTGGGAGCATTTAATCCATTTACAGTTAAGGTAATTATCGATATGTATGTTCCTATTACCATATTCATAATTGTTTTGGGTTTATTATTGTAGGTCTTTTCCTTGTCTTGTGTTTCCTGCCTAGAGAAGTTCCTTTAGCATTTGTTGTAAAGCTGGTTTGGTGGTGCTGAACTCTCCTAACTTTTGCTTGTCTGCAAAGCTTTTAATTTCTCTGTCAAATCTGAATGAGTTCCTTGCTGTGTAGAGTAATCTTGGTTGTAGGTTTTTCTCCTTCATCACTTTAAATATGTCCTGCCACTCCCTTCTGGCTTGCAGAGTTTCTGCTGAAAGATCAGCTGTTAACCTTATGGGGATTCCCTTGTGTGTTATTTGTTGTTTTTCCCTTGCTGCTTTTAATATGTTTTCTTTGTATTTCATTTTTGATAGTTTGATTAATATCTGTCGTGGAGTGTTTCTCCTTGGATTTATGCTGTATGGAACTCTCTGTGCTTCCTGTAGTTGATTAACTATTTCCTTTCCCGTATTAGGGATGTTTGCAACTATAATCTCTTCAAATATTTTCTCAGACCCCTTCTTTTTCTCTTCTTCTTCTGGGACGCCTATAATTCGAATGTTGTTGCGTTTAATGTTGTCCCAGAGGTCTCTGAGACTGTCCTCAGTTCTTTTCATTCTTTTTTCTTTATTCTTCTCTGCAGTAGTTATTTCCACTATTTTCTCTTCCAGGTCACTTATCCATTCTTCTGCCTCAGTTATTCTGCTATTGATCCCATCTAGAGTATTTTTAATTTCATTTATTGTGTTGTTCATCGTTGCTTGTTTCATCTTTAGTTCTTCTAGGTCCTTGTTAAATGTTTCTTGCATTTTGTCTATTCTATTTTCAAGATTTTGGATCATCTTTACTATCATTATTCTGAATTCTTTTTCAGGTAGACTGCCTATTTCCTCTTCATTTGCTTGGTCTGGTGGGTTTTTACCTTGCTCCTTCATCTGCTGTGTGTTTTTCTGACTTCTCATTTTGCTTTTCTTACTGTGTTTGGGGTCTCCTTTTTGCAGGCTGCAGGTTCGTAGTTCCCGTTGTTTTTGGTGTCTGTCCCCAGTGGCTAAAGTTGGTTCAGTGGGTTGTGCAAGCTTCCTGGTGGAGGGCACTAGTGCCTGTGTTCTGGTGGATGAGGCTGGATCTCATCTTTCTGCTGGGCAGGTCCACGTCTGGTGGTGTGTTTTGGGGTGTCTGTGCCCTTATTATGATTTTAGGCAGCCTCTCTGCTAATGGGTGGGTTTGTGTTCCTGTCTTGCTAGTTGTTTGGCATAGGGTGTCCAGCACAGTAGCTTGCTGGGCGTTGAGTGAAGCTGGGTGTTGGTATTAAGATGGAGATATCTGTGAGATTTTCACCATTTGATATTACGTGGAGCTGGGAGGTCTGTTGTTGACCAGTGTCCTGAAGTTGGCTCTCCCACCTCAGAGGCACAGCACTGATTCCTGGCTGGAACACCAAGAGCCTTTCATCCACATGGCTCAGAATAAAAGGGAGAAAAAGTAGAAAGAAAGAAAGAAAGAGTATAAAATAAAATAAAATAAAGTAAGATAAAATAAAATAAAGTCATTGAAATATAAAATAATTATTAAGCAAAACATTTTTTTAAAGTTAAAAAAAAAAGCAAAACAACGGATGGACAGAATCCTAGGATAAATGTTAAAAGCAAAGCTTTACAGACAAAATCTCAGACGCATACACATACACACTCACAAAAAGAGGAAAAAGGGAAAAAATAATCTATCTTGCTCTCAAAGTTCACCTCCTCAATTTGGGATGATTCGTTGTCTATTCAGGTATTCCACAGATGCAGGGTACATCAAGTTGATTGTGGAGATTTAATCCTCTGCTCCTGAGGTTGCTGGGAGAAATTTCCCTTTCTCTTCTTTGTTCACATAGCTCCCGGGATTCAGCTTCGGATTTGGTCTCGCCTCTGCACGTAGGTCGCCTGAGGGTGTCTGTTCTTCGCTCAGACAGGACGGGGTTAAAGGAGCAGCTGTTTCAGGGGCTCTGGCTCACTCAGACTTGGGGGAGGGAGGGGTGCAGATGCAGGGCGAGCATGCGTCGGCAGACGCCGGCATGACGTTGCACCAGCCTGAGGTGCGCTGTGCGTTCTCCCGGGGAAGTTGTTCCTGGATGCCGGGACCCTGGCAGTGGCGGGCTGCACAGGCTCCCAGGAGGGGAGATGTGGAGAGTGACCTGTGCTCGCACACAGGCTTCTTGGTGGCGGTGGCAGCAGCCTTAGCATCTCATGCCCGTCTCTGGGGTCCGCGCTTTTAGGCGCGGCTCGCGCCCGTCTCTGGAGCTCCTTTAAGCAGCGCTCTTAATTCCCTTTCCTCACGCACCAGGAAACAAAGAGGGAAGAAGAAGTCTCTTGCCTCTTCAGCAGGTCCAGACTTTTTCCCGTACTCCCTCCCGGCTAGGTGTGGTGCACTAACCCCTTCATGTGTTTTCACACTGCCAACCCCAGTCCTCTACCTGCGATCCCACCGAAGCCGGAGCCTCAGCTCCCAGCCCCCGCCCGCCCCGGCGGGTGAACAGACAAGCTTCTCGGGCTGGTGAGTGCTGGTCGGCACCGATCCTCTGTGCGGGAATCTCTCCTCTTTGCCCTCTGCACCCCTGTTGCTGCACTCTCCTCCATGGCTCCGAAGCTTCCCCCCTCCGCCACCCGCAGTCTCCGCCTGCGAAGGGGCTTCCTAGTGTGTGGAAACTTTTCCTCCTTCACAGCTCCCACCCACTGGTGCAGGTCCCATCCCTATTCTTTTGCCTCTGTTTTTTCTTTTTTCTGTTTCCCTACCCAGGTACGTGGGGAGTTTCTTGCCTTTTGGGAGGTCTGAAGTCTTCTGCCAGCGTTCAGTGGGTGTTCTATAGGAGCAGTTGCACGTGTAGATGTATTTCTGATGTATCTGTGGGGAGGAAGGTGATCTCCGTGTCTTATTCTTCCAACATCTTCCTCATCTCCCCTCCTCTCTGATTTTTATTACTTTCTTCCTTCTGGTGACTTTGGGCTTTGTTTGTTCTTCTTTTTCTAATTCCTTTAGGTGGTAGTTTAGATTGTTTATTTGAGATTTTTCTTGTTTTTTGAGGAAGGCCTGTATTGCTATCAACTTCCCTCTTTGAACTGCTTTTGCTCTATCCTGTAGATTTTGGAACCTTTTGTTTCCATCTTCATGTCTCAAGGTAATTTCTGATCTCCTCTTTGATTTTTTTATTGATCCATTGGTTTTTAGCAGCAGCTTCTTCGGTCCCCACATGTTTGTGCTTTTCCCTTTTTCCTTCCTATAATGAATTTCTAGTTTCATATAGGTGTTGTTGGAAAAAATGCTTGATATAATTTCTATTCTCTTAAATTTGTTGAGTCTTGTTTTGTGGCTTAGTAAGTAATGTATCCTGGAGAACGTTCCGTGTGCACTTGAAAAAATGTGTATTCTGCTGTCTTTGGACGGAATGTCCTTTAAACATGTTAGATATCTCTTAAGTTCAACTGGTATATTGTGTCATTTAAGACCACTGGTTCCTTATTGATTTTCTGTCTGGACGATCTGCCCACTGATGTAAGTGGAGTGCTAAAGTCCCCTAATATTATTGTATATTGTCAATTTCTCCCTTTACGTCTGTTGATATTTGGTTTATATATTTGGGTGCTTCTATATGGGTTGCATGTATATTAATGAGTGAAATATCCTCTTCTTGTATTGATCCATTTGTCATTATATAGTGCCCCTCTTTGTCTTTTGTTATAGACTTTGTTTTAAAGTCTAATTTTTCTGTTATGAGTATTGCTACCCCTGTTTTCCTGTTGTTTACATTCACATATAAATGAAATATATTTTTTAAATATATTTTTCCATCCTCTCATTTTCAGTCTGTGTGTTTTAACTCTGGAGTGAGTCACTTATGAGCAGCATATAGACGGGCCTTGTTGTTTTAACCAATCAGCCACCCTATGTCTTTTTTTTTTTTTTTTGCGGTACACGGACCTCTCACTGCTGTGGCCTCTCCCGTTGCGGAGCACAGGCTCCGGACGCGCAAGCTCAGCGGCCGTGGCTCACGGGCACAGCCGCTCTGCGGCATGGGGGATCCTCCCATACCGGGGCACGAACTCGTGTCCCCTGCATCAGCAGGCGGACTCTCAACCACTGCCCCACCAGGGAAGCCCCACCCTATGTCTTTTGATTGTACCATTTAGTCCATTGACATTTAAAGTAATTATTGATAGGTATGTACTTATTGCTATTTTGTTACTTGTTTTCCAGTTGTTTATGAGTTCTTCTCTGTTCATTTCTTCTTTTTATTTCTTCCCTTGTGGCTTGATGATCTTTAGTGCTATGCTTGTTTTCCTTTCTTTCTAGATTTTGTGTATCTATTGCAGGTTTTTTATTTGTGGTTACCATGGGGTTCATATATGTTGACCCATATCTATATCTACTAGTTTTAAATTGGTAGTCATTTACATTGAAACACATTCTAAAAGATATACATTTTTTACTTCCTTCATCCACATTTTGTGTTTTTGATGTCATATTTTACATCTTCATGTTTATCCCTTCACTGTTTATTCTAGTTATAGTTACAGTGCCAACTTTTTGTTTTTCAAGCTTTGTACTAGCTTAAGTGGTTGATCTTCAGCCTTTACTATATATTTGCCTTTCCTAGTGGGATTTTCCCTTTCCTATAGATTCTTCTTATTCTTCCTATAGCCTTTTCTTTTCCACTTAGAGAAGATCCTTTAACAATTCATTTAGGGTAGGTTTAGTGTTGCTGAACTCTTAGTTTTTGCTTGTCTGAGAAGTTCTTTATTTCTCCTTCAATTCTAAATGATAGTCTTGCTGGGTAGAGTATACTAGTTTGCACGTTTTTCCTTTTCATCACTTTGAATATATCATGGCACTCGCTTCTGGCCTGAAAAGTTTTGGCTGAAAAATCAACACATAATTTTATGGAGTTTCCCTTGTATATGACTCTTCATTTTTCTCTTGTTGCCTTTAGAATTTCTCTTTATCTGTAAATTTTGCCATTTAATTATGATATGTCTTTGTGTGGGTCTGTTTGAGTTCATCTTGTTAGGGACCATCTGTGCTTTCTGTATTTGGATATCTGTTTCCTTCTTCAGGTTTGGGAAGTTTATAACCATAATTTCATCCAATACACTTTGACCCTCTTTTCTCTCTCTCTTTTCCTTCTGGGACCCTTATAATGTGAGTGCTTGTACACTTCATGTTACCCTAAAGGTTTGTTAAACTGCTCTCATTTTCTAAAATTTGTTTTTCTTCTTGCTGCTCTGATTGGGTAATTTCTCTTATTCTATCTTACTGATCACTTATGTGTTTTTCTGTATCATTTAGTTTGCTACTAATTCCTTCTAGTGTGTTTTTCATTTCAGTTATTGTATTCTTCATTTCTAACTCATTCTTCTTTTATTTTCTATTTACTTTTAAAATTCTTACTGTATTCATCTATTCTTTTCCCTAATTCAAATATCATTCGTATTACTAATGCTTTGAATTCTTTATCTGGTTGTTTATTTCTGCTTCATTATTTATTTTTTCAGGGATTTTCTCTTCTTTTTTCAGTTGAGACCAGTTCCTCTGTCTTCTCATTTTGCTTAACTTTCTCTGTCTCTATGAATTTAGGTGAAACAGTTACCTATTGTGGTCTTGAAGGGGTGTCCTTAGGTGGGAGCATCCCTATGCAGACTGCTTGTGCCCAGTGCCTTTGGTGGGAGAGCTGGATTTGATGTGAATACAAGTCATATCTGTCCTCATGGTGTGCTGGAAGCTATCACCTTGGTGGTAAGTTGGGCTGGAGATGAAGGGGTTTGTGCTAGAATCAGGTGTGAGGCAGGGCTTCCCCTCTGCCCAGTGGCTGTAACCATCATATCAGGGGTGGGGTGAATTCCAAGTTGCTGGAGCAGAGGCCCTGAGTGTTGGGTCTAAGCTGGCTCTGTTCCCTTTAAGTGTATGCTCTAACCTTTTCCAGCACCAGCACCCTTACCCCACAAGGAAGCAGTGGTGGAACAAGAGGGGCCTGAGTGGGCTCTTGGCATGGTCTGTGGCCAGCCAGCTACAGACAGAGGTGTGGGCTGCTTCCAATTTGTCACCTGTGCAAGTGACAGCAAAGGCTGCCCCCCCCCCACCCCGCTAAGACATGGCTTCTGGACTGGGTCTTCTTTGTCTCTCACAGCCAATGACTCCCCCCAGCCTCTGCCACCACCCTTCCCCCCCACAAATTAGAGCCATGCCACAGGGCTGATGGGGTCCATGTGGGCCCTCAGCATGTATTAGGGCACTGGTTGTGGCAGTCCAGCTGCCCTCAGAGATAAGGACTGTCCCTGATGCACTGCCTGTGTGAGCAATGATCGCTCTGCCTCAGGAGCAAGCCAGCATGCACTGTTCCTCAGAAGTGGAGTCCAGCTAAGGTGGAGATGCTGTGTGCTTTTTAATGTGCTTATCTCCCATTTCTATATCTACATTTATAAGTTATCTGTTAAAATATTTTGTACATTTTAAGTTAAATTGTTTTTCCTTTATTATTGAGGTTATTACTCCTCATATATTCCAGACATCATTCCTTTGGAAGATATATGTTTTGTATATATTTTTTTGAGTCTGTGGCTTGTTTTTCAAATTTCTAATATCTTTTGATGACACTTCTGTATTCTCACTATGATGGCTCTTGTTAAGTATTTATTTACTTTCCCTATTTTGAATGGTGAGGCCTTTTAAATCTGTTCATTGACATACTCATCAATTCTGGAAGATCTCAACTATTATGTCTTTATAGTACCAATCTCTCTGTGTCATCCCCATTTGTCGTCAAATTAAGCATAAGCTAATTTGACAACATTGAGCTCTCCATGTCTCTTACTTTCCCTTCTGCCTGATCTTTATGTACCACTTTCTTTTACTTTTATTTACTTATTTATTTATTTAACATCTTTATTGGGGTATAATTGCCTTACAATGGTGTGTTAGTTTCTGCTTTATAACAAAGTGAATCAGCTATACATATACATATGTTCCCATATCTCTTCCTGCTAACAACTCCTTCCCTCCCACCCTCCCTATCCCACCCCTCCAGGCGGTCACAAAGCACAGAGCTTATTGCCCTGTGCTATGCGGCTGCTTCCCACTAGCTATCTACCGTACGTTTGGTAGTGTATATATGTCCATGCCTCTCTCTCACTTTGTCACAGCTCACCCTTCCCCGTCCCCATATCCTCAAGTCCGTTCTCCAGTAGGTCTGTGTCTTTATTGCTGTCTTACCCCTAGGTTCTTCATGGCATTTTTTTTTCTTAAATTCCATATATATGCGTTAGCATATGGTATTTGTATTTCTCTTTCTGACTTACTTCACTCTGTATGACAGACTCTAGGTCTATCCACCCCATTAAAAATAGCTCAGTTTCGTTTCTTTTTATGGCTGAGTAATATTCCATTGTATATATGTGCCACATCTTCTTTATCCATTCATCCGATGACGGGCACTTAGGTTGTTTCCACCTCCGGGCTATTGTAAATAGAGCTGCAATGAACATTTTGGTACATGACTCTTTTTGAATTATGGTTTTCTCAGGGTATATGCCCAGTAGTGGGATTGCTGGGTCATATGGTAGTTCTATTTGTAGTTTTTTAAGGAACCTCCATAGTGGCTGTACCAATTCACATTCCCACCAGCAGTGCAGGAGTGTTCCCTTTTCTACACACCCTCTCCAGCATTCATTGTTTCTAGATTTGTTGATGATGGCCATTCTGACTGGTGTGAGATGATATCTCATTGTAGTTTTGATTTGCATTTCTCTAATGATTAATTATGTTGAGCATTCTTTCATGTGTTTCTTGGCAATCTGTATGTCTTCTTTGGAGAAATGTCTATTTAGGTCTTCTGCCCATTTTTGGATTGGATTGTTTGTTTTTTTGTTATTAAGCTGCATGAGCTGCTTATAAATTTTGGAGATTAATCCTTTGTCAGTTGCTTCATTTGCAAATATTTTCTCCCATTCTGAGGGTTGTCTTTTGGTCTTATTTATGGTTTCCTTTGCTGTGCAGAAGCTTTGAAGTTTCATTAGGTCCCATTTGTTTATTTTTGTTTTTATTTCCATTTCTCTAGCAGGTGGGTCAAAAAGGATCTTGCTGTGATTTATGTCATAGAGTGTTCTGCTTATGTTTTCCTCTAAGAATTTGATAGTTTCTGGCCTTACATTTAGGTCTTTAATCCATTTTGAGCTTATTTTTGTGAATGGTGTTACGGAGTGATCTAATCTCATACTTTTCCATGTACCTGTCCAGTTTTCCCAGCACCACTTATTGAAGAGGCTGTCCTTTCTCCACTGTACATTCCTGCCTCCTTTATCAAAGATAAGGTGACCATATGTGCGTGGGTTTATGTCTGGGCTTTCTGTCCTGTTCCATTGGTCTGTCTTTCTGTTTTTGTGCCAGTACCATACTGTCTTGATTCAAAAGATCATGAGAGATTACTACAAGCAGCTCTATGCCAATAAAATGGACAACCTGGAAGAAATGGACAAATTCTTAGAAATGCACAACCTCCGAAGACTGAATCAGGAAGAAATAGAAAATATGAATAGACCAATCACAAGCACTGCACTTGAAACTGTGATTAAAAATCTTCCAACAAACAAAAGCCCAGGACCAGATGGCTTCCCAGGCGAATTCTATCAAACATTTAGAGAAGAGCTGACACCTATCACTCTCAAACTCTTCCAAAATATAGCAGAGGGAGGAACAGTCCCAAATTCATTCTACAAGGCCACCATCACCTTGATACCAAAACCAGACAAGGATGTCACAAAGAAAGAAAACTACAGTCCAATATCACTGATGAACCTAGATGCAAAAATCCTCAACAAAATACTAGCAAACAGAATCCAACAGCACATTAAAAGGATCATACACTATGATCAAGTGGGGTTTATTCCAGGAATGCAAGGATTCTTCAACATACGCAAATCAATCAATGTGATAAACCGTATTAACAAATTGAATGAGAAAAACCATATGATCATCTCAATAGATGCAGAGAAAGGTTTTGACAAAATTCAACACCGATTTATGATAAAAACCCTGCAGAAAGTAGGCATAGAGGGAACTTTCCTCAACATAATAAAGGCCATATATGACAAACCCACAGCCAACATCATCCTCAACGGTTACAAACTGAAAGTATTTCCACTAAGATCAGGAACCAGACAAGGTTGCCCACTCTCACCACTCTTTTGGAAGTTTTAGCCACAGCAATCAGAGAAGAAAAGGAAATAAAAGGAATCCAAATTGGAAAAGAAGTAAAGCTGTCACTGTTTGCAGATGACATGTTTCTATACATAGAGAATCCTAAAGATGCTACCAGAAAACTACTAGAGCTAATCAATGAATTTGGTAAAGTAGCAGGATACAAAATTAATGCACAGAAATCTCTTGCATTCCTATACACTAATGATGAAAAATCTGAAAGTGAAATCTAGAAAACACTGCCATTTACCATTGCAACAAAAAGAATTAAATATCTAGGAATAAACCTACCTAAGGAGACAAAAGACCTGTATGCAGAAAATTATAAGACACTGATGAAAGAAATTAAAGATGATACAAATAGATGGAGAGATATACCATGTTCTTGGATTGGAAGAATCAACATTGTGAAAATGACTCTACTACCCAAAGCAATCTAAAGATTCAATGCAATCTCTATCAAACTACCACTGGCATTTTTCACAGAACTAGAACAAAAAATTTCACAATTTGTATGGAAACACAAAAGACCCCAAATAGCCAAAGCAATCTTGAGAACGAAAAACGGATCTGGAGGAATCAGGCTCCCTGACTTCAGACTATTTATTTAATTTATTTTTGGCTGTGTTGGGTCTTCATTGCTGTGCACAGGCTTTCTCTAGTTGCCGCAAGCGGGGGCTACTCTTCATTGCAGTGTGCAGGCTTCTCATTGTTGTGGCTTCTCTCGTTGTGGAGCACGGACTCCAGGTGCACGGGCTTCAGTAGTTGCAGCACGTGGGCTCAGTAGTTGTGGCTCATGGGCTCTAGAGCACATGCTTAATAGTTGTGGTGCATGGGCTTAGTTGCTTCATGGCATGTGGGATCTTCCCGGACCAGGGATCGAACCTGTGTCCCCTGCATTGGCAGGCGGATTCTCAACGACTGCGCCACCTGGGAAGCCCTATGTGCCACTTTCTGTATAGTTTCTTCTAATTTGCTTCCAGATTACTGATTTTTTTCTTAACTCCTTAATCCGTTATTAAACCTGTTCACTGAGTTATTTTTTTCCCTTTCCCTTTTATTTTGAAACAATCTCAATCTTATATAAAAGTTGAAATTACTGTACATAGCTGTTTTTTCTGACCTGTTTGAGGTCATGTTGCCAACAATATGCTCAACCAGCTCTCAGTGTTTTAGTGTGTTTTCATAAAAACAAGGACATTCTCTTACACAACCATAGTATAACTATTAAAATGTGGAAATCATCATTGATACATTACTACCATCTAATTCCCAGACCCATTTCAAATTTCTCCAGTTTCCTAATATTGCTCCTTAGAGCTAAATGATTCAGTGCAGAATCATGTGCTGCATTATTTGTTTCTTTATTTTTTTTTTTCAGTCTGGAACAGTTTCCCAGTCTCTCCTTGACTTTCATAAGCTTGATAAGTTTGAAGGTTAATGAATGGTTATGGTATAGAATGTTCCCTGATTTGGGGTTTTCTATTTTTTTTCATGATTAGATGTTTATTATGCATCTTTGGCAGTAATATCACAGAGATAATGCTATATTCTTATCGAATCCTATGAGGGGTCACTTGATTTTTATTTGTTCCACTACTAATGATTGAAAAACTGAAAATAGAGTTACCATATGATCCAACAATCCCATTCCTGGGCATATATCCAGAAAAGATGAAAACTCTAATTCAAAAAGATTCATGCACCCCAGTGTTCAGAGCAGCACTATTTACAGTAGCCAAGACATGGAAGCCACTTAAATGTCCATTGACAGATGAATGGATAAAGAAGATGTGGTGTATATACACGTTGTAATACTACTCAGCCATAAAAAAGAATGAAACAATGCCATTTGCAGCAACATGGATGGACCTAGAGATTATCATACTAAGTGAAGTAAGCCAGACAAAGACAACTACCATATGATATCACTTATATGTGGAATCTAAAAAATGATACAAATGAACTTATTTAAAAAACAGAAATAGACTCACAGGTATAGAAAACAAATTTATGGTTACCAAAGGGGATAGCAGAAACGGGGGAGAGATAAATTAGGAGTTTGGGAGTAGCATATACACACTACTATATATAAAATAGGTAAACAGTAAGGACCCACTGTATAGCTCAGGGAACTATGCTCAATATCTTGTAACAGCCTATAATGGAAAAGAATCTGAAAAATAATA